>NC_059182.1:3725994-4394744 GCF_020631705.1 Daphnia magna
TTAGCTTTTTGAACGTTGATTTCGATATGAATTCTTCAACGTAGATCAAATAAAAAAATAGCAGGAGAAAGCTGGTTATGTGAGCTTTCTTCTACAGTTTTTTGGGTGTCAAAATATGAAAAATAAAAGAAACCAGAGAAGAAATAAAAAAATTGTACCAACTAGCCCCACCCTCCCCTACTACACATTAAATAGCATCAGCGTCGGCAGATCTGATCTTTTTTTCTATATCGTTAAGTGTACCTGATCTTGGCAGTAACCTCTGCCCAAGATAAACCTGCATATATCCTTGACACAATCGTTGGGCTTTACATCATTCGTTGATTGTTGAATAGGAATTTAAAAAATTATGATTTAAAAAAGAAAAAATTCATAAATAGAGAAAGGAAGACGATCAAGGCAATTAGTTAAATTCGTGCAGAAAAATTTAGTGTCAATATACCTTCTTGTTGAGCTTTAGCCACGTAGAGTAACTGTTGCTGTCTGTGTACTGGAGTCCGAAAAACCAGATTTCACGGAGACCGATTGTCTTGGCAACTTGGTCAAACAGCTGTTTGCCCGTTGTCGTCGGCTGGATGGCACATTCCAGCTCGGCGTCCATCGTCGTCACCCGAACATTGACCTACATTCAAAAGTAGAAACAAAACAAAAGATCTTTTGAGTTTTTAATGTAAGAAAGCTGTTTAAATTCATTCGTTCGTGTCTAGGCGTTGAACGTCATCAGCGAACCAATCGTTTTTCTTTTCATTCAATTCTCTGTCGAGACCCATTGTTTCGTGAACCGACTATAGTTTTAATCTTCTCTCCGACTCGTAACCAAAGAAAGTCAAGTCTGTCAAGAGTCAAGTCTGTGCTTTTCCTATCTCTTATCGTCGGCGCCAGTCCGTTATGGAATGGCACGACGAAACCCACCAAACCCTGTTACATACGAGATCCCCAGAAAAGGAGCACTAAATATATTAACATTCTCTCATTCGTTCGCTATACCTTCTTCTTGTCGCTCATGATGAATTCAACAACCAATCCAGAAAAGGAAAATTTCACGAAACAAAATCAAGCCTCAAACGGTAGAATCACATAAAATACCGACACACACACACACACAGAGAAACTGACAGGCAAATTGCTTTAGTCTGTAACACAGACGCGTATCGGCGTGAGAGAAAAGAAAAAGACGAGCCGACAGGTGCCACACACGCACACACACACACCAATATCTAATGACTGCAGTTAGTACATTGGCAAGCCGGGGTATATAGTCAAACCCTCAGTCTCTATTTGGGTGGGTGCCCTACCCTTTGCGCGTGTGTGTGTATGTATGGAAAAACCGTTCGTAGACCACGGTTTGCCCAATTGAACAAGTCATAGCATTGTATTGCGATAAGGCATGTTCTAGATTAATAGTTTTACAGCTTGGGTTTTTTATCTTTTTTACTGCAGCTTTGGGAGACATACAAATAATGCGTACCCACTTAAGCCGAACGACAACAGTCGTAAATTACTTGTTAATTGTTGATCCCGTATAGAAGGGGTTAACTCAATCGACATGAAAAGCAGGTGTTGTAATGCTAAACCCGAGAAATTCTATCGTTTAGAATGCACACGTCTAATGTAACGACGGGTTTTCCCGACGTGAGACTCGGCTCACGTAAGACCTTTTCACCTTGGTGCGGCGATAGCAGTAAGACCTTCGATCCCGCTAGGTAGATAACCTCGCTTTTCGTTAGGCAATTGTTCGCCCTCGCTTGTCCTTTGTTTTCTCCTCCTTTTTCACCTCTAATGTGTCGTGGCGTAATGGCGATATAGATGACGATTGACGTATCGCTGTCCCTGTACGGTATTTTCTTCTTTCTTCTTATGCACTGTGAAGCGTCCCAGGTAAAAATTTACTTGGCAATTACTCAAGTAATACAATAAAAAAACTCGAGTATTAGTAAAGGATTTTGGAACAAGTATTTTTACAATAATAACATAGAAATACTATAGAATTACTTGAAGCAAAAAAACTTTTAGAAAATAAAGCAAGCAGTACCGAAGCATTTTCTAGTGAAACCCTTGTAAATGTACAATGAAATTCAGTGAATTTAGAATATAATATAATAGTAGACTAGTCTACCATTGACTAAAACGGAAAAATAGAAAAGTTTTCGGTGGGGATTGAACAAGGGACAACATATTACTGATTCCCGCAGCAGAGTGCCTTAACCACTCAGCTATTTTGATAAAATATTGTTTCTACATTTTCCTGACTATATCGAGGATTCAGTTAAGAACTTAGAAAAAATTCTGACTGAAAACTAAAGTGTGTTTACATTCAAGACATTTGAGTATGTGTTAATAATTAAATCCTACTTTTAATAATTATTTATTTATTTTAAACTTTAATTTCTATCTTTTTCATTTTTAATCGCTAATTTAACCCAAATATTTCAAAATAACAAAGAAAATGTTAATGTTCAATAACAAATTTAAAAAGCCAAAGTGGAAATAGTTGTATAAAAGCAAATAAAATATGACAAATTTAAAGGGGGAAGTAAAATTTACCTGTAAGTCATCAGAAGAAAGTTAGGAAAAAGGTAGAAACCAAAAATTGAGAGTGAAGCATATCACGAAAAATACATGCACAAAAATATATAAAGTAGAACGTAGAAGTACAGTGGCAATCAGTAAAAACAATGTGAGCCTCATTAAGAATATAGTGGCATTAATGCCCAATGTAGTGAAACAGCAATTACTATAGTAAAACAGCAGTTTGTGTCAGTAAATATACAGTGAACACTACTGAAAACAAAGTGTGTCCAAGTAAACGTGTAGTTGTCACTAGTGAAACAGTAGTGTGTGTTAGTAATACTGATATTGAAACAAAGAAAAAAATACGCCCACTTAGCGTTACTTTTATTTTACTGCGTTCACTACAGTAAAATGATAGTTTACTTGGCTACATTATCATTTTATTGTAGTGCAATCTAGTATTTTTTTTACCTGGGTAGGTTGCACCTGCTGTCATTGCGGCAAATGCGTTCCACAAACTGTCGGCACGATATCACCACGGACTGATTTTTAAAACTGATGCATGTTAAAGAGGGAACCCAATTTGCTATCAATGTCGAAATCGAGTAACGTAAAGTACAGATGTCAGTCGATATAATATACGAATGGAAGAGATAGAGTCTGTCGAATTCAATTTTATTTACAAAATTCATATACACGATGCGTTTCAGCAAATATCGACGACATCGAGCTGGTCCTCGTCGTCGTCACTGTTATTATTGCTACAGTCTCTGCTACGGCTACTGCTGCTGCTGTGCGTCGAACTCAACGGCGACGGGCATTCGATCGAGTCAGCCGAACTCGGCTGATGCGGATGGCGAACGATCGGCGAATCAGCCGACGAGTGTCTCGACTGAATGTGTCGGTCTAAATCCCGTCTTCTTATCAACACCTTACCGCACAATTCGCACCTGACCAAATCATAAACGTTTTGAATTGAATTTTTAAAGAATGAAATAATTAAATAGTTTACTTGTAAGGTGATTTATCTCCAGTTATTCCCACTTGATGGTGATGCTCTGCGTGTAGTCGGATGTGTTTGTTGAGGTTACTCGGGTCGCCGAACGGCCTGGAACAGACGGGACACTTGAGCGGCTTGTAGCCCGTATGGGTCCGTATGTGAATTTTCAGGCCGTACTTGCGCGAATAGATTTTGCCGCAATAAATGCAAATGTGTCCGTGTTTGGAACGGCCCAAATGGCTGACGATGGTCTCTACTTGAGCTGCTGGACTCGGCCCAGTCGTCCGTTGCTGCTGATTGTTGCTGGCCGCAAACGGCGTCAACTGGAACAAATGGGTCGCAGTTGGTTTGCACAGAACGTTTCGCGACGACTGGTGCTGGAACGGAACAACTGGAGAACTTTGTGGCCTAGTTGCTGTTAATGTGTGGAAGACCCTGTTCCAGAGGGCGGATGTAGAGACGGACCGGCTGGAGCAATGAAAGAACAAGTGAAGTTTCAGCGGGTTGGGATGGACGAAGGCGCTGGAACATCGATGGCAGACGTAACGATCACCGGCTTGAATGTTTTTGGGCACAAGGAAAGGCATTTCCAAATGGGCCAGCATCGATTCGGAGAACCAGAAGTACAAGCGCTGGCCTTTCTCGATCGGCCGGGTCGTTGTGAATATGAGCGAAAGATTATTGACGTCACTGATGGCCGATTGTTGTGTCGACGACACCACGCAACACTCGACATTTTGCATCCGGCACTCCGTCGCAACCTCAACGGACATTGGCCACAAACTGGACGGCGGACTGGAAGTCAATTCGCCTTTCCTAAGACCCACCTGAACGATCAAATCAATCGATTAATTGATATAAAAATGTGCATTTGTGGAATATGAACCTTGAACTGTTGATGGTGCGCAGTGAAACGGCGAGGATCGAGCGCAATAATCGGAGATTTCGATTCCGGACGCAAGAATTCTTCCGCCACGACGGATGGTCCCGTAAGCGACTCGTTGATGCACCTGTTCCCGGTGTCTGCATTGTTAGCAAGAGCGATATTGCTGTTGATGGTTAACCTGTCGACCATTGACGTTACCGGCTGGAATTGTTGATGGTTCATCATTATCTTTGATGTTTCCCGGATGCAAACAAATTTAACCAAAAAAATTAGACGAACTGTTCCGGATGCGAATGATCATGTGACTTCCGCCATGACCGCAGACGTCACCCGCTATTTATGTGTTACGTTGCTGCGAGAAGGGACATCAAGCTCCACCTACTCCATTGACTGTGTAGGGGAAAAATAGCCATCGCATACTTGATGGTGATGATCATTGAGGAGCACTTGTTATGTGCGTAACATCAAGCATCGACGGGAGGGCTGAAAAAAAAGGGGGGGGGGGTTGTTGTACACACCCGGAGACGGCGGGTGGTTATAGTGGGTTGCACTTTAGCCACCCCCGCACTCTTTCTATACCATCTACTGTTCCATCATCAATAGGAGGCAGTATTAGCCGTGATGGTGGGATCTTTAACAGCTGCTTTGTTGCACTTGTATAAGTTCGTCATCGATAACGATTGGAAAATCCAGCATGGAGTAAGTGTGTAGGTTTCCTCAATGACGTCCGATTCGAATATTTCTTCGATAGTTTGAATATTTTTCAAGTTTATTGGCTTCATTTTTAATTGATGATGTCATCATTCGACGTCAGATATAACGAAGAGATCGGAATCTTGGGGCTAAATAAAAAAAGGGAGAGGGATTTGTGCGTTATGATCGTCCATATTGGATTAGAATGAAACGGGGTCTACGTAAATAATATACGAACCCAAAGTCCGTGATTGTTTTTGTTATTGTGGTGGCGTCGTCAGCTGTTAACGACCCCACCGACCCCCCTCTTCTATTTTCCCTTTTCTTTTTTGGGGCCATTCAGACCCCTCCCTTTCAATATATAAGAGGGGGATGGTTAGAACAGAGAAAGTAGGGTGAATGCGATTAAAAACGAGCCCTTTTTTGCCTTTGATTGCATCTATATAGAGATGTTATGTGTCTCTCTGTGTATACACATACACAGCAGGAGGGGGGGCGTCACCTGGTGGTATTCTCACCCCCGGGGATCTCTCATTGAGGAAAGGAGAGAAACCACTGGTTTATTAAACATATATAGCGAAATAGGGACGAAGAAGAACAGGGTGGTGGATGAACGCACTTCAAAAGAGGTTACGGTGGGTGTGGGGGAGGGGTGACATCGGCGGAGCCAATCGTTTAACATCGACAAACGCGAAGCCAAAAAAGCGTGAAGAATATCGGCACCACCTGACGTCACCATCGGCGAACCCGCGCGGCCTTTTGTCCACACACCATTTCATGTTTCCTCCTCGTCGCTCTTTTAACATCTTATCGTAGTGTCTATGCATTGCCCTATTTCTGTGTAATGTTTAATACGCATACACACGGCCATAAATGGTGGGGTGAAAAGAGGGGAAGGCCTACATGTCCATCTGACTGGGAATGGTGGCACCTGATCCATCCATTATGCATATTTATTCAATCTGGTTCGTCCAGCTGACGCACTCGGTCCATCCGCGAGCCTATCTGATTGAATCGAATGGCAAACCACCATTGAAAATGAAGGGCAAATCGAATAAGAAAAGTGGTGTTAACATCATCTTCTTTAAAAGAAGATGAATCTTTGTATTTGGTTGTGTGTGTCTTGACGTATAGAATAATTGATTCCGTGATTAGATATACTATAATATTAGTTGAGTCATGATTGCTGATAGCGATCCAATTTGTTGTTTCCAAGGCCAATAATTGGGACAGAAATTTGTTTTGAATTCCAGCCATTTTTTGGGCGGCAAATTCAAAACATGTTCCAAAAACAAAAAGTATTGCGCAAATTTCGGGGCTCGAATGCGTATATAACGAACAAGAATTTCATTCGGCGACGACGTTCATCAGTTTGGACGTGGTCAACTCGGCCATCCTCAGTTGCTGGAACTGGACGCGTTGCTGACGGATCTCTTTGATTTCTTCGTCTTCCAGCATCTCGACGAAAGCCTGTTCCAGCGTCACGTTCACCATTTGTTCCACGACTGGCGCCAGGCTCGTCTCAAAGTCCGGCAAGTCGGTCAACACCACCTGCGTCGAACCGTCCTGCGTGTTGCTATTTAGAGAGCTGATTGCGTCCGTCGATCCGTTCACCGTCCTGTTCCGCTTGACGTTATCGATGGATGAGTCCGTCTGCACGCTCGACTCCACATCTCCAGCCCGTCTTAGTAGCTTTTTAAATGTGAAACAATTCAGTTAGTTATGAATTTTTACAATTAAGAATGAGAGGAGATCCATTTACCTCTTCGAAATTGCCGTCTGTCTGGACGGACCCGTTGTAGTAGCGGTCCCCGTTGGCACCGAAATGACTGCCGCCGTCGGCCACACCTCGACGCTTAGTGCGACGACGTTGCAGGGCTTTGCGTCTAGCGTCGATGTGTCGCCTCCAGTCATCGGTCAAAGGCAGATTCTAACGACATATACAATCGGACGTAGACAAATGTTTGAATGGAACTTATGGCCTACAATCAACTTAACTACCATCAGTTGTTATTATTTTAATAATGATATCATTTAGGTTGTTTTGTTTTTTTTAGCGGATGTTTTTGATTAGGTGCACACCTGTTGGGACAAGACTTTGCTGTAGCCGAAGTGCGGATTCCACGGAGGCATGCTTATCTGCTCCACCGGACGAGAACATAATTTATTTTGTCGGACATTCACAGTGCGTGAGGCACATTCCACAATTTAAGAAAAAAAAAAAAAAGTGTTGAAAAAAAAAATAATAATCAGAATTTGCATACACGTAATTGAATTATTTGGTGGCTATTAAATTTGAATTCAATTGTTAGCAGGTCTACGATTTTGTACGTATATACAGTAGTTTAACAGTGATGGGCAATAAAGACAGCACGAGTGTTATGTTGCCATTTTATGACTTGATTTGAAACAATAAAATCAAACGAGAAATCGTTTAGCCTACCTCTTGATCGAGCGCGTTCTGCGATTGGTAGCGAACTCCGTTCTCCATAGATCGGTCATGCCTGCCATATGTTATTTTACAACGTTAGTTATAACTTAAGTCGGTCTATAATTTATTTTTTTTCGTTGCAGTGCTACCCTGCTACCATTTATTCAGTCGCTATACGTTTTATTGTTTATATTGCTCGAGTTTAATTGTAGGTGAATACGTCACCGATTAATGTTCTTCTTTCGTGCCATGTAAAAAGCGCCCGAGATTTGAAAAGTAGAGAGGCGTGGCCGACTCTTCAACTTGATGATGAACAATGGTTCACTTCAAATCACAACAACAACAACAGAAAACTCAACCAAAATCTATAAAAGTTTATAGCGTTATCTCCCGTCACGTCAGTCACGCAGATTGTGCAATAATATCCGTAGGCCTATGATACACACGGACAAACAACGGGGGGGGGGAGAAATCGGACGGCATAGACAACGGCCTTCGTCTGTAGCCACAAAATGGATAATATTAATACACTTGGAATAATAGAGTTACTGTTTACGTAGCGGACCTGGGCCGTTGTCATGGCAACCTCAATATAGCCTTGGATGATTCACGTTCGCATAGCTTGGAACAACAATAGTTAAAGGAGGACACGCAACGTGCTCCCGTCCTCGTTTTTTTTTTTTTATCATCGTTCGATTCGCAACAAAGTTCGCAAATTTTGTTTACGACCGTTGCCACAGTAGCTGCATGTCAGTACTTGCCTTCTACAAAACCGTTAACTTAACTCATTCTTTCTTCGTATCTCTTTGCGTAACAAGCGTGACAGCCGATGTCGACGTATGTTGAAAACACTCTCATCAATCTGACCTATTTGTTTCTCTATTTTATAACAGTACAATTAAAAAAAAACGATAAATCATTGAAAAAAAAAAACAATTATAGTTTACTCACATAGATTTGTAGGTGACGTTGTATCCGACGTTGTCATAGCCGCGTTTGATGGCCGTCAAATCCCAACCGCTTCCGCCCGCTAAATTGACTTTCAGCGACGATGAACCGCCACCCACGTGATAGCCATTGGCGACGCCTTGGCCGGCCAGTGAGAAATTGCTGTTGCTGATATTGCGCTGATTGGGACGCTGGCGATGGAACGGTGCCGGGCTGGGCGGTCGTCCACGTTGAACCGGATTGTGCTGCTGAATCATCGGGCTAAAATCGTCATATCGATTACTATAAGCACCATCGTTATTGCTAGTACAAGTGCTGAACACCGACGGCGTGTAGTTGGGCGGTAAGGCCGGCTCCGGGAACACACTCAGCGGACGGACGACGGTGACGAAACGACGCCGTTCCTCCACATTGTGGCCGGGCGGACTGACTAGCGAATGCATCGTAGACTGACGCGATGGCTTTTTATTGCCAATCTTGGGCAGCTTATTATTGCCCTGATTATTCATGTTGACCGACATCGAGTCCGGCGATTTATTAGCCTGCGGGTTCCTTTTCCTGACCACCTTTGTCTGCTGTACTTCGGTTATAGAGACACACACACAAAAAACGATAAACGCATGTACCGTATATAAATTTATTTTTAAATTATTATCCCTACATATGAAATTCAAAGAAAAAAGGGGGGAATAGCTAGGTCTAAAACAACCCCCGTCTGACCTTAGTTGGTGATGATTGATGGTTGTCGGACGTACCGGACGATGAAACCTGACCGAGCCCGCTGTCGTCCGAACGACCTGCGATCGATGCTGAATTTCTCCACGTCTCGAAAACCTCCAACACTTCGTTGCGGCTAACCGGTGGGCTGTCTAAGTTTGGCTGATTCTCTTCTTGGCCTACGTGTCCAGCCGTGATAACGCTTGATACTCTCGACCCGACCGAACGGCCGCTAAGGGACATGCCTCTCACAAAACGAATCAGCAACTCGGGTACTTTCGGAACGGCAGTGGAAAAATGAATTGAAACTACAAAAGAACTGGACGGGAAGAATTCAACCGGATGGAAAGTCCCCCCGAGAGAGACTGTCGTCCCCTAAGTAGCTGCCCTAACATTTGATGTTGGATTATTATCGGTTGGCCACTGTATAGGTTTCACGGTTGCCATAGGAGGAATAATTGACGAAGATGACGATCCCTCGAGTCTCTGCGTCGTTATCGATAGTCGATGATTCCGTTGTCTGCTGGATGTGTATCGTTAATAGCAGCTGCAGCTCGATTCTTTCGTCCGATCAATTTTCACAGCAAGGTGAACAGGTAATCAACAATTTAAATGGCCGTGTCCAATATTCAAACGCACTGTTATTTTGAACTGTAGGCCGTTGAATTTCGATTAATTATATACACACAAAATGACTTGGACCTGTGTGTGTCCGCCATAAGGCGCCACCAATGTATGAGACTGTCCTTTCTTTTTTTCACGTACTTGATCTAAGGGGAATACCTCTCGACACCTAGGATGCTCCAGGTAGCCTACGACTTACTTCCTAGCGGGATAGTGAGAATGCGCATGACCGTTCAGCGGCAGCTTTATCCAAAAATTTCGATTTATAGTTAGAACTCCATTGCCAAACGGCCCAATTATTTCATCAACGTAATTTTTTAAAAACGTATTTTTTTTTTTTAAAGGTAGATGGTGAAAATGTCAGGTAAATAATGAAGGCTGGGAGAGGATGAATAACGTCTATGCTGATTCAATTCAATTATAATAACGAAACGGAATATGGTGTTGGTTATACGGGGAGGTTGAAAACAACAACCACTTCCCTAGCACGGCCTAAAGAAAAAAATCAATGATGACTCACCTGGCGTTTGGTTTGACTGGTGGTAATGCCCGATGGATGGCTGTGACTGGATGATCAACGCTCTTGCCCTGGGAGCTCCTCGTTGACGCCGTAGAGACGCTCATCTCTCCGACGTCCGGATTCACCGATACTTCACCGATCCCTTCGTAAAATGGTGGATCGATAGAAAAAATTCGGGAGAAATCAAGACAGCTGGACAAACGAATGAAAACGAACGAGCAGCCCTGGATATAAACAAAGTTAGAACGACATCAGAGCAATGACTGAGTGCTGGACTTAGTTAGAACCAAAGAACGAGCTTTCACCAGTTAAACAGCGTGGAATGGACGCCATGGAAACGCCAGTTATTTTTTTCCCCTTTCGTGTCCCCCCTTCACTATATTTTTCACAGTCCTATGACCCCCATCAGGTGCGTAGTGATATATAGCGTGTCGCAGGTGTGTTACGTAGGGGATTGAAAACCTATATGCTTAAGTCAGGATTGATGAGGAAACTGTTCGTGTTTTCGGTGTATAGGCTTACATCGTAACGTGTTACTTTTCTTGTTTAAGGCAAAGGCAATCCGACGTCAAGATGCCGATCGATAATGGCCGCATTAAAGAAATTTCCCGATAGATATTCTGTCTAGTCTAGATGACTGATATAACCAGTAACGGTATTCAGAGAAAATTTTTGCCAATAGATGGCGGTTTCGGCGTTCGTGATCCAAGCAAGCTGGCAACCTTGTTTCAGCTAGGGCGCCTTGCCGCCTTCCGACTTTGAGGATGGGTGGGTGCATGCGTGCGTTGGATATGTTACGATATTTTAAGAACAAAAAGAAGAGTGCCACGCTTATTTAACTAGGCCATGCCAATTAGGGATCAGAAACGATTGAATCCCGATTTTTAGTATGATGCATGTGTTCGGCGTCACTCCATGGCTTGTTGGTGAAAACTTCGTAATTGGTGTCCAGGAGCTTCCTTCTGCAGGCATGATGTCAATCGTTGCCTGCCAACGGCATGGTATCTTATTCTAAGGTCGACATTTGTCTGCTGATTCCACCTTTTTCTATTTCAAATGAACAGCGGCAGTGGGAGCTAAGGAAATGGTTGGTTTGTGTAGAACAGAGCTTCTTAAAGTTTTGCCACGAAGAGAAGCAATGAGGGATTCAGAAAAAGGAGGTATATAATTAATCTACTTTTTTAGCAGCAACCGTTTTAAAAGAATCCGTTGTTGCAGAAGTAGCAGCACGATTTCAAAATCAATGGATGCTGGTTTGTTATTTATTTATTTTTTTTTTATGTTAGCTGGTTTGTTAATTCATTGAATTCTGTTACCAGAACAAATTAGTCAAAGACATAAAAACCAGGGCACAGGAATCAGTACCTAACAAATGTTGTGTTGCAAAGTTAGCATTCTGCAGAGAAACGTAATGTTGATTAAACAGAAGATGGTATGTAAGTTTAATCTAGTCCTTTGAATAGAAAGTGTCTGCGTTTCATATAGTGAGACAGCAGCAGCAGTTGAAAATTAGATGGATGGTGGATCCTTTGTTCAGTCAACCACAGGCTACTAAGCAGTTGAAGTCTGAGTAAACATTGCAGCTGAAGCAAAAATGCTTGATGAATGGAAATGTTTGAAAATAATTGTGTCACTTTCTCTTTCGCTTTGTTATATTTTATTGCTGTAAATGTTTACAGTTTTTTTTCTATTTCCATCTTTTAGCTCTGTGTAGGTGATGGAGCCAGAAAAGAAAAATTTGCTATTTGGAATAATTGGGAACAGAGAAAAACAGAGTATCCTGAGGTGGCATTTGAAAATTGGAACTCATTGTGACCCAGAATTGTAGTCTCTGATAGAAACTTTTTTTTTTCCTGCTTCGATTCGTCCACATAGTTGGTTTCAATCCACGTATCACCCTCAGATGTCCGAGTCTAGTTCGAAGGATTAGAAAAGTAACAAAGAAAACTATTTGTGATTATAAATTTCATTAATGAGTCAATTTCAGTCTTTAATGAGGCCAATATGTTGGTTTTTGGTGTCATTCTAGGAATGTCTGCCAAACACAGTTTAATCCTCTGGATATTTTGAAGGGAGACCTAGCTGTGTCTTAAACAGTGCATACAAGGAAACAGGATGCTGGGAAAGATAGAAACATTCGGTCAACAAGGTAAAATAATTTGTGTTACTATACATTTCCAAAATTATGATTCTGTTAATTTTGTTGCAAGTGAATTGCTATCAAGTGAAAATCCATTTTGAGGCCTGGCGATATGAATGCCCTGCAACTCTGATCGAGGTGGAGTGTTATATGCTGTGTGTTTGGAAAAGTAGGTAGGGTTTCACAATATTGCATGTGAATGAGAATCACGGTAAGACAGAATGATTTCACTTTCAGCTTCAAAAATGATAAGCTTCTTATTAGTTAGTCTGCGAGTTAAAAGATTGAAAATTTCATAATCCTTCTAGAGTCTTGGGTAAATTACATTGGCCAATAGAAATTACTTGAAAATGTTCAAACATCGCAAATTTCCCCGAGGTAGAATGGACTAGAGCTGGATTCTTTATAATAATATAACCTATTAGTAAACTTTTTAATAATTGTTTTACGAGTAGAAAAGGTAATTTTTAAAAATCATGTTAACTAAATTTATTTATTGGGAAAATTTTAATACGAAGTTCTTTTCCGGCAGGAACCACCTTTTCGTCCTAGCATCGTAGAATTTAGCTTCCACCTCAGTAATCCAATGGACGACAAAAGATGTTGTCGGTTAGATCCGGTAGGGTAAATTGTAGCTGACATCATACTTATGCCATCCATTGGCTACACTAAAATCGACATGTTCTGAATTTTTCCATCGCAATTATGCTTTGTTTATGCCACTACGTAGCATTCTCTTCAAAGCTGGGGCATGGCGGCGTTAGATACCAAGTGACGGGCCATGCATTATTATGCATGGCATTGAACTATTTCTACCTCACCGTGGCATCACAATTTCTAAGTTTGCAGTAAGTAATTGTTCCAACCAGTTCAGACCAGTGCAGCAATCTGTTATTGGCATCCTGGCCGATTATCTTTTTCTGCATTTCTTGGTAGCAAAAGATAAAATCAATATTTGAAAAAGAAAATAAAGATAAAGGAAGGCCAATAACAAAATTAAATCTGTGGCTGATAAAGGTAGTATTTTCGTCAAGTGTCGTACGATACAATCCCAAAAAATGGACATAGCGTGTTTTTTGGGAGCTGTACAAGGCTGCAGATTTCATATTTACAGGGATTGGTATACATGACAACTTTTTACAGGACACCAGCAGCTTTCAAATCAGCGAGCATTTTGACAACATGTTCAGGCATCGGAGGAGGAGTGGGCAGAATGATCACCTGTGGCCTGAAATCCGTTTTCGTCAGCAACCCAATTGATGGTAAGGACAACGCCGTCCGGAGAAGTGTACGAGTAAGATCCTTTAGAAACGGTGCCAATATCTTCAGGTTTTGGTCCCACTTGCTTTTGGCTGCCGCTCTCGGAAACTTTGGTTCCGTCAGCACTCTCAAAGCTTTTGCAGTGTAAAGTGGTATGTCAGAATTAAAATATCATAATAACATAGTTATCAAATAAGAAGTATATTGACTTACGCGAAAGAATAGCTGCCATCGGCGTTCATTTCACTGTTGGAGGAGATAATTTCGATCGGTTTCTTATCTTCTTGAGGTGCGGCAAGGGCCATAGCCAAGAAAGTGAGAGCGACGATCTGACACAGCCAAGAAAAGGTAAAGATAAATGTTAGTGGATTTGACTACAATTTTGCAACAACTTACGTATTTCATTTCTATGAGCTGGAGTTTTGAAAGTTTTCTGAAGACAACGGAGAACTGTACTGTGAATTCTGTCCCAGTGTTTATCGTCTTTTATACGTTGCAGTCGCATGAGGATGATATGGCAAGACCTTATGGAAACATTCTCTTCTTCACCTGGAGGCAGGGCAACACATGCAAATTAGCGAAAGGCTAGCACGTTACAACTAGAATTCAACCTCCATTAAGAAAGTATTATCTACCCATAAAGAAAAAGATGAGAGACCTTCAGAAAAGAAATTTTGCCATTGAAATTCTTAACATACTTTCTAATTGGGAAACGGGCGACTTTCGCACGATCATTCATGATCGTCACTCATATCATCCCAGAATCTGCGGAAGACTTCCAATCGTCTGAGAACTATCTCATCGACTTCATGGTTTTATGACTAGGATTTTAACCGTTTTTCCCCGTTGCTTTGTCATAGATGATTTCGTGATTTTCCCGAGTGAATATCAAACAATCGACTCCGAAGAAATTCCAACAAAGCAAGGGTCATAACATGGAGAAACGCGAGCAGCAGTGTAACGATTACATCCGGCGCACGGTCAGACGTGATAAGATCGTGCTCATGCTGGTAAGCAGTGGAGTCGATTCCGCCGTTTGTACTGCACTTCTACAGGGTGACGACTCGTCGCGAGTGCTGGTGGCCAGTGAAGACTCATCATAACGATTCTGAAATTGTTCGTCAGTTGCGCTTTCACGGCCGTGTAGTAGAACCTCTAGAAGGTAATTGTATTAAGGTGTTTCCTGCGTTATGGCATTCCAGTAAGATCTTACTCTTTTCGCAATATTTCCTAATAGACTTCCATAAAGATGAAGTAAGAGCCCTAGGTCACGAACCGAGTCCGCCTGCAGAATTACTGGAACGTCACCCGTTTCCTGGTCCAGGTTTGTCAATTCGAGTCATTTACGCCGAAGAACCGTTCTTCGAAGCTGATTTCGATGAGACGCAAGTGCTGATTCGTTTGATGGTTTATTATGCCAAGGAACATGCCTTGCTCAATCGGATTGAAATCGTGACGTCGGAAGAAGAGCGCTTCTTCTAGAAGAACTGTCCAGTCACAACCAGTATGTTGCCACGCTGCTGCCTATTCGCACTGTCGGTGTTCAGGTACAGGAGGTTGCAGAAAAATGTGTTGGGTATGGCAAACAAAGCATAGGGGAAACCGCCACATTTTTCTGCAATATATTGTACAACAGATTCGCAATTTAGACGTTTTCGTAATAATGCCGAGATCGTAATCAGCTCTTATTCAAGGGAGACAATAGGTGCCACCGTACCTACGCCAAGGTATTTTTTTTTTCTTTTGTCTCGACATTTTAATGGCCAGGGGTATGTCCTTGACGCTCGTCTTATCGAAACGGCATTTCATGTCAATCTGCGAACGTTTGACAACTCAATAGTATTGCAATAGGTTAATAGTTTTGTTTCAAGTAAAATTGCAATGTGTCGAATGCCTTATTTCGTTTACATCGACTCTACTTCAATAATTTACAATTGGAAAAAGGTTGCTTTTAAGCGACAAGAAGGTATTGGGTGTGTCTATGCACGAACTATGGTTTAATGGGTGAGCATCGGATTGTAGCGCTGGATGTTTGTGCATAAAATCGCATCAGAGGTAAAAGTACACAATGTGTTTGCTAGATCATTTTATTGACGTTATCAGTGACAGTTTACAAGCGTTTTAGTAATTTACCTTGGGATACTTTAAATTATTATTACAAGTGTGAACAAGTTACATTTAAGCTGATTGTAAAAGTTGTAAGTATAAATGTATGACTCATGGCTCAACGGCAGAGCATCGGATCGGTACGATGAAGGCTTAGGGTTCAATTCCCAAAAGAGTCAAGTTGCATTCCAATTAAAAAATAAATACCATTGGAAGAATAAAACGTTCGCAGAATTTCAATGTGTTCGGTAATAGTTCTGATTTATGAATTACTAAATCACAAAGAATAAAGTTGGAGTGTCTTAACCAAAGATGTGAAAAAACCTATTCTACTATGGTGCTATATTGAGTGTTATTAAAAAAACATTTTACTATACATTACATGTTTCTTCATTGTATTTCAGTACATGCAATTCGCCATGGATACTACACCATTTTACTACACCTGAACGGGATTCGAACACAACGTATAGAGTATTCCAGTCCAGAGCTCTACCATTGAGCTATAAGAGATACTATGTTGAAATCTAAGTCTTCAACACATTAAGGTTACTGTGCAAAGTTGTACATAGGGGATCAAATATCAATGGGGGATATAGGGGGTTGCCAGAAAGGTATCGCATCCGCCTAGCAACTCCAAGGTTGGTGGTTCGATTCCCAGTTTCCGATGTCCTGGGCTTCCAACCTTTCCAGGTGTCCACACCTGCACGTCTGCCAGTCGGGTCGAGAAACTTCCCCATTACGAAGTAATGGGACGGATATTTTGGCAAGGTTTAATATAATATCCAATAACAAATTTTAATAAATTGTTCAGTTTGATTTAGCAGCGTGAATGTGTATTTTGTTACTTTATAACTTTGCAGTGGAGCTTAACCATTGCCATCCCCTATTGAGGGATCTCATACATATTTCTTTATTAATATTAAGTGTACACAAGATTGTTATACATTCATTTAATTGAAATTGTTAATATACAGTAGTTTTTCTGACATTTTTGGGAGTTGAACCCTCATCCTTCGGCGTACCGCGCCGATTCTCTACCAGTGAGCCATAAGTCATGTAATTACTTCGTCTATATTTTCTTGTTAATTGAGTTCAACATATTTGGACTTAGAATAATTTTTGTATCATGATTTAAGATAATTTCCTATTAAGATGTCCACAATAAACCAATCGGATAGAAAGGCAATGAAATTACAAACAATATGTCAATAATTAAGGTTTATCATCAGTCGGGATTTGAAACCGAAACCTTTACACCCGTACACCAACATTCTACCATAGAGCTATGACCGTTGGAATATTGGATTTCAGGTTAGCATATGATTTTACGATCCTCTAAAACTTGCCTTTATTATCTTTTCGTGCCTTCTAATATTAGTGCAAAATAAAATATAACTCATAGCTCAACGGTTGAGCATCGGCAATGCACGCCGAAAGTTTGGGATCGATACCCGAAAGAGTTAAATTCTAATCTAAGAAAATGTTAAAATTCATCCGATATATCATTACATACAAAAATTATAAACAAAATTATTCTGCAGGTATATTCTCAATATATATAACAACATTCTAATATATACTCTATAAAATTCTCGTAAATATGAGATTTAAGTGTGGAGAACAGCAAACTATCAACTCCAGTATTGGACTGTCATCGGCGGTAATATAAAAGCACTCCGGAGTTCTCAAGATAAGAACTGCACATCAGTAGCATCTCAGCAGTGTTAGGAGTCCAATCCTTAAAAGATAAGAGTCCAAAGGTCACAAACGTATAGAGTGTAAATACAAAGAAAATATGAAAGACGAGTTTTTCAAAATTCATGTAAAACAAAATTTGTATTGACAATTCTCCACATAATGAAATATTTTCCAACTTTTAAAAGGCAAAATAACCATTTCAAAAGTTGCTGTCAACCAAGGCAGGGGGAGACACTGCCTCAATTGACTCACCGGGGAGATGACCCAGCGCGTGGCTAAGAGAAGCCGGAAGAAGAGCTGAAGATTTGGAACATTTTTACAGGAGCGATTAACCTTTAATTCGGATTTGTGGGTAGCGACATAGCCCTCCATAAGCATTTCATCGAACTATGAGGACCCCCACGTCCCCTTTCCGGCCAGAGCCCTCCAAACCTCGATATATGTTGTTTTTATATATACCGTACAGTAGGGGCATGACCCCCTACGGGCTTATTATGAGTCAAGGGGAAACGGGGCCACATAAAAGAAGGGAGCCCAGATATGCACTTCAATTTATGTATGACAAATACCGCAATGTGACAGATAATAAATGGGTTGTGGCGATTTCTGGCCGCGCTTACAACGGTTATCTGTTTTCAAACGTCTTTCCTCAACCAACTCCACTCTTTTCGAACGTCTGCCATTATTTAGCTACACAAAGAAAATAAAAAATACTAATTCATGTAAAAAAATCTTGCTTAGGAAACTTACGAAAACCTAAGGGACTTCTGACTGCAGGTTTTGGAAGGGCATTTTGAATGCCATCCCCAAGATTGTCCAATTATTAATCCTATAAGCGTGTGAACAATTCGCGTGTCTGGTAGACATATTCCTGAAATCCCAGTTAACAAGAATGCAGTTTACAATTTAAAATACTATAAAGATGTATTACTTACTGAAATGCTTGCTGCTGGTGTGCTTGTTCTCGTCTGAGACTGGTTTTCCAATATTATTATCCAGAAACTTGAGATCTGAGGTTGCTTGGTCATCCATCTACAGTTTTCAGTTACTGTTTGTTCGCTGGAACAGCCTATTTGGTATCCACCTTTGACAAAGAATTTAAAAAAAGTAAAACAGAACCTAAGAATCAGTACCTTGAATGGGAGTTACGCTAATAATTTATGATGCCCGACATCCCCTGAGTAAAAATTAGGTTGTCAAAATTAATTAACTCAATGTTTTATACCAAACATGGCATACTTCACACATCAGTTTATATGACCAGTCGTCCAACCAGGTGAAAAATTCAACTTGATTTTTGTACCATTTTCCTTAAGATTAATTATACTCCAAACACGATGTAACAGGGGGCTACATCGTACTTCCAACAACCACCGACCCACCATGCTTCTACTAGTAGTAATGAAATGAAAATGGCGGTTGTAAAGAAACGCTACCTATTTTCTATGACTGCTCTAAAGGTCATCTAGGGGCAAGAAAGATAAGTAAATAGCAGTTCATATGCGATAAGTAAATAGATGTTTTAGAAAGCTATGACGTAGAGCCGAAGCTAAGTTTGAAAACAACTTCATTACATTACAAGGTAAGAGTGATTTATGGAGTTTGTTAGTGTATTCAATTGATGAAATCACCATTACTGTCAGTCTGTTTTTGTGTACAGCCGAAATTTGTGTTTATGTTTCGTCATATTCGTCAAGTTTAAAAATCAACCATGACCACAGTAGCAGGCCTAGCTACTAAAGTGAGTGTAAAATAACTGGGCAATTTAATTTCAACTTAATTAAATTAAAACAAACTTTGATTGAAATGTTCCATAACAAAAAAGACTTGGTTGAAGCTTCCTGGAATGCAAAGTGACCTGTTAATCTACAACCGAAACACTGGACACTTTTTCTCATTCCCAGACTTAAAATGTGCTGATTCACAATATTTTGCACTGAAAAGTCACGCTTTGCCATGTGACTATTTCATTTCGAGAGTCAATCCAGCCAAAAGTTGCACAGCAACATGCAAAGGGAGTGCCTTGCATCGTAAAGGACACATGGACCGCCTGGCCGACTGGAAATGGAAATGGCTGCTTTTTGGTGGCAAGTGATCATTTACATGTTAACAAAGTACAGAGGAAAAACAGGCGATGAGATCATAGAACTAGTCTACAGTGAATGGCCTTTCACGATGAAGCAAATCTTCCAGCCCAAGGAATTATCCAAGATCATGCATTCCACTTTGGAGCAATACCATAAATTAGCTCTAGCCGATGTCCGTACCAAACTGGGCTGTAAGCGAGTCTATTTTGTCAGGTCACACAATCAATTAGCACTAGACCTCTTCAAAGATGAGTTGAAGAAATCTACTGATTGGTGGGGCCCCTACAGCCCAGGTAGTTTATAATTTAACATGTTAAAAATGACCAAGATTAGAAGATATATTTTCATAGCCGGAACACCAGTCTTGTGCTGCATAGTCGCCCAGATTTCGACGAATCGCGGTCTGAGAGCAACCGGCTTTTCATCAAAAACAAGCTCCGAAGATGTAGATCAAGGGAATCCAGACAGTTTGGAAAGATTAAAACAGATGTTAGAAATGGCTTGGCAGAAGGCGGATGAAAAGGAAAGAGAGGCCGAACGAATGAGAAGAGCCCTTGCATATTTAAACTATAGCAGTAAAATGAAAATCAAATTTTCTAGGAAAAACAGGATTTAAGTATGTGTTGTGTCTTTTGATTTGACAGTCGTTGCAGATGATTCGGTGCTAAGCCAAGAAAGGATCGATGAAATTATAAAAATTGGAGAAATGGCTGAAAAGGAAGGAATAGAACCTGGATACTTGATTAGCGGTAAGTTTGACTATTTGTTAACTGTGTTGAACCATTTATTTGTCTTCATTGTTTTCCTGTACCATTCGTGAATAAGGTATAAATACCGTTGTGACGGACGAATCAAAACTTCCAGTCGCAACTTCAAGTCAACCGTCTGATTCAAATGAAATGTTGGTTTTTTCTCAGTTAACATCCGGTCAAGATGTTACAAGTTCAGGTATATAATATAATTCCCCATATTGATTATGATTGATCGTCCTTAAGACTTTTGGTTTTAGCTTTTTCACCCAATTGTAATGAATCTTACCTGGTTGAAAGACGTGAAGAAACCAGCCAAACTGCTAAAGATCGATTTGCTGAGAGATTAACGAGAAATTCCAAGAAAATCGGCAGCCAGAATGGGATAGATGTATTCGAGGTTCCACTCACAAAATCGACTGGACAACATTCAATATTCGAACGCTACACTTTTGGTGATACTGACGGCCAAAAAGAATATCGAACAGTCCTGGTTTTGGGTGCCTGCAGCTTGGGACAATCAAAATTTATCAATGGAATTATCAATTTCATCTTTGACGTCAACATAGAAGACAAATTTCGTTTCCAGTTGATTAGAGAAGAAGTGACTAGTGAGATGGAGTCCATTCAAGTCTACGATATCCACCACGTCCAAGATTTTTCTATTCCCTTTTCACTAACGATCGTCAACGTTCCGAGCTACGTGACCAACAAGAACGATGTGGAACTGTTTCGAGATAAAAAAATGGTCAAACTTTTACTCGATTTCTTGAAAGCCGAAAATAGCATTCAAGAAATCGATATGATTTGCTACGTCATCGTAAAACCAGATATCTTCACTTCAGTCTTGTCCATGTTCAGCAGTGACGTCAAGAAGAACATTAATTGTTGGCAACCTAGCGAATACTTGAGCAACATTTGTAAAGGGCGGAAGTATGGACAAACGTTTTTTACCGTCCTATCAACGATGAAAAGGAAGTCATTAAAAGCGACCAAAGAAATGTTAGAGGAGATGAATCTATTGAGAACTTTTGTGGAGAGGCTTCAACCGATCATCAGGTCACAATCAGAAAAATTAAAGAAAATTGAAAGTGTCAAGCTGATGATTGCCCCCGCCCAACCCAGGCTAATGACGTGCTATGCAATCCTGACAGAAAACGGAGATTCTCTTCGGAGGCTGAGGATTTTATTAGTTTTCTTCAGAAAGATGTTAACTTGAGGCAAGAAATGATGACACTTTTATTACCAGTCTTGCGTTGCATTCAACGACTCCGGACTTTGTCTCACCATAACCCATTTTTATCGCAACAATTGTTTGATCTAATCTTGGAAGCAGTTCAACAGTTGAAGCGCAAGTACGGAGGCAGTAAGCAAGCGAAAGTGGACGAACATGTTGTGCAAACGTAAAAAGGGTGTACCTATTCGTTGTCAATGACATTCTGGGAAAGATAACTATGCATTTTACGAAGAAGACTCATAAGTTTAATTTCAACTTAGAAGACTTTTTTTAAACTTTTTTCCCCATTTTTCTTTTTAAACAAAATTTTTATGTTTTCTTTTATACCAATGTTTCACGTAACTGTAAACGATTCAACTAAACGAACAGTGGATTTGAGTTATTTTTATCATTTGAAGTGAATTATAAAACTGAGCTTATAATAAAAACAGATGAACGTCAACTCATCAGAATTATTACGTGGCAAAAATTTGGTTTCAATAAAACTGTTGCTATGCAACGGAAAGCTGATTGAACTTTTGTAAGCTAATTTAGTAGTAGTAATATACAAGTGTTACTTATCTAAAAGTCCTTTTACTGTGACACCAGTTATCAAAATTATTGATCCTATTTTCTGCTATGAATACCTTGATTTAGAAAGTGCAAAACATTTTACCCAACGTCGTACTGATGTTGACACATCACATACCATAAGAGGAACTTTCAAAGTAGCCCAACCAGTTTTCCCCTTCCACCTTTCTATCTTTACGTTGTACAGATTTCTAGTAGAAATCGAAAGGTGTTTTTCTCCCTTGGCATGAGAAATTCGGATAAAAGGCACTAGTTAATCCCCTTTCAAAGAGAACAACGGTCTTTCGACATTAGGTGTAAACAAAATTTCTTTTTCTGTGTGCTGTGGTTTGCTATTGCGAACAAATATGTTTAGTTTTCCTTGGATTGGATGGAACCCGTCATTCCTAGGCTCGTTCCTAGCCTTTTTACTCACCATCTCTTACTGGAGGTGGAGTCGATCCCGCTTCGTACGCCTCATAAACGTTCTTCCTGGCCCAAAAGCTTTACCTGTGCTGGGCAACATTCACCATCTAAACATTCCTCACGATGGTGCGCCAGAATTAATTGTTTTAAGTTTCAAAACATTTATAACATCATGTTCCAATACCAGAACTGCTGGAGAAATCCGCTTTCACTTGGGTTCGAAAGTATGGTGGTATCTATCGTCTCTGGTACACTGTCCGTCCATTGGTCGTCATCGCTACACCTGAGTTAATGGAGGTATATCAATTAAAAGTGCACGATAGAAAATATCTTGTATGTACGATAATGATAAATATTTTAACTAACAAAGCCAATTTATGGAAGTCCAAGACACATTTCGAGAGGAGATGCGTACGATGGTTTTACTGCAATCCTTGGGAAAAGTTTACTATTGGCACCAGGTACCTTTCACGCCAGATTCTCTTTAAAAATGCTTTACCTTTTCGAAACTATTTACAGACGAACGCTGGAAAAAGTCTCGCCGCATTCTCAATCCATCATTTCACGTTCAAGTTCTCAACAGTTACATGGATAACTTCAACGAAAAGAGCTTAGAGTGCGCCCAATCGTTTGAAGAAGCCATAAAGGCCAACAACGGCGAAGAATTTGACATCTTCCCAATCCTGAATCTATGCACACTCAAAACAATTTGTGGTGATTTATATTAGCATTTAACTTATTTTTATACAACCTCATTCGTCCATTGTGCCTTGCAAGAAACCGCCATGGGGCACAAGTCGTTGCCAATCGAAGACATGCAAAGTTTGTTGGACAACTGCATAGGGCAAGTTTTCTTTTGTGAATGATTGAGTTGATACGTAGCCATGGGTCATACAACAAACTAATGTTTCTATTTTATTGAAATAGATTTAAACGAAATTACCAGTACCGTTTGTTTCGCCCTTGGTTTAAAAACGATTGGCTTTTCCACTTAACCGCCATGGGTCGTGATAATCCAAAGTTCGTTAAAGGCATCAACAACTTCAGCAACACGGTATACAGCATAAAACCTTTAAATAGAAATTCCAACAATTACATATAATGCTAATGTGGAATATTACTTATGAGACAAATTACCTTGTTTGATCAAAAAGTTAATTGAACACCGCCGACAATTTCTGGATAACGAAAGAAAAGCTGAAAGTCAATTACCTGCGTTGAAACCTGATGTGTCCAATGCTGAGTCGAGTAAATTAAAACAATTGAAAATTTAAATAAAGAATAAGTAGAAACATTCTTTAAAAATTTCAGAGAAAAAATTTGGTTTCATCGACCTTCTGATTAAGGAATCTGACGTCAACAATAATTTCAGCAAAGACGAAATGAAAAACGAAGTCACTACCATGATGATTGCGGCAATACCTATTCACTGATTCAAAACTCACTTTCACTGGTTCTAAAACCGTCTTTTTAGGGTCACGACACAACAGCTTTAGCGTTCACGTGGTTCCTTTACAACATCGCAAGACATCCTGAACATCAGGTAAAGCCTTTGGATCAATTATCGTTAATTATAAAATGCTTAAAACACATTTATACCTGACCGCATTTTGCGTGAAGAAACTGATAGCGGATGAATTGAATGCTGTTTTCATTAACTCGGATCGTCCGTGTACGGCGCAAGATTTGACCGAGTTAAAGCACCTGGAGTGCTGCATTAAAGAATCTTTAAGACTACACCCCAACGTTCCAGCCATTTCGCGATATCTGCCAGAAGACACTGAAACAGGTAATTTTCGTTTAAATGATAGAAAACATTAACGGATTGTTAAACGATATTAAATTTCTTGAACAGGTGGTTACATGTTACCAAAAGGTGCCATGGTTATACTGTCTGTCATCGGTATGCACCACAATCCTGAAGTGTTCCCTGACCCGGACGATTTCAAACCAGAACGTTTTCTTGCTGAAAACAGCATCGGTCGCCATCCATTCGCATTTAGCCCTTTTAGTGCCGGCCCTCGTAACTGTATTGGTTAGTTCTAGAAAAAACGCTATGTTGTTTCTTTAATCTTGTAAACTTAATTGCGTAATGTTTCCAGGTCAAAAATTCGCTATGCTCGAACTTAAGGTAATTCTTGCTAATTTGATTCGGCGATTCATCTTTTCACTTGCAGATCCAGAGGCTCCATTAATTCCAGCCATTCAAGAAACTATGCTAGCCCCAAAATATCCCATTAAACTTGTCGTTTCAAAACGACTAGCTGGAAAAACGAATGTGCTAACAAATGAAGTTTCAAACGGTCAAAATTACGGTGTACTAGAAACTAAATCTTAAATGTAGGCTACACTGAACGCAAACGCGCAAAATACAGTTTCCCAAATATCACTTTTAATATTCCTAGATATTTGATGAATTCAGCGGTACGAAAGAATAAAAACATTTTACATTCAATAGCCAAGATACCTAAATCACTATGAAACAACCTAAAGTTTTCCTAACTTCTTTGCTAATCATCGAAGGGAGTTGAACAAAAGGCTAGACACAAACACTGAGGGACAGAGAAGTAAAATTCTCAGCTAAAAATAAAAGAAACGCTAATCCTGATCCGATAGCCAAAATAAGGAAAGCGCCCTGCAAATCCACAAGTGTTAGACTTTTAGCTCCGTCGGATTGTTTAACGATTCCACATTCGGCAGCACCAGAAGACGGACAATAAACATTTTTCCAATACTCTCCCAGCCCTGCTTCCATCATTTGCAAAATTCTGGAAATAATAAATGAATCTCACTTACTTGCACCGCGATAAATCAGAGTTAATGCAGATTTACTTTTTATCGAAAAGAGGTTTCAACGGACTGGCTTTCGGAAAAGCAAAGGCAAAATTGACTTTGAAAAATTCCTGATTGACAAAACTGAAGCGGCACTTGCCCGTCTTGGCGTGGTCCTGTTCTGTGATAGCCTTAAGATACGACCTCTCCTATCGAAGCCAACAGAGCAAGAGCACAAAAAATAAGCATTTTAATGAAGACTTGTAACGAGTTTAAATTGAAACTTACTTCTATATAACCGTAGCTTCCACTAATGACACGCTGGATCCCGTCTGTTCCCGAAAAAATACGATCTTCGGGATGCGCTAACAATCCGTCTGTTAATCAAAAGACATTGCGATACGTAAAAACTGCCCAATGATTGTTATTAAATCTTTACCTCCAATTGCCTTGTAAACTCCAGATGTAGCTTCCTAGAAGTAACGGTATATTACGCAAGCGTAATTAGTAAAACCAAATCGCATGAGTCAACTACGTACGTACAATAAAGAGCGATTCGAGAGCTGTTCCCCTCACCACGGCCCACTTCAGTTGCGATCGTGGAAGCTCCTCCAAATTGCTGATGATTGGAGATAATTTGGGAAAGCGTAGAAATGACACTAAGGACACCAACGTAAGCGCTCGCAAACACAACTGCACTCGCGCACCACACAATCCCGAGAAAACGTGGAGAAAAACCCACAGGAGGCAGTCCTTGTCCAGCTGCCGAATAAACCACAAAAATTACACCAGATAAATGCATAAAGGTATTGAACGATTAGAAGAATTACACTGGCCAATGAGGACCCTAAGGACAAACGCATAGTTTTCCCCTAAAATCGGGTACTTCCCTTGATGATGAATCCATAAACTTTTGAGAAAATACCAAAGAAACGCGGGAAGAACACTCGCAAACACCATTAGAGTAACCCACACCTATTGATTCAATTGGTTCGTCAGAAACGATTTAGAAATTGTGTTAAACATTGCGTGACTTTCACCTGTAATTGGAATGGCTTTGCGTACACTAACAAGCGGCTTTCTTGCGCTGGGGGAGGGATCAATATAGTTGCTGGTTCTTCCAGGAAACCGACGGAAAAATCGACGACTTGAGAACGGGAGTGCGTGACTGAAAAAACACCCACAGCTATGTCAGCCCTCTGCATGTCAACCAAATGATAGATGTCAATAATGTTAATAGAATTTCATTACTTTCTTAAAATTTACGTTCTCCAGGATCAATCCTATCATCCCATTCCAGCTACCGTTCAATGTTTCCCGTCCGTAAGTGTTGTCGCCAGGAATTTCAACTTCGTACCTTTAAGACACACGTTTCCATCACTACAACTTACAGCTTTGCTGAAAAACTTAGCCTTTTATCAAGGGTATGTGGGCTTACGTGAAATTGTAGAGTTTTTGAAGAGCGTGAATAATTTCGTAGCAATATCCTTTGTAACCGATGATATTACCGTTTACATCACGTTCTACAGTCACATAAGTTGATCGCCTCTCTCCAAGAAATCGCTGATTTCCTCGAAAAAATTCAAGAAGGAAAAGACATTGATCAATTGATGATCCAATTTGTTTTAATTTTCTTTTAATAGTGACACTTAAGCTACCTCTAGAGATGTTAACCGCAGTTTTCTGCCATTCAACCGACTGCCGTTCTCGGATGCGTCGAACAAAAGCGGTGAATTCGTTGGACTCCATCGAATATCATCTGATTCACTGCAGTCTTGAAACTCCTTACTCAAGCTGAATTCGTCCGTATTTCAAATGAGGAGCCAATATTAACGCACTTTTACGTTTTAATAATAAATGATTGCTTAAATCAAAATAGGATTTCTCACTTGAAATGTGTTGCATTGCCCAGCAGCAAACGCCTCGTGTCATTGTCCGTCGATGAAAAACAGATTTGTTGTTCCAGCCATTTGGTTACGGAGCATCTGACACACCCATCTCTGTTGACTTCCTGTGAAAATCGAAGAGAAACAACGTCATTGTTATTAAACCAGAATTTTATCGAGCTAACTTGCATTCAAATAGCAAACTTCTAAACGATCAGTGGTTAGTCCAGTCGTTGCTGGACAGGACGTTGAATCCAGACGAAGAATCGGTTTGGTTGAAGATGAGTTTAAAATCAATTCAACACTATCGGCGAGCTGGCAATTGGTAATCGCAATTATCCAACCAGTAGTGTCACCTATAGGCACAAATTTCACAATAGCTTTAAATGTGTTTTTCTAATCGGGAAATAGCGTGCCCGAATCCCACTCCCAGCATTTCCCTTCCAACCTCGGCTTATCAGAATACCTGTCAAAAGAACGCAAACATTCTGGTATCGTAAATCAAAACTGGGAGCCTGTAATCCCTGACTTTTACAACTGAGTCGGCATGGAATTTTAAAGTGAACGAAAAACGATTACCTTTTCCTAGACGTTCAGAATCAGTAGCGATGGTGTCTGTCGATACCCAAATTTCAGTCCAACGTATCGGTGAAGGATGGCAAGAAATATGGTAATCATTGTTGATAAATGCCTTTAAATCTTCTAAGCTTTTCTGTTGAAACTGATTGACATCACCATCGTGGATAAATTCTTAAGTAACCGTTAAACAACCAGAAAAACTGGTAAACCAATGCTCGAAAACGACTTAAATTAACAAAGAATTGTCATACCAATTCCAAAGGAATTAACATCTCTAACACAAGACACGACGAAACACAACACGTAAACTGTACGACTCGTTAGAGACATATTTCCTAAAACTAAACTTACGTTGCACAATACCTCTGTCGGCTGCTGGACGTCAACGCAGTCTGCAGTTGAGAACTAACTTTCCAATTTTACAATGTAGGGCGCAGGTTCATCCATTGTGCAGACAGAGTGTCTTGAGTGCTAGCAAAGGATATACATGTATATAATTGATTGATAGCTTCTTTTTCAAGTCACAAAGCAAACAATTGAAACTTCTTTTGTCTTGGTCTAACGCGTAGGGACTTCCTGTCAAGGAATGAGTGTGTTAACACTTCCATTGTTGACACTTCCCTTCTCAACTAGCAAGGAAATTGAATTGACTCACGAGAAAAATGTTGCCCACGCAGAGACGAAAATTCGGAGGTCAGAAGACAACAGAAAGAGGTTTGCAACTGACGATTTTCAACTTTTCCTTCCTGCGAGAACACATTGCCAAAAGGGAAGGGTTCGGTAAAGGACGGCCATTTTGTTCTCGTCCTTTTTCAGTTTCTTACTCTCCCTACGTTTTTTTTTTTACCTTTTTCAACACGTGGATATACATGAATTCAACGAACAAAATATGGTAATACGCCGCTCCACTTTCCTTATTCGCTATTACGCAATCTTTTGCTCGCGTAAAGAATGATTGGTAGCGAATGGTAAAGTGAATAACTAAGCCACAAGTAGAATGAATTACATAAACAAAGCTGTCAACTATGGATTTATGGGGCGGAGCTCAAAGTAACTAGTTTTAATGTAAAGCAACATCGGGAAAAACACAACGGCAATAAACTCGAAAGCCGGGAATCATAAATGCACCTCGCAGTTCGCACTAAGCTAAGAATCATTTAACGATAAGATATTAAACATCATTTGCTCATGGCAACCTTGTAGTTTAATTATCTCTAGATATTTTTGAATGTGCAGAAATCAGCTAACGTCTTCGTATTTTCTTCCTGTAATAGGGAACATTCTGTCCAGTTAATTGAACAACATTCTTGCGAAACGTTCAGACCATTTCCTAATTGCATCTGGCGTCAAAAATGGCTTTCAATCACACAGAAAAATGTCAACAATTGCGGGAAAACCACTGCCCATCAAAAGATAAGATTCAAACGTTTGTTATAGAAGGTCAGGTGCCTTGAGTTTGATAAGTATCATGGAGCTAAACTCTGAGCCAGTGAAATTGTCGTTTTCAAAGCGTATCTATCGGTCTTGACGCTTATCAGCGCTTTCAATTATGATGGCTACCCAACCGTGAGCAAGATAACAAAAAAAAAAGAGACTGATCAGGGCGATAAGATGAAAACTGAGCAGTCAGGTAAAGTTGATCTAGTAATATGGGGAAAGAAACGACAGTTGGGCTCTAGATTATTTCATTGACGTTCGAAATATTTCCCAACCGAATTCCACGTTAATTCGTGAAACTATACTTAGTGCTATTGTCTTCAAGTGAAAAAATTAGTCTGGAAAACAAATGGCCAGGCTAAGAACGGAGAACACGTACGTCTTTGTTCCATTATTCCTCGTTTTGATTGCCTCTCCTCTGACGTCAACGTCGCACATCACGTTGACCACCGATGGCTACCAAAATGTGGTGGTTGCCATCGACGAGAATTCCGGATTCACCAGTTGCCAGCAAGACTTGGAGAACATCAAGGTAGGCGTCCATTTTTCAAGTTAAATATCAGTTAACAACGTCATTGTACACGTGTTGCCACAGGAATTGATACGGAACACTTCCGTCAGCTTTGGTCAAGGTTTGGAACGTCCGGCTTACTTTGGTGATGTTACCATTATTCTGCCCGATTCTTGGGTCAGCGATCCGATTTGTTCCACTTTGATGACGTCGACCAATATCACACTGTTGCCTTGGGCCAGGAGCCACAGTGCGGATATTCGATTCACGCCGAATCATCCGGTATTTGGTAACCAACCTCATTCGTTCCAGTACGGAGGATGTCAAGAACCTGGCTTGTCCATCAACGTTCCATCGACATTCGTTTCCAAACTTCACTGATGTAACCAAAGGTAATTTGTTGGCCTGGAAATCGTACTAAGGGGATCGCAATAATAAATGAATGTAATGCAGCAAGGATTATGGCTCGTGAGTGGGCTCATTATCGTTACGGTGTTTTCGACGAGGGTGGAATGCCGGATGATGAGCGCCATCCCTCTGGCTACATGATGTTCCAGACTGAAAGTTCCGATAAAGTCGTGCGCGCCAATACTTGCTCCGGAGGCAAAACCCTGCGGGGAGAATGGAATAAGTAAAAATTTTCATTTGATTCAACTTGAATTGGGACGAATACTTTAATATTCATTATTAAATAAAAATCTTCACCAGTGAGGAATGCAAATCGACCAATTCGGGGAATTCCAGTTGCGAGTTCCAACCTGATGTTTACAATCCAGACATCACGTCCTCGTTGATGTACCGGCCGGATCTGAATAACGTAAGAAACTCTTTACGAGAAATGGATGGAGTATTATTAGCCACTTCTGAATATGTGTTTCTCGTACTTGCCAATAGATGGAGAAGTTTTGCACGAAAGAAAATCACGATGATGGCGTGCCGAGTAAATTGAGTTACCATTGTGGCAGTCTCAGTTCTTCCGATGTTATCTACAAACACCCGGATTTCACGTAAATAGACACAATTTCAATTAATCTGTAGTGACAGTCACGAATTACGCGTTGATAAAATATGGGATCAAATGCAGGTCGGGAGTCACGCCCGCCAATGCCTCGGCTGAAATTGCCTTCAGCGTCATCCAGAATCCGTTCAGCGGCTATCACGTCATCCTTGACATTGCCTCTTTCAGCAATAAACTATTGGTATACACCAATTTTGGTTATCTAATTAATTGCACGATAATTCATATTGATGTCATCAACAGTTTGACCAAGCAAGGAATTCTCTTATGCAATTCATCGCCTTCCTATTGGATCCTGTCTTGCTGTCCATCGACACGTACGATGGTGTCAATGTCAGCGAATTACAACCGCCCGTTTACTTGGATACCACGATGTTGGAGCCTCTGTTACTGACACTGGAAAGTGTTAACTACGTCACTGGCAGCCCAAATGACTTCGGTGTTGCCCTCGAAAGAGCACAAACGGTAAAAAATATTTACTTCCATTAATTATTTTAGCCAATTCTGCAAAAAAATCTTTGTGCATCAGAGAGCGAGTTTTGGACAAGGACGTCCTCCTTTTGACTGCAGTACAAACTATTCCAGATCTGACTGATTGGATCACGTCGTACGATGAAAATAAAGTGATTGTCCATCTTGTCCATTTCGGCGTATCGACAGCCAAAGTGGAAATGGCCCAGTTGGCCAGCTACGGTAGCGTGCACGTCATACCGAACGTTGCCAACAGCAATCTGATGAATCCGTACACCTGGGCCGTGAACACATTGCAATCAATCTACGGAAAGACTAGAAGCTATCGTGCCAAAGTAAATAATTTAATACTTTACTGTTTGTAACTGGAATTCATTTAAAATTTCGTTTCGCATATTTCTTAACTGATTAGATTTTCGAACAATCCGTCATCAAGACTAATTCATCCGATATGATTAAAACGGGATATTTTTACCTGGACAGCCCGGCATCCAAGTTGCTCGTTTCACTCTATTGTCTAAACACTGAACAATCATTGGACGTCGATTCAGTCAGCATTTTTCAACCGGATGGATATCCAGTGAGGAATGAAACTACCGTAAATGACTTAATCTCAACGGATGATTTCTATACGTTTGTAGTTGGACGATATCAAGCGGTGACACTGCCACCGGTAAAAATTGATCCACGGGATTGAATTCGTTTAAACTCACCAGAGTTTAACCTTTTTTTTTTTCATGTTGACAGGGAATGTGGAGCTATGAAATCAAATTGGATTTTAAAGTAACTCAGCAGATCGTGCACCGACTGGACATTTGGGCTGAAGCAGCCGATTCGTCTCAAGTGCAGGTGCGAACCTGGAACACCGCCCTAGATAACCAGCCATTAGATTACACCAAATCGCCCGTAGGCCTCTACGCCCAGGTGACGCAAGATCGAAAACCAGTACGGGGAGCCAACGTCACTGCCTATGTTTACGTCACTGATGGAGCAACATCCAATCTATTTACCACAATCCCATTACTAGACGAAGGCATTTCAGGTATTCATTTTTAAAAATCTCCTATTATGTGTACTAGTAACTAACTTACCCCTTTTAACACATTCAGATGTGACATCCGGTGATGGAATCTACTCTGCCTGGTTGACCACTCCGTCCAGTACGTCACACAGCTATTCCGTCTACTACCAGGCGTACGGGATCAACAGCTTGGCTGTCACAGACAACGGTTTGGCAAAACAATCCAAGTGCAATCAGTAAGTTTCACTCGACAAATGCTTACCTCCATTTTGTGATGCAGGAACGTACACCAGGCCGCCCACGACGGGCAGCGTCATCCCAATGTCGAATCCCATTCCAGCTGCCACTCAATTCAATCGTTACGAATACGGACCCAGTTTCCAGTTGGCGGCTTTGCTATCGAGCAGTTTCGACCTGATCCGGCCTCAACGAGTCACTGATCTCACTGTCCTCTCTTATGACGTGTCATCCAGGATTGCCGAATTGGGCTGGACTGCTCCAAGGGATAATTACGGAAGCGGAGATATTGGTTCGTTTTCTTATTTTTTTAAATCCCCAATATTTCTCAAATTTTTGGAACAATTCCTCAGATTATAGTTGAATTTTTATTTGTTCAGTTACGAGATTTAGACTGTATCAATCCATCGGTTCAGCAGACTCTAATTTCACGGAATACACTACACCCATCAGCGCGGACGGATCAGTTAATTTAACTGTCCAAGTGCCTTACCTTTCCGAAGGTGAATACGTCAAGTATCGAGTTGCTGGTAAAGATTCTTCAAACAACATGGCAGACCCATCAAACGTCGTTTCAATGACCGGTCCCGCCATTTCGAACCGGAGGCATTTCGAATTCCACCATGTGGGCTTTAATCGGCGTCGCTATCGCAATCCTTCTCATCATCCTCATTATCGTCCTAACACGTTGGTGTTGTCCAGTCGAAGCTAAACGGAGACAAAGACAAGCCAAACGTAAAATGCGTCAATGGTTTTCATGCGGGGACAAGACGGCCAAACGGGCGGACACTGCGCCGACTACCAGGTACCAATCACCTCCGCCAACGATCCAACAGTGGAACTCACCGACCATTAGCCAAGACGGCGAATTGCCAGCGGTTAGGAGCGATAGTAACGCATCGACGACACCCCAGCCTCAAGTGGAACTTCGTCAGAAAACAGCTGATCCTGTCAGGACTTCGACTTACGGCTCGGAACGCATTTACTTCGGTCCAAGAAGACATTGACAGGATTAAATCAGGCCCTCGTAGCGAAACATATTCAGAAAGGTGTTTGATTTTCTTAATTGCTTTGGAGGTTGTGCACATTTTTTGTTTTACGATAAACATAACAGGGGCACGGATGAGATCATTAAACGGGCGCCTTCCATGGACCTTCAGTTGGCCACTATTTTGCGAATGAATAGCAGCAATTTCTCGATTGACCGTGTGGGAGGCAATGAAAACGATCCTAATTCAAGGTGAAAAGAAATGAAAACTTCTTACTATTATTGTAGTTTAATTATATAAATTTAGGCCAACGGAGATAATTAAACCACGTGTTTACGCCCGGCCGTTCAAACCCAATGAAGCGATAAACAGGCCGATGGGTAACCAGCCGGCCAGCAGGGGTTACCCGTACAACTCGAACAAGCCGCTTTCCATGTCCGAGACGAATTTGTACTACACCGATGTCGCACTCCGTCCACCTGCTGCCCAGTCAGCTAAATCTTCTCCCAGCAATTCTTACCTGTCCGTCTACGCTGAGGTAATTTGTTCTGTACACCTTTTTTCTTTCGGCTATTTACTTGAATCAATCAATCATCTCAGCAGAGGGCCGATGTAGTCCCTCCACAACAATCGGCGCAGTCCAGCCTGGCCAATACGCTGCGCAACGGAATGAGGGGTAACGAAGAATGGCAGGATTCCAACAGTTTCATTTACACCGATCCTCGTTTCGACGGTACGCATTTTTATTCTTTTCAATTATTCATTCAGTTAAGACGATTAAATGTCATGGAAAGTACGGGCAAGGGCTTGGATGAGGAGAAGTGAAAGTGGAAGAAGAGACGTGCTAGATAGACGCAGTTTTATCTTCGTTTTTTTTGGTTTTTATTCGGCAATAAAGTTGGCCGATGAACGAGGAAGATCTACGTGTCTGGGATTTTTTATGTGATTTCTACGGTTTTTGTTTGTTTTTTTCGAATGAAATTAAACAACTTTCACTTCCTTCGTGGAAGTAAAGAGAGACAAGTCCAAGGAAAAGATACAAAATCCAGCAAGGCATTGCCTAATGCATTCCACAAATCAATTTCAGTGCGACAACCAGCTTCGAAAGCTGGCCGTCTCGGTTGTTTTTGTTGTTTACTTTACCAGATACGCGTATTTAAAAAATACGAGAACCAGATTGCCTTATCAATTGAATAGCGTCGTCAGTTTTCATGTTGGCCTGATTAGGACAGTTTTTAGTTTTTATACGTGAAGACGTGCGTTTTCTCCGTTTGTTTTTCTCATTTTTGTTTGTTGAATTAATGCAGGCCAATCCAAAGGTCCAAGCAGCTTTGATCCGCAATTGCATCCGGCCAACCAAAACGGACTTCCACCGCCTTTGCCATCCGTACCACCGCCGTTTCCTGCTCGAAGTAAGATCCTACAAACCAAATTTTTGTTTTTTCTTTTTCTGGTTGCATCCTAACATTTTATTTGCATTGAATTTTGATGACGTTTTTAGCTTACAATGTTGATATGGGTTATGACGGTGACTACCGGTCCAGCCATCTGTCGGTCGATCGTAACGATGCCGATCAACAAGCGATGAGCAGATCGTCCAGCAAACCATCTTTAGTTTCGGCCGTCTAAAAAATGTTCGCTTTTGTTTTTCCCCTATTCATTAAAGCGGAAATAATTAATTTTCAAGCACATTCTTTTTTCGTTTAACTTTTGCATTCTTACCATATAGCACGCCCCCAACCTGCAAAATTAACAACTAAACAATTTCTTGAATAAAATTCCATTTTTGTATCCACTAAATCTTTATCGGGAAATAAATACATTTTTTTTTGTGTCATCAAAATTCTTTCGTTTAGATATTTATTCGTGTTTCATTTTATTGTAATTGCTCTGCGGGAACTAGCCAGCGGCGATGAATTCGGGGGGAAAAGGGACGACTATAAGTCGGGATTCATTCGTGAAGCAACACGCGCGCACCGGAACGTACGGTACCGAAATCGATGATGATAATGGAGGACAAAATAATAACATGAAGAATATGAGAAATGAGGGGAAAACGAAACTTGAAGCAACTTGGTCATACGTGAAGGGCAAAGAGAAACGAAAGAAACAAAACACAACAGTTGACCAAAATTTAAAAGGAGGGGACAAGAGGAGGACAATAAAGATAGAAAAGCCAAACAAAAGAAGAACGGTCATTAAATGTGAGCTAAAAAAAAAAGAATCGTAGTAAACGAAAAAAAATAAACAAAAGGAGAGGGGAAAGAAATAGAACAACCAACAAACAAAACACACACAAAAAAAAAGAAGTACAAATTTAGTTGCAATCTAAACAACAATCGGGACACTTTCTCAGTTTGAAGCTCCGCCAACGCCCCTAAGTTTTGTCGTCACGTTTTGCGGTCATCAGCGGAATTTGGAGCAAAGAAAAATAATAATTTGCTGAACCGTTTGGCTGAAACATCCGTGTGAAATGGCCAATCAAAAAACGAGACGCAAAACTGGTAATAATATCCGAATGGGAATGGGTTGGAGCTTCTACCCATTCTGATTGTGTTTAAAACGTTTGGCACGAAGACCGTTCGACTTGCGAAGAGAAACACATTTATATCCGTGCGGAATGGAGCTAAGCAACTAGAAAAAAAAAAAATGGTGGGACCTGTACAAGTTGTTTTTTTTCCTCAATCCGTTGGAAGACGTGAAAAGAAGCGAAATAAAGCCCCCCCTCCCAATAATGAATGAATTAAGAAATGTATAAATTAGGCACGTTCACGAACTTTCGTGTAACCCTTCAAAACTCCGTTAAGCTTTTCTCTCTTTCGTCTCCCATCTTTTCGGGGAAAAAAAAATTAAATATGGATAACACATGAATCACGAGAATTCCTCTTCGACGCAGGTGTGAAACGACGCCGTGTTGCTAGCGCGTGAACGATACGAACCGAACGATTTGACGGTGGCAAATGACGTCCCCGTTCCCGCTCTAGACCTGCAATTTTGAAAGCGTTTCGTTTTGAGAACGGGCACAACAAAATAGATCATTTGAATCAAACACACCTAGAAAATCCCGGAGCATCGAGAGCCGAACGGAAAGATCCGGCCGGAGATGGCGGGAACGAGCCGACGATGGATCCGTAATCGGTGAACGAACCCATTTCATCTTCTTCCGATTGACCTCCACTTCCGCCGTCCATCCGGTAGGGCCCGTGCGATCCTATGTAGCCCGTGCTACCGTAACTATTCTGGCGAACGGCTATCATTAAATAGATAAATTCAAAGGTTAAATCATTTTTCTTTTCTCCCGACCATCTTCTTTGGCTTACAGTAAATCGCTTAAAGCATTCAATGTCATTTCTCCCTAGTTTTTTTTTAGATAAAGTGGCCAGGTAATTTTTTTTTTTCAAGACACTACACCCCCGGTGTAGGGTGAACGTTCGTCCTTGAATCTGCCGTATATACAATCCCCCTTTCTCTGTTCTTTTTTTTTTTTTACCTGTTGTTATCGCACTAGAAGAACTGGATGGATCTCAAACGTTCAAGGCCAACAATTTAGACACAAGAGTTGTTTTTCCGTCAGGTACAAAACATTAAAAAACTGCCATGTTTCCCTTAAATGATATACTTTTGACCTTGTAGCAAAGGACAGGTCTGTGTTATGGGGTTTGTTGACCTTCTCCAGAAAGAAGGATCAGCTGTTTATGTTATTCCATCTTCCGCGTTTCGATCACGGTCACGACAGCTTTTTTTGTTTGTTTTTTAAAGAGAAAATGGGACTAACCGATCGTTTGGGAACGATAAGCAGACGACACGTTGGAGGCTGAGATCAACTGACCTGCTGGTCGGACATCCGTTTCCATGCTGATGACGGACACTTGAGGAGCGACCGGATGATGAGGACCGTTCATGCGTCCACCGGTCGTCTCTTGGCTCTTGCTCTTCTTCCGCCGGCAATGCATCCAAACGCCGAGGCCGATAATGGCCACTGTGACCAGCGCCGCCGCAACGATTACTCCGGCCAATTCAACTGCAATTGGTCACCATATTTTTAAAAATTATGTTTGTTTGTTTTTTTTAAAGAAAAATAAAAGGGAGCCGTCGAGAGAAAGTCGACACACTACAACGTGTGAAATATAATAAGGACAATCACGCGGAAACATCGTCAGCTGACTACAGCGAATAGTTGCATGTTTGCTTTTAAAAAGAATTGCCTTTGATATTAACAAAAAAGCTCCAATGTTATTGGAAATAACGAAATTGTTTATGTCTCTACCCTCGGGTTGTTTAGCAGACAAAAATCCGCCATTTTGTACTGGACAAACGAGAAATGGCTCGGCATTCCGCATTTTTTTTTTTTTTTTCTGGATAAACTGGCAAGACATCGAAGTAGGTCAACACCTATCGCTCCCCCTCCTTCTCTCTTTCTCACTGGCTTACGTTTTTTTTTTTTTTTCAGTATGCAAATATCTCTTTCCTATGTGTCTACAAGCAATTCAGTTCCACGTTCACTTCTCCCCCAGACTTCTTCATTCCGCTCTATTGCCTGTACTTTCTGTTGTTTTGAAATTCCCCGCGCATCCACATCAACCGTGGAAAAAGAAAAAATGAAGAAAACTAAGGAAACTCTCACATTCAAGGTCGGACGAAAGGGAAATCGAAAAAAAAAAAAATTTAACAAAAGAGAAAAGACGTTCCAGCGCAATGGCTACGTGATCGCAGACGACCCAAAAGAGGCACGTGAAAGATTGAGCGTGTGGTATAAAGAAATGATCAGAACCTTAAAAAACAAAAAAGAAAAATGGAGGGGAAAATGAAAGAAAATTTCTAACCTGGACTGAGTTCGTGAGGCCCGGCTGTTGTTGGCTCCAGGTCTAACCTTGAGGCGGTTGTGAAGAACGGGTCGTCGCTGCCGTTCACGCCCAGATGAATAGCGTCTGGAAAATCCCGAACACGTGAAAAGAAGACCGAACCCCACCACCACCGCATAAATGAAAGAAAACACACAACATCACATACGTTAAGTTGGTGAGTTAACATCAAATTTAAGCCAAAAAATAATTAAAAAAAAGTTTTGTGTAGCCGCTAGGGTTTTTTGTGGTGAAATTCAATGTGCAATTTCGAAGGTCGATTTCGATTGACGTCACGACGGCCTTCCCATTGCGCTTCAAAAATAGCAACGTGTGCGTGTCTGTTCAAATGATGACGCAATCAACGTGAAATTACCGTCAAGTTTGACTTTGGACGGCCTGTCGGCGAACGATGACGATGACGAGCCACCAGTTAACTCGACCAGTCCCAGGTGAGCCAGCGGTTGGGTAAGATCCGAATGTTCCATGACTCTGCGGTTCTCAGCGCAAGTGGAGCTCTTTTCTTTCTGTGCGGAGATGAGGAGATGCTCGGATGATTCTGCAAATTGAAGAATATCGAAGATCTACTTGTACTGGACTCGTTTAAAAGACGATCCGAGGGGGCATAACTGCTTTTCAACGCAAACTCTTCGACATTGCACGAAGCGTTGGTTTCGTTTTGGGATGCAAATTGAATTCTCGCGTGCAATCCAAACTTCGAATTCCAACTGCAAAAAATAAGGAAAACAGACGTGTAATGAACGTATCCCGTTGTAGACGTTGAGCAAATGGCTAACGTGTCAAAAGGACGAAATAAAAAAAAACAACAACAGAAGGCGGCAATCGATGAAGTCAAAACGAACAGTTGAGAAAGAGAACTGCAAAGTGAAAGCCGCTTTTGTTTTTCCTTAATTCGATTGATTTTCTTTGTCTAACATTGGCATGTCCATCTCGAAACCATTTTGGCTCTGTTTTTTTTTTAACACATTACAGTAAAAAAACGAAGCCAATTCAACGATCCAAATAGAAAATGTGTACTAACCTTGCCCTGATTGTGTGTGTCTCTCTAATTCGACTAACCGATTTCGTTTGTTGCTATACGTCCGGTGGTTAAATCAATTAAAAAGAGGCGCAATCAGTTCACAGATTTAGTCGTAAATGAAGACGGTAGTGACACAGACGACCAGCTGATAACACGGCAACCAGCAACGCCACAATAATGCAGTACACACACACACACACAGAGACACACGCACGAAAGAGAGAGTCGAACGTGGAACAGGAGCAGACACCACCTTCCAGCTCGACCGAAATCCTGTCACTGAATGGCGTAGAACGGGCCACTCGTCTCGAGTCGACACGGTTCTTTTTCTCTCTCTCTCTTTATTCACCTCCATCATCCGCGTTTCTCTCATTCTCCTTCTTTTCTTTCGATTTTTAAGACACATGTAGAGATCCGTACGTTGCAGGCATTACGTAGTACATTCGGCGACAAGCCAAAATCTCTAGAGGTGCCTCGTAATCTTTCGGGTTTACCTGTCTGCAAAACAGAGAAAAACAAAACCGGTGAGACGAGACTGCAGGGAATATAATCAACGACATCCCAAGCGTCAAGCCTAATCCGATGCGCTTTCATTCGATCCAGTTCTCATTAAAAACAGAGGAGGGAAAGAGATTTTTGAATTGTTCACAACGATGTAAAAATGCAGTTGTGGTCGAGTTTACAAGAAATGAATGGAACAAAAGCGTAGGCCTAAATGCGAGAGAAACAAAAATGGCCGTCGTGAATGCGAAAAGCGAGACGCAGAGTGAAACGAAATAGTAAGAACCACGAAATGAGTGTAGATAAATAAAAGGAACTTTCACTCTTTCGGATTATTATCGTTGTGTATGTTACATAGTTTTTTTTTTTCTGGCCATGCGTAAAAATTGGGCAAATATACGAATGATTTCAACTGTTTTATGCGACATTTCTCTCTCTTTCTTACTAAACTGCACACCCAACGCGCCGACCATTCGCGTAGCTGTTAGAAAACAAACGTCATAATGATTACAGGTGTAACACAAAATCATCGCAGATGACCTGAATCAGCTAACACAGTTGTTACCCCTGTGACCCACATATTTCGATAGATTTAAGGGGAAGTGTCGTTGAACAGGATGTTGGATTCGTCATAATTGCAAACGAGTTTTGCTATCTGTTAAAACTGTAGCATAAATAGCGCAATTTGGGGCGAGGTTGTTCACTTTCACACCCACACCATCGTGTGTCCATCAACGTGTACTCGACATATGCGTCCAGCTCACCGTAACTCCGACTTCAATTATTCAGCTGTTCCAGTCGTTCCCACAATTACCCCCCACGCGACGAAAATTGGAAGAATATTAACTATAATCCTTATTGTAAACGGGTATACATTTTAAATCCTTCAAGGTGATCATCATTCTCCTTTTTTTAAAATCTTTATCTCCTCCAGATGTTGTTCAAGTACACCCCTCCGTTTGCCTCCTTCTTTTCATTCAATTCTCTTCTTAGCGTTTCGTGTCCTATTTAAAGCCCCCAATTTTTTATTTCATAAATTTCGTGTATTACACACCATGTTAATGGAAGTTTTCACTTTCTTGAGGGTCGCGATGAGACGGTTAGCCAACATCTTTTAGGTCACGTCTTTAAACATTTTTCAAAAATAATAGGAGAGCCTCATATGGTACGTTACTGGTTACGGACTTCTCCGGCAGAAGTGAAATCCGGTTCAGTGCTAGTGGTTTGCTTACGTCATTTAACAGTTTTTTTTTTTTTTTTTCTCTTTCAAAAAATTGCAAGTTTTTTGTTGTTTTTCTTATGTGGACTGCAGGAGTTGTGCGGTATATCGATCAAGGCCGGTGCGCTCCTATGTGGAACAGTTGAAAGCAGCAACAGGAACCAGCGCGATTATTTCTGTTTGTAGAATGAAACCAGAGAGCGCAAGTGAAATGTTTTCCAACCACGTATACGCGTGTTTGGCTTTTCATGTTTGTGTACATTTTTCTAGCTAACTCCCGCATCCGTCCGTTCAGACAGGCTGGCCCAGCGTAGATAAGACTGGAGCAAAGGGCGATGCTCCTTATTTTCAAAAACAACAAGACGCGCACTTTCAAATTCAAAATATCTGCAATTCATTTGGCTGTTGCGCCGCTGCCCGTCATTCGAAACTGGTCAGCGTCCCCAACAGCTCAAGCAAATGGATGGAAAATACTCTCTAAACGGATGTTTAGACCTGTTCATCGTTCCGTTTCAAGGTTAGACATCAAAAGAAATGTGCCTCGGAAATGTCTAACCTTGTTATTGTAATACTTCCCCATAGCCTTTTGAATGGAGTCCCTCCTTAAAAATGGGGAACTCAAGGTGGTCCGGTGAAGGGGGACTGACGAGGAACACTCTTTCAAAACATTCGACAAGAGGATCAAGAAACTTGTTTTTTTTTTTTAAACCCAGGTCAGGTTTGTCCAGATTCCCTTCTCTTTGGTCCGTCCTTGGCCGACAGCTGGAATGCTACTTTGTATTTATTTGAAAAAAAATAGTAGGGAGGAAATGGGATACATAAAAAAGTGTAACACATTTCGAAAAACCCTTGTCTTAAAGGGCGATTGAACTTTGCAATTGGACCGTCTCTTAACTGTTGTTGGCCTACAGCTGATAACTCGTTTTGTAATCAATCTTGTCAAAAACGTGGCCATGCACCGGTGTAATAAATTCAGATCGATAAGATTTGCCAGATGCGTCTAGGTAAACAAGACCAAAATAAACCGAGTCAAAATCAGCATTTATTTCTTTATAAAAACACATCGAATTTTAGTCGGATGCAGTAAAACGGGGAAGGATGCATTCGATTAAAAAGGCCATGATCGAGACGAGGATGCCAATGCCCAGTAAATAGAATGCCCCTTCCAGATTAATCAACGAGAATCGCACCAAGGTTGGCTTCGACGCACTTTGCGGATGTCTTCCGGATGGCTTCATCGAACGATGATAATCAATCAGACCGGCTTCGGTGAGACGTTGAAGCACAAGGTCGATTCGAGCCTTTAAAGGTGAGTCTTTTTGAAGGCCAAAGGACGAACGTGTCGGGAACAGTCTCTCCTTCATGACGTGCAAATAATGCGCAGAGCCGGATGGCGTCATCATCAAGTAGTTCAAGCTATCCAGCGATGAATCGACTGCCCATTGGCCAGTTTCTAGCAAGGCCATCATGTGACTGATGTTATTGGTGGTCGTCAGTTGGTGACCTAACTGACGACGATGAGGATCCGATGAATTCAACAGCACCGTCTTGTAGAAATCGCTGAACATCATTTTATGGAGCGGACTCTCCACCAGCTGCTGGATCGTATCGATGGGCTGCTGGGCGAACGGACGAGTTAGGAATGAAATCAAACCGGAACGATAAACGGTGGATAAGATGGTAGCCGCGAAAAGCCAACACCAGATGAGAAACAGGCGGCAGACGGACGCCCTTCCATCGGGGAAACGAGGCTGTTGGATCCAAAGGAGTTGACCGAGAGCGAAAATGAACGAAGCGATGAATGATTTCCTCTGATTTAATTTGCCGGCTAAGAATAGAGCGACAGTGACGAGCAAGAGAGAGGCACAAGTGGCCAGCCAAGTGTTGGCAGAAAATGGGGCAATCAACGCCATCCAGTTGGCCAACGGTTTCGGACCGGGCACGACGAAACAATCGTAATCTGTTTTGTATATTTGGCTGAAACTGATGTGAGGCAACCAGGACGGCATCACGTACAAATCGCCGAAGGCTAAATCAACTTCTCTTCTCACCAACATGCCGCGGATGCCCGTGAAACGAAGAATTTGGCCCGTCGTTTTGTTCTTCACCATTTCCCCCCACATCTCGTCGGCTCGTGCCATGACGTACGTGAATGTGAAATTCAATTTTTCTGCTAAGAGTTTCACGATTGACGGTTCGATCCCCTCCAATGCGGTTCCCGACTCGTCAGTGCGGACAACGACAGCTGGCGGATGGTGGAGCGTTGCCATTCTAAGATGTTGGTCAGAGAACTTGAGATTCAAATGTTGGCGGGTGTCGAAAACGCTGACATTCTCGTAGCGGAGGATGCGATTATCGCTGACGGACCATCTCAGCAATTCGATCGAATCGTCTGATGCTGGTTGTTCGAGTAGCACGAAAATTCGTTCGTTCTTCACGTCCAGCAACAGCTGGTCGGCTTGCCCGGTCGAATTCGTCATGGCAATCACTTTGTTGAGATGAAAATGATGGCCGAGATGGCGGTAGATCGACGAAAGCTCATTGGCGTTGCTGTAACACGACACGACCGCATCGTTGCAAACGATTTCGTTACGTCCGTCAGAGGACAGCGTGATGGGTTTTCTGTTATTACCTGTCAACAGGTTGAGCAACGAGATTTCATTCTGAGTTTGCGCGTCGGAGATGGAGAGTACGATTCCAGGACAATCGGAATGATCTAAAATGCTGTGAATCACTTCAAATAGTTGGCCATCCCGTTCGGTTTTTAACTGGACGAACGTCAGTGCAAACACGCAGATGAGTAAATTCATGGCCAAAGGGACAAAGGCTGACAACATCCAACCATTGCTGTAGTATAGGACAACTCTGCCCTGCTTCTGTATAGCTTTTATTATTTTACTTGTTTCATGCAAAAACAAGCCCTTTGTTTTAATCGTGTGGACATGTTTGACATGCGCTGAGAAAAGACGTAGTAAAGTAAAAAGGAATAAATAAAGATCCTTACTTTGCATAATTGGATGTGGTGTTTAAACAGAAAGCCGATCAATGGACGTATACGGCGACATAAAAACGAAACGAATGCACGTCCGTTTTCTTCGATTTTATCGATCTAACCTTTACCTCACGTTGTCGTGCACGTGAATATCTCATGATGTCTCCTTCTGTTTTCAGCGTGAACATTTTAATTATTACATGCAACAAGAAACAGGCGACAGACATTTTCAATTCACAACGGCCAACTCGCACAAAATGCTTTAGTTCATTGTACTACATCCTATCCGACTTGTTGAGATTCTCCATTATGTAGAAGAAGAGAAAGTTGGGAAACAATTGAAAGGAGAAAAAAAAACGATATAAAACAGCGAATTGTAGGGCACCCCTATATACAGCAGAGAAACAGTTAAAAGGAGAATCGCAGTGGACAATGCGAACTTTCTCCACATGCCACAATAGGCACAATTCTATGTAAAGGTATATAGCATCAAAGTATGGAATCATGGCGTTAGCAAGTACTACACATTTAACAAGATTTTCTAATGAAAGTTATGCTGACAATGCGGGTGGAGTCGTTTTCAGATCAGAAAAGCGAAATCTTGCGCATACACATAGAAACAGAACGGACGCCAATTTGTGGTGGAAATGGCCGTGTTTTTACACCGCCTTATAAATAATATGCGCCTGATATTGTGCACGATCGGCTTCATTTCACGACCCAGACGTCAATAAAAAGAAAAACTTTTGCTAGCGAAACTTCACGCTCTCTTGATTTGCTATATTGCGGTTGCAAAAACATTTTCCTATTGCGCATAATCGCGCATCAACCGAACCAAGTTTTGATATCGTAACATCCGCGTCACGCCAGAAACTATATAGACATATAGAATATCAAGAACAGCTGCAATCGCAAAGTCTTCTTTAGAAAACGGCCATCCGTCAATTTGACAGCTGATGCGGGCAATTCGCACACATGTCCGGTCATTCACTTTGGATATGAATTCAGATCTCTTCGATTATATAATCAAAACAATAAAAGTGAAACAATTCAAATGATTTTAGAGAGTGTACGACATGGCCCTCTTCCGTTCGTAATCGAACAACGGTGGATTAGCTGTGAACCAGCATTTAATTAGATTCATTTCAGTGGACAAAACGTGTTATTCTTTTGCCAAGTACGTGGGAACCGGTTGAACTTTTTTGGGCTATTTGGCTGTCTGCTGATCGTGACCTTGACGACCAAAGAGAATGGGGTTCAGCTATTACGAGATAATAACCTAGGCCATAATTTGATTCCTTTCGTTTTCTTCTTGGAAGTCAAAAGAAAGTTCAATTATAGACTATCGCATTAATTCCTAGATTTTATTTTGTGTTCGTGAGCGCCCGCGGGATAATTGTTGGTGCGTGAAACTTGTCTGACAACGGCATCGTGCGGATAAATGAAGCAACAGCTTGACCTGACCATGGCTTTGTTTTTGGCTCAGTTTAAAACGTACCGTCTTGCGAAACGAGAATTTCAGCGGACATTCTCTTAAAAGTTATGATCAAATAAATGAAAATTGAAATCAAAATTGGCTAAGCGCAAGCGGACAGTTTTAAATAACTGAAATCGGGCAGCGGCTTTTTTCCCTTACATTCATTAAATTGTCCCCTTTTATGTACGAGCTGCACAAAGCCTATTGTGTGAGACTTGCTTGTTGAGACCTCCTTGTAATTTAAAGTAGGTCGCGGAATTTTTAATTATAAACTGTGTTGATTAATCTCTTTTTAGGTCGTCATGGAATCTGTTCCATTGCGAACTAGATTATTTATGAATTTCCTCCGATACAGGCAAACTACTCACGCAAGACAAAAAAACTCATTAGGTAGAATATTCCTTCAAAAAAAAAAAAAAAACATGCAACGCTACACTCTTCATTTGCATACCAGATGACTCCCGACATCGTAGACTTGCAAGGCTTTAAAAAAAAAAAGGAAACACCCTCTTTTTCTAATGAGTTTATTTGTCATCTGAAGCGTTGCCTAGGTAACACCAACAGTTCCATCGTCGTTTCAAACTTTTAAAACGAGCCCCTTTCATCCGACAGGTTCACAATCTGCTGTCGGGATCATCATGGAAAAGTTGGCCATCAACGTCAAACTGACGTTACTCTACTCCATTCACCTGATTTTTGCGTCCAACAATCAGCGAACAGTTGAGGTAGTTTCAAAGCTCCTGACCGATTCAAAATGCAGTGGACTCGTATCCGTTTTTGACGTCGTCCATGCGCAAAACGAACGCGTCTACACGGACGATGAGCTCGTCAACACCTTCATTAATCATCAATCGAAACCTTTCACCATTTTAGAAAGCTTTAACGGCTCTGTAATGTCGTTAACCGAAAACTGGAAGAAAGAGCCCGTGTGCCGTAATGTCGTTATTTTCGGCCGACAGTCTCGAAATCTGTCGTCCATCTATCGTCAAATCAAGAGCCAATTCTTCATCAACAAAGCGGCCATCGTAACCCGATTTTCTCGCCAAGAAGCCACCGACATTCTGTTCGATATTCAAGACGAGAAGGTCTTCGTTTTGCTGGAGAAACTCGGCAAAGATTTGGAACTCTGCTCTTGGGCGGCTAATAACAAGACAACGGAGCTCATCATCGCCGCCCATTCCACTGTGAACAATGAGCTGATTAAAACTGGAGCCATCAATTTATCTGGAAGACATTTGACGATTGGTACGGTGCACAATCCTCCTGCTGTCAGGATAGTTCCTCCACTGACACCTGAACAGAAAAAAACGATCGGAGGAATCGAACCGTCACTCATCGAAACGATCGCCAATCATTTGCAATTCACTTACAACTACGTCGAAGCTTCGCCGAACGAAATGTGGGGGGAAGTCTACGGTCATCGAGGTAATCTCACCATCACGGGATTGTTGGGAATGTTGGCCAGGAAAGAGGTGGACGTCGTCGTCAGCAATTTCTACGTCAACAACATCCGATGGCCTTACGTCAGTTACACTGTCGTCTACAAATTCAGTTACGAATCGTTTCTCGTTCCAGCTCCGCAACCCTACGCCAAATGGAAGGCCGTTTTCTATTCGTTCACGTTGCCCACTTGGCTGGCAACGATCGCATCGGCCGTCGTGGTCATCGTGATGCTGCGTCTAGTGGCGGCTGCCTCTTCTTTTCAATCGGATTCGCCGTTGCGTAGGTACGACGTCTTCGCTGACTACCCGTTCTGCTGTCTCTACGTCATCGGCAATTTGCTGAACGTTCAAGTCCAACCGCAGAGCATTCTATCCACTGCCAACAGGATGTTCCTCATTTGGTGGCTGTTTGGCACGCTCATACTCACGACTGGCTACCGTTCGGGACTCATTTCGTACATGACGTTTCCGTTCACGCCGGAAGCCATCGACACGATCCAACAGCTGGTGGATAGTCCTTTAAAAAAAGCCAGTTTCAGCGTCTACACGATAGAGGCGCTGGTGAATTCTAGTTCAGAGATAGACAGGACATTAGGAAGGGAACTGATCCCGCATTACAATTTGACGGGCATGTTCGTATCGCTAGAATCCGGTGCGTGGGCTGTGGAATCCAATGTGGACAACCTGTTGTACATGGCCGCTACGATGTATCCGACCACAACGGCCGGACCTAAAGTGCATCTCATTAAAGACGCGATTTTGCCTTCCCGTGTGGCCTTCGGCTTGCAGAAAGATTCGCAGTTGCAAGTGTACTTTGATAGGGACATCCAGTATCTGATCGAAGCCGGAATAGTAGATCATCTGAAATCGGTTTTCGCTAAAAAGATGGACAAGTGGAACCCGAAAAAAACGAACAGTCGCATCTCGTTCTCGCTGGACAGTCTGCAAGGAGCGTTTTATTTGATCGTCTTTGGTTTTGCATTGTCTACTTTGATATTCGTCGCAGAAGTCGCTGTTAAGATGTTAAAACGACGACAAAGTATTAACGAAATAGCGGGACGTTAATTTGCCAATTTATTTAGTAATCATTTAGGCCTTAAATCCCATTAGTTGATTAAGAAAATTTAGTAAATGTATAGCATAAAACACGAACGTGCGAGTTACTATGGCAATCCGACGTAAATACACCGACGCTGCCATTCAAATAGTTTGCACTGACCAATGTTATATTCATTTACTCAATGCACAGCTGGCAGACGTACGTGTCGAATTCTAGGTGGAAGTTGATTTGAAGTTTGATAACTTTAGAAACTTTGCTGCCAAATATCTGTCCTCATCGTTAGCTGTCAATGGCAAACTACAGTCTGAAATTGCATGGACAGGGGTCTATCTTCGGGAATATCAACGGGCCTGCGCAAATTATTAGAAATTGATCTACCACACATCACCAATCGTAAGACAACGATCCCTGTCGTGGAACGTGTTGGATTACATGTCTGGGTATATAAAGACGATTGTAATCAGCGTTCGATTCAACGACGAACATGTTATCCCCATTGAATGTTGTGCTATCGTTGGTCCTTGCGATTGATGTGGTCATTTCGCGGGATGATCAGCGAACGGCCCAAGTGATTTCAACACTCTTGACTGACTCGAAATGCCCAGCAACGATCGTCGTATCGGATGATAGCCCCGGACACTACACCGAAGGACTTCTAAATACGTTTGTCAACATGCACATAGGTCAACATCCTCTAATTCTTCCTGAAGTTTCCGATTGGAGTTCAAAGAGGCGATATAGAGAGCCAACGTGTCAGAATGCTGTCATCTTTGGTCGTCAAATCACGACGTTGTCCTCGTTATACCTCGCAATTAAAAGCCAATTTCACGTCAACAATGCGATGGTCGTTGCCCGTTTCACTCCAGAAGACGCCATCCGTCTGCTGTTTGACATCCAGGACGAGAAAATGTTTGTCTTGTTGGAGAAAAATGGCAGAGATTTGGAACTCTATTCGTGGAAAGCCAATAACAAAACATCGTTCGTGATTATTAGAAGCCCATCGAACGTGACTCTCGCAAAAGCACGAGATCGATCGGTCAATTTATCGGGACGGCATCTGATGATTGGCACGCTGACCTATCCTCCGTCCATTATCATCGACAGTGGGCGAGGAATTCAAGGGATTGAACCATCCATCATAGAAACTCTGAGTCACAACTTGAAATTCACCTATGAATTTATTGAAACATCACCGAACGAAATGTGGGGCGAAATATTCGGTACCGCGGACAATCGCACCTTCACTGGACTCCTGGGCATGCTCGTCCGCAAGGAGGTCGACATCGCTGCTGGCGAACTGTACATTTCCAGTCTCCGTTTTCCATACATCGATTACACCGACATCTACAACTTTGGCTACGAATCATTTCTCGTTCCAGCTCCGCGACCTTACGGCAAATGGACGGCCCTTTTCTATTCGTTCACCTGGCCCACTTGGTTGGCCACCATCGTATCCGCTTTCGTGGTGATTGTAATGCTCCGTTTCGTCGCTGCTTGCTCGTCGCGATATTCTGAATCTCCCAACAACGACGTGTTTGCTGATTTCCAGTATTGTTGTCTCTACGTCATCGGGAACCTGTCCAACGTGCAGGTGCAACCGCAAAACATCACGTCCGGCTCTAACCGGACATTCCTCATCGGTTGGCTGTTTGCCACGCTCATCCTGTCCACTGGCTATCGTTCGGGACTGATATCTTACATGACGTTCCCTTTCACGCCACCTACCATCGACACCCTTCAACAGTTGGTGGACAGCCCTTTGCAGAAGGTCGTTTTCGGCTTTTTTTTCAAGTCGATTCTCATGAATTCATCAAACCAACTGGAGAAGAAAATCGGGGAACAATTAATTCCGCATTACAATTTGACTGGAATGTTCGTGTCGTTAGAGACCGATTCGTCGGCCATTCAATCCAGTTTGAATAATCTTCTTTACATGGCGGCTACGATGTACCCGACGACCAGTGCCGGCCCACGGGTCCACCTCATCAAAGAGAATCTCGTGCCCGCCTGGGTGGCGTTTGGTTTGCAGAAGAACTCTCAATTGAAACCGTATTTCGATAAAGAGATTCAACGTTTGATTGAATCTGGCCTCGTCGAGCATCACAGGACGACTTTCGCGAAGAGGTTGGTCAAATGGAACCCGAAAAAAGCCAGTGACCGCATATCGTTCACGCTGGACAGCTTGCAAGGGGCGTTCTATTTACTCGGTGTAGGTATCGTCGCATCGATTGTAGTGTTTACAATTGAAATAGGTTCAGCCTGGAGCGTTTTTAAGGTTAGACCGAAATAGTATAATTGTTATTTCAACGAGGGCGGACGAGGACGTTGAAGTTAGTCCATTTTTTTAGAGATTTCTGTCTAATATCCAATTAGTCTTTCAATTGTTAGTTCTGGCTGTAAAGTGTACGAGATGTTAAACACAAATAAATCGACTGAACCATCAGTTCCTGCATTTTTTTGTTTTGGTTGTTTTGCCCACCAACCCAAGTGTAAGTCCCTCTGGCTACGAAGGAGCAGGTATAAAAAGGAAGGAAAAAAGGCCAAAACTGGAAGCAATTATGAAGATTAAATCTTCCGAAATTGAAGGATTCTTACCCTTCGTAAACCATAACTTGCAAAACAAACACAAAAACAAACGAAATATTATAACGTTCTAAAACCCTACATACAGGAATAGAACATCATGACTTTCTAAAACCAAGCAAAATTTTGAACAGTGGCTGTTCACAGACAATTCTTGGCACAAGTGTAAAATCCTCGTTGTTCTCAGACGTGTGCGTTTGTGACATTGCACCGTATTTGCATACATACCCAGTCACATTCAGTGAAGACACAAGTTGAAATGAAATCTGAGGAAATAATAACAGGCCATCCAAAGCCATGTTGGCGCTTCAATTCCTGGAAAAAAATTTGGCTAAACAGAAGAGTAAATATCAATGGCGGGCGAGCAATTTTACTGATCTTTGGTTGTGCCGTATTATTTATCTTTGCTTTCAACACCTTGACAGCAGCTTGGTCTTCTCCGTTTCATTTTGTCACAAACGATGCACTAATAGACTCTCCTTCCGATTTGCGTCGAGAATTCAAGAACAACTATGACTTTGTATCAAAAGGAGATAAAGCTTTTTTTTTGGAAACTGGCGGCAGTGAAACACTCAACATCCGTCAAGCGTGTGCAGTGGAATCGCTAGCGTTGCACAACCCAAATGTCACTGCTTACGTGCTCTTTAGTCAAGAACGAGTCAACAGCAGCTCAACCACATTGCGGACACTTACGGCAAACTATGAAAACATCCGAGTTATCGGAATCAATATGGATGATTATATGTCCGGTTCTGCATTGGAACATTGGTACAAATACACCGACTGGAGGAACGGATCTTACCGCGTCGCTCATTTCAGTGATGGCCTTCGTTTGCTCACGCTGTCGAGATACGGTGGCTACTATTTCGATCTTGACATTATCCACGTACGGCCGGTGACCTACTATCGCAATTTCATTGCCACAGAAGATGGAAATTCGGCGTCGAATGGTGCCATCCATGCAGATTTTGGTCACCCCGTCATGCAGATGGCCATTAATGATTTTCCCGCTAATTACAAGTATGTATAAGGTTCCGTATACAATGCTTTATTTTAACACTGTTTACTTTATTTGGTATTCGAAATTGTTTTGGTGGGGTTTGTAACAGAGCTGATGCTTGGACCCATAATGGACCTGCTTTACTGGGTAGAGTTTTGACTAAATGGTGCGGAGTAGACAGCCTTCCAGAAATGAATTACCTCAAATGTCGTGGTTTCAGCGTTTTACCGAAAGCGTCATTTTATCCGATACACTATCCAAGATGGCGAGAATTTTTCAATCAACGAGCTCCAAACGATACCATGAAACCTGATTGGCTGACGACGGAAGTGATTGGTGTTCATATTTGGAATAAAATCAGCCACGGAGAGCCAGTTTGCCGCAATTCGACGCAATATTACACACAACTAGTTCGTACCCATTGCCCTGCAACATTTTCTATTGCTCCTGATGTATTTTAATATTCTTTAAAAAAAGGATCACGTTACACCTAATCGTTTCCCTTTGAAGTGTATTGTGATGATGTGATGTAAAACTCCTTTCCCCGTCAATGTTGGTTTCAACTAATACAGTTTCTTTTGCTTTCGAGTTACCTCGTACGTAGCGTCGGTTTTCTTTCATTTCGACAAAATAAAACGCAAGTGACTTTTGGATTGCTTGACGCATGGATTTGAACCCAGTAAGTTACATATGCCAAACAATATACGTATGACACTTCACGTAAGCCTCCGAACGGACGTCACCAAAACAGTAGGAGTCTAGTAAATATTGCGAGCAGGACAATAAAGACAGATTAGACCGCGAACGTATAGACATGTTGTTGGTCAATGAAAATGCAACGTGGGCAGAGCCGTATAGTAAAATGCCAGTTGTATTCAGACGTCTATTTAGTCTGTGAAATTGTTGGTGACTTTCGTATCTAGAGTGATCTATAGCCTGGCTAAAAGCTGGTAGTACATGAAACGGCACAACTTCCCCCGCACTTGTTTTCTATAGACCATTTTCGACTTGCTTCGTATCCGCTTAACCAAAAGTCGTGCGGCTAGTCGACTAGTGCGCACCGTGGCGGGGAATAGCCGAAACATGCTGCAGACTTGGCTAGATTGAGCCCATGAACTTAGCAGTTGTTTGTCTTTTACTGCAGTCTGCTAGTGTATCAAAAGAAAGAAATGTCCGTTTTCAAGTTTAAATTGTCAGAGTTAGTGCTTTCGTTAGAGGATCGCGATGTTTATTACAAAACATAATATCAAATGATATTTCTCAATGGGGGGAATAAACTTAGATGAAGAAAAACCACTTTTATATAACTGTAGAGGGATAACAAGGGGATCGTGACACTTCAGGAACTCTAGTGTTTTGTAATAAACATCGCAAGTAATGAATGTGGATTGATGATGATAGTTCACGCTGGACAGCTTGCAAGGGGCGTTCTATTTACTCGGTGTAGGTATCGTCGCATCGATTGTAGTGTTTACAATTGAAATAGGTTCATCCTCGAGCGTTTTCAAGGTTAGACCGAAATAGTATAATTGTTATTTCAACGAGGGCGGACGAGGAAGTAAGTTGATTTTAGGGATCTCTGTCTAATAACCAATTAAGTCGTTCAATTGCTAGTTATGGCTGTAAAATTGTACGTGATGTAGTGAGATGTAAACACGAATAAATCAAATGAACCATCAATTCTTCTATTTGTTATTTTTCTTGTTGGTCTGAAATGAAAAATACAGCATATAACGCATTAGTACGCATATAAAATGACCTGCAAAATGTCAACTCTTTTTTTTCAATGAGATACTTGAAACATCTGTTCATTCGGTGGCGTTGTCGGCGAATTTCGATTTCAGATTGTGGCCACAAACTGCTGGGTGAAACGGGCACAACTGTTTCTTGCAGTTGTTCGTTTGCAGTTGTTTAGCTTTTTTTCGTTCGTAAGTGCTCTCTCATATCGGGTTTCTCTCGCAGTTGTTCTATGCAGTTGTTGATTACAAGTTCCAAGTCGGCTCACTTCTCGCCGTATCGTTCTTTCCAGAATAAATTCATATTATTCTATGTTGTCAAATCTTTAATCGTCAGAAATTCTATTTATAGTCACGATTGAACTGTGACTTTGCGGCAAGCATCGTAGACACACTGCCCAACATCTTCAATAGTCAAGTGGAAGAAGAAGCTACGCACCAAATTCTCTTTCCAAGTTCTACACTGAAAAGGGATCTGAAAATACGGTAATAGACGATTCGAAGTTTTGTTGGCGCTTCAAATCCTGCAAGAAAAATGTGGCTGAACAGAGTAGTAAACTCCAGTTACAAGCGAACATGTTTACTGATATTTGGTTGTTATGGACTGATAATGTTTGCTTATTTCGCCCTCTATTACAAAGCAAATGATTTGACTTCTTGGCCTTCCCCATTTTATTTTGGCACAAACGATTCGCTAACGGAATCTCCTGCTGATTCACGTCATGAATTCAAAAATAACTATGACTACTTACCTGATGGAGATAAAGCTTTCTTCTTGGAAACTGGCGGCAGTGAAACGCTCAACATCCGGCAAGCGTGTGCAGTGGAATCGCTAGCGTTGCACAACCCAAATGTCACTGCTTACGTGTTTTTTGGTCAGGAACGAGTCAACAGCAGCTCCATCACATTAAAGACGCTAACAGAAAACTACAAAAACATCCAAGTTATCGGTCTCAATATGGATAATTATTTAGCCGGTTCGCCTTTGGAACATTGGTACAAATTCACCGACTGGAGGAAAGGACCTTACCACGTCGCTCATTTCAGTGATGGCCTTCGTTTGCTCACGTTGTCAAGATACGGGGGCTACTATTTCGATCTTGACATCATCCACGTACGGCCGGTGACCTACTATCGTAATTTCATTGGCACAGAAGATGGAGGTACAGCGTCGAATAGCGCAATCCATGCGGATTATGGCTACCCTGTTATTCAGATGGCAATTAATGATTTCCCTGCTAATTACAGGTATATTCAGTTATGTGTACAATGTTTTATTGTAATATTCTTTATTTTAAATGTTTTTTTTATTTATTTATTTATTTTTTTTTGGGTGGGGGGGGTTGTAACAGAGCTGATGCTTGGACCCATAATGGACCTGATTTATTGGGCAGAGTTTTGACTAAATGGTGCGGAGTAGACAGACTTCAGGAAACAAATTATCTCAAATGTAGTGGGTTCAGCGTTCTGCCGAGGATATCATTCTACCCGGTACATTATAGCAATTTGGGAGAATTTTTCAAGCAAAGAGAAACAAATGACACCATGACTCCTGATTGGTTGACGGCGGAAGTGATTGGTGTTCATATTTGGAACAAGCTGAGCTATGGCGAGCCCGTATTCCGGAATTCCACGCAATATTATACGCAGCTAGCTCGTATCCATTGCCCTGCCACATTTTCTATTGCTCCTGATGTATTTTAATTTAAAAAAAAAAGGGGCAGGAAGGAAATTTAGCCACGTTACACCTATAAGTTTTTGTGATGTCATGTAAAACTCCTTTCCCTGTCAATGTTGGTTTCAACTAATACAGTTCATTTTGCTTTCAAGTTACCTCGTACGTAGCGTCGGTTTCCTTTCATTTCGACAATAAGACGCAAGTGACTTTTGGATTGTTTGACGCATGGATTTGAACGCAGTAAGTTACATGTGCCAAACAATATATGACACTTCACGTAAGCCTCCGAACGGACGTCACCAAAACAGTAGGAGTCTAGTAAAAATTGCGAGCAGAACAATAAAGACAGATGAGACCGCGAACGTATAGACATGTTGTTGGTCAATGAAAATGCGACGTGGACAGAGCCGTATAGTAAAATGCCAGTTGTATTCAGACGTCTATTTAGTCTGTGAAATTGTTGGTGACTTTCGTATCTAGAGTGATCTATAGCCTGGCCAAAAGCTGGTACATGAAACGGCACAACTTCCCCCGCACTTGTTTTCTATAGCTGAGTTTCTGTCGCAGTTGGTCTCTCGCATCTGTTTTCGCTCGCAGTTGTTTTGAGTGGCTGTTACGTGGCTGTCGACTAGTGCTTCCAAGTAGGCCTCTTCTCGTCATCATTTCGTCCTGAATAGTCGTCAATTTTGTAATTGTTTTAAAAATCCCTTCCGTCATCTAAAAACTACGACTTTGAAAACGAATCAACTGTCGTTCAGCAACCAATCATCATCGTTACACGTTAAATACAGCCAACACCTCTTTCCCAGTTCAGCAATGGAATCGAAGGACATAGCAACAGGCCATCCAAAGTCATGCTGGCGCTCCAATTCGTGGAAAAGAATTTGGCTGAAAAGAAGAGCGAACATCAATTACGAGCGATCATTTTTGCTGATCTTTGGTTCCGCCGGACTGGTTATCATTGTTTACAACATCTTGATTGCTTCGCCTATTCCGATTTGTCTCATCCCAGACGATTTAACAACAGTCTCTCCTTCCGAATCGCCTCGTGAATTAAAACATAACTACGATTTTTTATCTGAAGGAGATAAAGCCTTTTTTTGGGAAACTGGCGGCAATCAAACACTCAACATACGGCAAGCGTGTGCAGTGGAATCGCTGGCGTTGCACAACCCAAGTGTCACTGTTTACATGCTCTTTAGTCAAGAAAGAGTCAACAGAAGCTCCATCACATTGCGGACACTTACGGAAAACTATAAAAACATCCGAATTATAGGAATCAATATGAACAATTTCATGACCGGTTCGGCATTGGAACATTGGTACAAATTCACTGACTGGAGGAAAGGACCTTTCAACGTTTCTCACTTCAGTGACGCCCTTCGTTTCGCCACGCTGTCGAAATACGGCGGCTATTATTTCGATCTTGACCTCATCCACCTCCAGCCGGTGACCCACTATCGCAATTTTTTTGCCACGGAAGATGGGATCATCGTGTCGGCTGGTGCGATCCATGCAGATTATGGCCATCCCATCATGAAACTGGCCATTTCTGATTTTGTCGTTAATTACAGGTATATCAATTATGTCTACATTTTTTAAAATTGTAATATTCTTTGATTGATTTGGATATTTAAAAATCCTTTTTTGGGGGGGGGGGTTTGTGACAGAGCTGACGTTTGGGGCCATAATGGACCTGCTTTATTGGGCAGAGTTATAACCAAATGGTGTGCAGTACCTAAACTTCGGGAAGCGACTTACCTCAGATGTCGGGGGTTCAGCGTTTTACCGAATGCATCATTTTATCCGGTACATTATCCAAGATGGCGAGAATTTTTCCATCAACGAGCTCCAAACGATACCATGACTCCTGATTGGCTGACGACGGAAGTGATCGGTGTTCATATTTGGAATAAAATCAGCTACGGAGAGCCAGTTTACCGCAATTCGACGCAATATTACACACAACTAGCTCGTACCCATTGCCCGGCCATATTTTCCATTACTCCTGATGTCTTTTAATACGGGAAATAAAAAATTATATAAATAAAAAAGGGACAGGACAGGATTTAATTTAGCCACGTCACATCTAGGTTTTCGTTTGAAGTGTATTGTGATGACGTCATGTAAAACTCCTTTCCCCTTTAATGTTGGTTTCAACTAATACAATTCATTTTGCGTTTGTCTTACCTTGCGTGTTGCTTCCTTTCATTTTGACATTGGCACGCGAGCGGATCTTTTACTGTTGGGCGTATCGATTCGAACGCAGCTATGCCGAACACGCGTGGACGTCAACTTAATCACAGTGGAACAACCAACAAAGTATGTAAATTTGTTTACTGCATATAGTGGCAAAGGCAGACACACTCCTTTCGCATCCCAGCCTTAGCCCATACGGCCATCGACGGTCGAACGTGAAACCTTTAATCAAATCTTTAATTTAAATGATATTTTCAAATATTACTATGCTGAACAAGAAGGGATCAATTCAACCGCACTCGTTACAGTAAAAATTAACTTTAAACGTAGATTATTTTACGAAGAGGCAAATGAAATTCATCGGTAAAATCCGTTTGCCACCTGCGTTACAAATGGCCTTGTCAATAAGAGTTTGGGCTAGAATGGAATAATCTCATTCTGAATTTGATTCAATTTTTCAACTCGAACAAAGAGCTCGAAAGAATGTCCCCTTACTTTACACTTTGTCGTAAAATTGTAATTCGCTCAACTGAATTCAACATCTACTACAAACCGGATGCGATTCATGGCGCCATTTTCAAAATTGCTGAACTGGAGGGCCGTAGTGGACGAGTGGTCAACAAGATCTACGCCACTCTAGATGTCGCCACTGAACTTTGCGAACGTCTCCACGCCCTGGAACAGTTTTACCAAGAGTTCCGTCCGCTTCCCAGGAACGCCCAGCTCAAATACGAGGAAATGGTGGAACAAGACTCGACCTACAAATTGAACCTGACCGTCAGACAGTACCGGCAACATTTGCAGATTACGCAGACCAAAAAGAGATTGACTCGCGGGCCGTGCGATAGCATCGCCATCCCGGATATCGGTGACTTCCGCCGCGAACTGGCCCAGCTGATCGAAGAAATGTCGACTCTTTATTTGCCTACGTTTGTCGAAACGGATGAATCTGGAATTTCAAAGGTGATTCGCGGGGATCGAGTGGCTGTTATCTATTGCTCCGTCCGTCCGTGGCCGTGGACGCGTTCCTACCCAACAACTGAACTCCTCCACGACCCGGTTTTGGTTGCGTTGATTCATGGTGAGCGTGACGTTAACAGGATCCGCGAGTACTGTGAGAATACCTACCCAGACTTGATGGTGGACACGTATGTCGACATGAATTACGAGCCCAGCGATTCGGCCGTCCTTTACGAGTACCTGAAAATCCGCTGGATCCGTCGCGGGCAACGATTTCGCGTCAACGAACGCCCTGGAACTATCGCTCTACCGCACGAAGATCATTGGTTCATCGCCTAAGTGGGAAAAATGGAAGTTGATGTCGGCTGGCTACAATTGATTCGGATAAATAAACATTTCGTTGAGATAACAAACAATTCGTTTTCGTGTTCCTTTATTCTTGGGAAATGGCTAAGCAGTGCCATATGGTAAACTGCAACGTTAGGTCTTGATGCATTTCTTTCTTTTAGTTCAGGGGTGACTCGAATGAACCTATTTTATTAATGAATTATTCAAAAATAAGTGGGCTCTTATACGATATTGATGCAGGGAGATGGGCTTTTTCAACAAACTAGAAGAGCCCGACAGAAATCCGGATCTATTACGGGTGTGCAAAGAAATGGCGTCATCAAGAAAAGTACAACTCAATTAGAATAACGAATACTCTTCTATATTTTTAAAATAGAAAAAATACTTGAAAAGCTACAGAGAATGAGATAACGTGTACACACAGCTAAATAGTTTCCAAGTTAGACGCGTTATCATTATCGCAAGAGCAATAAAAGAACAGGGTCGTTAGGGAGATAAGGGCCCTTAGATAAAGATTGTAGTTATAACAGGCAAACGGATGCATTCTGAGCAAAAGTGTAAACTCTTTGTTGTAGTCAAACGCGTGTTCAGTTTGTGACATTGGCGAGCATTTTCATTTAGCCAATATTCTTTAGTGTGGACCCAAGCAGAAATGAAATCTGAGGACACACTAACAATCGCTCCAAGTCCAATTCGGTTCTGCAATTTCTGGAAAGATAATCGGTGGAACGGAGTGGTAAACATAAAAAACCGACGAGCTTATTTACTGATTTTTGGTTGTACGGGACTGCTAATGTTTGCTTACTTCGCCCTATATTCGAATGCAAATTATTTGACTTCTTGGTCTCCTTCATTTTACTTTGGCATCACAAAAGATTTATTCACAAACGATTCACTAGCGAACTCTCTTGCTGATTTGCGTGGCGAAACTATCAGTGACTTTATATTTGACGAGGAAAAAGCTTTTTTTTTGGAAACTGGTGGCAATGAAACACTGAACATCCGGCAAGCGTGTGCAGTGGAATCACTAGCGTTGCACAACCCAAGTGTCACTGCTTACGTGCTTTTCGGTCAGGAACGAGTCAACAGCAACTCCATCACATTGCGGACACTTACGGCAAACTATAAAAACATCCAAGTTATCGGTCTCAATATGGATAATTATTTAGCCGGTTCGCCTTTGGAACATTGGTACAAATTCACCGACTGGAGGAACGGACCTTACCACGTCGCTCATTTCAGTGATGGCCTTCGTTTGCTCACGCTGTCAAAATACGGTGGCTACTATTTCGATCTTGACATTATCCACGTACGGCCGGTGACCTACTATCGCAATTTCATTGCCACAGAGGATGGAAATTCGGCGTCGAATAGCGTAATCCATTCGGATTATGGCTTCCCTCTTATGCAGATGGCAGTTAATGATTTCCCTGCCAATTACAGGTATATTCAGTTATGTGTACTACAATGATTTATTGTAATATTCTTGATTTTATATGTTTTTTTTGTTTTTTTTGTTTGTTTTTTTTTGGGCTGGGGGGGTTTGTAACAGAGCTGATGCTTGGGGCCATAACGGACCTGATTTATTGGGCAGAGTTTTGACTAAATGGTGCGGAGTAGGCAGCCTTCCAGAAATGAATTACCTCAAATGTCGTGGGTTCAATATCCTACCGAAAACATCGTTCTATCCGGTACATTTTGGCAATTGGACAGAATTTTTCAAGCAAAGATATTCAAATGATACCATGGCTCCTGATTGGCTGACGACGAAAGTGATCGGTGTTCACATTTGGAACAAGTTAAGCTACAGAGAGCCAGTCTTCCGGAATTCGACGCAATATTATACGCAGCTAGCTCGTATCCATTGCCCTGCCACATTTTCTATTGCTCCTGATGTCTTTTAGAATTGAAATAAAAGAAAAAGAAATTCATAGATTTTTCCATGTGGATCATGAATTGAGTCATGAAACGTTTAAGTTAACCTAGTTACTTTTGACTTGAAATGTCGTTGGCGAAACAGTTGTCGACTGCTTGCGCATGCGCAGGCATCCGTAGAGGACTTCGTAATGCAACTCGCCGTATGCGTTCATAAAAGAATCTGATGGGAAGTAGCTCTCTTTGTTAGTTATTCCGCTTTTATCGAACAGCCATGCGAAACATTGTATACACTTTCAAGTATTTGCCTCGTGAAAAGCAACTCTTTACGAACGAAAAAGTTTGTAGTTTTGTTGCACAATAAACGTGTATTTCATTTACGTATTTGATTAATTATTAATTCGCAAACAGGTCGAGTCCGTCACCTTTATCTATCACCATTTATCTTTATTCGTCGCCATATCTTAGAGAGGTGTCATTTTATAAAAGTCGATTCCATAGAGGTTTGTGCAGGGGACGGGCTTGTTCAACAAACTGCAAAGATCCCGGTACAAATCCAGTTCCACAGGTGCGCAAAGAGATCGTGTCATCATGAAAAGTACAACTTCATTAGAATAACGAAATAATTGACAGATATTCATCAATAATAGTATTTTTTTAAATGCTTAATTAACTAATCGAAAATGTCTTAAAACAACGCAATGGGAATACGTACTCGTCGGGAGTGCGGAACACTTTCGGTTGGATAGTGGTGATGGAGCGGTCACTGTTATCGCAAATGATGCGGGCCAAGGAGACCCTTTGGATTTGGGCTAATTGAGCTGATGAAAAAGAAGCATTGATTTGTTTATTAGCTGCCTTAAACCTGTTTGAATGGAAATGTCAAGAATTAATGTCGACATTTTCTGTGTTGTACCTGAACGGAAGCCGGTAGGTTGATTAACGTTATAGTTGTAGAAGAATCGATCTGTCCTTCTTAAATTTAAGAATTGTAAGGCGAAAATGCCAGCAAATGTTGGGCCAAGCTCGGCATTGGGCAGTGGCTTTTCAGCGACTCCACCGATATACAGGTCTACATCGTACACTGTTTCATAGATGGATCTCAGAGACGCAACGATCTGCAATTGTTTTTGCCATTAAAGACTGACCAGTTTAGGCCCAAATGATGGAACTGTCTTACCTCAGCCGGAATGCGCGGTACCAAATGGTCAAAATTTGTTGGTTGAGTTTGTAACAAAAAATTTGACGCCAAATAATAGAGCATGGAAACGTATGGTGGTAGACCGTGATCTCTTCCTCGTTGAATATTCAGCGCGATTAGATCGAACCCAAGTCTCTGACCATTTGGCCTGCAAAATGTGTCAGTGCAAAAATCAGAATGAAACACCAATAGCGTTTAGTTTTAACTACTTGAAGAGTTGGCTTGTAATGTCGTCGGCGAAACAGTTGTCGACTGCTTGCGCAGGCACTTGAAGAAGTCCTCGCAACGCATCATCGAAAAAATTGACATTCGTTAAAAGTCGAGAGGGATTCATAAACGAATCTGATAGGAAGTAGCTGTCTTTGCTAACTCTTCCGCTTCTATCGAATAGCCTGCGCGAAACGACAATTCTAAGTTTTTGCAAACGAATTCCTTTTCGATTGCAAGACTCACCTGATAAAGCTCCTCACCTGAGAGTGGCCCATGCGATAAGCGGCTGTAGAGAATTCGGTAAAAATGGCCGGATTCCCACTGTAATAACCATATTCTGACGACATCACTTGAGCCGCCAAATCTGGGCCTAATTTTGCCAGAAAATATTTCAACGTTCGTTCAAATTTCAAGGTGAAATAGCCAGTTGCAGAGTTCAACTACCAATAATGACGGGCAGATATTCGGTGTAGATGATGTGTTGCATTTCGGCTATAACGATCCGGCGAGCGTGTTGATAATAGAACTCATCCGTTTGATTAGGAGCTACTGTGTAAAGGTTATCTGCGATACGATTATGCTCACGAACCCATAGGGTGTGCATAATGGTCAACAACGGCTGTTCGTTCACCCTATGATCGCCTATTTGTAAGATTTAAAAAATAAAATAAAATATGTTTAATTAAGTTCCACGACATACCCTCCCCCCCCCCAAAAAAAAACAAAAAAACAAAAACAAAAACAAAAAAACAGACCTGCATCGAAAACATTGGCAGAGAGTAAAGGCAACATTTGACGATTACTGCTGATGGACGTCTTCAACTTTCCTCTGCCCGACGTTGTGTTCCGCAATGAGGCTGCTTTCGCCGCAGTGCTTCCGTACACGTTAGACGCGTCGATCCAGTGCGTCAAAGCGTTAATCTATAGCTCCAATTTGTTAAATAGAACATAAGGACTAAGTCTAATTCTTTTTTTCGGAGCAGCAAATGCTTACGTGTGATCGGGTACGAGGGGCGGTGCCATCTAAGTTGTTTCCATAAGTTGAACGGATGAAATTCATGCAAGTCTGCTGGCCGATAGAGGATGGATTGTAAGTTGGGTCATTACTAGGAATGGCGATTGGAAGGCATTCCGGATGTGGAGCAGTCAGCACGGAGGTACCCGTTATGTTTGTTGAGCAGCAGGAAAATTCAGTTCCATCACCTTGATCCCCCCACCATATTGACAATAAGAATTAACGTTTAAAATGGAATAACTGGATGTGTTTGAAGTACTTTTCGTGAATGTGGGGGTAGAAGTTAAATCGTGATCGAGGAATTGACCCCATTGCATCGTCAAGAGAGTGACGGCCGGATTTGGAACACTGTCGTTATAGACAACAGCTGAGGAAACGAGCCGGGCACTTGGCAATGGATTTTTCGTTAACTTGCTCTTTCGAATTGTTGAAATACCTAATTTTCTCGGTGTATGTTAATTTTGAGCTTTTAATTAAACCATATTCATCTCACCGTCATCGTAGCCCTCGTTTGAATTGGCGATCAATCGAGAAAAGATGGTACCCGACTTGCCGTACAATGGAATGTCGATATTATTGCAAGTTCCATCGATACTACGGAATTTGGAACTAAAATCGCAAGCCTGCCTATCACTGGCGGTGTTTGGCAACCGCCCTAGATCTCCAATCTTCTCAGCCGGAATTCCCAACCTTTGGCATATCAATGATTAAATTTATCATTTTATCTTGTTGAACGGAACAATTCATTAATTTAAGAACTCACCTATCACTTAAATATTTGCGCGCCACCAAATAGATAGCAGCTTCTTTTGATCTAGCCATGGCTTCCGGATTGTGGCGTTTCGACGAGTACCGTCGCGATCCTGTCGCTCTAGTTGTACCCTCATTTACACCTTTTTTACGGTTCTCTTCCGAAATTTTAGCTTCTAGTTGTTCCCATTTCTCGACGTACTCTCGGCCAACGCGTAGAGCATCTTGTAGTTCTTCTTCGTGGATGTGGACCTCCTCCCCTGACAGTTTTGATGCTTCAGATTCGAATCGTTTGACGAGCTTTGGGAAAAAGTTATCTAATAGGAAAATGGTCTTTATTTGATTAATTATCGTGACATTTAATGATGGATGGTTGTACCGTCGACAGATAAGGCGTCCAAGTCTTGCGGCTACATAAATATTAAGAAAGAAAATCAATTGGAAAATGTTTGTTTTTTAAACATTTTGATGAAGATACGAGAAAAGTTATTGACACAATAAGACAGCGTATGCAAATAACTTACAAGAATGCATAATGATCCAATGATGAGCACAATGGAGAAGGTACCATGAAAAACAGCCATTTTTCGGTAGCTTTTCGCAATAGTTTTCGTGAGGCGGGGATCCTCGATGTGAAGTAAGCGAACATTTCACGTGCCACTTTTATACACCGTTCGATTACGATCGCAGTTAACACCCAAGCGATCCAACTGGCACATTGGCCGCAAAGTATTAGACGTACAATGGCATTGAAATTTCATAAAAACGTCTTACCATTCTGTTTTCATTACGTTCAGCTGTGAATTGTGCAGGTTCCCAACAATCTGTTTCAATATTTGGATACGTCTACATTCAACGTTTTCTTCCGCGTTGAGGCAGCAACACAAATGGCGACGTAAGGCAGTTTGCGGAAATGTATCTTTGCCAGGTCCTAACGAAAGTTTGCGAGTAAACAGCTTTTGTGCGGTTTTGTAACCGCCATTATTCATTAAAACCATTTCACCTGTGTAATCCTGCACACTAACCGCAAGGAAGATGGGGTGCATCTGCTACGAGGGCGATAAGTCGAATATGCCAATGTTGTACATCCTTTTGGTCCGGAATTGATTGATAAAGGACACGATTGTTTTATCACGAATCCAATTCGTGATCAGCAATGCTTCCGTACATACCCAAACATTTCAGTTCATTGAATCAATTTGTTTAAACATGGATCTCCAAACAGTAAGAAATACTACCATTTTTTATGATACCTGCAATACAACTCAATTAGAATAACGAATACTCTTCTATATTTTTTAAATAGAGAAAATACTTGAAAAGCCACATAGAATGAGATAACGTGTACACACAGCTAAATAGTTTCCAAGTTAGACGCGTTACCATTATCGCAAGAGCAATAAATGAACATGGTCGTTGGGGAGATAAGGGCCATTAGATAAAGATTGTAGTTATAACAGGCAAATGGATGCATTCTGAGCAAAAGTGTAAAATCTTTGTTGTAGTCAAACGCGTGTTCAGTTTGTGACATTTGCGAGCATTTTCATTTAGCCAATATTCTTTAGTGTGGACCCAAGCAGAAATGAAATCTGAGGACACACTAACAATCGCTCCAAGTCCAATTCGGTTCTGCAATTTCTGGAAAGAAAATCGGTGGAAAGGAGTGGTAAACATAAAAAACCGACGAGCTTATTTACTGATTTTTGGTTGTACGGGACTGCTAATGTTTGCTTACTTCGCCCTATATTCGAATGCAAATCATTTGACTTCTTGGTCTCCTTCATTTTTCTTTGGCATCACAAACGATTCATTCACAGACGATTCACTAGCGAACTCTCTTGCTGATTTGCGTGGCGAAACTATCAGTGACTTTTTATATGACGAGGAAAAAGCTTTTTTTTTGGAAACTGGTGGCAATGAAACACTGAACATCCGGCAAGCGTGTGCAGTGGAATCACTAGCGTTGCACAACCCAAGTGTCACTGCTTACGTGCTTTTCGGTCAGGAACGAGTCAACAGCAACTCCATCACATTGCGGACACTTACGGCAAACTATAAAAACATCCACGTTATCGGTCTCAATATGGATAATTATTTAGCCGGTTCGCCTTTGGAACATTGGTACAAATTCACCGACTGGAGGAACGGACCTTACCATGTCGCTCATTTCAGTGATGGCCTTCGTTTGCTCACGCTGTCGAGATACGGGGGCTACTATTTCGATCTTGACATCATCCACGTACGGCCGGTGACCTACTATCGTAATTTCATTGGCACAGAAGATGGAGGCACAGCGTCGAATAGCGTAATCCATTCGGATTATGGCTACCCTGTTATGCAGATGGCAATTAATGATTTCCCTGCCAATTACAGGTATATTCAGTTATGTGTACAATGATTTATTGTAATATTCTTTATTTATATGTTTTTTTGTTTGTTTGTTTTTTTTTTTTTTTTTTTGGGGGGGTGTAACAGAGCTGATGCTTGGACCCATAACGGACCTGATTTATTGGGCAGAGTTTTGACTAAATGGTGCGGAGTAGGCAGCCTTCCAGAAATGAATTACCTCAAATGTCGTGGGTTCAGTATCCTACCGCAAACATCGTTCTATCCGGTACATTATGGCAATTGGCAAGAATTTTTCAAGCAAAGATATTCAAATGATACCATGACTCCTGATTGGCTGACGACGGATGTGATCGGTGTTCACATTTGGAACAAGTTAAGCTACGGAGAGCCAGTCTTCCGGAATTCGACACAATATTATACGCAGCTAGCTCGTATCCATTGCCCTGCCACATTTTCTATTGCTCCTGATGTCTTTTAGAATTGAAATAAAAGAAAAAGAAATTCATAGATTTTTCCTTGTGGATCATGAATTGAGTCAGAAAACGTTTAAGTTAACCTAGTTACTTGAAGGTTTGACTTGAAATGTCGTTGGCGAAACAGTTTTCGACTGCTTGCGCATGCATCTGAAGAGGACCTCGTAATGCAACTCGCCGTATGCGTTCATAAAAGAATCTGATGGGAAGTAGCTCTCTTTGTTAGTTATTCCGCTTTTATCGAACAGCCTATGCGAAACATTGCCTATACTTTCAAGTATTTGCCTCGTGATGGATGGTTGTACCTTTGACAGATAAGGCGTCCAAGTCTTGCAGCTACATAAACATTAAGAAAGAAAATCAATTGGAAATTGTTTTGTTTTTTTGAACACTTTTCGTTTCACTTCACTTTTTGACATCCTTTTGGTCTGGAATTGATTGATAAAGGACACGATTGTTTTATCACGAATCCAATTCATGATCAGCAATGCTTCCGTACATACCCAAACATTTCTGTTCATTGAATCAATTTGTTTAAACATGGATCTCCAAACAGTAAGAAATACTACCATTATTTATGATACCTGCAATATCGTGGCATATGCAACAGCGGCACGACTTCAAGTGATCATATTTTGTTTGTTCTTTCGTAAACCTTTTTGTTTCCAATTTTTTTTGGAGGGAATTTGGCCCAGCGCATCGAGGCTGAGGGGATGGGTGATCAAAAATCCATGATGGCCGCCGTCTGACCTTTTCCACCAATCGAATTTCTTCACCCTCCTCCCTCCCTCCCACCCACTTCACCCGCCTCTAGCCCTCTACCGATGAGACTCAGTTCAATGACACTTGTGTCTCGCCCGAGCAGTGCAACATTGCAGAAAAAGGTGAACCATCAACCAAGAATATGGTATTAAATGGAATTTTTGAAATGCTATTTATTATGAAGATGCAACAATTCCATTAAACAATGTAATACAAGCCCATAGAATAATTATTACCTTTAAACTTTCGAATTTCTTTTGAGCCATACATGTGTCTGCTACTGTCCCTGGATGAGAAAGCCGGAAAAGGAGGTGACTTTAGCGAAATCGCTGGAAGATTCCACGTCGTAAATGGCTCCAGAAAGAAGATAAACGGCAACAGTGTCACCCAATTCCAACGGCAGAATCGCTTGGATGTCTAGAGGTAACCAATTGTCAACGCCGTGCAAATCGCTGCCGCAAGACACGCGTTTCGATGTGACGACTTCAGTGTTGTGCAACAATTGGACGACCGTTTCGTGAGTGCCCCATTGTTTGACAGCTGAGAACGAGAAGAAATAGACGCCTTTCACTGGCGCCGTGAAAACTCCCGTCGAGTAGCTCAGACCACCGCCGATGTTTAGGAGAGCCAAGTGGTAAGGAATAATGGAATTCATCTTTGTCCATGGAGCGATTCGCTGGGCATAGAAAGCCGGGCTTGTTTTCTCTTGAATCGATGCTGCAACCAATTTGGACAGTTGTTCTCTGAGTGGCTAATAATCGTAAGATTTGAGACCTCAATTATTGATTTAAGGACAAGAGTAAAAGGTGATTTACCTCAATCACATTGAGCTTTAAAGCTTGAAATTTGTCTAGCAATTCTGAGACAAGATACAAAGCTACAAATATTATTTAATTATTTCAAATGTTTGAATTTCAACCTTTTTGACTTTGCTTTACTCCAATGAGCATCGTTTCCATGTTTTCTGCAATTTAAATAGAATGACGATTAAATTTATTTTTTTAATTATTTTAAATTGGTATACCTTCAGGGCTGCTGGATTGCGTTTCACTCTCGGACAAGGTCGTTTGTGATGTGACGATCGCCAAGCAACATGACCAGCAAACAATCAACTTTGAGGTAAAACGCAATTTTTAAAACGTTGTAAATGCATCAAGATTAAATGAAATACAAATATTCAATCCATGTACTTTAGCCTCACCAGCAAAGAACGCATTCCGTCTTATACGGCAGTTAACGAGGCACCGTATTTGATCTGAAAAATATAAATTGTACATTTTCTTATCAAGAACAGATGGCGACCTACTTGAAATTACCTTTACTAGTCTCTTTAAAGGCTGATAGAATATGACGAAAGGCTGGATTAGAAATTGGTTTGAACAATTGATATCAAACCTACATGTAACCGAAGCTCTCGTGCTCACGTCACGCTCGAGGATTCAGATTAATCAACGACGAAAGACGATACATCGAAAGTGAGCGTGTTTCAACGGATCTGGACGAATCAGACCCTTCCTCATTGAAGAAATGGTTTACCTGTTAAATAATATGTAATCTTACACGTCAATTTGGCTACATAAATGGGGTCTTGTGCTGTGTAATGAAGAGGTGCGCTATTAAATAGGGGAATTGCCGGCGTAAACACACGTCACAAAGTTCTTAATTTTTGCATCACAACTATTAAAATGGTTGAACTTTATGCGAAAAGATGGTACTAGTTAAGAATTACAACCAATGTTTCATGCATATTTATTTGAATAATTGATGTACGTGAAAAATCGACGTTGGTATCTGTCGTGAGTTACCAGTCGACCACGTCAATCTATTAAAGTCTCGCGTAAATCTTAGACTAGTATTAAGAAAATAACGATGTTTACAACAAAACGTCCCTCTCATTTGGAGGATCTACAGGGTCAGGTGGACGAAGTGATGGATGTGATGAGGCATGCCACTGAAGCCGTCCTATATCGTGGTGCCCGCCTCAACGAATTGTCGGCTCGTGCAGAGGCACTGGAACACCAGGCAAATGCTTTTCTCAAGAGGACCACCAACATCCGCAAAAAGGAAAAGAAAAATCACCGAAAGTGGACGTTGATTTTGGGCGGCATGGCTGTCATCACAATCGCCATCGTGAATGCAATTTTGTTTTCTTGATTGATGAACATGAATGAAACGCAATGCTTTCAGGATCACCTAATAAAAGTTGATAATAAAATGTTTGTTCTTCTTCACTTATATTTACTGATATTTTAGACATACTTGGCTGACACTTTGAGACACACCCAACTGATTTTTTATGCTTCCGTGATGTCATCACGGTCGAATCGGAATAAAAATGAGAATTCTGGTTGAACACTGGTGAACAAAATAAAAGTCGCAAATATTCTAGGAGAATGTGAACGTGTTTCACCACTCCAGCAAAAAAGAATAATAATTTAGGTTGTTGGTGCTACAGGAAATAGAACTGCAATGCAGTTATCTCAAATTGACAGGCCAAGGCTCGACAGCGCAGTTAAATACTTAACTATTCATAACGATTTCAGCAGAAATCATAAAAAAAAAGTGGTCAGAGCTGTTGCCAATTGTTAACGTGTTGTTACCTTTCAATTTAAAAGGAAAGAATTAAAAAATCTATTAGGACACAACCTTTGTAACAAGAACATGCCGGAAGCACATGATGTGTCTTTTACGTCATGTTATTTACCTTGCACTGAACAAAAAATATGAGCAGTATAAACCAGTTTTCTTTACGTTGTTTAAAAAGAGAATAATTCACAATAGTTTTTTTTTTATTAATGAGAGGTGTGTGATTTCTTTTTCTCTTTTTACAGGACGTACTACATGCACGTAACATACGTGAACTACAATATTACGTTTCCCCTTACTATTTATGCATGTTGATGTAATTACACGAAACTGACGACAATGCCCTAACAATAAAAATTAAAATCCACCATTATAACAATAACTTCAATAAAATCTCAGAACGAATAAGGAAAAACAATCGAAAGTGTAACTCCCGATGATGCGTCAATGGCTCAAAATTCAAACAGGGGTTTTAGTTGGTCAAAGACAAACTACGGTTTGCACCGGCTGTTTGGTTATTAGATCCTCTACCACAATTGCAACGACAAGTTCCTTCGAAACGACAGTGGCAAGGTACCCCACGTAACGATAAACGACAAGTGGCTGCCTCGTCTGCACTCTGCCCATCTTTCTTCTTTAAAGCAGACGTCCGTCCTTTGGCGGAGGACATGAGTTTAGTTAATTTTCTGCTCGTGACGATTCTTCGTTTGTTTGGAGTTAAGTTTGCCACAAAATTGTCCTGCATCGCTATAGGAACAGGCAGAGTAGATGTTTCAAGCTGGACTTCGTTCACGGTTGTAAGCAAAGCTTGGCTTTCAGTTACATCTTCAACTGGGATTTTACCTGCAACAGGTAGTGTGGTAGTCTCTGTTACCAGCGTTGTAGTTTCTCCTGGAACAGCTGTAACTTGTTCTATCGTTACGGTGGTCTCTTCGACATCGCTGGTGGTGTGTTCTGCAATTTCAGTTGTCTGTTCCGAAACTTTGGTGGCTTGCTCCGCTGCTCTAGAAGCCTCTTCTAACACTCTGGCAGCCTCCTCTGCCACTTTGGCAGCTTCCTTTTCACGAATAGCCTTAGGTTTCCATGGTTGCCTCTGTTGGTCGTAAACAAGTTGTACGTGAATACAATGCAAAGTATAACAATAACAAATGGTTCTTTCAGGTTGAAGTTTACCTTAATGGTTGTTAGCTGAGGGGCTGGCACGGCCTCTAACAGCGTCAAGCTGATGACCAAGAAAATAACACAAATCTATGCATTTAAAAGATGAGAATGAATCAAAATTAAGTTAATACGACAGTGAAAAGGATGTTGAAAAATACGAATAAAATACTAAATAATTAGAATGGTAATTTAAATTCAAAGTTCACCGAAAAACGCATTGTTTCGCCCGAGTTTTTTTGTTTTGTTTCACGGTTTGACACCAGTGACACTGTTAACAGGGATCTTAAGTACTCTCGTATTTATATAGTTTTAGACAAAGATTGACCTTGATGGAACCTGTTGCAGCACTCAGGTAGAGCTGACTGCCAGTCACGTGACTTTTGGATCAGCAAAGTCATATGCATAATATTTAAAACAAAAAACTGCAAGTTCTTGACAATCTGTGTAGATGATGTCCTTCAATAACCGGACAAAAGTAAAACGAAAGAAAATAAGTTACTATTCGCATCTTACTTTGATGAAGAGGGCTTCATCAATTATGCAAAATGTGCCAAAGTTGCCTTTGTCTAACTGCTACCAAAAATTGTTTGTCCTTCCTTTACTCGATTTGTGATTGATGAACATCAATCAAAATACACAGTTTATATAGATTTAATGGCTTAACGGAATCATCCATTAAATTTAGTATTACATGTAAAGAAAGTCAATAAGTTATTCGTGCAATCATTGTCTTTGATATCAGATAACGCAGAGCGCATTTTGCCAATTTGGAAAAATCAAAATCTACTCTAATATTCAAAAAATACATTAGAAAAACCGACGTATTCGTTTTGCTTTTCTAGCCTTGAAAATAGGGAGGGCAGTACGAATTTCCTGTCACGTAATCCTCTAGCAAATTGATTAGCTCCCATCTGTTATGTGATTGCGAAAGCACAAAGAGGAGACTCCAATGGAAGTAAATGGCAGTCAAAACTTCGGGAGCCTCTTGTTTGCGGAGCTGATGATTGAATTCATTAACCTTGATTTCATTTTTACACACAACGATATTTGGGGATTCCCCCAGTCAGATGCGAAACCTCACAGAATCTACTGTTCGAGGCGATTCGAGGTGAACCGCACAAACAGCTACATTTCTTGGCAAGGACATTGGTTTTCTGTTACCAAGTGATAAATACAGACGATATTAGCGCCATCTTTTTTCCTAAACCGGTATTGATTTGGCTGTGCCTTCCATTGCCGATTTGGATTGAGAGCTGGACCATTATCTTTGGCTTATGGGAACGTTAGCTATTGCTAGCGTTAGCCTTTTGTTGACACAGTACGTGTTTACCTGTAAGGTTAATAGTCACGTAGTTGCGATAAGTGGTTGTGTTCTAACAGTAGGGTAAAGTGATACGACGTTCGTGTGCTGCCTGCTGTCTAATCTCTGAGTTCCCCATTGCTTTAGTGATCTCAAGATAAAATGACATTTTGGAACATTGGGAAATGATTTCGTTTAGAAGGTAATTCAATCATCATGGCGTTTTTACTCTTTTAGAATATATTGAGCGTTTATTTAAATGAGTTGGCAACTTCATGCAGAAAATATGTAGCCTAATAAAGGGTAGGAAATATTGGTGGGGTATGGGAGCTATAATTTAATCCTTTATCTTACCCCTTCCTTTGAAAATGTGTAGGGACAAACAAAGCAAACAAAGGAAAGTTTCAAGTTGCCATCCCCCTGCATCATTTAAATATTCAGTACAACAACAAAACTAGGGTGCAGGAAAAAACTAAAACTGCAGTGGCTCATTTAAATATTTATGGAAATATGCTGAATACAGTAGGCAGCCAAAAAGAAAAGTCCTTGAAAAATAGTTTGGATTTCTTATACAAAAAAAAAAACAAAAAAAAAAAACAAGACCACCTCAATCACTTTCGTGTGCGTTGCAAAGTAGGGGTAGAGTATAGTACCTGCGGACGTACAGCTGACGTCACAAATTTGAGGGCAGAGTAAGAAAATAATTCAAATCATTTCTTGTTGTTCCTGACCACTTGGCGATTCATCTCTTTAGAAAGAGAAGCTGCCAGATCAGTCTTGGATTCGATCTGAATTACGATTTACATTTAATTTTTATTAATTGTTGTTAAAGGCATCTCGATTTGAAATCGGGATCGAGTAGCTTCAGACAAGAAATGAAAACTCATTTGTTTTAATCTGTTCTTTTATTATTGATAGGCTTTTCCTGCATCTTGTTTAACTGCCGGTAAAGTGTTGATGCAAAAATGTTCGTGCAACAACGAACTTCATACTGCAATCGGGAAATTGACGATACCTCCGGCGCCATTCTGTCCTTTCAGCTGGAGCATTCCACTATCTTGCGTTGTTTGATTATCGCAACAGGTGGAACCTGTCGTGCCACCGTTATAAGACCAAGACCAAACGCCCTGCCAAAACATCGGCAATAAACATCAAAGTAAATTTTTAATGCAATTAAGTTAAGTACCTGATAACCATTATCGTAACTGTACTGGAAAAGAGTTGGACTGGTTTCGGGACCGCCACAAACAGTGGCAAATTCACCAATCACCAAAGGCTTATCCAATCCGTAGGATGCGGCTGTAACCTTGTAATACAATCGAATATCATGTTAATCGTGCTAATGGACGTACACTTTTTTTTTCGTAGGTACTTTGAATGGTTCGCTGGGGTCCCATTGTCCGTTGTACGTGTAAGTGTGAAATTGGTAAAAATCTAATGTGCCTAAATTTCTACCACCTGCAGCTAGGAGACATTCGTCTGTGTAGTAATTTCCTGTTGAGATGGGATTAATTACAAAATTAAAAAACTCAAATTTTCAATCACATAACGTCAATTTAACTGGATTGTTCGTATGCGTCAGACTGGGCGTGTTCCGACCAAGAGCCTAAGGTAACGAGCGATGCGGGATTAGTTTCCTTGATGGCGTGCGTTTGCCAGTTGACGAACTTCAAATTACTTCAAGTTAATTTCAAGTTAATTTATTTTCCTTTCATTTATTTAATTGATTCTAAATGTACTTTTCCATAGGGATGGTGAGGCCTGTCCAACTGGCGTCCGTATTCGCAAGTGGAGTCGTATCGAAACATGGATTGTCATTCACCTGGTTAAGTAAAATGGCTCCTTCCGGCTCGTTCATAATTTCCCAAGCAGCGAGTGCAGGATGATCTCCCAAAGCTGCAACCATCGGCTATCAAAGATAATTTGACGTTAAAATCCGAAAAAGTTCGTTTTTTTTTTTTTTTAGGTTAGCACCTTGAGAGCGTTGTCGATGTAACTCTGCAGTTTGGCATCGTCGTAAAACAGGTTGATCGTGTTCTGATTTTCCAGGACTGCGCCGTTCCACAAAACGAAGATGACGAGAATATTTTTACTTTGCGCAAAATCCAGGAAGGATCGCATATCGTCGATGATTGTGCCCGTACTGTCGGGACTGGTCACGTATCCATTGCTGTCGTAGGTTGGAGTGTTTTGTCCTTCTACATGTACCCATTGCCCTGTCGTATCCCACGTTAGTGTCGTAAAGGATTTATTGGTATTTTTTGAACACTTACGAATTGAGTTTCCTCCGCTATTGGCGATCATGGTGAGCCAAGTCTCTAACGTCACCTTTGAATTGGATTCATAGAGGCCGTTTCCGAAGTCGTAGCCGTACGAATACCAAGCGATGTTGGCTCCAGACAGGAATACTTTCTGGCCATTGTAAAGGAAATCACGACCACTCGTCGTCAATCGGCCGACGCCCAACGTCACGCAAATACCCAGGAACAAGACGGACAGCCTCAGCATTTTAAAAAAGTAAGAGTTATTATTTTAACGAGTTTAGTTGGCAAGCAGGAAATTTTGATAACTGAATTTTCGAAACTGCTTTGACTTTGGATAGATGTAGACAACAACAACTTTGTTATCTTGTTATTTAGAATCATGGGAGAAATCCCGTGAATGAAACCAACGTGAACAGTTGATGGACACTGAATGATTATGACGGGAAAAAATGAGTTCAATGCGTGACACTGTTTACCATATGAAAATAAATTCACGCCATATATAAACAAAAATACATTATCGATATTGACTTGCTTTTTGGAATCGCTGGAAGTGAACCCGGCACGTGAACAACTGGTGGACGCCGACGGTTCTTTACGTGACACTGTTTGATTTCCATCGACGGGATCTGATAAATCACGGCTTTGAAAACAACATTCGATGACCATGTTACTTTGGAATCTCCACCAATTGTTGACAGTTGAAATTTAATGAAGGATATTCATAAGCACAATTGCTCTATTTGGGTTTGACTATTTATGGTATTTAATTTTCTTTAATTTTCGCAATTAGGATAGATTCTCCACCACACATTATAATTATTCATTATCGATAAGACGTAAAAATTCAAGGATCTTTCTGTGTATATTTTTCATTCTATAGTTTTTCGAATTCAATTGTTTTAAACAAATCTAATTCGTTTACAGAATCAACAGATGTTTCCAGGGCTGTCTACAGAGGGAAAGTGACGGCACCAGCGTTTCCATTTTGATCCTTAATTCTGGTCATGCCGAAATTCTGGGCCTCTTGCGAGTCGGTGCATTTGCCTTGTTCCAAATAATGCCAAGACCAGGCGCCCTGAAATCCATCAAAAATTATTAGCAATTCAACAGATTTTTGCATCTTTCTTATATTCACCTGGTAGCCATTGTCGTAGACGTATTGAAACATGTTCCCGATGTCGTCTCCCTCAGAGCAAACCGAAGCGAATTCACCGACCACCAGAGGCTTGTCGAGGCCGTACGAAGAGCCCGTCACCTTTGTGTAGGACATGGACATTTTGTTTACAAAGACTCGATCGAAAATGCCACCAAAATCCTACCTTGAATGGAGCATCGGGATTCCAGTATTGATTTCCTTGGCCGTCTTCATTCGAATAGGTGTGCATCTGATAGAAATCCAATTTTCCCGAGTTTCTGTTGCCAGCGGCTTTCAAACACGAATCCTTGTAATAGTTTCCTTTTCAAGAAATTGAAGGGTTATTAAGCAAAACAATCAACACAAATTCGTGTAGAGTACTTGACTGGGCCTTGCTGTCCGTCTGGGCATGTTCCGACCAAGAGCCAACAGTCACCAAGCAAGCGCTGTTCACCTGTTTAATCGCATCCGCTTGCCAGTTGACGAACGTCAAAATGCTGAAATCAAACCATCAATCAAGAAATGTTCAATTTTAATTCCATTAAAAAAAGGTGTAGACTCACTTTTGCATGGGGACATTTGTGAAGGCGAAACCAGCACCGGTGTCTTTCAACGGAGTTGTATCAAAACACGCATCGCTGTTGTACTGGTTATTCAATACCAATCCTTCAGGTTCGTTCATGATCTCCCAAGCTGCCAGTGCAGGATGGTTACCCAAGGCAGTTACCATGGGCTAACAAATTACGATCAATCTCAATTAAAACCCAATCGATAAAGTGATGGTGATGCGTATAGTACCTTTAACGCGTTGTCGATGTAGGTCTGCAATTTAGAATAATCGTAAAGCAAATTCAAAGCCTTTTCTTGCGGTCTTTCAGCTCCGTTCCATAACACGAAAATGACCATAAGATTCTTGCTCTGCGCGAAATCCAAGAAGGATCGCATATCGCTGATCATTGTTCCCGTATTGTCTGGACCGGTCACGTAACCGTTGCTGTCGAACGCGGGTGTGTTAGCACCATCAACATGCAACCACATTCCTTGAAATATAAAAAAAAAAAACACATTTAAAAAACATTAAATAAAAGACGTTTTGTGATTCCTTACGGACGGAATTGCCTCCATTGGCGTCGATCCTAGTGAGCCATGACTCGAGGGTGGATTTAGAATTTGCGGCATACTGACCATTACCGAAATCATAACCGTAAGAGTTCCATGCGATGTTGACACCTGACAAGAAAACCTTTTGGCCGTTGTAGTAAAAATCGCGGCCACTGACCGTCAGACGGCCGGCGCTCAGCGATACCCAACAGCAGAGCAATAACGTAGCAAGTTTGAACATCGTGCCGGTTCCTAGCCTTTTTTAAATTTCGCCACTGAACCTAGAGCACGTCAAAAACAATTGGGAATATTTAAAATTCAGGTGTATTTATACTGTCCTGAAACAGAGTCGATTGCATCCAACGAGGGCAGGGTAAACAAAACTTGTTATCGTCATCTCCCACGATTTGTTCTCACTGACAGTCCAAAGTGCACCTGTACTGGCCTGTTTTAATGATCGTTGGGTTTTTTTCTTCTTCTTGTGTTTGTAGTTTATCGTTATCAGGACTGTCTGTTTCGTCTATCAGGAATAGCCTAACCTTTTTTTTTGAAGGACTTAGTAAACAGTAAACAATCAATAAAACATGTTTACATTGACCAGGCCAGCTTTAATATCAGGTAGTGCATAATGTTTTATTTCTTAATCATAGGATTTAATCTATTTGGGATTTAAGTTTATGATGTTGGTAACATTTTAAACTATTCATTGGGGCGATAGTAGCTGAAATATTGATGGACAATGAATTTTTGGCGAATCGTTTATTCCCGAAAAAAAGGTCAAATCTGAACAGTAAATCGTGCAACGTCGGGACATGTTTTTTTCCAGCAACAATCACACAGAAGATTCAACTTGTCTTTGAAATCAAAATTACATAGTTTTTAAAATCCGACAGGGAAGGTGACAGCACCTGCGGCACCGTTCTGGCCTTTCAATTTGTTCATGCCGCTGTTTTGCGTCGCTTGAGTGTCGGAGCATTCACCTCCAGCGTTGTATTGCCATGACCACACGCCCTGCGAACACATCAAACCCGAAAATTAAACAATTTGTCAAACAATAGCCGTTTGTTTTTGTTTGTTTTTTCAATCCCCTCGATCCAACTCGGATTAATAAAATAGATTTTTAACCTGGTAACTGTTGTCGTAAGCATATTGGAAAAGATTTTGGATTCCCTCGTTCTGTGCGCAGACTGAAGCGAATTCTCCAATCACCAAGGGCTTGTCAAGTCCGTACGAAGAGCCAGACACCTATACTTATTAAATAACATTTATTTGAACTTTTCTAATTGATTTGCGTGTAAGCGAGTACTTTGAATGGAGCATCGGTATTCCATCGTCCGTTGTAGGAGTAGGTGTGCATTTGATAGAAATCCAGTTTGCCATTCGCTCTGCCACCACCAGCCACCAAGCAAGAATCAGTGTAGTAGTTTCCTACGTTTAACACATTTAAAATTTAAAGATATGTCAAAACTTGATTTTCTAAATTTTAATGACGTACTTGATTGGCTCTTGGTGTCTGTCTGGGCATGTTCCGACCAAGAACCCAATGTGACTAGTGCAGCGCTATTCGCTTGTTTCACACCATCCGCTTGCCAGTTGACAAACTTCAAAATGCTGCGAGATAACAAAAATCAATTTAAAATCATTTTCAAACCAAATTAGAAATCTTACTTTTGCATAGGAATGTAAAGATTAGTCCAGCCAGCACCGGTGTCTTTCAATGGTGTCGTATCGAAGCAAGGATTGCCGTTGGCTTGATTATTGAAAAGGGATCCCTCCGGTTCGTTGATGATTTCCCAAGCACCAAGGGCAGGATGATTGCCCAATGCGCTTACCATAGGCTTTAAAAAACATGAATTTAATTGGTTTTAAATTCAGTAGATGGTTAGAATCAAGTATATATACCTTTAGTGCGTTGTCGATGTAACTCTGCAGTTTAACTTCGTCCCAAAACAGGTTGATGGTGTTCTGTTCTCTCAGGTAAGCTCCGTTCCACAGGGCGAAGATCACCAAAATGTCCTTGGTTTGTGCAAAATCAAGGAACGAACGCATATCGTTGATCATGGTGCCTGTGCTATCGGGACCCGTAACCAAACCGTTGCTGTCGAACGCAGGTGTGTTGGCGCCTTCCACGTGCAACCAGATACCTTTATAATTGAACAGATCAAACAAATTTCAGCTGATTAGGAAATTAAGCAAAACTTGATGGACTTACGAATCGAATTGCCGCCGTTAGTGGAGATCTGCGTGAGCCAACTTTCCAGAGTCGATTTGGAATTGGCAGTGTATTGGCCATTGCCGAAATCGTAGCCGTAAGAGTTCCACGCGATGTTGGCACCTGACAGGAAAACCTTTTGCGCGTTGTAGTAAAAATCGCGGCCACTGGTCGTCAGACGACCGGCGCTCAGCGACGCCCAACAGCAGAGCAAAAGGCCAAGTAGTTTGAACATTCTTTTCGGATTGCTAACGAACAACAAACCCAATCTACGATGGATTTTTTTTTCAGATTCTTTATATACCTGCTGGGGACTGTAGCGTGCAAGTAAACACATTCGTTATCAATAGAGAATTGCGTTCAAGATCGTGCTCAAATGTTATCTAACGTCGCCTTTTGAATAAGACCCAATAGCAATGCACCGCGTTAATTCGTTTTTATTTTGCTCTGCACGTGCGTTGTTGACGTCATTCGGTTTACTCTAAGCGAAGGAGCGCGGAAAAAACAACTAAGCGAGGAAAATACAAATAAAAATCTCTTTGCTGCGGTATATTAATTTCGGACGTTTTTATGTAATAGCGAGAGTCAAGATAGTAACGGTTTATTTACACTCCGATTGCGCATGGCCGGCCATCTTTTCTGTCCACCCCTTTGTTGGCTCCTTCGTCATTTTTATGGCGCTGTACCGATTCGGTTGCCATTGTAAGGACGGGAAATGGTTTTCTAGTTTTCCTTACTTTTAATATTGAATATGGGGAATAGTTGTGTGTGATGATGATGAGTTTATTGTTGCCCAAGGTTTTTTTCCAATGACCGAGATAACAGTTAACAAGACGATTCCGATTTAAAGAGACTTACTGGTGAAGACTGCAAAGAGATTCAAAGATGAACGAAAAGCGACTGGAACATGACTGGCACAAGTAGGGCACAAGACTGACACAAGACTGACTGGCAATCGGGGAAAAGGGCAACATTTATACGAAGGAACAAGGTCATTTAGGGTTAGGTGTCGCAAAGGGAATTAATATTTTGCGTATAAATGTAACACCTATGTGGAGAATTCAAACGTTTGAAGGCAGAAGGTAGCAGAAGGTAGAAGGGAGATTGAAGGCCGGAGCCATCGGTAGATGACCTATTGGTGGAAAAGGGTTGGAAGCGTGGGAAAGAAGAAAGGGATGTAAGGAACGCGGCTGACCGTTCCTTACACCATAGAAACAACTTAAAACAAACGTCATTCAAAGTTCTTTAATCATTTATTGCTCGCCATCGTTTATCGCCAATATTCTTTACAGGAAAAACATAAAACATGTATCACTTTTCATGGAAAACGTTCTGGAACAATGCACACAGGCTAAACGAGTGACGCCTCGCTGTCAGCTCCCAGGATTATTCCAAATCTACTTAACGATGAGTTGCCTGGAACAAAAGAAAATGTAGCAACTCTAACACAACGTCACGTAAAAGACGTTATACTTGCGCTTGTTAATGTTTGCTCGGAATAAGATTTGAGCATCTGTTGATCTCCTCGGTAGGGTTCCTTCATCGCAAACATAACCCAATCAACGTAAAGCGAAAACTTTTAAAATTTAAAGTTTGGAAACCTTTTTCAACTGGGCTGCGAGGTAAGATGGGGAAGATGCTAATGGGGTGTTGTCGATATCTCCAAACTGCAACGTCCTCTTCATTTTGTTCTCGCTGTTGCTCATGTCCGATGGATACGCAAAGAACTTACGTTGCGGTGGTGGAGGAGGCACCTTCTTTGGACTCGGGGTAACATTCATTGGTGGCGATGCGTTGCCAGCCCAATCGCCACCGAAACTTTGGTCACATTTGGAATTAAGGCAAATTCTTAATGTTTGAAGGAAGGTATCACACCTGTAAGTAGAAAGACCTGGTCGTAAAGGTGGACGCTCATGGACTTTAGAATCTGCCGGTGCTTCGATCCTTGCGGTAGTGAAAATCCTTTCAGGTTGTTGATACCTATTCACAAACAACCCAAGTTCGATTGAAATAATCATCTAAAATTCCATTTAAAAAAAACGGGACATACACTTCTGATCCAGCAGAGTAACTATTATCAGACCATCTGGAAGAAAAATATTCATTCGATCGTCGTGGGGATGGAGTTGAATTAGCGTGAAAATCGGGCACTTCTGGTTCGCTCTTTCTCGCTGTTTCCTTGCTGCTATTCGGCGCTTTGAGATCTAACGTCGTTTCCCCAATTTGAATCCAATCGGCAGCCATTGCTTTCCTCTTTCGAGCATCAAGTTGACGACGAACGAAAACAATGGCGATGGCAACGAGAAGGAGCAGACACACGCAAGCCAAACCGATCAAAAACCAAAACAATGCTGCGGGTAATAATTGCGGTTCATCTTCGGGATCGATTGGAAAGATGATAGCTGGAACGTAAACTGTGGCTATGTTGGATGATTGGCCTTTATTGCCAGATGTATCCATCCCGTAAACGCGATAATACACGTTGCGGCTCTTGTTCGTTTTGGGAACATTAATCGTGTAAGTCATTCGGTCTAGAGAGCCCGGCAATGGCTGGATAGTCCCGTTAAAATAACTTGTTTCTACACCAGGTGTTCCATCATCTTCTCCAGTAATTGCAAACCATTTGACTGTATACAAAAAAGAAAAAATTGAAGTAGAATCAATCGAGACATTAGTTTCGTAATATAAGTTTTACTGTAATTGGTGGATGCATCGTAATCGTCTTTTGGGCCCGTCCAATTCAACTCCATTGTTGAGTTGTTTGAATTAAAATTAAGGATAGCCAAGTTGGTGATTCGTCCAGGAGGAAAGACATCACGACCGTCATATGGATAAATCAATTGAAAACTGCCTCCGTAAACGTAGCGGTTAAAACTAGTCGGACGAGGTGTCGGCTGGCTGGACGGAATCGAACTACCAGCCGAGGGATGTCCATTTAAAATACCTAATCCCAAACATTAACTTTATCAAAGGATTTAATTTCATTTGCATCGACGTAGACTACCAAAATCAACAGTCCCAGTGCCACCGATGATCTCGAGGATGTAAGAAAAGTGGGTTGAATAACGAGGCAAATTGATCAGCTGGGCCGAATAGATTCCATCGCCTTTCGTCACGTCCGACGGATTGTTTTCGTTCAGAGTAACGCTGATGATGACGTCCGTTGCGTTGTCACCGATTAAATGAACGACGGGATTCAAACCGCTAACCGCTCTTTGCTGTTCTGTCACTAAAGCATAGACGATCACACGCCCAGTTGCCCAGTTAATCGGTTGGTTCTGGAAAGAGTTGGTCCAGCTTTCGACTTTGACTGGGCTGATGGAATTAGCCTCGAACCAAACGTCCATCCGAACCATACTGGACCCAGTCACATCAATGAAGTAGGACCACGTCCCTTTCTATCCAACGTTTTCATTTAGAAATGAATCGAAAATTAAGTTAAATGTAATTTACACAACCTCGAAGGTGGTGATCTGACAATCTGCCGTGTACAGTGAGATTTCTTTGACAAGTAAAATGGAACACTCTTCGTTTAGAGGGCTGAATAGAAATCCTTTCCTGAAGTTCATGGCGTTCCCATCGTCGAGATGATAAAATGAAAACAGCAAATTAGTTGCAGGTGAATCGAGTTGGAAAGTGCCGTTAGTCCATCCAGAAAGCAATTGGATCGTTCGTTCCTCAATCTGATTAAAACATAATTGTTTGAAAAGATCAAGTCTTGTGTAAAAGTGGATACCTTTGCTCGATAGGATCGCATTCGGCTGTAGATGGATTGCATTGTATCAATGATCCACGTTTGGGGGTTCCAGTGTTTAGTCCCCGCCACCAATGGCGTTTTAGTCCAGGTAGGAATCGAATAGAGCCAACCGTCACGAGCCAAAGGCGAAAATAGTTTGGAAGTTTGAACGCTCAGCGCCAGAATGTGTGGCGCAATCAAATGGCGTCGAAATTCTTCGACATAAATGCTGAAATTCGAAGGTACTTGCTGTGCAGCTGTTACAAAAATAATCTCCATACCTTGGTGGAACATCTAGTGTTTAAAAACCAATTAATTCACAAGACCAAAAGGCAAGCAAGAATTAGAAAAAGTACTTGAACTGCGTTGTCAAGGGCAAGACCCAGTGCTGCTGTATTGCCACTGGTCTCTTGTATTTTATCCAGACTAGCCAACACCGAGTTTTTGGTCGTCATGTTAAGCTCAATCGGCTCTTGCACCTTTGAATAGCTATCGCCAAAAGTGTCGACGGAAACGAACGAGCCTTCGGGCAAGTACCAAATGAAATGCGAGGCGGCAAACTTGGCCTTTTCCATAAGATTATTGAGCACCTGAAATTCGTTTAAAAATGGATAAGCAAGAATTCCCAATTTGAACGGCTAATTTCTTTTTTCAACAAACCATCGCTGAAGAAACGTCCAAAACGATGTGATAACCGCGATGGGTATCGGTGGCCACACTGAACCGGGTTTGATTGCAGATCATTGATTGGCTATTACTGTAATTTCAACGCAAAGATCATTTTTAGAACAAATATTCATACCTTTTAATTATTACCTGATAAAATCGGAATGGCTGTAGACAATTTCAGAAACGCTGCGACCCCCACAGAGCCAATTCTGCTTAGTTGGAGGCGCTTTCAGGTGGTCATCTTTCGTGCACAAACGATTGATCTGCATTTAAAAAAAAATCAAATTAAACATTATGTATTGTTAAAAGATACGAACAAAAAGCAAATTGCGTACGGTTGGTAATTCAGTGCTAAACATGATGGAAGATGTGACGTTGTCATTGTCGTAGCTGTTCTGCCATTCGCTGTATCGATAATAATGAATGAAATCAAATATGTAAATGACATAGGAACAAATGACCCTATACTTTCCAAGCCAATTGCCTTTTAGCGGAACATTTGTACAACTGGTGGGCAAGATGGAAGATTCCGTCTGTGTTATTTGATAGCCATTCGGATATAAAGGATCCCCATTGATTCCAATCTCGTCAAAGACTCCGTAACGATAGTGGACCCATTCGTGCGCGATGGCAACACCTGAACAAAGCAGAAAATGAGTCAGATTGAGTACTGATCACTTGAATAGCTGAAACTTACCTTTAGCAGACGCTCCGTTAAGAAAACTAAGTGGTAGATGAACGGATCCCAACGAACTGACCCCACATCCACCGTATTGCAAACTGAATGGCCGACTACCGTAAGCGGGATGATCTTGACCCACAATAAAATCCGCTTGATGAATCCTCGGCCACGTAATGGAAGAATCCACCAAACAATTTCCATCGGCCGTCCAGTTTAATGGCACCAGTATAGTGACATTCCCCAGATAAGCTCGATTGTCTAGAGCTTTACACATGGCGTTAGAAGCCTCTTGCATCATTACCTGTACCAACCAAAAGGCATTGAATTTTCTGAATATTGAATGTATTCAATACCAACCTGAATCCTATCGATAATTTTGACGCAATCGGTGCTGGGAACATCGTCGTTAACGCGCACTACAACATTTTCGTAGCCTTGCTGGCCGAGTTTGATGAAAGACGATCCGACATTGACGGCCAGACATAAGACGGCCAAGCCAACGCCCATTGTCGGTTTGAAAAACATTGTTTTCAAGCCACGGGATAAGAGTCAAGTTTTATGCACTTTGTTTACGTTCACGTTTTAACACTCAGCCATTTTGAACCGAATTGAAATGGCGAACTGCCAAATGCGTCAAAAACAGGTAAACAATTAAAGACGCTGAATGTGTTTCACCTGTCGTTCAATGTTGCGTAAAACAACACCGCCTGGTGAACGATTAATAAAGATTTAAAACGGCGGTATCTTTCAGGCATCTGATAAGAATCTTCCTCCTCGTCGTTATTGCACGCTAGCGTTATCTATGTCACGATAACGCGTCAAACTTTCAAATGGTAAATAATAAATGGGTCTAATAGTCAACTAATCAAAAACGAAAAATAGGCGAGGGATAGACCAACAGGTCGAGTTGGAAAGAAAAAAAAAGAAAACTTGATAAACTTGACAGGGAGTAACGGTATAACGTGACTGGATATCAAAAGCGGGTTATCACGAAAACATTACTAAGGGACGAACGAATCACGGGTATCTAAAAAAAAAAAAATTACTCCCAGTTGTACAGGCCCCCCGTCTGAAAGTAAAACGAGGAAAATGTTGCGTTCAAAATCGTGACTTGTTTCACGGGCGTTTGCGTACAAGAGACGAATGATCAAGAGCGACGTCAGTTAGCATCGAGTAATTCATCAAGAATGGTGCCCATCGAGAAGGATAAAGAAGATGTTGATTCCAATAAACGGCCAACACCTTATTCATTACCACCCAAACCCAATTGGAAGTCCTTGTTCAACGGTACCCAAATCCTTCCACAAAAGTTGTCCATGTTACGTCCCTCCGAACTCAAAGTGTCCAACAAACCGCCTCCGTTGCAGAATGTCATCAGTCCGATATCACCTGAATCGCCATCTACATCGGCCCAAACATTCCCAGTTCCTATGCCGAGGAAAACGAGTTCCAGTGACTCGACGCCACACACGCCCGTGCCTCTTCCTCGCACAATATTCAACTTGCCACCGATCGATTCGACTTCAGTGCTACTAGGAAGAAGCACCAGCCTTCCAACAGAGAGAAAAGAGCCCCAAGTGAAGCTGAGATTGGCTCACAGCCTGTCCGATCCGCCCAATCAGCCCGTGAAAAAAGACGATCCAGGGCCGGCCCTTCCAAAATCGCCCATAACGACACCTTTGGAAGATCTAAACGAAGAGGAAGACGGAGATACGTGGCTTTGAAATGATCTATTCAACTGAAGAGTCATAAGAATTTGTAGTTTCTAATTTAAGTCATTCATGCAATTTCATTTGGGTTTGTGTACAGTTTAGTAGAATCTTCTCGTCCTTAATTTTGTTGTCTAGTACAGAAATGAATTTTCTAATCGTTGATATCGCTTAAATGTAACGGCGTCATAACTGGTCACGAGATAAAATAGAGCAAGACCAACAAAACTAAATAAAAACGAAACATTAGTGGAGATAAGAAACATATCTTACCACCGTTTCGAATTTTCTGCGTCAAACCGTTAGAAACATCAAAGTGCAGCAAATGAGTCGTCTCCAACGGTCAACACAACTCGCATCGAAGAACAGTTTTCGCCCGGTGCTTTGGTTCAACTAAAAATGACAACCAGTCTACGACATCCACCCGTTCCACGGCCTAGACAGTGTTGGAAGCAAAGCCAGACGACGCCATCGACGTTGAACTCAGCCAACAATTCAACCGAGTCACGCATCCAATTGAGCAACGACGACATGTACCGATTTCTTGGTAAACAATTCTGCCCACCTCAAACGTCCACGTCTGTTGCGGATTGGAAGCCCAAAATCAGCCTGTCTGTTCCAGCCGTTCCAGCAACGACAAAAGGGCCTCCGAAACCACCTAGATCCATAGGTTTGACCAACGTCGGTAAAGCACCCATACCACTTCCGAGGACCATGTTCCTGGCAGTTCGAACCCCTCCAAAGCTGCCCAGTCGGCCGCCATTTGTACGGATCGACAAGCAAACAGCGCCGAACGAAAGAAGTCCAAATTAAATGTTTTCACGTTTCTTGAACTGTTGTCTATCGGGAACAAATACAATGTCCAACACACCTGGGTTTTTCTTTTGACCAATCTACGACTGCGAATGAATTTCAAAGGGCAAAGACCCTTAACAGTTTTCCTTAACAGTTTTAATTCGAGAAACCAAACACAAACGAGTGTCGCCATCTGTTCTTACGTTTATTAAAACAAACCAAAGAGGATACGTGATTTAGATTGACATTCAGACTTGTACACAATTTAATTGTAAATAACCCTCATACAAAATGGTAACTTACCTGCGACCGATCCGTCCGAGCCCCGACAATCAGAAACTTTGGAGCACCTATAATCAAAAACCGAAATGAACTGTTTGCAAAGACATCAAAACATAATGCTAAACACAAATCCCCTCAGCAAGAGCATTAATTAAAGCTTTCGACAGATTAGTCTGAATTGAGTTTTGCAGTTAGACAAGCCATACCGCAACCCGCACATTATACTCAAAAAGCCAGCCACAGAAGCAGTTCCAATCGAACGTGGACGCCGACGCCTAGTCCATTTTAACGAACATCATGGGACATGAATGACGTTCCAGTCGACATTCTTTCTATTCCCCTGCACCTTTACGAAAAGGCCGCCCGGCTAGGGCGTACAGCTCAACAACAAGAGCAAAGCTTCATCTCAGACCTTCCCGAGAGTTTAAAACGAGCAACGAGGTGCTCCGTGCGTGACTCCCAAATGCGGGATTGCCGTAAGCAATTAAAGCTCCATATTCATCACAGGGTTAAACAAGAACCAGTACAATCAACTTGACAGATATTTAATTACCATCAATCGTTGCAGACAGACGACACGCTTTCACCGATGGAACTTTCCAAAGGCAAGAAAATTCAGGACATTATGAAGATCTGCATAGAGATCAATCACAATGTTATTCAATTAATTCGATAACTTTGATCATATATTATCTATTTAACTTTTCATCGAAACTATTAACAAAACCACACACGAATTTACGTCTATTTCTAAAGCTAACTGCAATAAAGACTTACCGGCAGGAGGTGGTTTTCAAGAATGAATTACACTATTGCGTAACGCCTTATATAGGTTACGGTTGTGCGAGGGGAAGGGCGATGAAAGGTAAGCGGCAATCAAAAAAAGAGCCCAAGGCTAAGACAGTTTTGCCGAACTTGCCAATTTTACAAATATCGAAAAGAGAAAAGAAGCGTAAATCGTTGAAAAAAGAATGGCAACCATTTTAAAGAAACCACAGTCTTGCGCTACAAAACTTGTTTCTCTGCACACACAAAAAAAATTAATATTAACTTATGAAGAAAAATTTCAAATAATAAATTTATTTTTAAAGTCATTTTCCATTAAAATCAGGTGTAAATGCATTTTCTTTTATCTCGGAAACAACAATTGGCTTTTGTCGTCTATTCATACGACAAATCCTGAAATTGTGTTATGTCTTGAAGTTGTTGTATTTTTTCACTTTCACTTCTGTTTGCATATTACGACGCCCGGAGCTAAAGACGAACGTTCTCTTGAGCCGCCGTGACGGAAGGTCTTCCCATCACTTTCACGCAACCGTCGAATATAAAAAGATGCCCAATGTCGGTACCAGCATCAAACACTTTCCTTCGTCTGTTTACAGAAGATCAGCAGAGCAATTCACCTGTTCAACCTAAACAAAAAATGAAATTCGTGAGTATTACTTACATCTTTTCTTAGTTTATTTGAATAAATTCACTCGTTCGATTTTTATGCAAATAATGTTTGAATAGATCATCGCTATCGCTTTCTTGGCCGTGGCCCTCGCCGCACCCCAAGGAGATAAGAAGCCCATCGAAATCGTGTCATCCAATAGCGAAATGAACGCCGATGGCAGCTATTCTTTTGCGTGTGTAGATCTTCATTTCACCATTCCATGTTTAACAATTGAATTGAATTGAATCTTATACGTTTAAAATAGTTTTGAGAGCGCCGATGGAACCAAAGTTTCGGAGAGTGGCAGTCAGAAACAGGTGGGTCCTAAACCTGAAGACATTGGCACAGTTTCCAAAGGATCTTACTCCTACACCTCCCCCGATGGCGTTGTCCTTACCGTCAACTGGGTCGCCGATGAGAATGGATTCCAGGCAACTGGAGACCATTTACCTACACCTCCGCCGATGCCTGAACACGTCGTCAAGATGCTCGCTGACTTGAAAGCCGCCGGTGTTCTGTAAACAAACGAATATACAACAATACGTTCAAAATGTACATACACGACGACAAATAAAATTTTGCATTCCCAGAAAAAACAAAACAACAACGATGATGTTTAAATTAGGAAAGTTCTGGTATGTTTTGTATGTACACAATGACCACGTAAGATCTGCTGTAGGTAAATTACTGAGTGTAACATGTCTCGATGTGGTGGTTGGCTCTGGTATAAAGGGCTGAAATTGGGCAACAGACAGACATGCGATGATGCCAAAACAATTAAGGAAAGGTAAACATCACGTTTTGTGGTCAGGGCATTCTTTGCAAAGAGACAGTCGATGGGTTTTATTTGGCCAAAGACGGACGTAAATGTGTTTTAAATTAAATAAAAATTTACATTCTCCAGGCGAGGCTCGAACTCGCGACCTCGGCATTACTTTCATTTACTTCTATTTTCCATCAGCACATTAAGTTACTGTCATATAAGTACCATGCGCTAACCAACTGCGCCACTGGAGATGTATATGTAATATTATTCACGTTAATTTGAATTTTTAATAAATAGAAGAAAATTTAGTTCTTGCTGTCAGCATAACCAATGAATAGAAATAAATAAATTTCTCGTTACGGGGTCAAACTTCATACGGGTGTCATGTATTAAATAATCATCAACTAGACATCTAATATTTCGAGGGGGAGGTGGGGATGGTAGTATAAGTGGAAGGTTAATAAACTGGAGCTGATGGGTAGGTAGGGGCGATGTACGTTGGGACATCGTAGGCTGGGGCAGCAGTGGTGGTGGTTGCTTTGTATTTTGGAGCTTCGTAGGCTGGTGTAGGGTAGACAGGGGCGGGAGTCTTGTAGACTGGTTTGGAGTAAACGGGAGCAGGGGTAGTGGAGGCTTTGTATTGAGGAGCAGGTTTAACTGGTGCGGGAGCCTTATAGGCTGGAGCAGAGTAAACGGGGGCAGCGGGTGCCTTGTAAGCTGGGGCAGAGTAGCTGTTGTATTTGGACTGGACGTATTCCGGATATTTGGCTTCGCCTACGAACTTGACATCAGCCGTGTAGCCGTAGCTATCGGCTTTGTAGGTAACGATTTGAACACGGCCGTCGGGCAGTTGAACGCGGTAAGTGCCAGTCGTTACTTTGCCGTCCCTTTTCTCGGAGTGATCAAAATCGGCGTAGGATTCAGTATCTTTCACAACGTATCCAAACTCGTAAGGTTCAGCAGTCTAACAATTAATTTGAATCAACAAGTATTTAAACATGCCACATAAAAAAAAAAAATAATATTTGAAATGATAACTTACCTCATAGTTGACTTCGGCGTATGTAGCGGCCTCGTATTTGGGAGGTACATAGCTAGGAGTCACGTATTTTGGTGCGTGTTCCGCGGCCCTGTAAGAATTGGCGGCGGCAATAGTAAAGAGAGTGGCGAGGAGGAAGAACTGTTAATACAATGAATTGGATATTATTCTTTCTTCTAGTAATGGAAGCTTTTTAAAAGTCAAAATGGCGTTTACCTTCATTTTGCAGGAGAAGTGAATTGCTTGAAACAGTTTGAAGACTGATGGCTTGAGTCGATTCAATCGCGATATTTATACCGAACATTGAAAGAAAGGAGGGCAATTGTGGGATGTGGCACATCTGTAAATACGCTTACTGCAAAACGAAAGTAATCGGATTCAAAGGTTATTCGGAATAAATATGTTCGTGATTGTGAACTTGAATAACAACGGTTTTTTACAGGCATAGCTGTGACCATTTTGCGTGCACTGTTTTGTCAAACAAATCATTTAACCTCGATTTGTAGAATGAAACATGTTGAAAGTCATCGCTCAATCGAATTTCTAATACCCTCACTGGTTAAATCGACACTTGTTCAACGAGTGGGTCAAATTGCAATTTGGAGGTTAGATGTTATGGAAATTCTACTATGTAGAACATAATAGGGAAAGTCCCGTATTTTAATGGACTTATTCCATGACCATGGAGAGATCCTGATCAATAAGGGTCTTGATCGAGGGCGTTGCCCAAAAAGGGTCTAGTGAAACTGTAGTAGAGTTCGTTTTAAATGGAAAGGAGTGAAACACTTTTCCTTTCTCAATTTTTTTTGCATAATTAAACATTTCCCTCATTTGAAAACAGCGAAAGGAAACACAAATGAAGTACGACAAAGAAATTACACTATTTATACACTATTTATATTTTTCGCACTATGTATACGTAGAGCCCCCTGGTTTCCCCGAGGTAGTAGCAAGTTTTGCCACTAGAGCCCGTTGACGGCGAAAATGTCTAAAACAATTGAAAGCTAAGAGCTAACAGGTGAGAGGAAGTGTTAACTGGTCGTTGACTCGTTGGCTCGTTACTGTAGGTATACATTCAAGCAGATTGAAAGAAAACTCTTGCATCTCCTTGCGCTGGAAAAATCACATATTTTGTTTAGTCCAACTGTAATTTAGTTTGGTTGGTGCTTGGTAAATGTGGTCGGTTGGTGGGACCAGTGTCAACAGTTGCCAGCGTGGGCGGCGTGGGTAGTTGACCTGGTGATGGCTGAGACTGAGATGTCCTTCATGTTGCAACCAAAGCAGTATTTTTTAAAACTTATCTTTCTTGCAGGCTTGTCCAATGATTTAGTTCAGGTTGGTTGTCATTTCTGTTGCACTGTTTTAGAATTTGATAGCTTTAAACCTAAAATGCCCCTTAAGAGCAAACTGCTACTTTATTATTTTTTAATGAATATGATGTTGCTTTCTTTCAGTTGCATTCTTTGATCTTTCAGCAGCACCTTTTCAATCTTTATTGTGCAGATGTTTACTCAACAGGCTTGAACTTGTCTCAGTTTCACTTAGCAGTTCTATACCCTCGGTATTTGGCCTGAAACGATTCCATCAAGAAAGGAATTTGGGCCATGTCATCTATGTAAGATACTGTATATGCTTCATATTTTAACTAAAATAATGGTCAAGTGCTTGAACATAGGAATTACAAGTGGGAAAAATGCTATATAACCCACAAATAATTAGCTCAACTATGTGTGTTCTTAAAGGTTAGAGGGATCCATCCTAATTGGAAACCCTCTCAGCTTGATGGTGAGTAACTCTTATTTTGCAGCTAAATAATGAACCAAGCACTTTGTCAAAAGAGGTTGAAAGTGCTGTTTTGGTTGTAGACCAAAAGGTCAATCAAGAATTTGTCAACAAAGATTGATAAAGTGCATGGTTATATATACTTTATCTATCACTATGCCTTTCATAAGATTTCTTTTCATTATTGAGGGTTTCAAAAGGTATTTTAAGTTAACATTTAAATTTTATTTCAAACTCGATGGCACGTCGCTTTTTTTTCTTTAGGAGATGCGTAGTATATCTTGTAATGCATGTAGTAAGTCATCCAAAACTTGAGATTATTTTTTAGTTAGCTGCAGAACAACAAAGAAATTGGAACATTGTGGTTGGTTTTAAAATAACTGTTATCGCAAAACTTTTTTACGATTGAGTGCCACCGGAAACTTCCTCCTACGTCATGCTCCTTATCAAATTGTGAAATTTCCATGCACAGTTTTCACGGCAATTTGAATTTAAGAAAATATTCGTTTTCTACGAAAGGTGGAAACATCCTAAACCGATTTCCCTGTTACTTTGGTTGAATCTTTTTTTTCCCTTCATGTTCATTGCTTTTCGTATCTCTCATTCGGTTGGTTTCTTATATTTTCCTACAAGCCAATGGTGGCCCGTCCCAGAATGGTTAACGGGCAATTTATTTGCCTTATGCCCGAGATCCCGTAGTATGTCCTGCTCGTTACCTAAACTTCGATCACTTCGAGAAAAAGTTTGAAAGGGAAAATTGAATTTTGAAAATAGAAGTAAACTGGGCAAGTTCGGTTTCCTTGGCCAACTCTCAGCAGAAGAAAGTCCCATCTGACCATTTACGCGAACCTTCGTACACTCCTAACTATTCCTTGATTACTACTCGCGAGTAGGTAATTTGAAAACTGCCGGGACTGCAACCGGGATTCGCACCAAACTTACTTTTTTAGTGGGGGATGGGCACTCCCAAACCGACTTTCTTCCTACTTCCATCTCGTAGTTCTTTTATCTCTTTCTTACTTTTTCCTACCTTCCTCTCGTAACATTGGCTCCTTATCCTTGCTCTTCTTGTAGGAACAGAGAGAGGCAGCTATTCCTACATCCGGCGTCTGGACGAGTTGGCCAGGATCATTGGATCATTGAAACTGCATGAGAGCGGTCTGTCAGTTTATCTTATAAAGCAGACAGCCCGTTCTCACCCAGAACCCGCTGATGACCTGACGGGGAGCGGTCCGCTCCTTACTAATTGAAAAGCAGTTTTCAAATTCCAATAATGTTTGGTAAGTTCACAAGTTTTCCGCTAGAGGAGAGGGGATCAGTCTGCTCCTTTAACTAAGGGAAAAGACGCGTGGTTGTTGGATAATGCTGGGGTAGTTAACAATTTCACCACCAGGGAAAAAGCCTGAATGTGATCTTTTTGCTAACAAAAGAAAGTTACATTATATCGTGTGAGTTTTTCGGGAAATCTCAGTAACTCAATTAATATTATTCTCCAGACATGATAGAAATCTTTTACTGGAAATTCTTCGTAGTCTGTCTGAAGGTATGGTCTGTGTATAGAGCAACCAATGGCGTGTTAAATATTGTCCCGTTAAATTGTGTTATTCTAGATTATTCTGTTTTTACATGGTAAATATTCTTTGAAAATTTCTCCACCAAAAATCATTTTTTTTATCAAACCAAAGCAGGTTAGTCATTTTCATTAAAAAATTGTTCACACCATTTTAGAATGCGTGTTTAAATTTTAACATTATTCACCACAGATTTCTCTAGTGAATTTATTAACACGAGTCCGTCGGTGGTCAACGCCGATTTCGGAGGGGAAAAGAGGTTAGAGAAGGTAAAAGACAGATATCTACATAGTTTGAAATTGTCAGAGGCTATATTGTTGGTAAAAATACTGATCACCATGGAGACTTCTGTGTTGTTTCTCCAATAACTGATTTGTGACCGCCTCTGTTGAAAATCGATACGACGTAAATTATGAAATAAGCCGAAGTAGAACGTAGCCAATCATAGTTTATTCATGGCAGACTTGCAAAAGCCATTGCAGACCGCAGTATTTGTGCGATGCAGTACTATATCGTCAACAGCAGTCAACAGACATCAAATTCACAATCCACGAAGTAACTTGTTCTGGCTGAACACGTATGGCATCAGTTTGCTCAGGTGACGTAGGGTCGTATCAATCGCCCCACCAGCAAGCTCATAAGACAAATAGCTCTGAAGACGAACAACGAAGGAGAAAAGAAACGAATGAAGTCGACTATGAAAACATCCTGGAAAATTTTGGCAAAACAAGGAATTTGCAGCTTAGAACATTTCTATGGCTTTGTTTACCGGCGTTCTTTCCGGGAATCGTCGTGATGTCGTACACCTTCACAGGAGGAACGCCCAATTATAGGTATGGAGATGATTAAACACCTAATGCATAAAACTGTTACTGTTAATTATGTTTTGGTGTCCATTCACGTTTCTCTTTAGATGTTTCGTGGAAGATTGTGACGAAAATGTCACAATTTTTTCGAGTAATGGCTCATCTTTCGCTCCCACATGGCTGAAACAAGTGGTTCCTTTGCATAGGGAAGAGGCAATAGCCCAATGTTATCTGTATAACATTACGTTGACCAATTTGAAACAGTGTGATCTCAACCATTCCATCCATGACACGTTCCTGAAAAAGTGCAGCCGTTGGGTTTATGATACCTCTGTATTCCGTTCAACCATAGTCAGTGATGTAAGATAAGCAAGAAATATTTCAACGGATTTCAAAAGACACATTTTGTAGCCCTTAATATTTACTTGTTTACATCCTAGTTCGAGTTAACGTGCGAAAATGAATGGAAACAAACTGTGGCCAGCAGCCTGTTTATGTTAGGAATGTTGATCGGAGCAGTTAGCATTGGTTACATCGGTGATACGTGAGCCATATAATAATTTAAATTTAACATTACCTTTTAATTAACATTATTTATGTAAATTTTACAGTATCGGGCGAAGGAAAACATTTACGCTGAACGTATTTACACTTGCGATCGTAACGACCGCTTCTGCATTTTCACCTGATTGGATCACATTCTGCTCATTGAGATTTTTCTCAGGAATTGGCGCTTCTGGCCACTTCCTAATCATCTTTGTTTGGGGTAGATCCAGTTCAAAAAGTCACAGCAAAAATGTTTGTTATCAAGATTTGTCAAGGAGTTGAAGCCGTCGGGAACAAGTACAGAGTTACTTGCGGATTCATTTACCAAATTGTTTATGCAGCAGGATCTGCTTGTCTGGGTATAGTGGCTTATTTCGTTCGAGACTGGAGGGTACTTCAGCTTCTCATTAGCATTCCCATGTTTGGTTTTACAGCTTTTTATTGGTTAGTTGGCTTCCCTTTTTTTAACATTTCTCCTAAACACAGAGACACCCTGTTACTTGAGGCAAGTAATGTGTATGTACTGTATAGGATATTACCAGAATCGATTAGGTGGCTGATAACAAAGAAACATTATCCTCAAGTGAAACAATTCCTGTTGCGGGAAATTGGTAGGAATGAAATCCACGTTCCTGACTACGTTTTAGCTTCTCGTCGCGGAGAAACTAAACGCAATCTTGAAAACTCGGTATGTCGGTTGTATTTTACGCTATGTAGTGATCGATGCTATTAATTGAAAATGGTTAATCTTGCTTGATTTGTGAGTAGCCATTTGGAAATATTTCCACGATAGAATTAAGTTCAGTACAAGATGGGAGCGATTATTCAAGATATTTAGAAAAAGCTAAAGTTGAGAGCTTGGCCGATATTTTCCGCTCAAACATTTTGATGGTCCGACTAATGATTATTTCCATGGCATGGTATGCATCATAAAGAATTTTATAATACGTTTCGATTCAGTTTTGGATGTTTATTGCTATTGGTACTATAATTGTTGACGTTTTACGGTTTATGCATAACATAGGATTGCTGGGGTGATGGGTTACTACGGTATAACTTATTCGGCAGCAAACCTAGTCGGAAACTTTTACATCAACTACGGACTTTCTATGCAAGTGCTAAAGTGTGACATTAATATGATTATTATTTTTTTTATTTAACCTTTTCTTTCGTGTAATTATTATCAGGCTAGTTGAAATTCCTGCTTACTTATTGGGCATGATTGTAGTGGAAAAAATTGGGCGAAGACCAATGCTAACCTGTGGTTTACTAGTCAGCGGTCTTTGCTGCCTCATAGCCGGTTTGCTACCCGTTGGTAAACTAAACTTTTGACCCCCTCTGCCGAATGTTTGATCATTAGGAAGTTTAACTGAACGTTAACTTCATTTGATCGCAAAAAGAATGGGCATCTGCCAAAACAGTGTTTTCACTGATTGCTAAGCTGTTTGCTGCCTGCGTCACAGCCACACTCTACTCATATACTTCGGAGTTGTTTCCCACTTTCGGCAGAAGTGCAATGGTCGGTTTATGCTCAACTTGCGGCCGTATAGGAGGGATATTAGCCCCCATCATCTCGGATTGGGTGACATTTGTATGATTGTTTATACATTCTAATAACAAACTGTAATGTGTCTGTTTGAAATTTATAGGGGAAGAAAACTGATGTTCACGCCAGCATACCTTTCTTGGTTTTTGCCACCATAAACATATTAGTTGGGCTCCTATGTTTTCTACTTCCGGAGACCAAAATGATTTCCTTCCCAGCTACAATAAAGGAAGCTAACGAAATGAAACCGGCATTCCTAGCGAATGTTTTGCAAGCAAAATATCGAAAGGTCGAGCATCAGGAAAGGCATTAATAAGATTGATTTTACAATTTTATACTTGGAAAAACCAGAAATTTGTGATACCTGATAATATCTGGCGATATGTACATTTTCACATTTTCGTTTCTACACTTAGTTTACCTTTCGTCTACCACAGACGATAGAACCAAAAAAATAGAGATATGGTAAGGAACAGTGTTAATAGAAATGATAAACAAAATAGCAGACTTAGGGAAATATAAAATTTCTCCTTCAATGTGAAATTAGATTGGCTACTCACCAACCAGGAATTGAATGTGTTAGTAGAAATGAACAGTGTCGTCATCTAAAAAAAAAAACGAACGAAAGATTAGTGCGGACACCCCTGAAATCGCCGCGCCATCAGCGCCATCTCTGGGGTAAAGTCTCAGAAAAAGTGTCGGTCGATCCACCGGTCGTTGTAGAAGGGTAGGGGTGCCTGTATCAGGGGGTTGGGAAATGCGAGTTTTGATAGAATCCCTATCGGGAAACTAGGTTAAGGTTGCTAATGCTGGTCATAGATTCGATCTGTCTGTTTAATATATAATGCATATGAATTTCAATATTAAAGAGTTGATTACATGTATTTACTAGGGGCCCTCACTCCGTTCAGGAAGTTCCCGATAGGGTCCGGCCTGGTCGCCAATTCGCCATAGAATCTCGGAAACCGTTTGTCCTTACGGCAAAACTGACAACGTATCCATGTAGGATGAAAACGAAGTGTGAAGTAATCATCCCCGCTTCACCCCGCCTTCCCATTTTTGTCAAAATCAGCCAAAAACGACATCTCTTGAAATTATCCACAAATCACACGGCATAATCGAAATTAAACGCTGATTTCGATTTAGTGATTGGTTTTCTTACTAGGGGCCCTCACTCCGTTCAGGAAGTTCCCGATAGGGTACGGCCTGGTCGCCAATTTCCCATAATATCTCGGAAACCGTTTGCTCTTCCGGCAAAACAGACTCCGTATACATGTCCTATGAGGCGTGCGCTGATCATCAACGCCTTCATCCCGCCTTTCCACTTTTGTCAAAATCGGCCAAAAATGACATCTCTTGAAATTCTCCAAAAATCAGACGGTATAATCGAAATTGAACGCTGATTTCGATTTAGTCATTGGTTTTCTCTTTAGACTAGCCGTTTAAAAAATTAACGAAAACAATTCTGTTAGCGCACCAACTTCATTCATGGTTTTTAAAATGTAAATGAAAAATTATAAGACCAATAGAAAAATTAACCTGATTTCCGTGATTTTCATTCAATTCTGAATCTAAATCATGCATTTTAAGCAAAATTTGAAATTTGGCCAAAAATGAAAAAGTGGGAAGGGTATAGCCTTCCCACTTTTGTCAAAATCTACCAAAAACGACATCTCTTGAAATTCTCCAAAAATCACACGGAATATTCAAAATTGAACGCTGATTTCGATTTAGTTATTGGTTTTCTCGTTAAACCAGCCGTTTCAAAAATTAACGAAACAGTGCTGTTAGCGCAACAACTTAATTTAGGGTTTTTAAGGATTAAATCAAAAACTATAAGACCAATAGGAAAATAAACCTGATTTTCGTGATTTTCATTCAATTTTGTTTCGAATTCATGTATTTTAAGCAAAATTTGAAATTTGGCCAAAAATGAAAAAGTGGGAAGGGTAAAGCCTTCCCACTTTTGTCAAAATCTACCAAAAACGACATCTCTTGAAATTCTCCAAAAATCACACGGAATATTCAAAATTGAACGCTGATTTCGATTTAGTTATTGGTTTTCTCGTTAAACCAGCCGTTTCAAAAATTAACGAAACAGTGCTGTTAGCGCAACAACTTAATTTAGGGTTTTTAAGGATTAAATCAAAAACTATAAGTCCAATAGGAAAATAAACCTGATTTTCGTGATTTTCATTCAATTTTGATTCGAATTCATGTATTTTAAGCAAAATTTGAAATTTGGCCAAAAATAAAAAAGTGGGAAGGGTATAGCCTTCCCACTTTTGTCAAAATCTACCAAAAACGACATCTCTTGAAATTCTCCAAAAATCACACGGAATAATCGAAATTGAACGCTGATTTCGATTTAGTTATTGGTTTTCTCGTTAAACCAGCCGTTTCAAAAATTTACGAAACAGTGCTGTTAGCGCAACAACTTAATTTAGGGTTTTTAAGGATTAAATCAAAAACTATAAGACCAATAGGAAAATAAACCTGATTTTCGTGATTTTCATTCAATTTTGATTCGAATTCATGTATTTTAAGCAAAATTTGAAATTTGGCCAAAAATGAAAAAGTGGGAAGGGTATAGCCTTCCCACTTTTGTCAAAATCTACCAAAAACGACATCTCTTGAAATTCTCCAAAAATCACACGGAATAATCAAAATTGAACGCTGATTTCGATTTAGTTATTGGTTTTCTCGTTAAACCAGCCGTTTCAAAAATTAACGAAACAGTGCTGTTAGCGCAACAACTTAATTTAGGGTTTTTAAGGATTAAATCAAAAACTATAAGACCAATAGGAAAATAAACCTGATTTTCGTGATTTTCATTCAATTTTGATTCGAATTCATGTATTTTAAGCAAAATTTGAAATTTGGCCAAAAATGAAAAAGTGGGAAGGGATAGCCTTCCCACTTTTGTCAAAATCTACCAAAAACGACATCTCTTGAAATTCTCCAAAAATCACAAAAAATAGTCGAAATTGAACGCTGATTTCGATTTAGTAATTGGTTTTCTCGTTAAACCAGCCGTTTCAAAAATTAACAAAACAGTGCTGTTAGCGCAACAACTTAATTTAAGGTTTTTAAGGATTAAATCAAAAACTATAAGACCAATAGGAAAATAAACCTGATTTTCGTGATTTTCATTCAATTTTGATTCGAATTCATGTATTTTAAGCAAAATTTGAAATTTGGCCAAAAATAAAAAAGTGGGAAGGGTATAGCCTTCCCACTTTTGTCAAAATCTACCAAAAACGACATCTCTTGAAATTCTCCAAAAATCACACGGAATAATCGAAATTGAACGCTGATTTCGATTTAGTTATTGGTTTTCTCGTTAAACCAGCCGTTTTAAAAATTTACGAAACAGTGCTGTTAGCGCAACAACTTAATTTAGGGTTTTTAAGGATTAAATCAAAAACTATAAGACCAATAGGAAAATAAACCTGATTTTCGTGATTTTCATTCAATTTTGATTCGAATTCATGTATTTTAAGCAGAATTTGAAATTTGGCCAAAAATGAAAAAGTGGGAAGGGTATAGCCTTCCCACTTTTGTCAAAATCTACCAAAAACGACATCTCTTGAAATTCTCCAAAAATCACACGGAATAATCGAAATTGAACGCTGATTTCGATTTAGTTATTGGTTTTCTCGTTAAACCAGCCGTTTCAAAAATTAACGAAACAGTGCTGTTAGCGCAACAACTTAATTTAGGGTTTTTAAGGATTAAATCAAAAACTATAAGACCAATAGGAAAATAAACCTGATTTTCGTGATTTTCATTCAATTTTGATTCGAATTCATGTATTTTAAGCAAAATTTGAAATTTGGCCAAAAATGAAAAAGTGGGAAGGGTATAGCCTTCCCACTTTTGTCAAAATCTACCAAAAACGACATCTCTTGAAATTATCCAAAAATCACAAAAAATAATCGAAATTGAACGCTAATATCGATTTAGTAATTGGTTTTCTCGTTAAACCAGCCGTTTCAAAAATTAACAAAACAGTGCTGTTAGCGCAACAACTTAATTTAGGGTTTTTAAGGATTAAATCAAAAACTATAAGACCAATAGGAAAATAAACCTGATTTTCGTGATTTTCATTCAATTTTGATTCGAATTCATGTATTTTAAGCAGAATTTGAAATTTGGCCAAAAATGAAAAAGTGGGAAGGGTATAGCCTTCCCACTTTTGTCAAAATCTACCAAAAACGACATCTCTTGAAATTCTCCAAAAATCACACGGAATAATCGAAATTGAACGCTGATTTCGATTTAGTTATTGGTTTTCTCGTTAAACCAGCCGTTTCAAAAATTTACGAAACAGTGCTGTTAGCGCAACAACTTAATTTAGGGTTTTTAAGGATTAAATCAAAAACTATAAGACCAATAGGAAAATAAACCTGATTTTCGTGATTTTCATTCAATTTTGATTCGAATTCATGTATTTTAAGCAAAATTTGAAATTTGGCCAAAAATGAAAAAGTGGGAAGGGTATAGCCTTCCCACTTTTGTCAAAATCTACCAAAAACGACATCTCTTGAAATTCTCCAAAAATCACACGGAATAATCGAAATTGAACGCTGATTTCGATTTAGTTATTGGTTTTCTCGTTAAACCAGCCATTTCAAAAATTAACGAAACAGTGCTGTTAGCGCAACAACTTAATTTAGGGTTTTTAAGGATTAAATCAAAAACTATAAGACCAATAGGAAAATAAACCTGATTTTCGTGATTTTCATTCAATTTTGATTCGAATTCATGTATTTTAAGCAAAATTTGAAATTTGGCCAAAAATGAAAAAGTGGGAAGGGTATAGCCTTCCCACTTTTGTCAAAATCTACCAAAAACGACATCTCTTGAAATTCTCCAAAAATCACACGGAATAATCGAAATTGAACGCTGATTTCGATTTAGTTATTGGTTTTCTCGTTAAACCAGCCGTTTCAAAAATTTACGAAACAGTGCTGTTAGCGCAACAACTTAATTTAGGGTTTTTAAGGATTAAATCAAAAACTATAAGACCAATAGGAAAATAAACCTGATTTTCGTGATTTTCATTCAATTTTGATTCGAATTCATGTATTTTAAGCAAAATTTGAAATTTGGCCAAAAATGAAAAAGTGGGAAGGGTATAGCCTTCCCACTTTTGTCAAAATCTACCAAAAACGACATCTCTTGAAATTCTCCAAAAATCACACGGAATAATCGAAATTGAACGCTGATTTCGATTTAGTTATTGGTTTTCTCGTTAAACCAGCCGTTTCAAAAATTAACGAAACAGTGCTGTTAGCGCAACAACTTAATTTAGGGTTTTTAAGGATTAAATCAAAAACTATAAGACCAATAGGAAAATAAACCTGATTTTCGTGATTTTCATTCAATTTTGATTCGAATTCATGTATTTTAAGCAAAATTTGAAATTTGGCCAAAAATGAAAAAGTGGGAAGGGTATAGCCTTCCCACTTTTGTCAAAATCTACCAAAAACGACATCTCTTGAAATTCTCCAAAAATCACAAAAAATAATCGAAATTGAACGCTGATTTCGATTTAGTTATTGGTTTTCTCGTTAAACCAGCCGTTTCAAAAATTAACGAAACAGTGCTGTTAGCGCAACAACTTAATTTAGGGTTTTTAAGGATTAAATCAAAAACTATAAGACCAATAGGAAAATAAACCTGATTTTCGTGATTTTCATTCAATTTTGATTCGAATTCATGTATTTTAAGCAAAATTTGAAATTTGGCCAAAAATGAAAAAGTGGGAAGGGTATAGCCTTCCCACTTTTGTCAAAATCTACCAAAAACGACATCTCTTGAAATTCTCCAAAAATCACACGGAATAATCGAAATTGAACGCTGATTTCGATTTAGTTATTGGTTTTCTCGTTAAACCAGCCGTTTCAAAAATTTACGAAACAGTGCTGTTAGCGCAACAACTTAATTTAGGGTTTTTAAGGATCCAATCAAAAACTATAAGACCAATAGGAAAATAAACCTGATTTTCGTGATTTTCATTCAATTTTGATTCGAATTCATGTATTTTAAGCAAAATTTGAAATTTGGCCAAAAATGAAAAAGTGGGAAGGGTAAAGCCTTCCCACTTTTGTCAAAATCTACCAAAAACGACATCTCTTGAAATTCTCCAAAAATCACACGGAATAATCAAAATTGAACGCTGATTTCGATTTAGTTATTGGTTTTCTCGTTAAACCAGCCGTTTCAAAAATTAACGAAACAGTGCTGTTAGCGCAACAACTTAATTTAGGGTTTTTAAGGATTAAATCAAAAACTATAAGACCAATAGGAAAATAAACCTGATTTTCGTGATTTTCATTAAATTTTGATTCGAATTCATGTATTTTAAGCAAAATTTGAAATTTGGCCAAAAATGAAAAAGTGGGAAGGGTATAGCCTTCCCACTTTTGTCAAAATCTACCAAAAACGACATCTCTTGAAATTCTCCAAAAATCACACGGAATAATCGAAATTGAACGCTGATTTCGATTTAGTTATTGGTTTTCTCGTTAAACCAGCCGTTTCAAAAATTAACGAAACAGTGCTGTTAGCGCAACAACTTAATTTAGGGTTTTTAAGGATTAAATCAAAAACTATAAGACCAATAGGAAAATAAACCTAATTTTCGTGATTTTCATTCAATTTTGATTCGAATTCATGTATTTTAAGCAAAATTTGAAATTTGGCCAAAAATGAAAAAGTGGGAAGGGTATAGCCTTCCCACATTTGTCAAAATCTACCAAAAACGACATCTCTTGAAATTATCCAAAAATCACAAAAAATAATCGAAATTGAACGCTGATTTCGATTTAGTAATTGGTTTTCTCGTTAAACCAGCCGTTTCAAAAATTTACGAAACAGTGCTGTTAGCGCAACAACTTAATTTAGGGTTTTTAAGGATCCAATCAAAAACTATAAGACCAATAGGAAAATAAACCTGATTTTCGTGATTTTCATTCAATTTTGATTCGAATTCATGTATTTTAAGCAAAATTTGAAATTTGGCCAAAAATGAAAAAGTGGGAAGGGTATAGCCTTCCCACTTTTGTCAAAATCTACCAAAAACGACATCTCTTGAAATTCTCCAAAAATCACACGGAATAATCGAAATTGAACGCTGATTTCGATTTAGTTATTGGTTTTCTCGTTAAACCAGCCGTTTCAAAAATTAACGAAACAGTGCTGTTAGCGCAACAACTTAATTTAGGGTTTTTAAGGATTAAATCAAAAACTATAAGACCAATAGAAAAATAAACCTGATTTTCGTGATTTTCATTCAATTTTGATTCGAATTCATGTATTTTAAGCAAAATTTGAAATTTGGCCAAAAATGAAAAAGTGGGAAGGGTGTAGCCTTCCCACTTTTGTCAAAATCTACCAAAAACGACATCTCTTGAAATTCTCCAAAAATCACACGGAATAATCGAAATTGAACGCTGATTTCGATTTAGTTATTGGTTTTCTCGTTAAACCAGCCGTTTCAAAAATTAACGAAACAGTGCTGTTAGCGCAACAACTTAATTTAGGGTTTTTAAGGATTAAATCAAAAACTATAAGACCAATAGGAAAATAAACCTAATTTTCGTGATTTTCATTCAATTTTGATTCGAATTCATGTATTTTAAGCAAAATTTGAAATTTGGCCAAAAATGAAAAAGTGGGAAGGGTATAGCCTTCCCACATTTGTCAAAATCTACCAAAAACGACATCTCTTGAAATTATCCAAAAATCACAAAAAATAATCGAAATTGAACGCTGATTTCGATTTAGTAATTGGTTTTCTCGTTAAACCAGCCGTTTCAAAAATTAACGAAACAGTGCTGTTAGCGCAACAACTTAATTTAGGGTTTTTAAGGATTAAATAAAAAACTATAAGACCAATAGGAAAATAAACCTGATTTTCGTGATTTTCATTCAATTTTGATTCGAATTCATGTATTTTAAGCAAAATTTGAAATTTGGCCAAAAATGAAAAAGTGGGAAGGGTATAGCCTTCCCACTTTTGTCAAAATCTACCAAAAACGACATCTCTTGAAATTCTCCAAAAATCACACGGAATAATCGAAATTGAACGCTGATTTCGATTTAGTTATTGGTTTTCTCGTTAAACCTGCCGTTTCAAAAATTTACGAAACAGTGCTGTTAGCGCAACAACTTAATTTAGGGTTTTTAAGGATTAAATAAAAAACTATAAGACCAATAGGAAAATAAACCTGATTTTCGTGATTTTCATTCAATTTTGATTCGAATTCATGTATTTTAAGCAAAATTTGAAATTTGGCCAAAAATGAAAAAGTGGGAAGGGTAGCCTTCCCACTTTTGTCAAAATCTACCAAAAACGACATCTCTTGAAATTCTCAAAAAATCACACGGAATAATCGAAATTGAACGCTGATTTCGATTTAGTTATTGGTTTTCTCGTTAAACCAGCCGTTTCAAAAATTAACGAAACAGTGCTGTTAGCGCAACAACTTAATTTAGGGTTTTTAAGGATTAAATCAAAAACTATAAGACCAATAGGAAAATAAACCTGATTTTCGTGATTTTCATTCAATTTTGATTCGAATTCATGTATTTTAAGCAAAATTTGAAATTTGGCCAAAAATGAAAAAGTGGGAAGGGTATAGCCTTCCCACTTTTGTCAAAATCTACCAAAAACGACATCTCTTGAAATTATCCAAAAATCACAAAAAATAATCGAAATTGAACGCTGATTTCGATTTAGTAATTGGTTTTCTCGTTAAACCAGCCGTTTCAAAAATTAACGAAACAGTGCTGTTAGCGCAACAACTTAATTTAGGGTTTTTAAGGATTAAATCAAAAACTATAAGACCAATAGGAAAATAAACCTGATTTTCGTGATTTTCATTCAATTTTGATTCGAATTCATGTATTTTAAGCAAAATTTGAAATTTGGCCAAAAATGAAAAAGTGGGAAGGGTATAGCCTTCCCACTTTTGTCAAAATCTACCAAAAACGACATCTCTTGAAATTATCCAAAAATCACAAAAAATAATCGAAATTGAACGCTGATTTCGATTTAGTAATTGGTTTTCTCGTTAAACCAGCCGTTTCAAAAATTAACGAAACAGTGCTGTTAGCGCAACAACTTAATTTAGGGTTTTTAAGGATTAAATAAAAAACTATAAGACCAATAGGAAAATAAACCTGATTTTCGTGATTTTCATTCAATTTTGATTCGAATTCATGTATTTTAAGCAAAATTTGAAATTTGGCCAAAAATGAAAAAGTGGGAAGGGTATAGCCTTCCCACTTTTGTCAAAATCTACCAAAAACGACATCTCTTGAAATTCTCCAAAAATCACACGGAATAATCGAAATTGAACGCTGATTTCGATTTAGTTATTGGTTTTCTCGTTAAACCTGCCGTTTCAAAAATTTACGAAACAGTGCTGTTAGCGCAACAACTTAATTTAGGGTTTTTAAGGATTAAATAAAAAACTATAAGACCAATAGGAAAATAAACCTGATTTTCGTGATTTTCATTCAATTTTGATTCGAATTCATGTATTTTAAGCAAAATTTGAAATTTGGCCAAAAATGAAAAAGTGGGAAGGGTAGCCTTCCCACTTTTGTCAAAATCTACCAAAAACGACATCTCTTGAAATTCTCAAAAATCACACGGAATAATCGAAATTGAACGCTGATTTCGATTTAGTTATTGGTTTTCTCGTTAAACCAGCCGTTTCAAAAATTAACGAAACAGTGCTGTTAGCGCAACAACTTAATTTAGGGTTTTTAAGGATTAAATAAAAAACTATAAGACCAATAGGAAAATAAACCTGATTTTCGTGATTTTCATTCAATTTTGATTCGAATTCATGTATTTTAAGCAAAATTTGAAATTTGGCCAAAAATGAAAAAGTGGGAAGGGTAGCCTTCCCACTTTTGTCAAAATCTACCAAAAACGACATCTCTTGAAATTCTCAAAAATCACACGGAATAATCGAAATTGAACGCTGATTTCGATTTAGTTATTGGTTTTCTCATTAAACCAGCCGTTTCAAAAATTAACGAAACAGTGCTGTTAGCGCAACAACTTAATTTAGGGTTTTTAAGGATTAAATCAAAAACTATAAGACCAATAGGAAAATAAACCTGATTTTCGTGATTTTCATTCAATTTTGATTCGAATTCATGTATTTTAAGCAAAATTTGAAATTTGGCCAAAAATGAAAAAGTGGGAAGGGTATAACCTTCCCACTTTTGTCAAAATCTACCAAAAACGACATCTCTTGAAATTCTCCAAAAATCACACGGAATAATCGAAATTGAACGCTGATTTCGATTTAGTTATTGGTTTTCTCGTTAAACCAGCCGTTTCAAAAATTAACGAAACAGTGCTGTTAGCGCAACAACTTAATTTAGGGTTTTTAAGGATTAAATCAAAAACTATAAGACCAATAGGAAAATAAACCTGATTTTCGTGATTTTCATTCAATTTTGATTCGAATTCATGTATTTTAAGCAAAATTTGAAATTTGGCCAAAAATGAAAAAGTGGGAAGGGTGTAGCCTTCCCACTTTTGTCAAAATCTACCAAAAACGACATCTCTTGAAATTCTCCAAAAATCACACGGAATAATCGAAATTGAACGCTGATTTCGATTTAGTTATTGGTTTTCTCGTTAAACCAGCCGTTTTAAAAATTAACGAAACAGTGCTGTTAGCGCAACAACTTAATTTAGGGTTTTTAAGGATTAAATCAAAAACTATAAGACCAATAGGAAAATAAACCTAATTTTCGTGATTTTCATTCAATTTTGATTCGAATTCATGTATTTTAAGCAAAATTTGAAATTTGGCCAAAAATGAAAAAGTGGGAAGGGTATAGCCTTCCCACATTTGTCAAAATCTACCAAAAACGACATCTCTTGAAATTATCCAAAAATCACAAAAAATAATCGAAATTGAACGCTGATTTCGATTTAGTAATTGGTTTTCTCGTTAAACCAGCCGTTTCAAAAATTAACGAAACAGTGCTGTTAGCGCAACAACTTAATTTAGGGTTTTTAAGGATTAAATCAAAAACTATAAGACCAATAGGAAAATAAACCTGATTTTCGTGATTTTCATTCAATTTTGATTCGAATTCATGTATTTTAAGCAAAATTTGAAATTTGGCCAAAAATGAAAAAGTGGGAAGGGTATAGCCTTCCCACTTTTGTCAAAATCTACCAAAAACGACATCTCTTGAAATTCTCCAAAAATCACACGGAATAATCGAAATTGAACGCTGATTTCGATTTAGTTATTGGTTTTCTCGTTAAACCAGCCGTTTCAAAAATTAACGAAACAGTGCTGTTAGCGCAACAACTTAATTTAGGGTTTTTAAGGATTAAATAAAAAACTATAAGACCAATAGGAAAATAAACCTGATTTTCGTGATTTTCATTCAATTTTGATTCGAATTCATGTATTTTAAGCAAAATTTGAAATTTGGCCAAAAATGAAAAAGTGGGAAGGGTATAGCCTTCCCACTTTTGTCAAAATCTACCAAAAACGACATCTCTTGAAATTCTCCAAAAATCACACGGAATATCGAAATTGAACGCTGATTTCGATTTAGTTATTGGTTTTCTCGTTAAACCAGCCGTTTCAAAAATTTACGAAACAGTGCTGTTAGCGCAACAACTTAATTTAGGGTTTTTAAGGATTAAATCAAAAACTATAAGACCAATAGGAAAATAAACCTGATTTTCGTGATTTTCATTCAATTTTGTTTCGAATTCATGTATTTTTAGCAAAATTTGAAATTTGGCCAAAAATGAAAAAGTGGGAAGGGTATAGCCTTCCCACTTTTGTCAAAATCTACCAAAAACGACATCTCTTGAAATTCTCCAAAAATCACACGGAATATTCAAAATTGAACGCTGATTTCGATTTAGTTATTGGTTTTCTCGTTAAACCAGCCGTTTCAAAAATTAACGAAACAGTGCTGTTAGCGCAACAACTTAATTTAGGGTTTTTAAGGATTAAATCAAAAACTATAAGTCCAATAGGAAAATAAACCTGATTTTCGTGATTTTCATTCAATTTTGATTCGAATTCATGTATTTAAAGCAAAATTTGAAATTTGGCCAAAAATGAAAAAGTGGGAAGGGTATAGCCTTCCCACTTTTGTCAAAATCTACCAAAAACGACATCTCTTGAAATTATCCAAAAATCACAAAAAATAATCGAAATTGAACGCTGATTTCGATTTAGTAATTGGTTTTCTCGTTAAACCTGCCGTTTCAAAAATTAACGAAACAGTGCTGTTAGCGCAACAACTTAATTTAGGGTTTTTAAGGATCCAATCAAAAACTATAAGACCAATAGGAAAATAAACCTGATTTTCGTGATTTTCATTCAATTTTGATTCGAATTCATGTATTTTAAGCAAAATTTGAAATTTGGGCCAAAAATGAAAAAGTGGGAAGGGTATAGCCTTCCCACTTTTGTCAAAATCTACCAAAAACGACATCTCTTGAAATTCTCCAAAAATCACACGGAATAATCAAAATTGAACGCTGATTTCGATTTAGTGATTGGTTTTCTCGTTAAACCAGCCGTTTCAAAAATTAACGAAACAGTGCTGTTAGCGCAACAACTTAATTTAGGGTTTTTAAGGATTAAATCAAAAACTATAAGACCAATAGGAAAATAAACCTGATTTTCGTGATTTTCATTCAATTTTGATTCGAATTCATGTATTTTAAGCAAAATTTGAAATTTGGCCAAAAATGAAAAAGTGGGATGGGTATAGCCTTCCCACTTTTGTCAAAATCTACCAAAAACGACATCTCTTGAAATTATCCAAAAATCACACGGAATAATCGAAATTGAACGCTGATTTCGATTTAGTTATTGGTTTTCTCGTTAAACCAGCCGTTTCAAAAATTAACGAAACAGTGCTGTTAGCGCAACAACTTAATTTAGGGTTTTTAAGGATCCAATCAAAAACTATAAGACCAATAGGAAAATAAACCTGATTTTCGTGATTTTCATTCAATTTTGATTCGAATTCATGTATTTTAAGCAAAATTTGAAATTTGGCCAAAAATGAAAAAGTGGGAAGGGTATAGCCTTCCCACTTTTGTCAAAATCTACCAAAAACGACATCTCTTGAAATTCTCCAAAAATCACACGGAATAATCGAAATTGAACGCTGATTTCGATTTAGTTATTGGTTTTCTCGTTAAACCAGCCGTTTCAAAAATTTACGAAACAGTGCTGTTAGCGCAACAACTTAATTTAGGGTTTTTAAGGATTAAATCAAAAACTATAAGACCAATAGGAAAATAAACCTGATTTTCGTGATTTTCATTCAATTTTGATTCGAATTCATGTATTTTAAGCAAAATTTGAAATTTGGCCAAAAATGAAAAAGTGGGAAGGGTATAGCCTTCCAACTTTTTTCAAAATCTACCAAAAACGACATCTCTTGAAATACTCCAAAAATCACACGGAATAATCGAAATTGAACGCTGATTTCGATTTAGTTATTGGTTTTCTCGTTAAACCAGCCGTTTCAAAAATTAACGAAACAGTGCTGTTAGCGCAACAACTTAATTTAGGGTTTTTAAGGATTAAATCAAAAACTATAAGACCAATAAGAAAATAAACCTGATTTTCGTGATTTTCATTCAATTTTGATTTGAATTCATGTATTTTAAGCAAAATTTGAAATTTGGCCAAAAATGAAAAAGTGGGAAGGGTATAGCCTTCCCACTTTTGTCAAAATCTGCCAAAAACGACATCTCTTGAAATTATCCAAAAATCACAAAAATAATCGAAATTGAACGCTGATTTCGATTTAGTAATTGGTTTTCTCGTTAAACCAGCCGTTTCAAAAATTAACGAAACAGTGCTGTTAGCGCAACAACTTAATTTAGGGTTTTTAAGGATTAAATCAAAAACTATAAGACCAATAGGAAAATAAACCTGATTTTCGTGATTTTCATTCAATTTTGATTCGAATTCATGTATTTTAAGCAAAATTTGAAATTGGGCCAAAAATGAAAAAGTGGGAAGGGTATAGCCTTCCCACTTTTGTCAAAATCTACCAAAAACGACATCTCTTGAAATTCTCCAAAAATCACACGGAATAATCGAAATTGAACGCTGATTTCGATTTAGTTATTGGTTTTCTCGTTAAACCAGCCGTTTCAAAAATTTACGAAACAGTGCTGTTAGCGCAACAACTTAATTTAGGGTTTTTAAGGATTAAATCAAAAACTATAAGACCAATAGGAAAATAAACCTGATTTTCGTGATTTTCATTCAATTTTGATTCGAATTCATGTATTTTAAGCAAAATTTGAAATTTGGCCAAAAATGAAAAAGTGGGAAGGGTATAGCCTTCCCACTTTTGTCAAAATCTACCAAAAACGACATCTCTTGAAATTCTCCAAAAATCACACGGAATAATCGAAATTGAACGCTGATTTCGATTTAGTTATTGGTTTTCTCGTTAAACCAGCCGTTTCAAAAATTAACGAAACAGTGCTGTTAGCGCAACAACTTAATTTTGGGTTTTTAAGGATTAAATCAAAAACTATAAGACCAATAGGAAAATAAACCTGATTTTCGTGATTTTCATTCAATTTTGATTCGAATTCATGTATTTTAAGCAAAATTTGAAATTTGGCCAAAAATGAAAAAGTGGGAAGGGTATAGCCTTCCCACTTTTGTCAAAATCTACCAAAAACGACATGTCTTGAAATTATCCAAAAATCACAAAAAATAATCGAAATTGAACGCTGATTTCGATTTAGTAATTGGTTTTCTCGTTAAACCAGCCGTTTCAAAAATTTACGAAACAGTGCTGTTAGCGCAACAACTTAATTTAGGGTTTTTAAGGATTAAATAAAAAACTATAAGACCAATAGGAAAATAAACCTGATTTTCGTGATTTTCATTCAATTTTGATTCGAATTCATGTATTTTAAGCAAAATTTGAAATTTGGCCAAAAATGAAAAAGTGGGAAGGGTATAGCCTTCCCACTTTTGTCAAAATCTACCAAAAACGACATCTCTTGAAATTCTCCAAAAATCACACGGAATAATCGAAATTGAACGCTGATTTCGATTTAGTTATTGGTTTTCTCGTTAAACCAGCCGTTTCAAAAATTAACGAAACAGTGCTGTTAGCGCAACAACTTAATTTAGGGTTTTTAAGGATTAAATCAAAAACTATAAGACCAATAGGAAAATAAACCTGATTTTCGTGATTTTCATTCAATTTTGATTCGAATTCATGTATTTTAAGCAAAATTTGAAATTTGGCCAAAAATGAAAAAGTGGGAAGGGTATAGCCTTCCCACTTTTGTCAAAATCTACCAAAAACGACATCTCTTGAAATTCTCCAAAAATCACACGGAATATTCAAAATTGAACGCTGATTTCGATTTAGTTATTGGTTTTCTCGTTAAACCAGCCGTTTCAAAAATTAACGAAACAGTGCTGTTAGCGCAACAACTTAATTTAGGGTTTTTAAGGATTAAATCAAAAACTATAAGACCAATAGGAAAATAAACCTGATTTTCGTGATTTTCATTCAATTTTGATTCGAATTCATGTATTTTAAGCAAAATTTGAAATTTGGCCAAAAATGAAAAAGTGGGAAGGGTATAGCCTTCCCACTTTTGTCAAAATCTACCAAAAACGACATCTCTTGAAATTCTCCAAAAATCACACGGAATAATCGAAATTGAACGCTGATTTCGATTTAGTTATTGGTTTTCTCGTTAAAACAGCCGTTTAAAAAAATTTACGAAACAGTGCTGTTAGCGCAACAACTTAATTTAGGGTTTTTAAGGATTAAATCAAAAACTATAAGACCAATAGGAAAATAAACCTGATTTTCGTGATTTTCATTCAATTTTGATTCGAATTCATGTATTTTAAGCAAAATTTGAAAATTGGCCAAAAATGAAAAAGTAGGAAGGGTATAGCCTTCCCACTTTGTGACAAAATCTACCAAAAACGACATGTCTTGAAATTATCCAAAAATCACAAAAAATAATCGAAATTGAACGCTGATTTCGATTTAGTAATTGGTTTTCTCGTTAAACCAGCCGTTTCAAAAATTTACGAAACAGTGCTGTTAGCGCAACAACTTAATTTAGGGTTTTTAAGGATTAAATCAAAAACTGTAAGACCAATAGGAAAATAAACCTGATTTTCATGATTTTCATTCAATTTTGATTCGAATTCATGTATTTTAAGCAAAATTTGAAATTTGGCCAAAAATGAAAAAGTGGGAAGGGTATAGCCTTCCCACATTTGTCAAAATCTACCAAAAACGACATCTCTTGAAATTATCCAAAAATCACAAAAAATAATCGAAATTGAACGCTGATTTCGATTTAGTAATTGGTTTTCTCGTTAAACCAGCCGTTTCAAAAATTAACGAAACAGTGCTGTTAGCGCAACAACTTAATTTAGGGTTTTTAAGGATTAAATCAAAAACTATAAGACCAATAGGAAAATAAACCTGATTTTCGTGATTTTTATTCAATTTTGATTCGAATTCATGTATTTTAAGCAAAATTTGAAATTTGGCCAAAAATGAAAAAGTGGGAAGGGTATAGCCTTCCCACTTTTGTCAAAATCTACCAAAAACGACATCTCTTGAAATTCTCCAAAAATCACACGGAATAATCGAAATTGAACGCTGATTTCGATTTAGTTATTGGTTTTCTCGTTAAACCAGCCGTTTCAAAAATTAACGAAACAGTGCTGTTAGCGCAACAACTTAATTTAGGGTTTTTAAGGATCCAATCAAAAACTATAAGACCAATAGGAAAATAAACCTGATTTTCGTGATTTTCATTCAATTTTGATTCGAATTCATGTATTTTAAGCAAAATTTGAAATTTGGCCAAAAATGAAAAAGTGGGAAGGGTATAGCCTTCCCACTTTTGTCAAAATCTACCAAAAACGACATCTCTTGAAATTCTCCAAAAATCACACGGAATAATCGAAATTGAACGCTGATTTCGATTTAGTAATTGGTTTTCTCGTTAAACCAGCCGTTTCAAAAATTAACGAAACAGTGCTGTTAGCGCAACAACTTAATTTAGGGTTTTTAAGGATCAAATCAAAAACTATAAGACCAATAGGAAAATAAACCTGATTTTCGTGATTTTCATTCAATTTTGATTCGAATTCATGTATTTTAAGCAAAATTTGAAATTTGGCCAAAAATGAAAAAGTGGGAAGGGTATAGCCTTCCCACTTTTGTCAAAATCTACCAAAAACGACATCTCTTGAAATTCTCCAAAAATCACACGGAATAATCGAAATTGAACGCTGATTTCGATTTAGTTATTGGTTTTCTCGTTAAACCAGCCGTTTCAAAAATTTACGAAACAGTGCTGTTAGCGCAACAACTTAATTTAGGGTTTTTAAGGATTAAATCAAAAACTATAAGACCAATAGGAAAATAAACCTGATTTTCGTGATTTTCATTCAATTTTGATTCGAATTCATGTATTTTAAGCAAAATTTGAAATTTGGCAAAAATGAAAAAGTGGGAAGGGTATAGCCTTCCCACTTTTGTCAAAATCTACCAAAAACGACATCTCTTGAAATTCTCCAAAAATCACACGGAATAATCAAAATTGAACGCTGATTTCGATTTAGTTATTGGTTTTCTCGTTAAACCAGCCGTTTCAAAAATTAACGAAACAGTGCTGTTAGCGCAACAACTTAATTTAGGGTTTTTAAGGATTAAATCAAAAACTATAAGACCAATAGGAAAATAAACCTGATTTTCGTGATTTTCATTCAATTTTGATTCGAATTCATGTATTTTAAGCAAAATTTGAAATTTGGCCAAAAATGAAAAAGTGGGAAGGGTATAGCCTTCCCACTTTTGTCAAAATCTACCAAAAACGACATCTCTTGAAATTCTCCAAAAATCACACGGAATAATCGAAATTGAACGCTGATTTCGATTTAGTTATTGGTTTTCTCGTTAAACCAGCCGTTTCAAAAATTTACGAAACAGTGCTGTTAGCGCAACAACTTAATTTAGGGTTTTTAAGGATTAAATCAAAAACTATAAGACCAATAGGAAAATAAACCTGATTTTCGTGATTTTCATTCAATTTTGATTCGAATTCATGTATTTTAAGCAAAATTTGAAATTTGGCCAAAAATGAAAAAGTGGGAAGGGTATAGCCTTCCCACATTTGTCAAAATCTACCAAAAACGACATCTCTTGAAATTATCCAAAAATCACACAAAATAATCGAAATTGAACGCTGATTTCGATTTAGTAATTGGTTTTCTCGTTAAACCAGCCGTTTCAAAAATTAACGAAACAGTGCTGTTAGCGCAACAACTTAATTTAGGGTTTTTAAGGATAAAATAAAAAACTATAAGACCAATAGGAAAATAAACCTGATTTTCGTGATTTTCATTCAATTTTGATTCGAATTCATGTATTTTAAGCAAAATTTGAAATTTGGCCAAAAATGAAAAAGTGGGAAGGGTATAGCCTTCCCACTTTTGTCAAAATCTACCAAAAACGACATCTCTTGAAATTCTCCAAAAATCACACGGAATAATCGAAATTGAACGCTGATTTCGATTTAGTTATTGGTTTTCTCGTTAAACCTGCCGTTTCAAAAATTTACGAAACAGTGCTGTTAGCGCAACAACTTAATTTAGGGTTTTTAAGGATTAAATAAAAAACTATAAGACCAATAGGAAAATAAACCTGATTTTCGTGATTTTCATTCAATTTTGATTCGAATTCATGTATTTTAAGCAAAATTTGAAATTTGGCCAAAAATGAAAAAGTGGGAAGGGTATAGCCTTCCCACTTTTGTCAAAATCTACCAAAAACGACATCTCTTGAAATTCTCCAAAAATCACACGGAATAATCGAAATTGAACGCTGATTTCGATTTAGTTATTGGTTTTCTCGTTAAACCTGCCGTTTCAAAAATTTACGAAACAGTGCTGTTAGCGCAACAACTTAATTTAGGGTTTTTAAGGATTAAATAAAAAACTATAAGACCAATAGGAAAATAAACCTGATTTTCGTGATTTTCATTCAATTTTGATTCGAATTCATGTATTTTAAGCAAAATTTGAAATTTGGCCAAAAATGAAAAAGTGGGAAGGGTAGCCTTCCCACTTTTGTCAAAATCTACCAAAAACGACATCTCTTGAAATTCTCATTCAAAATCACACGGAATAATCGAAATTGAACGCTGATTTCGATTTAGTTATTGGTTTTCTCGTTAAACCAGCCGTTTCAAAAATTAACGAAACAGTGCTGTTAGCGCAACAACTTAATTTAGGGTTTTTAAGGATTAAATAAAAAACTATAAGACCAATAGGAAAATAAACCTGATTTTCGTGATTTTCATTCAATTTTGATTCGAATTCATGTATTTTAAGCAAAATTTGAAATTTGGCCAAAAATGAAAAAGTGGGAAGGGTAGCCTTCCCACTTTTGTCAAAATCTACCAAAAACGACATCTCTTGAAATTCTCAAAAAATCACACGGAATAATCGAAATTGAACGCTGATTTCGATTTAGTTATTGGTTTTCTCATTAAACCAGCCGTTTCAAAAATTAACGAAACAGTGCTGTTAGCGCAACAACTTAATTTAGGGTTTTTAAGGATTAAATCAAAAACTATAAGACCAATAGGAAAATAAACCTGATTTTCGTGATTTTCATTCAATTTTGATTCGAATTCATGTATTTTAAGCAAAATTTGAAATTTGGCCAAAAATGAAAAAGTGGGAAGGGTATAACCTTCCCACTTTTGTCAAAATCTACCAAAAACGACATCTCTTGAAATTCTCCAAAAATCACACGGAATAATCGAAATTGAACGCTGATTTCGATTTAGTTATTGGTTTTCTCGTTAAACCAGCCGTTTCAAAAATTAACGAAACAGTGCTGTTAGCGCAACAACTTAATTTAGGGTTTTTAAGGATTAAATCAAAAACTATAAGACCAATAGGAAAATAAACCTGATTTTCGTGATTTTCATTCAATTTTGATTCGAATTCATGTATTTTAAGCAAAATTTGAAATTTGGCCAAAAATGAAAAAGTGGGAAGGGTGTAGCCTTCCCACTTTTGTCAAAATCTACCAAAAACGACATCTCTTGAAATTCTCCAAAAATCACACGGAATAATCGAAATTGAACGCTGATTTCGATTTAGTTATTGGTTTTCTCGTTAAACCAGCCGTTTTAAAAATTAACGAAACAGTGCTGTTAGCGCAACAACTTAATTTAGGGTTTTTAAGGATTAAATCAAAAACTATAAGACCAATAGGAAAATAAACCTAATTTTCGTGATTTTCATTCAATTTTGATTCGAATTCATGTATTTTAAGCAAAATTTGAAATTTGGCCAAAAATGAAAAAGTGGGAAGGGTATAGCCTTCCCACATTTGTCAAAATCTACCAAAAACGACATCTCTTGAAATTATCCAAAAATCACAAAAAATAATCGAAATTGAACGCTGATTTCGATTTAGTAATTGGTTTTCTCGTTAAACCAGCCGTTTCAAAAATTAACGAAACAGTGCTGTTAGCGCAACAACTTAATTTAGGGTTTTTAAGGATTAAATAAAAACTATAAGACCAATAGGAAAATAAACCTGATTTTCGTGATTTTCATTCAATTTTGATTCGAATTCATGTATTTTAAGCAAAATTTGAAATTTGGCCAAAAATGAAAAAGTGGGAAGGGTATAGCCTTCCCACTTTTGTCAAAATCTACCAAAAACGACATCTCTTGAAATTCTCCAAAAATCACACGGAATAATCGAAATTGAACGCTGATTTCGATTTAGTTATTGGTTTTCTCGTTAAACCAGCCGTTTCAAAAATTTACGAAACAGTGCTGTTAGCGCAACAACTTAATTTAGGGTTTTTAAGGATTAAATCAAAAACTATAAGACCAATAGGAAAATAAACCTGATTTTCGTGATTTTCATTCAATTTTGATTCGAATTCATGTATTTTAAGCAAAATTTGAAATTTGGCCAAAAATGAAAAAGTGGGAAGGGTATAGCCTTCCAACTTTTTTCAAAATCTACCAAAAACGACATCTCTTGAAATACTCCAAAAATCACACGGAATAATCGAAATTGAACGCTGATTTCGATTTAGTTATTGGTTTTCTCGTTAAACCAGCCGTTTCAAAAATTAACGAAACAGTGCTGTTAGCGCAACAACTTAATTTAGGGTTTTTAAGGATTAAATCAAAAACTATAAGACCAATAAGAAAATAAACCTGATTTTCGTGATTTTCATTCAATTTTGATTTGAATTCATGTATTTTAAGCAAAATTTGAAATTTGGCCAAAAATGAAAAAGTGGGAAGGGTATAGCCTTCCCACTTTTGTCAAAATCTGCCAAAAACGACATCTCTTGAAATTATCCAAAAATCACAAAAAATAATCGAAATTGAACGCTGATTTCGATTTAGTAATAATGGTTTTCTCGTTAAACCAGCCGTTTCAAAAATTAACGAAACAGTGCTGTTAGCGCAACAACTTAATTTAGGGTTTTTAAGGATTAAATCAAAAACTATAAGACCAATAGGAAAATAAACCTGATTTTCGTGATTTTCATTCAATTTTGATTCGAATTCATGTATTTTAAGCAAAATTTGAAATTGGGCCTAAAATGAAAAAGTGGGAAGGGTATAGCCTTCCCACTTTTGTCAAAATCTACCAAAAACGACATCTCTTGAAATTCTCCAAAAATCACACGGAATAATCGAAATTGAACGCTGATTTCGATTTAGTTATTGGTTTTCTCGTTAAACCAGCCGTTTCAAAAATTTACGAAACAGTGCTGTTAGCGCAACAACTTAATTTAGGGTTTTTAAGGATTAAATCAAAAACTATAAGACCAATAGGAAAATAAACCTGATTTTCGTGATTTTCATTCAATTTTGATTCGAATTCATGTATTTTAAGCAAAATTTGAAATTTGGCCAAAAATGAAAAAGTGGGAAGGGTATAGCCTTCCCACTTTTGTCAAAATCTACCAAAAACGACATCTCTTGAAATTCTCCAAAAATCACACGGAATATTCAAAATTGAACGCTGATTTCGATTTAGTTATTGGTTTTCTCGTTAAACCAGCCGTTTCAAAAATTAACGAAACAGTGCTGTTAGCGCAACAACTTAATTTAGGGTTTTTAAGGATTAAATCAAAAACTATAAGACCAATAGGAAAATAAACCTGATTTTCGTGATTTTCATTCAATTTTGATTCGAATTCATGTATTTTAAGCAAAATTTGAAATTTGGCCAAAAATGAAAAAGTGGGAAGGGTATAGCCTTCCCACTTTTGTCAAAATCTACCAAAAACGACATCTCTTGAAATTCTCCAAAAATCACACGGAATAATCGAAATTGAACGCTGATTTCGATTTAGTTATTGGTTTTCTCGTTAAACCAGCCGTTTCAAAAATTTACGAAACAGTGCTGTTAGCGCAACAACTTAATTTAGGGTTTTTAAGGATTAAATCAAAAACTATAAGACCAATAGGAAAATAAACCTGATTTTCGTGATTTTCATTCAATTTTGATTCGAATTCATGTATTTTAAGCAAAATTTGAAAATTGGCCAAAAATGAAAAAGTAGGAAGGGTATAGCCTTCCCACTTTTGACAAAATCTACCAAAAACGACATGTCTTGAAATTATCCAAAAATCACAAAAAATAATCGAAATTGAACGCTGATTTCGATTTAGTAATTGGTTTTCTCGTTAAACCAGCCGTTTCAAAAATTTACGAAACAGTGCTGTTAGCGCAACAACTTAATTTAGGGTTTTTAAGGATTAAATCAAAAACTGTAAGACCAATAGGAAAATAAACCTGATTTTCATGATTTTCATTCAATTTTGATTCGAATTCATGTATTTTAAGCAAAATTTGAAATTTGGCCAAAAATGAAAAAGTGGGAAGGGTATAGCCTTCCCACATTTGTCAAAATCTACCAAAAACGACATCTCTTGAAATTATCCAAAAATCACAAAAAATAATCGAAATTGAACGCTGATTTCGATTTAGTAATTGGTTTTCTCGTTAAACCAGCCGTTTCAAAAATTAACGAAACAGTGCTGTTAGCGCAACAACTTAATTTAGGGTTTTTAAGGATTAAATCAAAAACTATAAGACCAATAGGAAAATAAACCTGATTTTCGTGATTTTTATTCAATTTTCATTCGAATTCATGTATTTTAAGCAAAATTTGAAATTTGGCCAAAAATGAAAAAGTGGGAAGGGTATAGCCTTCCCACTTTTGTCAAAATCTACCAAAAACGACATCTCTTGAAATTCTCCAAAAATCACACGGAATAATCGAAATTGAACGCTGATTTCGATTTAGTTATTGGTTTTCTCGTTAAACCAGCCGTTTCAAAAATTAACGAAACAGTGCTGTTAGCGCAACAACTTAATTTAGGGTTTTTAAGGATCCAATCAAAAACTATAAGACCAATAGGAAAATAAACCTGATTTTCGTGATTTTCATTCAATTTTGATTCGAATTCATGTATTTTAAGCAAAATTTGAAATTTGGCCAAAAATGAAAAAGTGGGAAGGGTATAGCCTTCCCACTTTTGTCAAAATCTACCAAAAACGACATCTCTTGAAATTCTCCAAAAATCACACGGAATAATCGAAATTGAACGCTGATTTCGATTTAGTAATTGGTTTTCTCGTTAAACCAGCCGTTTCAAAAATTAACGAAACAGTGCTGTTAGCGCAACAACTTAATTTAGGGTTTTTAAGGATCAAATCAAAAACTATAAGACCAATAGGAAAATAAACCTGATTTTCGTGATTTTCATTCAATTTTGATTCGAATTCATGTATTTTAAGCAAAATTTGAAATTTGGCCAAAAATGAAAAAGTGGGAAGGGTATAGCCTTCCCACTTTTGTCAAAATCTACCAAAAACGACATCTCTTGAAATTCTCCAAAAATCACACGGAATAATCGAAATTGAACGCTGATTTCGATTTAGTTATTGGTTTTCTCGTTAAACCAGCCGTTTCAAAAATTTACGAAACAGTGCTGTTAGCGCAACAACTTAATTTAGGGTTTTTAAGGATTAAATCAAAAACTATAAGACCAATAGGAAAATAAACCTGATTTTCGTGATTTTCATTCAATTTTGATTCGAATTCATGTATTTTAAGCAAAATTTGAAATTTGACCAAAAATGAAAAAGTGGGAAGGGTATAGCCTTCCCACTTTTGTCAAAATCTACCAAAAACGACATCTCTTGAAATTCTCCAAAAATCACACGGAATAATCAAAATTGAACGCTGATTTCGATTTAGTTATTGGTTTTCTCGTTAAACCAGCCGTTTCAAAAATTAACGAAACAGTGCTGTTAGCGCAACAACTTAATTTAGGGTTTTTAAGGATTAAATCAAAAACTATAAGACCAATAGGAAAATAAACCTGATTTTCGTGATTTTCATTCAATTTTGATTCGAATTCATGTATTTTAAGCAAAATTTGAAATTTGGCCAAAAATGAAAAAGTGGGAAGGGTATAGCCTTCCCACTTTTGTCAAAATCTACCAAAAACGACATCTCTTGAAATTCTCCAAAAATCACACGGAATAATCGAAATTGAACGCTGATTTCGATTTAGTTATTGGTTTTCTCGTTAAACCAGCCGTTTCAAAAATTTACGAAACAGTGCTGTTAGCGCAACAACTTAATTTAGGGTTTTTAAGGATTAAATCAAAAACTATAAGACCAATAGGAAAATAAACCTGATTTTCGTGATTTTCATTCAATTTTGATTCGAATTCATGTATTTTAAGCAAAATTTGAAATTTTGCCAAAAATGAAAAAGTGGGAAGGGTATAGCCTTCCCACATTTGTCAAAATCTACCAAAAACGACATCTCTTGAAATTATCCAAAAATCACAAAAAATAATCGAAATTGAACGCTGATTTCGATTTAGTTATTGGTTTTCTCGTTAAACCAGCCGTTTCAAAAATTTACGAAACAGTGCTGTTAGCGCAACAACTTAATTTAGGGTTTTTAAGGATTAAATCAAAAACTATAAGACCAATAGGAAAATAAACCTGATTTTCGTGATTTTCATTCAATTTTGATTCGAATTCATGTATTTTAAGCAAAATTTGAAATTTGGCCAAAAATGAAAAAGTGGGAAGGGTATAGCCTTCCCACATTTGTCAAAATCTACCAAAAACGACATCTCTTGAAATTATCCAAAAATCACAAAAAATAATCGAAATTGAACGCTGATTTCGATTTAGTAATTGGTTTTCTCGTTAAACCAGCCGTTTCAAAAATTAACGAAACAGTGCTGTTAGCGCAACAACTTAATTTAGGGTTTTTAAGGATTAAATCAAAAACTATAAGACCAATAGGAAAATAAACCTGATTTTCGTGATTTTCATTCAATTTTGATTCGAATTCATGTATTTTAAGCAAAATTTGAAATTTGGCCAAAAATGAAAAAGTGGGAAGGGTATAGCCTTCCCACTTTTGTCAAAATCTACCAAAAACGACATCTCTTGAAATTCTCCAAAAATCACACGGAATAATCGAAATTGAACGCTGATTTCGATTTAGTTATTGGTTTTCTCGTTAAACCAGCCGTTTCAAAAATTTACGAAACAGTGCTGTTAGCGCAACAACTTAATTTAGGGTTTTTAAGGATTAAATCAAAAACTATAAGAATGAATTTAGCAGGATTTAAAGCCCAGACATTTAACTTGTTGTCAAATATTTTAACACAGAGTCATTTATAACATGAAAAACCCTCTCGACTCGATCAGTCACTACCTGCAAGAATAGCTACCTATGTTCCTACAAAAGGAGCAAGGGTAAAGAACCATGTACCGAGAAAGTAAAAAGTAAAGAATGGAAAAAGGAATATAGAAGTAGAAAGAAGTTGGTTTAGAAATATACATATCCCACTAAAAACAGTAAGTTTAATACTCCAATCGCGATGAAAATTTATGTTGGTCCGAACGGGATCAAACCTTCGAATGGCCTGAATTGGAGAAGGGGGAGGGGATAAATGAGTTGAGAAACCAAGCTTCGCCTTGGGCTGCTGACCAAATGGACATGGTTACGGAAAAGCTCCTAACAGCATGAAATTTGTTTAACAATAATGATCAAAACGGGAAGAAATACCATCTATCTGTTCTACAGCGACAAGAACTGATTACCAATGCGGGCAACAAAAGCAATAATGGTGTATATCCACTAATATCCACGCAAACTTCAATCAGCACGTTTCCTAGTTTCAACCTGAAACACAAAAAATTATTTACAAGAATAACAATTTAAACTATTATATTTTTCAATGTGCTATAAGAAACAATTACCATTAAATATTTTCGTTAGAATAAACATAATTACTTTAATAAACGTCATCTTCCTCCACATTTGGAAATAGAAATTTGATAACAAAAATATGTTAAAATCTGATATGTATATTATAATAAATATTGCTCACTTACCTGATAAAATATTCCCAACATACAAAGGATGGTGCTTTACTTTCTAATCCATATTATTCCAATGAGTATTAGTCTAAAATTCACTGAAGAGCATCAATTTTTATTTAATATAAAAAAATTACCCATTTACCTCCAACATCACCAGAAGTTCAACAGATTTACCACATCTTCATGGCTGTTCTGAATGTCTACATCATGAATAGAAACGAGAAATTTCAACGAGCATTTAAAAAGAAAAAAGAACTGGGACTACCACATTTTAACTTAACCTTCTTACTTACATGCACAAATGTTGCTTTCTAGATAAATCTTTAATATGATACAATGTACACATAGCAAAAATAAAAAATGGAAGGGTTAAACCCACCCCAACACACGCCAAGATAACTGTTCCTCCAAACTTCTACAAGTGAATATTTAGTTACTCAAATTAACAGTAATCTATGTCAACTAATAACACCTTTCATATACATCAATATGAATTTGCAATGTGACAAATACCTTCATAGCAGATGGCAAGCAAAAAATAAAAACCCAACTTAAAAATCTGTGTGCTCCTCCATTAACAAAATGCAAATCGCTACGGAAAATAACCACTAAACATGCTAATCAAAACCATCTCAAAGTAAACTTCAATCTGTGATAGAGCAATTAACATGAATTGGTATCTCACTACAACTTCTCAATTTGATCGACATTCTCTACTTTACCTAGTAGACTCGGTTTTGCATTTTCCATTCCATAATCCAAGGTAATTTCATCCTTGATTTGTGATAGGCCTCATTTCCACCACCCAAACACAACAGTCTAATTTTAGCACTATTGCTGAAGGTCCATACTACGTAGGCTTGAAGAGAAATCAACCAACAGGATTTGAATAACAAACATAATTGCCTTTTTTTAAATAATTACCCCATCTGACTTCAAAATATATACTCAGATATTGTACAGTTCCAATGATATTCCACCTATTCCACAAACATTGTAAAATTTGGGGATTAGAATATTTCCTGCAAAAAAACAAAAACAAACATACTTACAGTACTACGATGTTCTACTATATAGGCAGGTAAGTACCCCAAGTTTTGATAAACTAACAAATGGTCCATGGTTATGATCTTGAACTGCTCTACAGAAGAGTTCACATAGCCCCAACATCAGTACCCAATTCATGATGACCCCCAATGTTAATTAATTCCATTAGCGGCTGAATAAATCCTAGTGAAACGGAAAAAGGTTTAAACCAGAAAATAAATACTAAGTTAAAATTCAAAATTGTAACATCCGAACCCACTCAGAAGCTTTTAAGTTGATTTCGACAAATTAGTGAGAATCGAGTTCTGTGGTTACCAAACACGCTATCCCGCAAACCCCACATAAGACTCGAAGAGCAAGCCATATTAGCAGTTCCAATCGTACGTGGACGTCTACGCCTTATCCATTGTAATAGACAACACGGGTCTAATGACGCTCTAGTCAATGTTCTTTCAATTCCCCTACACATTCGTGAAAAAGCCGCCCGGTTAGTGTGCAAAGCTCTAAAACAAGAGCAAAGCAATATCTCAAACCTTCCCGAGAGTATAAAAAAAAAACAACAATTGCCCCGTTTGTAACCACAAAATGAAGGATTGTCGGAAGCCAAGGAAAGCGTCGTTAAAATAAAGCCATCAACGTCAAAGAAACTGTAGAGCAGCCGTCTTCAACTCCAACTGAATTACCTTATACGAAAAGTATGAATGTCAGCACTAAAGTTGTCGTATGTCACCAGCTAAAATCCACCTTACAATCCAACCCCTTGAAGCAAATGCCCCTCTTCAGGCATAGTTACATCCAACACCTGTAAGATGGAAAACAGAATGAGTGGTGGAGAGCAACTGAAAAACTATTGCAAAGAAGTAACCAAAAAACAGACAGGCAGTGTTAGACATCACACCTTCATCAAATGGAGACTCCAGCCAACCAAAGGACACCACAAATGATGAATCAACAGCAGGTACATGTTCTTGAAAGCACCAATTATTGCTGCATAGAAAGAAAAAAAAAACATGTTAAGAAGCATTAATAATGAAAAGAATTAAAACCATTATGAAAATCAGCTTGGACAGAAACAATATACATCACCATTATCTTTTGACTAATTCAGGCATTTTGACACACCTTGAACAGGACATCCAGCAGCCTGTGCCTCTTTTAAACCAATACACATGCATAAGTTGTTTATTCATCACCTGGAGCAATATTTTGCACCACATCACAGCCATTTCCAAACCAAGTCGAGTTACTTTTACATCTTCCCATAGTAAAAGCTTAAAAGTACATACATGGGCTACAGCTTTCCAATATTCAACCTGCAAACCAAATCAAGATAACCAAATTCAAGCTAAAGCATTCAATAAATTTACAACCATCAATCAATCCATGTCAGAGTCATGCATGTCTAATATTTGATTGACTTCACGGCGCAAATTTGCGTATCAGAAAGAATTGCTCATCACTACATTTGATTAAGGAAAACTAAACACTCCATACGATGATACCATGATCAACATCTAAATTTCAACGTGTTTCAGTATGCTTCGTATGCTAACGATTACTGTAATGAAACTTCGAATTTGAGACAAACCTTGTTACTGCATACTTGAGAGTATACGCTGTCCGACTGGAGCTATCGCTACAGCGCACCACACTTTAAAAAGACTACGGATGGAAGTGGAAGTACCAAGCTAAGGGCAGGGGGTCTCACCCGCTCAGATCCCTTGCTGCGTTGCCAAACGTAAGAAGAGAGTCGTCAACGAAAACAAATTGTTATTTTTTTGTAAATTTGTAATTTGGATTTATGAATCATAAACTGCATTGAAAACTCCGTAAGATTGAAATGAAACGTTCAACCAGATGTGTTCAACGCTACAAATTCATACGATGTAACAGTTCGTTTTGCTTCACGCACGAAACTTAGCCTAGGCAAAGTCATAGAACCCTGGTTGCTCCACTATGGCTATTTTCCCTCTCAGAAAAGGGGTACCCTCTTGCGGGGAATACTATACAAAAAAGCAAAGATATTAGGTCGGGGCATGGTCGGGGCGTATAAATGTTTTCCGCCTGGTGTGACTGCCATCTGTTGACAAATATGTTTTGTGTTTTCTGAGGGGAATGAAACATCACACCCGCATAAGCCGCTCCCGCCATGCGAAACATTTAGCCAGAGTTATAGAGTTGATGGTACGCTCACCCTGTAGGATTTGGCCATAAGGCTTTGTCCGCAAGTGTTACTTATCTACCGCAGAGGCGCCTGGTGGTTGTTTGGTGCAATGAAACGAAATATTTTCGCGCGAGTTTGTTTAAACCTTTGTATTGATGTTAACTTCTGGTTTTGGCAATGTATTTTTTGCGTGAATAGAAGTTCTTGACATTTTTTTATTCGTTTTCATCTGCGTTCTTTCTTTGGAGAGGTAAAAATTACGAAATCGTTTTGACTCTGTATGAAATCGTATGTGAACATATTGCAGAATTATATATGGCAGCGACTCTTCGTGTTCAAAACAAAAGACATTTAACAGTTTCAATTTACATATTTCTGACATCACAGTTTCATAGCAATTAGATATGTAGACATGACTATCGTTGTCGAAAAAATTGCTCATCACATTTTCCACCAGTTGAATTATTTTAAAAAAATTTACAGTAACAAAGGTTAGACCGCCATGATTCCGATCGGCAGTGTAGTCAGCAGACAAGAAAGTTGAAGGCAAATCCTCATACTTCGTAATAAGGCCTTTCTTGCAGTTAGGGCAATGTATCCATACAGAATCACGAGTTTTCACGAGATAACCACACATATCATAAAGCATTTCATGTTTCACTTCATCATTACTAGATTGATTGTCCATCACATCGACATACCGGACTGATAATTCCTCCAACAATTGTTCCTTGAAGGACTCACGAATTCGCGCTGCTTCTTTTTCGCAAGCTTTAAACTTGTTTAGGAGACATTCTTCATAAGAAACGAGAACACGGAGATTTTCTTCATTATCTATATTGCCTCGAACTAAATGCATTTTTGTGGGATTGTAAACCGATAAAATTCGGAAGATTTGCAGCCAAGAATGTGCCGTTGGAGTGTCGTCGATTCCGCGGACGATTCCGAAAAAACGCTGTATAAAACAGTATTAAATGTATGAAAAAATTTATTATCAAATTCAATTTTAGAATGTTCTTCATCTTCATCCATTGCTATCTTGTTTTCTAGTAAATGTTCATAATTGTGAATTTAGTCGTAATTAATTTATGCTACATGTTTGTTGTTTTACCTGGAGTGTTCTCGATAGCACATCCTACAATAGAATGTTCTTCATCTTCATCCATTGCTATCTTGTTTTCTAGTAAATGTTCATAATTGTGAATTTAGTCGTCATTATGTTATGCTACATGTTTGTTGTTTTACCTGGAGTGTTCTCGATAGCACATCCTACAATAGAATGTTCTTCATCTTCATCCATTGCTATCTTGTTTTCTAGTAAATGTTCATAATTGTGAATTTAGTCGTCATTATGTTATGCTACATGTTTGTTGTTTTACCTGGAGTGTTCTCGATAGCACATCCTACAATAGAATGTTCTTCATCTTCATCCATTGCTATCTTGTTTTCTAGTAAATGTTCATAATTGTGAATTTAGTCGTCATTATGTTATGCTACATGTTTGTTGTTTTACCTGGAGTGTTCTCGATAGCACATCCTACAATAGAATGTTCTTCATCTTCATCCATTGCTATCTTGTTTTCTAGTAAATGTTCATAATTGTTAATTTAGTCGTCATTAATTTATGCTACATGTTAGCTGTTTTACCTGGAGTCTGTGATATTGATGTAGATCCTTTACTATTACGTTTTTTTGGTGGAAAGTAGTTCGTAGGTTGATTCCCTGTGTGGTTCACACTAAAAATGTCTTTCAAAGGTGTGCGACTTTGAGTGCGACTGGCAGCTGCACTTTGTTTTACTGTATGGACAAATTTATACAGTTATTATGTAGACTGCCATAATATTAATTTTAACTTACCCAGTAAATGTTTTGGTATTGCTGAGGGAAGCAATCTCCATCTGTCATATGGATAAAAGTCCTTACCAACTGTGATTCCTTTCAATACATCACATTTGTCAAAATGGATGTCACAAAGTCTTGATTTTTCCAACAATTCAGGTAGCACAAATTTCCAACTGGAAAAGTTCTTCTTCGGTACATGAAACAGACCAACTCGTCTGTTCTCGTCTTGGTATATGTTGCCGCAAATAAAACACGACATTTTTTTGGGTAATTTCCCATTTGAGGTATTTGAACCAGCCATTCTCACGATTCCTTGGAAACGCTTACTGGCTTAGTTCTACAACGCTACGGTGGTGGCAGCAGGGTATATTAGTAACAGCAAGTCACGTGACCAGCACTTGGAAAACATCCCCAAAACCCCAACTTGGTCTCCGCGAGACGGTCTCGAAGGGTCGAGACCGTCACCCGTACATCCCAGTGGGACTATCCCGGCCCTCTGATTGGCTCTCTCCCTCTCCTCACCCTATAGCCCCTCAACCCCTTCTGCTTGTGGTGTGTGGCCTGTGGGGCTGTGGCGTGTGTGGAGTAGTCGGGCTGCCGCCTTCATTTGTTTGTTTTTCATGTTTATTTATTTATGATTATTTATGTTTATATTTATTGTTTCTAACTTACTATTTTGTTAATAAACTATTTGTATCTTCATTATATCGTTTTAAATTTTATAGCACAGGAATAAATTAAATATTGGTGTGTTTTCATTATAACTATTGTTAATTGTCATCCATGGGCAATTGGGTTGGTGCGGGTCTGAGAAAAAAGGTTCAAAACCCGATTTTGGGAGAATCGGGAAAACTATATGTCCAAAAGTTTTAATACTTATAGGAATGGATAAATCTTGATAAGGTCTATCCAATTCTGCAAAAATTTTGCTTAAGGTGTACTAATTAGGAAAGTAAACCGCTTCGCCATTTTACGGGTAGGTCGGTGCGGTTTAGCGGGGCTAAGGAACCCCCTCATAAAAATACGTCATATTTCAATAATTTATTGCGGGAAAACTATAAGGAAAAAATTAATAAATTTTGCAGAAATGGATAGCTCTTAGTAAGCGCTATCCATTTCTGTAAAATAATTAACATAATTTTCATAAACAAACAAATTTTGGACAAGACGTTGTTTGTAGTTTTTGCGCTCTAGATATATATACTAGATCCAATAGACTTAAGTAACAATATAAATTTTTTTTAAACTTTTTTGTGTATGAATATTTTTTCGTTATCGTTGGATTTTTGTTTTTAATTTATTAATTTATGCTATTACACTACTTATACCTTTATTAAATCGCTTTTCAATTTATAAAACAGGAATGAATTAAACATCGGTGTGTTTCCATCAGAATTATTGTGAATGAACTCTCATGGGCAATTGGGTTGGTGCGGGCTGGAGAAAAACGGTTTCAACACCCGATTTTGGGACAATCGGGAAAACTATAAGTCCAAAAGTTTTAACAATTATAGGAATGGATATATCTTGATAAGATCTATCCATTTCTGTAAAAATATTGCTCAAAATTTCCTTATTGGAGAAGTAAACCGCTTCGGCATTTTTCAGGTAGGTCGGTGCAGTTTAGCGGGTCTAAGTTAACCCTCATCTCCCAGTAATACGGGAAATTTAAATAATTTTTTTCGGGGAAACTATAGGACCAAAATTAATAAATTTTATATAAATGGAAAGCTCTTGATAAGGGCTATCTATTTCTCTATAATTTATGAAAAAATATTCATACACTAAAAAGTTTCAAAAACAATGAAAATTATTACTTAAGTCTATAGGATCGAGTATATCTCTAGAGCGCAAAAACTACAAAAAAGTTCTTGCCCAAAATTTTTTTGTTTATGAAAATTGTCTTAACTTTTTTACAGAAATGGATAGCTCTTGATAAGAGCTATCCATTTCTGTAAAATTTATTAATTTTGGTCTTATAGTTTTCCCGCAAAAAATTATTTAAATATTAAGTATTATTCGGGGTGGGGGATTACCGGATACCCGCTAAACCGCACCGACCTACCGGAAAAATGGCAAATCGGGTTACTCTTCCAATAAGTAGTTTTTAAGTAATATTTTTGCAGAAATGGACAGATCTTATCCAGATATATCCATTCCTATAAGTTTTTAAGTTTTGGACTTATAGTTTCCCCGATCATTACAAGATCGGGTTTTGGAACCGCCAACCCAAGGCCCATTGGATGACAATTTACACTTATTTAAGAAAACACACCGGTAATTAATTCAATCTATTATATAAAATGAAAAAAACAATTAATGTAAGTAAAAATATTGTATTTGTAAAACTTAATAAAGAACAAACAATAAATGTAAATAATAAAAATACACGAAAGAAACAAACAAATCAAAGCGGCAGCCCCACGGAAAACCACACTGTGTACATCAGGAAAATGTGGGAGCGGAAAGCAGAAAGACATAGAAGGATGTAAGGGTGAAGAGAGCCAATCAGAGGGCCGGGATAGTCCCACTGGGATGTACGGGTGACGGTCTCGACCCTTCGAGACCGTCTCGCGGAGACCAAGTTGCAAAACCCTATGACAAAGCCTTATGGCCAAATCCTACAGGGTGAGCGTACCATCAACTCTATAACTCTGATTTAGCTTGTACCTCTGGCGGGACTCGAACCCGCAATCCCCGGCTTAGAAGGCCGGTGCCTTATCCATTAGGCCACAAAGGCACACATTACTAATAATCCACACATATAATTAAAAAGAAATTCTTATTATATTGAACTTGGTTTGTTGTAAATAGGAACCCAACTCTTTGAATTACTTTTTCACATATTCTTAAGCGTCCCCAATCACGGTGAAGCATTCCAATTTTGAAATCCTGTTAAACTACAGCTCGTTGAGTGCATTAAGGATTGGACAAAAACTTGATCAGCCTCGTTTTCTTTCCTATTGACTCATTTTGTTACCAGACAAATGTCAAGCAATGCAATAGAAAAAACATGAATTAATTAAAAATTCTCCAGGCGAGGCTCGAACTCGCGACCTCGGCATTACTCTGAAACATGACTTTTCAATTAGCTCAACTAGTTACTGTCTTATAAGTACCATGCGCTAACCAACTGCGCCACTGGAGACATATTGTCCACAACTCATCTATGTCCATATTTTAAACACACTAGTAGCTTAAGGAATCATCAAACCGTTCATTTTCTTTGACGCTATCAAAGCTATTTCGATTTTCAACCGCCAACAATTCACGCGGGTGTTCCCATTCAATGTTGGCATCGGTGCCCATCTTGAGTATACTGGTTGTAATATCGATTTGCCTCTTTACAGTTGTCGGGCTGGCTGTTGGCCGGCTGTGTTTATAAACCAAAAATAGTAGATCGACATTCGATTATATAGACGCTTTTGCTAATAGGATCGCATCTCGGGTCTTTGGAAAAGATGCCTACAGCAGTGGGGATCACCCCAGATGGATCATCAGCAGGTTCAACGTAGTCTTGAACGAAAGGTGACCCTTCATCATACTGACAAGTCGATCCAGCAGGAACCACGGAGAGAGTAGATAGACAAACAGTATAACTGATAACGTATAGATATAGTATTGTATAGAGGAAACTATACGATCTCAACAGATTGATCTCACGTGCAGCTAATGTGATGAAACAACAAAACATGGTTCTAAAACCAAATAACGCGCCGGAGTAATCTCCGCATGTTGCGTCAGTAGTCGGCGGGAAGATAGAGGAGTATCCATATTGAAGATTAACGGACTCATAACCTCCTTCCTGTTTCGAGCCGTTATAATGTAATTAATGTATAGACAGATACAGGTAGACTAGGACGTTATGTGTTTGGGAAATGTTGGGTGCATCCGTAATACAAAAGTTGCGCCCCACGCCATGAACAGCCTGATCTTATTGTTGGTTATATAGTTCTTCGCCGTATGGAATGAAGTCGAGTAGTCGACATCACGAGAATCAAACTGAATTTCCGTTGTCAACTGCAGAAAATCAATGAATTCTGTTTTATTTACAAAAATTTTGAAGTTAAATGAATTTGTATTGACCTTAAGGAGGGCGAAGTCATTCAGCCTGATGGTGGTGTTGTATTCCGGATAAGAAAAAATGATCGAAAAGGATGTAAACGGTCAGTATTCGCTCGTGAGAATTAGGAGAGACAACACTCACTCGACCAGCCTATAGTCAAATGTTAAATGGAACTGTCAATAGCCATACATAATCGAATCACTTTAGTTCAACTTAAAAAAATTCTCATTCTCCAGGCGAGGGTCGAACTCGCGACCTCGGCATTGCTTTATCATCGTTCAATTAACGAGCACAACGAGACACTGTCATATAAGTACCATGCGCTAACCGACTGCGCCACTGGAGACATTATATATAACTAACATATTCAATATATGAAACCAGTCCCGGTTTCTTTTGGCCAACAGCCAATTTCAAAACTCGCTGAATCAACTGATGACTAAAATGCTTATGTCACTCAACGCCTATTGTTCGTTGACTGTAACTCGTACGGGACCAGAGCCGGTGCTGAATATCACTAATCTGAAGGCCCCAATGTGCAGTGGCACTGAAACGCTGAATAGCACTGTAGTTGATGATGCAATAAATTAAATAATTTTTCTATTTTAAGAGGTTGCAGGTTACTTTCGAAATATCAAAATGCCGTTTGCCTTTCAGTTTGGATTTTTTTTTTCGACAGTTTGGTTTGGGTCACGACTTTTATGCAAAATCTTGACAGTAAAATTTTGAAAAGTCTATACGCTTTGGGGTTAACTACTTTACCATCAAAGTGACCCACCTGTTACTAAAGTCCGGTTTAGGTTCGTTTTTGTTTCTTTGGTCAACAAATCCTTTCGCTTTAATTCACGAAACTTGAAATTCATTGAAAGTGATGCCTCCAGCAAATGAATGCCTCCCTTTCTGTACGAATTGACAACAAGTCGGTGATTGGATTGCAATTCCAGACGCGGACTGCATTTGCCGGTAAGTCCACTATATAGGTAGAACACATCGGGGAAAGCCCCGGTGTTGGAGAACTTTCCAGTTGAAGAAGTACAAAGGACGAGTTGCGACACAAACACCTTTCCTTTCTCTGATTGTTTCAGCACAACCAAATACGTCGCTTATTGGAACATATGGTAAAAGGCAACACAAAAGAAGTACAACAATGAAGTGGCTCGACGGTATTTAAAGGCTGGTGATTAGCACGATGGGCATCAGTTAGCCAACTGTCTCAAACATCGTATACCAACTTCTCAACATGCAGGTAAAATGGGTTCTGCAATCAAATGGTTTGAAAACTACTGTTTAGTACCAAAGAATCGCTCTATCAATTTTCAAGTTCTTCGTACTGGCCGCCTTGATCACTGTCGCCGCAGCCAATTCCGCTTACCCAGAAGGCTCAACGTATCCAATTTCATTTTACAATAGGCCTTCTTACTCGGCTTCAACTCACGAGACCGGGGAATTCGTAAGTCTAATTGTCTTTTCTTTCGTTAATTCAAAGAGTTTCTAAATGAACGATTGCCCATTATGCTCCTTTCATTCAACGATTTCACATTTCTCCTGACTATATTTATACCTCTGGCGGGACTTGAACCCGCAATCCCCGGCTTAGGAGGCCGGTGCCTTATCCTTTAGGCCACAAAGGCGTAATACATCTGTTCAAATTAGAATTTAAGCTGCAAACAAGTTAATTGTGAATTACAGTTAACAAATTTGCCAATTGTGAACAAGAAGAAAGACAGTGGAATGAACAATGTCTTACAAGTCTGAATACGAATGTTATCGCATTCTTCGCAATTGATACTGTTAGCATCTAACAGCATCAGTGATTATATGAACATCATTCTAATACCGACAATACCTGGCATTATGTCGTACCTTTGTTGGGACTCGAACCCACAATCACAATTGCTTACCTGTAAAAACACGACATTTTCACTTGATTCTTTTAGATACTTGGCCAAACAAATAAACCTGTGAGACAATCCATTTTCAAAATGTGTTCTGAACAACATCTCCAAAATATTCTCCAGGCGAGGTTCGAACTCGCGACCTCGGCATTACTTGCAATCGTTACAATTAAACTCAGCACAAGTAGTTACTGTCGTATAAGTACCATGCGCTAACCAACTACGCCACTGGAGACGTATATTAAATATTTCCCATTTGATCAGTTCACAAGTATCATAAAAAAACAGACTAGAAATTACGGGTTTAATTGACTAACACATAATTTTCATTTCCCATTAGAATCCATCCAGATCGTACGAGTACTTTAAGAAAAGCTATTTGTTAAATATCTTTTAACAACATTGACAACTTCTTGACAACCTCTGGCGGGACTTGAACCCGCAGTTCCCGGCTTAGGAGGCCGGTGCCATATCCATTAGGCCACAGAGGCATATTTACTACAAAATGGCGTGAAAAACATTTCTTTTAACTTGCAAAATTTCGATTCTGAATTGAAAATGCGGTTTTCAATACACACTTTTTGGCAATAAAATGGAAACACATGAAATTGAACCCAACACTGTTCATCTTTCAACAGTGGCCAATAAATGGTAGCACGTGCATCGTGGACCGAGTCTATCGAGGGGACTGACCATCAACGAGTGCACAAGAGATGGATCCCAAAAAGATCCTGAAAACTTAACCGAATGCCTTTCATGATCTAGGTAGCTGATCGAAATCTAAGCCGTTAATTTGCTTACCTGTTGAAAAAAGAAGACTCTCCGTCTAATATTCCTTTGATTGCTTTCCGTCATCTTCTATTTGCCACATGAAAAGCTCAAACACGTCCTCAAACCTCTCCGTCTGTGCTGTAGAACTACATTGACGTGGTTTCAATGTCGCTGTCTAGCAATGGACTGAGACATTCGAAGAAACACGATAGAAAAGCCTCGGTAGATGTTGAAGAAATAAAAAAATCTGCACTGTGGGAAGGGGGAGCTATGATTTATCAAACTCTTTCCCTGATTCTGTTGGAAGCAGATCGAATTGAAACGACTAATGATCTTGAAACCAGGTGGGCATGGTAAGAAACAGAGCAACGCTTGACTTCTACAAGGCCGTTTGCTTAACCTGAAAAGTCTTACATTTATGTAATCTAATATTGTAAAAAGGTAATTGTTCTCTATATAATTGTTGAAAAAAGAATGAATACATAGTTAGTTACTATCGGCAGTGCTGAATAAGAAAACGATGACTTACTAGCTAACACAAGTTAGTAAAACTAGAACTTTAAGTTTCTAGATTTCTCCAGTTACCGTTTAGCTTTTTAAAAATTCATTTTGAGCAGACCTATACTTTCGCGATGTGCAGCAGGTCTCTCTTTCAGTCGCGTCCTTCAGAGCGCCACGTGTCGATCAGTTTCAAGATCGCGCGTACCAGGGAACTACTGGCACCGGGCAATTGTTGACGCTATGCAGAGAAAGTATTGGTGGGTTCCAGTAAAGGGGTTGCACAATAGAAAAATAATAGGTGCTACACCTATTCAGGTCAGATTATAGATGTCGAATGGAAATAAGGACAACAACACTATTGAATCCCCTATTAATTGATGTCAACTGTCTCCGCTGTTTCTGATGACCTTTGCAAACTAGAAGTGTGAAAAGCCTTTTGCCTAATTTGTTTGGGGGGTGGGGGTTAATCAATTTAGCTGTTTTTGTTTTTCTTGAGGTTTGCATTGTGGAAACACTTCCATCGTTAATTGTTAATGTCATTTTTCTCTGCGATGTTTTTCCTTTTTTCATTTGACTTAGTCTTTTGCAACCGCCTGTTAAAAATGGTAAAACTTTCTATTTCTTATGCGTAAGGCCTTTTAGGATTGTGGTGACTCTTGAAATTTCCATGCACCACATTCATCTAAAGACTTTCTTTTGCTCCGCCTCCCGTCTCAGAGGATGGTATATAAAAGACGGAAGGTTCAGCAAGGTTCGTCACATCCGCTGCTTCGTCGCAAGAGATAACGTTCCAGCTCAACATACATCGTCTCAATTCCCGAGAACAATGGCAGCTAATTTTAAAGTAAATACCATATTTGATTCAACTGAGCAACATACCATTTGCTTTGTCGTATACCCGCATCATAATATCTGGTTTTTGTTTGTTTCTGATGTTGCAGATTACATTTCTTATCGTTGCTTTGATGTTCGTTGCTATAGCAATGACGAAAAAAGTCAAATTATATTATGGCCATGGTGGTTATGGAGGATATGGAGGATATGGCGGTTATAGCGGATATGGTGGTTATGGAGGACATAGTGGATATGGAGGACATAGTGGATATGGAGGATATAGCGGATATGGAGGATATGGACATGGATACGACAATGGATACGGTCACGGAAATGGAGGTAACGCGTCATTTCTACGTAATTTATTTGAAGGTAATAAAACACAACGTTGTGGCACAGGATACGGTGGATACGGCTACTGAACTGCCACACAGTCAAACGACGTATAATAACATTATTGTAAACCCATGTATTTAGTTCACCTATTTTCACAAATAAAGACAATGTTAAACAAATGCTTTGTGTAACAATGAAGAACTGAAATGGATGTAATAGGCCTATAGATGAACTTGTCTCCGTTAGAGTTAGACGTTCCAATTTCGTTTACGTGATTCAAGCGGTAGGCTATTAACTTCTAAGGTGCTTTGCTTGCAGAGAGCAGGGAAATCAGTTTCAACAGAGCAGTTTCAACCCAATAATTAAAACGGTTTCTCCAGGCGAGGCTCGAACTCGCGACCTCGGCATTACTCTGATTCACTGGCTGTTTCCATGAGCACATTAAGCTACTGTCTTATAAGTACCATGCGCTAACCAACTGCGCCACTGGAGACATACAATCATCTGTTGTATGCCAATCATAAGATTGTGAGAAGAAAATTTTAGAAACTTACGATAATGGTTTTCTATAGAAATATTTACAAGGGATTTCAGTTCTCTTCTGCCTACACGGTACTTAAAAGGGTAATATGCTTGGGACTAGTTCTACACTGTTAAAAACCTAGATTCGGTAACTATTTACAGAAAGCTTGACAATGACCTAAGCAGTCACTCACTAATATTAAAGCGAACATTCTAGCATTTGTACCAAGTTTAACTACTGTTTTTGTCCAACAGTCTCATATATTACAATCAACATTTATCGATAAATATTACCCAAATCAATGTTCTACCTCTGGCGGGACTCGAACCCGCAATCCCCGGCTTAGGAGGCCGGTGCCTTATCCATTAGGCCACAGAGGCTTTTGATTGTTAAATGACATATTGACCTTTGAACGAACTTTCACTTGGCATCTGAATAACGCTGTATGGAAGAATACTTTTTTGCAGAAACACTTTCTATGCGGTAGATGAAACACGTACGAGAATAGTCATCATTACCTTCATCGACTTAAGTCAAAATGAACAAAATGCCAACTGTTTTCAGGGAAAGTTAATCCGTTTCGTTTTTCAGGAAGATTGCAGACCACGTCGCAGTTTTCACGTCCAGCCATCGACGAATGAATTGGACGTAATCTCTTTTTCAATTCCAAATGTATAGAAGTTAACGTATACAAATTGACCATGTTAGACTACATTGTTAGATGGTAATTGCTTACCTGTGATCACACGATACTCTCAGTTGATTGTACCAAATATACTTGGCCCAACAAATTCAGGTGTACAATCCATTTTCAAAATAGGTTTCTGAACAAGAACTCCAAAACATTCTCCAGGCGAGGTTCGAACTCGCGACCTCGGCATTACTTGCAATCATTGCATCTCTAACTAGCACAATTAGTTACTGTCATATAAGTACCATGCGCTAACCAACTGCGCCACTGGAGATATTATTCATAAGCTCATTTTTCATAATATACATTACAAATAACATTCTTAAATAAACAATCAAGAAACTAGCCCACAGTTCGTTCCTTAACGACACAAGTTTTTAAGAGTCCCATCCTGCCTTCATGAAATATCAAATTACTAATAGCATATCTCAGACAATACCTCTGGCGGGACTCGAACCCGCAGTCCCCGGCTTAGGAGGCCGGTGCCTTATCCATTAGGCCACAGAGGCATATTTACACTAAAATGGCGTGAAAACATTTCTTTTTACTTGCAAAATTGCGATTCAAAATTGAAAATGCGGTTTTCAACACACACTTTTGGGCAATAAAATGGATACACATGAAATAGAACGCACTCTTCATCTTTAAATGGTGACCAATAAAATTCCACATTGGCATCGTGGACCGAATCTATGGCTTGCCATCAACGAGGACCCAAGAATTGCATCCCAGAAAAATCATGCAAACTTAACCGAATGCCTTTCCCAATCCAGGTAGCTGATAGAAATCTAAATCATTAATTTGTTTAGGGCTACCTGTTGAAAAAAGAAGACTCTCCATCTATTCCTTTGATTGCTTGCCGTCATCTTCTATTTGCCACATCAAAAGCTCAACCACGCCCTCAAACCTCTCCGTCTGTGCTGTAGAACTACATCGACGTTGTTTCAATGTCGCTTTCAGCAATGGACTGAGACGTTCGAAGAAACACGATAGGAAAACCTCGGTAGATGTAGAAGAAACAACAAAATCTGCACTGTAGGAAGGGGGAGCTATGACTTGTTCAGCTCTTTCCCATTTTTTCCAGGAAGCAGATCAAATTGAAACGACTTATGATACTCTCGAAACCAGGTGGGTAGGGTAAGAAATAGAGCAACGTTTGACTTCTAACAAGCCGTTTGCTCAAGCGGTAAAGTCTCACATTTACGTAATCTAAAATTGTATAAGAATAGAGTTGTTCGCTATAGAATTGTTGAAAAGAAGATTAATACGTAGTTGATTGCTAATTTGCTATCAGCAGTACTGAATAAGAAAACGATGATTCGCTAGCTCACAGATGCTAGTTAAACTAGCATTTTAAATGTCTAGATTTCTCTTCTATATAGTGGAATAACGGTATTATTTGATTGTACTTTCGCAATGTGAGAGTTTCTCTTTCAGTCGGGTCCTTCAGAGCGCACGTGTCGATCTGTTTCAAGACCGCGACCGCGCGTACCAGGGAGCTACTGACGGCAGCGGGCAAGTAAAGACGAAATGCAGAGAAAGTATTGGTGGGGCCAGCGAGAGCCGAATCATTTTTAAAAACTGTAGTTGTCGAGGTTTTCTTCTGCTCCGCCTCTCGCCAGGGAATGGTATAAATGATGGAACGCCCACCAACGTACCTCACACCACATCTGCAGTTCAAAGAAGACAACGTACCAGCGCAATACACATTGTTTCAATTCAAGAGAAAAATGGCAGCCAATTTGAAAGTATTAAATACGATATTATTAAACTTAGCAAGATAAATGTATGACCTTATGTGAAAGCACAATTTCTTTTTTTCTTTGTTGTTTTCTTTCTGTTGTTGCAGATTCCATTGCTTATCGTAGCTTTGATGTTCGTTGCTATGGCAATGGCGAAAAAAGTCAAATTATATTATGGCCATGGTGGTTATGGAGGATATGGCGGATATGGCGGATATGGCGGATATGGTGGATATGGCGGATATGGCGGATATAGTGGATATGGTGGATATGGACATGGATACAGCAACGGATATGTTCATGGAAACGGAGGTAAGAAATATGTCATTTCTACTTAATTTTTAATTTTAAGTAATTAAATTCAACGTTGTGGCATAGGATACGGACACAGCTACTTCGGTGGTCACGGCTACTGAACTGTCTACACTCAAAAGATGTAACATTTTGTTTTGACGAACGCGACATTGACTTTATTGTAAACCCATTCATGGAGCTCACATATTTTCACGAATAAACACAATAAAAAACAAAAAAATACTTGATCTGCTTCTAAAGAAACAGCAGCAAACACGGAAATCAGTTTCAGCTAACTAATTAAAACGGATTCTCCAGGCGAGGATCGAACTCGCGACCTCGGCATTTCTTTCATCCATTGCAGCATCAATCAGCACATCTAATTACTGTTCTATAAGTACCATGCGCTAACCAACTGCGCCACTGGAGATATACAGTTTGTGTCTTACATATGATATCATAATTTCTAATGTAGAAAACAACCAAAGCAAAGAACTGCAGAAGCTATTGTCAAACTGTCACATCGCTTACGATACCTTACAATCATCAACTTACATGGGATATTATATATAATATGATTACAATCATTATCCTATATGATCACAAGTAATTTTCATTGCAGTATGACACGTAACGAAAGATTAACTATAGGCCTATGCCTAAGTTTACCTCTGGCGGGACTCGAACCCGCAATCCCCGGCTTAGGAGGCCGGTGCCTTATCCATTAGGCCACAAAGGCTTATTTTCATGGATTAAATTTTTATTCAAATCACTATAGGGCCTATCATTATCCGGTTAGGAATAAGGGCTGGGGTTTCAATAAAACAACTGTAAAAATGTTCCGAACTTCAACGAAAAAGAGTACAACCCTTTTAGAAGCTCATGATACTGCGGATTGTATGGGAAGAATGCGATTATACGTACCGCATTTAAGGTGAAGAACAGTGTGGAAGGATCTGTTCCCTAGGTTATACAGCAGTCGGAAGACGTGGTTGACTTGTTTTGTAATTAAAAGAAGGTGTCGATGAAGAAAGATTAACAAAAAGATGTCGAGTCTGCCAACTAGAGTGGTTGTGTTCTGGCCCATACGACACCACATGGTCGAATGAACAAGAACAAACGCAGAATTTGTTAAAATAAAAGGAAATAATTTAAGTGGAATAGAATGGGGTCATGACGCAACAAGCTTATGCCTTCTTACTATCTGGGTGCAGGTGGTACTCCAACTGACTAATGACACTCGCCAAAAAAACAAAGGAAAAGGTAGGGTAAGAATTCAACGAAAAATGTTCACCTGGGGAAGAGTGCGGTAAATAAGTCACCTTCAAAATCTCTCAATGCCGAATGAGAATAATTGATTTGGAAATTCGAGAGTGGAGTTTTAATTTAGTCCACGTTCCACAAAATGAAGAGAAAATGAGTAGCTTGTCGTTACGTGAATTACCATGAGAGCCGAACATCCCGTTCTTGTACGCAGAATCAGCGCAGCGAGACGAGGTAAACTTTAAACAAAACGTTTTTTCTTTTTCAGGAATTCCCCTGTTAACCCACAACGATAAATTTTTATAGCAAACTCTCTCGTCTTTGGCAGTTGCCTTTCACTCGCGTTCTCTAGCGCCCACATGTCGGTAAGTTTCAAGAGCACGCGTACCAGTAAACTCCCGGTACCGTGCGTGGTAACCTTGGCGACGACACTATCGAGAAGATTGCTCAGAAGAGAGAAAAATACAGGTCAGGTCATAGATGTAAAATAGAAAATAAGGACAACAATCCTGACAATCCTATTGGACTGCAACTACAAGGTGCGCAGTTCAATTTTTCAAAGTGCTGAATATATGTGCATGCCATTATATGGTTGGGTGGAAACCTTCGTAGTTCGATATGTAGGGCTGCCGTCGGTAGCAATTCGCAGATTTCTATTACACCGCTTCTATCCAGTTCTTTTCTTTATCTCTGCTTATACCTTCGAGGAATCGGTATAAAAGCCGGAGCGTTCAAACCGGTTCGTCACAACTTCCCCACAACTGCTTCTAGGAAGATTACGCTCGCACAAAAGATCATCTCAGTTCGTCAACACAATGGCAGCTAATTTGAAAGTATACTTAAATTATAATTATTAAATATTTCTGAAGCAAAATAAATGTCTCATATAATGCATGCATATACGCATTCCACCCGCTTTCTTTTTATCTATTGTAGATTGCATTGCTCGTGGTTGCTTTGATGCTCGTCGCTATGGCAATGGCGACAAAAGTCAAATTATATTATGGCCATGGTGGATATGGAGGATATGGAGGATATGGCGGATATGGCGGTTATGGACGATATGGCGGTTATGGAGGGCATAGTGGATATAGCGGATATGGAGGATATGGACATGGATACGACAATGGATACGTTCACGGAAATGGAGGTAACATGTCATTTCTACGTAATTTTATTTGCAAGGAATGAAATACAACGTTGTGGCGCAGGATACGGTGGACACGGCTACTGAACTGCCACACAGTCAAAGGACGTATAATAACATTATTGTAAACCCATGTATTAAGTTCACCTATTTTCACAAATAAAGACAATTTTAAACAAATACTTTGTGTAGACTAACAATGAAGAACTGATGTGGATGTAGTAGGCCTATAGATGACCTTGTCTCCGTTAGAAACGGACCTTTCTATTTCGTTTAATACGTGATTCGAGCGGTAGTCTAATAACTTCCAAGGTTCTTTGCTTGCAGCGAGCACGGAAATTATTTTCAACCTAATAATTAAAGTACATTCTCCAGGCGAGGCTCGAACTCGCGACGCGGCATTACTCTGATACATAGCCTGTTTCCATAAGCACATCACGTTACTGTGTTATAAGTACCATGCGCTAACCAACTGCGCCACTGGAGATGTTTAATAATTTTTATTCGTATTTAATAAAATAACGAGTAAAATAGAAGATCAAATAAATTTGACAGAAATAGATAGCTCTCATGAAGATCTATCTATTTCTTTAAAAGTTTTTGAACAAATATTTATAGACAAAAAATTTTAAAAAAAATTTTTTTTTTAATTTTGTCAATAGGGTCGATTTATTTGACAGAAATGGGTAGCCCTCATCATCAGCTATCCATTTCTGTAAAATTTGTTTATTTAGACCTAATATTTCTACTTATAGAATCTATTTTAATTTTGTGTACCGGGATAGAGGGATTACCGGCGGTTATTAGAAACGGTTTTCTTTCGTTCAAAATACCCACTTTAAACGATATGGCCCAGCATTAGCATAAAAAGGGATGGGCAAGGGAAAGAAAATAAATAAAACTATCATAGCTCCGTTCCGCACCGAAAAAAGAAATCCCCGCACCGAACTTCCCCGATTAAAATGAATCGGTGCGGAACGGTGCTATAATCGGTGCTGCACCGATAGCACCGCTTCAGCCATAAGGGGTTAGTCTTACCAGTGACCTTGAGTTCTGATAGGCCAACGAGAATCACGTGACTAGAGTCACATTTTGTTCTTGTTGGCCGCAGGGCAACTGCCAATTTAGATCACTATTCATTGATAATGGGGGAAGGAACCGATCACCGATATCACCACACCGAGCACCAAAATCACTTCTCCGATTAAGATTATCCCCGCACCGGATCGACTAAAAAGCTCCCCGATTGGCGCGGGGCCGAGCGCTACGACCGAGATCAAGTTGTGGACGTATTAAATTGTATTGACAACCCCGTAAGACAAGATCAAACACGTTGGATGTGATGCCTTGACATCTGCTCCAGAATATCGAATGTAACAGTGTTCAGTATGGCGGCCAAGTGGAAGTTATTACGTTAATCGAAAAATGGCTTGCCGGTTTAAGTATGGCGTGTTGTTTGAAGTTACCAGGCTCGTTAATGGAATTTTCAAGTGTTTACGTCTTTACTCATTGCAATCAAAATTGGTAAGTAAATCCTATTTCTTCATTCTCAAATTCTTATCCACGTGTCTTCATGATTAGCACTTATTGAACAGTTTGTGGCGTTCGTTTTAAAGCTGATCGTCGTATTGACTTTAAAAATGACTTAATTGTATCAACAGATAAAAAAAGGTCACAGGATATCCGACTGTACGTGACGTGTCGATAGAAGCTCTGCTCGTCATATCTATTCGTTGCTTTATCCACATCATGTAAGAACATTAAAGCTAGTGATAAGATAACCCCACCTCCACCCCAGTCTAGAAACAAAAAACTTAGATAAGAATAAATCTAATTTAGCTGGAGGCGTACGTTTTTAGTCGAAAGGTGGGCAACCAACCAGGTTAAGAGTGAACATCCCCATGTGTTGCTTAAGAAAAGACACAAAGTTTATCGTTTTGTCGGTCTGAAAGTATTTTGTTGCTAAATGTGTCACGAGAATGAGAGTATTTGACAAACGGATACAACGATTTCTTCCGTAATCGCCTGAGTTTAGGGTGGTGGGTCCCAGAACTGCATTCGGAAGTAAGTCCTCGACGTAGGCGTGTAATAGATATAATCCGTGTAGTTTTACATTTTCAAAACTATTCTTTAAGAAAAAGTTCTATCGTTCGCATCTTAGCTGCCCGTCGGCCAAGTGACGTTTAGAAAATGATAACTCGATTTTGTGTGTTCATCGCTTTGATAATATTGACTCTTATTTTAAACGTGGGTCCAGCTCATTCTACCAGCATCTCTTTGAATAAAAATGCCTATTCAAATATAGTGGTGGCTATATCGCCAAATGTTCCTAATACGTGGTCCGAAACCATCTTGCAGAATATTCAGGTAAATCTATATTTTAAATGTTTACACGTTATCAAGAAAGCAGTGTGATTTTCTATTTTATTTTTCAGTTGATGATACGTAGGGCCTCGAGTGTTTTGTACCGAGCTACGAAGAAACGAGCCTATTTCAAAGATGTTCGTATCCTCGTACCCGAATCTTGGAGCAACGTTCGATCTAATCTCAGCACATGGGAGACGTACTCCGTATGCATCTATCATTTATTGCAATTTACGTATCATTTTTTAATTAAATCAAATCCTTAAATTCTTTTATAGGAGGCTGATGTGCGAGTGGCACCACCGGCATCAGCTCATGGCAATAAGCCCTACACTATCCAGTCGGGCGGATGTGGCCAGCCAGGAGAGTACATCCATTTCACTCCCGACTATCTCCGCACTCTTACAGATCCTAACACGGCTGTTTTCGGCCCACCAGGTATGTGACTCATCGAGTCCACACTCATAAAGTCATATAACATTAGCGTTTGGTGTACACAGAAAAGGTGTTTGTTCACGAGTGGTCCCATTTACGTTACGGCGTGTTTGATGAGTATGGTCATCAAAACGATAAGAAGTACCCCTTGTTCTACAAACCGCCGAATTCTGAAGAAATCCAACCAAATTTGTGCACCAATAAACCACCCATTTTCACCACCATGTATATCGTAAAATTTCAGTTGTCACGTTAAAATGTGAAATTAAAATCCTTTTTATAATTCAAATTAGGGATGTTGTTACTCAAGGACCGTGCCGAATTGACCCAACCACTGGTGTTTACGATAATAATTGCGTTTACAATCTTCAACCTAAATTTTTACCGGATTCGTCCCTCATGTCTAATTACTCGATTGATTCGGTAACTTTCAATTGAACTGCATTATCTATAGTCTGATAACTAGCATTTTTTTCACCCATTTAAGGTAGTGGATTTCTGTGAGGACGATCAGGACCTGGCTCACGTTTTTACAGCCCCAAACAAACACAACGCCATGTGCGGATCGTATAGCGTCTGGACCGTCATCACAAGACATCCGGATTTCGCCATGAACAAGTTTGTTTTCAAAACGATAACTCTCATAATGTACAATCAATTAAACCCTTTTGGAATTTTACTTTTGACGCAGCAATCCACCGAGCGATGTACTCTTCTTGGAACCCACGTTCCAGATTGTACGGTCCACCGGTTCGCGATTTGTTCTCGTCGCCGACACGTCGGGCAGCATGAACGATTACGTGAGTAGACCATCATTTATCACGCTTATAACAGGCGTGTATGTTATTCTTTGTAATCAACTGTTTTGACAGAATCGAATCGTTAGATTATACGAATCTTCCCGGCGTTGGATCAAATACGACATTTCCGATGGCAGTCAACTTGGCATGGTTCAATTTGCGTAATTCACTCAAATGATTCAATATTCTACTCTCTTAATTCTGATAATAATTTTTTTTTTTTTACTAAACAGAACCAAAGCGAAGATAATTAGTTCAATGGTCGAAATTAAAGGTGACGCAAGTCGCGAGGCGCTTATCGCCCGGTTACCTGTCAACGCGGTTGGCGGAACTTGTATCGGGTGTGGCTTGCAAAAAGCCTTGGAAGTAAGCACTAAATCCATTCTTATCAAAACGTACAAATAAAACAATAAAATAATTTGATATGTTGATGTATTTTTTTTTTTTTTAAGCTTCTTAGACCAGGAGGTCCAGGTGGTGTTATCTTACTTTTAACTGACGGAGAGGAAACGGACAGGCCGTTCATTTACGAAGTTCTATCAGAAGTGGTCCGGTCGGGCGCTAGAGTCGTTTCCATCGCTTTCGGGTTGGTACATAATCACGAGCGATACATGAAAACAAATATTTCAATGTCGAATGGCATACAGGAGGTCGGCCGAAGATAAAATTGAGGAACTAGCGGACAAGACTAACGGCAAGAGTTACTTTATCGATGATAATGATTCCAGCCAAGGATTGAACGATGCCTTTGTTGGATCCCTCACATATCAACCGGCCGTGTCTACCGATCAGATCGTCGTCTTGGTATGCGCATCAACAATTAAAATTGGTTCTTCCTCCTTAAATAATCTTCATTAAATTTTGTTTTCCAGCTATTCAAGCGGCAGTACCAGAATGTGACGGGTGGGATAATCAACGAAAATTTCTCCGTTGACTCGACAGTTGGCCGCAATTTCGTTTTCCGCATTGATTACACGCAGAAAAACTATCTGAGATCGTTCAGTTTGAAGTCGCCTAGCGGAACTGTTTACACCCAACTCGTGTACGACGACGTGGTGAAGGTTGCCATGCTCAAACTATCCGAGGCTGAAGTATAACAGCTCTTCTAATCAATATTTTAAGCAAGACCGTAACATATTTAAACCCGGTTGAATCAGGTAGGAAAATGGGACTTCACTTTGACGGTGAGTAGTTCCACCGTGGACGCATTGGCTGTTCACGTTACGTCGCAGACTAGGTCGACAACAACGGCACCAATAACAACTGAATGTTACGTCCCTGCCGGTAAAATCATCATTAAGCTTAATTTGCTTTTCTATTTAAAATTGTGATTCCTTCATTACAGGAAATACGCTCAACAATACCAACGCGAGTCCAGTGAGGATTTTAGCTAAGGTGATGCAAGATGCCAATCCCGTAGTTCGGGCCAAAGTCAAGTAACCACAAATTTCTTATGCGTTAGAAAGTGCATTTTTTGTAAATCATTTTTATTTCTAGGGCGCATATTGAAATGCCTTCCGGTCCGTCTCAAATTTTTGAATTGTTTGATAATGGAGCGTCGGCAGACACGGTCGCCGATGATGGCATTTATTCTCGTTACTTTGTCGGTGCCACGTCTGGCGGACGTTACACGGTCGAATGCGAAGTCTGGGACGATGGTTCAGCGTACGTCAACGATGGAACGTTCGTCCGAAATCGAAAAAAAAGATCGGCCACACCTAAAATGACGGGATCGTTCACGCGAATGGCAAGCGGTGGCTCCTTCAAGGTTTGATTTCACATTTTCCTATCGAAATTTCACCTCTTATAAATTCAAACCGATGAATTTCACAAACAGATTGCTCAATCAGTGCCAGTTGATGCGGATATCTATCCACCCTCAAGAATAACTGATTTGTTCGTCGTGGAAGTACAAACGAATCCCGGCCACACGGCCACCATCCAATTTACGGCGCCCGGTGAAGATTTGGATTCTGGAACAGGTACATGCATGCAAGTCGATTAGAATTTTCCAACACAAATATTTAATCTTTTCGTTAGCCGCAAGTTACGAAATTCGATATTCGCCGGTGTTTGACGACCTCCGTGGAACAAATTTCGGTTCGGCCAATAATTCAACACTCGTCCAACAAGAGCACGTCGTGAACGGCTCGTTGCAACCGATGGTCTCAGGATCGCGACAGACCATCACGTTCGTTATGACGATGAAAAACGAAGAAACGAGGACGTACTACATCGCTTTGAGGGCGATCGATCGCAGCGGACAGGTCGCTTTGCCGTCCAACATTGTGTCCGCTCAATTCCCGCTGGACGAGCCGGCGTCGGGCCTGTCGACGAAAGCCATCATTGGCATCATCGTGGGAAGTTTACTCGGTGTTCTACTGATTGCTGCAATCGCCTATTTAATCCACAAGAAGAAATACCTGTCATACGAAGCGGCCGACACCCGGTCCAAAACTTAGCTCGCCCACCGGTCGTATATATTCCTCCCTAGAATTTATGATTGAGTTAAATGTACGTTTTACAAATGGAAAAGGTTCGGATTTAAAATGTTGCACAAGTACCGTACCTTTTTTTAAAAAAAAGTTTGACAGGTGCGAGTTGAAAACGGTTGATTTTAAGATGGGCTATTTATGTTTACGCAATATCTAGGGTAATTATCAGCTCTATATTTGCTAGAGATTTGTCGAATTCTAGGTGATTAACAACCAAGGCTGTTTTTTTTTATGTAAAAAACAAACATCTACAATTGTTACATTTCGCTTTTAGAGTTGAAAGAGTGGGTTGTATGTTCAACCTACACAAATGTTTACCTTTTATCAGTCGTTGCAGCACATTTACTGTCTCGGCGGTGAAGGACACAAATGAAAAAAAGCGTCAAGGAAAAATAAAAATGTGTCGATAAGGTTTCAAATCCCCTGCCGCCTTTTGGCTAAGATTGTTCTATTGAGTGCTATGCACACTCGTTTAAGATGCAGCCAAGATAAGGAACTCGACTGTCGAAACACGTTGAAAGGAACCTAAATAAGAGAAGTCCGTTCCCAACTGCGAATGAAATCGCCAGTCTGAAAGAATGGGCAGGACAGTGTTGACTCGATTATTTGCGCTCGTGCTCGTCATTCATTGCACGGGATGGATGGGCAGTTCAGCTGCTACACGAGTGAGTCTCGTCGACAATGGCTACGTCGATTTGGTGTTCGCCATCAGCGATGCAGCACCTCAGGATCAATCCGACATCATCATTAAAAACATCAAGGTATTCATCACAACATTCTCTCCAATAATTCAATGCAGTTAATGATTGATTGATTTATTTTCTGAAATTGGAAATTAGAAAATGATTTTAGACGCATCTCCTGTGCTATACGTGGCGACTGGCGATCGTGCCTATTTCAAAAGTGTCCTAATTCTCATTCCCCAATCGTGGAAGGATGTGGAGGCAAATGCCAGCAGTTGGGAAACGTTTGAAGTTCGTATACGGTCATTATTCGTCATTTTTGTTTTTATCTCATGGGAAATAGTATAAATGCCTTTATTGTGTGGTTGCAATCCGACGATTAGAAAGCTGACGTCATCGTGGACGCGCCCAACCCGAGGCACAAAGATGTGCCCTACACCCGACAGAACGGCAAATGCGGCGAACGAGGTGAAAAAATCCATTTGACACCCAATTATGTGGCCACCCTTGATCAAGAGAACAACAATCAGGCGTACGGCAAACCAGGTAGGCGAAAAATAAGACATTTATCTCGCCCGCATTTGATGTTCGAATGTTGAGCAACACTGATTACTCGGTCTTCATTTATTTAAAAAAAAAAAAAAAAAAAGGCAAAGTCTTCGTCCACGAATGGGCTCATTATCGCTACGGTGTTTTTGATGAATACGGGACACGGGGCGACACCAATTTCCCACTTTTTTATCGCGTGCAAGGCGAGAAGAAGCCGGTGCCCAACATGTGCGCTAATAAACCGGCTGTTTTCAATGTTCGTGACATTAGCAACAATTCGTCCGACTGCAAAATCGATCCGGTCACGAAGAATTACGACGAAAATTGCGCATTTGAATTTAACAAGTTTTACAGGCCGGATACATCTTTGGCGTCCTATCATCAAATCGATTCGGTATTTAATCAAAATTTAATTTGAAAAACAAAGAGGACCCATTTGATTTACCAGTCGATTGGTAGGTGGTTCATTTCTGCAAGGATAACCAAGAACACGCGCACAAATCGGAAGCTCCAACTAAACACAATGCCATGTGTGGAGGTGTCAGCGTTTGGACGGTCATTATGCGCAGTCCTGACTTTAAAGATAACAAGTAAAAATTACATGCTACCACATGTTAATTATTTGAATTGAGCTATAGCGTGGAACTTAAAAACAAAAAAAAAAAATCCAACTTTTCTCTTTACATGTCAACGAAAAGGACAAAACAGGTCGATTTGGACAAAATGCCGACGGAATTCAACATCGTTCGGTCGAGTGGATCGCGATTCGTTCTAGTGGCTGACGTTTCCGACAGCATGAGAATCTGCGTAAGTCATAATCTTAATCGGAATTTGGTTACCGCTGAGCTTGATGGATGTTTATAGAATCGTATCGATAAACTGGGTGAATCTGTGCGCGCCTGGATCAAACACGATCTACCCACTGGAAGCAAACTGGGAATGATTATGTTCAGGTACGTCCTTCAAATTCCGCAATTTGTAATGCAGCAAAATTTAACGATTTGTTTTTTTGTTTTTTAGTTCGATGGCTCATGTGGTCAGCGATTTGCAAGTCATCACCGACATGAATTCACGGCAAGAGATGATGAAAAAAGTGCCCAGTCAATTGTTTTCTGCTACTTGTATCGGATGCGGACTCGATCTCGCTGTCCAGGTAAACCGTTCATCCCAAAACACTTTGAGTTTCAAATTCTTTTGCTGTAATCTCTGTATTCGTTAGATGCTTCAATCATCAAATAGCACAGAAGCAGGTGGAATCATCGTCCTGGTTACCGATGGCAAAAATTCACCGGGTTATCTCACCATCGCCGACGTACAAAAGGACATCATTGACGCGGGCATCCGCGTCGTCAGCGTCGCCTTCGGGTTCGTTGATTCCAATTAGCACTTAAAAAAAATACAAGTGAATCACGCGTAGTTTAACAGGGAACAAGCGGATAAGAACATTGAGCAACTTGCTGACATAACCGATGGCAAAAGTTATTTCATTCGCGACGATGATACGAGCGAAGCCCTCGAACAGGCGTTTTTGGGCGCTTGTACGTACCAGTCGAGTGTCAACAGCAGCGATTTGCAATTCAAGTTGTTCGAAAGAACAGCCTCAGCTGATCAATCACCAACGGACATCAATGGCGGTTTCGATGTTGATCCGACGGTCGGTCGAAATTTGAAACTGAGCATTTTTAATCTAGAGAAACTGGCAAATTTAGAGTCGATGGAACTGACGGCACCTGATGGTCATGTCGTCAGCAAGATCGACTATCAAACGACCACAGCTTCGGTCACGGTAGACTTGGCTATGGTATTAACCAAAATCGAAGTAGTGCTGCTTAATATTCAAGTTAAAATCCAACTGGTTCGTGTAGGTCGGTAGATGGGCCCTGAACATTAAGTTAAACAGCCCGCAAACGAAATCGGTATTGGTCACTGTTACAACTCAACTGCGTCCGGACGTTAAGACACCGATCACTACCAAATGTTGGGTACCCAACGGTATGTAAACGTTATTCTAATCGTGTTTAATGATTTAATAGTTTCATTCTTTTATTGTCTTTTAGGAGCTGATATTAAAAACGCCAATAACAACCGAATTCGAATTCACGCTGAGGTGTGGAAGGGATCGCATCCTGTTACTGGAGCCACAGTCAGGTAATTTTCGTATATGCGGCGTTATTTATTTTGAATTTTTTTTCTTAAATTTGTACATTGAATTGGGAAGAGCTTTCTTGGTGAAACCAAACGACGAGTCGGAAGTTTTGGATCTGCTGGACAATGGAGTCAACGCCGATACCGTAGCCGATGATGGCGTCTATTCCAAGTATTACACCAACGCCACTCAGCAGGGTCGCTACACGGTCCAATGCCAGGTGATTAGCAACAACGACACTGCCCAGGGTTTAGGCTTTTTCGGCTCGGCCAGCCCTCAGCTTCACGGTACGAAGAACACCCTCTCCATTTGATGCAACAGTTTTTGATTTACTACCATGTTACATGTTATAAAATGCAGGTAATTTAATTGATGGAAACGACAATGCAACTCCCATCTCCAGTTTTACCCGCATCGCTTCTGGTGGTTCATTTCAGGTTTTTCTCTTTGATTTTTATCTGAATTCTAAATTGATCAAATGATTGGCGAATTTTTGTGATACAAGGTGGAAATTCCCGTGCAAAGTTACGACGCTTATCCACCAGGTGAAGTCACAGATCTTGCTGTCATGTTAGTTAATGACACAGCGACAAACATCACGATCGGACTGCAATGGACCGCTCCCGGTGACGAACTCGATGCGGGCACTGGTAAATTTTCGCCATTCACTTCACGCAATCGAATTTTCAAAGTTTAATTGTACTCGATCTTTTGTCGGGCACAGTTGCTTATTATGAACTGAAGTATTCAGACATCGCGGCCGACGTAATGAATTCCAACTTTGACGATGAATCTTCTGTTCGCAAGAGGCGCTCTGTCATCAAAGAAGATGATCTCGTGGCCGGTTCGCTCGAACCAATTGAAGCTGGCTCCTTGCAAACGGCCACCTTCATGCTCTCCGATATCCAGCGTGAAAGACCTTATTATGTTGCACTGCGGGCCGTGGACAAGGCCAACAATACTGGGCAAGTCTCCAACTTGGTCGTTTTCTTCGTTCCGGACAAATCGGCATTGCTGATTGTGGAGGATTTCAACGGAGATTTGGAAGGATCCACTGGATTTGAAACAAGGGATATCATCTACGTGAAGCAGTCGGGCGTTCGCGTCACCTCGTTATTGGTTGCAGCCTTTGGGCTTATTTTAATCGCCTGTCTGTGTGTGACCCTGCTAATGGCCGTCATCAAACACACTAAAGCCCATTCATCCTACGCTGGTATTCCGGCTAGTAAAAATCACGATTTACCTTGAATTTAGTCTATAAACTCGAGGTAAATTTAATGTATCCTTTTTCAAAGCTCCTCATGTATCCTTTGCCTAGCAATTTTCCAATTTTACTAAACAAAAACAAGCAATCAACGTGTGCCAACAGTCGTGAGTGTTAACCCTTGTGCGTTTGAAAGCCAAATTAGTTTGCAACGAGAGAAAGAATCAATTTTAGCAATTACATAGTTGGCAGGATGGAACAGTCATATAGTAAAGAGCTGATGCATTCCTTTCAACTGACCTGATTCTTTTCGGTATTTGCAGTCATCCTTATCACTGACGCTTTAATGAACTAAGTCATAATTGTACCACAGTTTTGCTTTACCATGTTTATTCCCAAAAATATGTAATCTAATGCTTGCTGGTTATGTGGATAGAGAATAGAGATATACAACGAATGCTAGTGTATCATGAGATATGAAAAAAAATAAAAGTCTTGCATGAATTCATCAAGACGTTGCTCAATAGCCGTATCCGCTGTAATAGCCATGTCCGTATCCAGCGCTATAGCCTGCAGTTCCCACAACCCATGATACATTTAAAAATTAATATCTTTACTTAAACATTAACAATTGTTTCCAGATTAGTAAACACACAAAAAATTACCTCCATATGGATAGCCATATCCGCCATATCCACCATATCTACCATATCCACCGTAGCCTCCGTAGCCTCCGTAGCCTCCGTAGCCTCCATGGCCATAATATAATTTGACTTTTGTCGCCATTGCCATAGCGACGAGCATCAAAGCAACCACGAGCAATGTAATCTATACAATAGATAAAAAGAAAGCGGGTGGAATGCGTATGCATGCATTAGATGGGACATTTTTTTTTTTTTTTGCTTCAGAAATATTTAATAATTATAATTTTAGTATACTTTCAAATTAGCTGCCATTGTGTTTGACGAACTGAGACGATCTTTTGTGCGAGCGTAATCTTCCTAGAAGCAGTTGTGGGGAAGTTGTGACGAACCGGTTTGAACGCTCCGGCTTTTATGCCGATTCCTCGACGATATAGGCAGAGATAAAGAAAAGAAAATAGCCGGACGGATGCGGCGTGGTAGAAATCTGCGAATCACTACCGAAGGCAGCCCTCCATATCGAACTACGAAGGTTACCACCCAACTGCCATCACATGCACATACTGCAAACAGAAAAGTTAAAGGAAATTTGCAAAACCAAAAAAGAAAGTCATGATACAGCAAAATTCTAAAAAAATAGTTCGATGTATCAATTTAAAAAAAAAAAATGTATGCAAATTCATACCATTCAAAATGCACAGCTCATCTCTCAGCTCATAGAAACAACGAACGAATGCAATCAAACAATATGAAAATAGCTTATATCCAGCCATATAAAAATGAATTGCTGAAAGAGGGCGCACCTAGTTGTTGCAGTCAAATAGAGCTGTTTGTCCTTCTTTCTATTTTAAATCTATGTCCTGACCTGAATATTTTCTCTTCTGAGCAATTTCCCCAATAGTTTCGTCACAAAAGTGTACCACCACGTGCCGTGCCAGGAGTTTACTGGTACGCGTGCTCTTGAAATTTATCGACACGTGGGCGTTGGAGAACGCGAGTGAAAGGCAACTGCCAAAGACGAGAGAGTTTGCTATCGAAATATGTCGTTGTGGGTCTAACAGGCGAATTCCATCAAGAAGAAAACGAAAATTCTTGTGAACAAACACGCGTGTCAAGCGTCGTTTTTATAGAGTCTAACATCGTCTCGGTGTGCTGAATCATCAAACAATAACGCATATTCGGCTGACATTGTCATTCACGTATAACGACGAGTAATTGGCCACTAACTAGCTGTTCATTTTTCGTCTTCGTTTCACAGAGACTGAAACGAAATTCCATTCTTAAATTTCATAGAATTCCATTCGGCATTGGCGTTTTTTAGGTGAATACCTTACCCTTCCCTATAGCAGTTGAATAACTTACCCTTCCTTATGGCAGGTGCACCTTTTTGGGGGGTCTATTTCTTACCCTACCTTCTCTTGTTCTCGAAGGGTCTCGTTTAGTCTTTGTCCTCAGCTCCAGTATACTATCCCCAGACCACGTTACAACAGACTTCAACTGCCAATCTTTACTTTTGAAAGCCTCATGTTTGGCACCCCTGGTGAGATGATGTTTCATTCTTACCAGTTCCATTGTTTCAAAACGGATGGTCGTTGGTCGTGTCTGCGAAAAATGTTGATCCTACACGCCAAAACTGTGCACCTAAACTTGCAGAGGCTGACAAAGTGATGACTGCAAGTCGGCCAATAGTTCAACGAGAGCACGTCGTGAATGGTTTCTTGCAACCGCTGATATCTGGGTCGCAACAGGTCATTACGTTCGTTACGATGCATCGCTTTGAGAGCGTTCGATTGCAGTGGGCAGTGCCGCTTTGCCATCCGACATTGTATCCGTACAATGTCCTACGGACGAGCCGGCGTCAGGCTTGTCAACCAAAGCCCCCTATCCCTATATAATTTATATGCTTGAGTTTAATGTGGACGTGACGAAATGAAGCGGAAAGGTTTGGATTAAATACGTTGCACAAGTACCGTATAGCTGTTAACAAAGTTTAACAGGTAAGGATTATGTCTGGATTTGAAACTGTTGGTTATAAGAAGGCTATTGATGTTTACCTTATGTATAGTGTAAATACCAGCTCTATATCTGCTAGAGAGAATTGTGAAATTCTAGGGGATTAAGAACAAAGTCTGTCGTTAACGTATATAGAGGCCCAACCTCTACAATCGTTACATTTATATTTTGAAGTAGTAAAAAAAAAACAAGCGAAAGAGTGGGCACAAGTATTTAACTTTATTAGTCGCTGTACATTTATTGCCATGGCGGTAACGGACAGTAAAGAAACGAATTAAAAAGACGTCAAGGAATAAATTCTCGGGTGAGATTTCAAATCCTCTGCCACTTTTGGTTTAAAAAAAATGCCCTATTTAGCGCTTATTACCCTCTTTTAAGATGCAGCCAAGATAAGGGACTATACAATGTCTTGACGCACCCGAGAGCAACTCAAATAAAAGGAGTCAATTCCAACCGCTGAAATCACCAGTCTGAACAAATGGACACGACGATGTTGACTCGATTGTTTGCGCTCGTGCTCGTCATTCATTGCACGGGATGGGTTGGCAGTTCAGCTGCTACACGAGTGAGTCTCGTCGACAATGGCTACGTCGATTTGGTGTTCGCCATCGGCGAAGCAGTACCGCAGAATCAATCCGACATCATCATTGAAAACATCATGGTATTCATCACAACATTCACTACTAATTCAATACAGTTAATGATTGATTGATTTATTTTCTGAAATTGGCAATTAGAAAATGGTTGAAGACGCATCTCCTGTGTTATACGTGGCGACTGGCGATCGTGCCTATTTCAAAAGTGTCCGAATTCTCATTCCAAATTCGTGGAAGGATGTGGAGGCAAATGTCAGCAGTTGGGAAACGTTCGAAGTTCGTATTATACACGCTCATTTTTCCTCATTTTGTACAACTCTTTTGATATGCCTTTATTTTGTGGTTGAAATGCGACGATTAGAAAGCCGACGTCATCGTGGACACGGCCAACCCGAAGTATCAAGACAACCCGTACACCCAACAAACGCGCGGCTGCGGCGAACCTGGCGACAAAATCCATTTGACACCCGAATATGTGGCCCATCTCGACCATAACCATCAGCTGTACGGCAAACCAGGTAGGCGAAAAATAAGACTTTATTTTGCCCACATTTGATGTTCGAATGTTGAGCAACATTAATCACTGGGTCTTCAACAAAAAAAATAAATAAATAAAAAACGAATTAAAAATAGGCAAAGTCTTCGTTCACGAATGGGCCCATTATCGCTACGGCGTATTTAACGAATACGGGACACCGGACGACGACAAATATCCACTTTTCTATCTCAAGACAAGTGATAACAAATTGTTGCCCAATTTGTGCACTGATTTACCGCCCATCTTCACTCTATACGATGAAAGCAAAAATTCACCCAATTGCAGAACCGACCCGGCGACGGGTCTTTACGACAAAAATTGCAGATACCGATTGGACAAACTTTACAAGCCGGTTTCATCTCTGATGGCCAATCATTCCTTGGATTCGGTACTAAATTGAAATTGAATTTGAATTTTAAAAAAAAAGAAAAGACAAGAAAAGGACGCATTTGATTGACGTGTCGATCGACAGGTGGTTCATTTCTGCGATGAAAACATGCACGTCAAAGAGGCAAAAACTGCCCACAATGCCATGTGCGGAACTGATAGCGTTTGGAAGGTCATTATGCGCAGCCCTGACTTTGCGACAGACAAGTAGAAATTGAATGATAATTATTAGAATTGAGCTAAAGCGTGGAACTGTAAAACAAAAGACATTGAACTTTTCCTTTACATATCAACGAAAAGAAATCAACCGGTCGATTTGGACACAATGCCGACGGAATTCAGCATCATTCGATCGAAAGGACCCAAGCGATTCGTCCTAGTGGCTGACGTTTCCGATAGCATGCGAATCAGCGTAAGTCACTTATAATTGTGTCGCGATTTATTCCAATGGTTGAGAGAGACTCAGATCGATGGATGATGTTTATATACGTATTAGAATCGCAACGTTAAACTGGCTGAAGCTACACGCTCCTGGATCAAAGACGACCTACCCTCCGGAAGCAAACTGGGAATCGTTTGGTTCAGGTTCGTTCATCCTATCCTCATCCATTTTCAACGAAAAGCACAGTTTACAGTGAAACAACGTCCTTTAGTTCGATGGCTCATGTAATCAGCGAACTGCAAGTCATCACCGACTCGAAGTCACGACTAGAGATGATGAAAAAAGTGCCCAGTCAATTGTTTTCTGCTACTTGTATCGGATGCGGCCTCGATCTCGCTGTCAAGGTACATTCCGTTAAGCCTTAACGCCCATAAGTATCAAATTCTTGTACTGTAACCTTTGTATTCGACAGATGCTTACAGAAAACGAGGATGAAGAGAAGGGTGGAACCATCGTCCTGGTTACCGATGGCAAAAGTTCACCAGGTTATCTCACCATCGCCGACGTAGAACAGGACATCATTGAAGCGGGCATCCGCATCATCAGCGTCGCCTTCGGGTTCGTTTATTCCAATTACCCCATACGAAAAATTGACAAGTTAATGACGCGTAGTGTAACAGGAACAAAGCGAACGAGGACATTGAGTACCTTGCCGACCTAACGGATGGCAAAAGCTATTTCATTCACGACGAAGATACGAGCGAAGCCCTCGAACAGGCTTTTTTTGGCGCTTCCACGCAACAATGGAATGTTCAGAACAGCGAATTGAAATTCAAATTGTTAGAATTAAGACTGGAAGCTAACAAAGCTCTGGGCATCGAAGGCAGTTTCAATGTAGATCCGTCGGTCGGTCAAAATTTGAAACTGACCGTTTTCAATCTAGAGAAGCAGACGAATTTAGATTCGATGGAACTGATGGACCCTGAAGGAAATGTCGTTACCAACGTCGAACAACATGGAACGACCACAGCTTCGGTCACCGTACCTTTGGCTAAGGTAATAACCAAAACCGAAGAACTGCTACCGTCTTTTTTTTTTTTTTTTGAGTTGTAATTCAACTGGTTCGTAGATTGGCAGATGGAACCTGAAGGTCAAGTTAAGCAGAGCGCAATCTTCATTGCTGTTAGTCACTGTTACAACTCAGGGGCGTCCAGACGTTAAGATACCCATCACCACTATTTGCAAGATTCCCCAAGGTACGTAGTACGTTGATGATTTGAATCATCCTTTACGCATTATAGTATATAGTTGCCTGCTCTTATTGGTTGTAGGACCTGATATTAAAGACGCCCAAAATAATCACATTCGAATTCACGCTGAGGTGCGCAAGGGAATGTCTGCAGTTCTTGGAGCCAAAGTCAAGTAATTTTCGTATTACAACTGGGTTTTTTGTTTTTGTTTTTCTTCAATTTGTCAATTGAATTGCGAAGAGCTTTTCTGGTGAAACCAGACGGTGAGTCGGAAATTTTGGATCTGATGGACAATGGCACCAACGCTGACACCTTCGCCGATGATGGCGTCTATTCCAGGTATTTCACCGGCGCCACTATGAAAGGTCGATACACGGTCAAATGCCAGGTGGTTAGCAATGACGACACCCTAATTAGCCAAGGCTTTTTCGGATCGGCCAGCCTTCAGCTTCACGGTACGAAGAACATCCTATCCCTGTGACGCAACACATTTGGAATGACTATATGTTGTTACAATGTTTTAATATGCAGATAACGTCTTCAATGGAACCGACGAGGGAATTCCTCTGACCAGTTTTACCCGAATCGCTTCTGGTGGATCGTTTCAGGTGTTTTATTATTTTTTTTCATTCTTCTTTTTTTTTTTTTAACGGATTCTCAAACTCGTGAATTGAATGGTGAATGTGTATACAAGGTGGGAATTCCCGTGTCCAGTTACGATGCCTATCCACCAGGTGACGTCAGGGATCTTTCTGTTACGTTAGTTAACGACACTGTCACAAACGTCACGGTCGAATTGAAATGGACCGCTCCCGGTGACGAACTCGATACGGGCACTGGTAAATACATGAATGTTGTTATTCTCGTTATGCAATCGATCATTTTATTTGATCTTTTGACATGCAGTTTCTCGCTACGAGCTGAAGTATTCAGAAATTGTGGACGACGTGATCAACTCCAACTTCGACGATGAATCTTCTGTTCGCAAGAGGCGCTCCGTCGTCAAAGAAGATGATCTCGTGGCCGGTTCGCTCAAACCAATCGAAGCTGGCTCCTTGCAAACGGCCACCTTCCGTCTGACCGACGTCCAACCGGAAAGACCTTATTACATAGCATTACGGGCAGTGGACAAGGCCGACAATGCTGGCCAAGTCTCCAACTTGGGCGTTTTCTTCGTATCGCATAAATCGGCATTGCTCATTGGGGACGACTTCAACATGAAGTTGGAAGGATCTTCTGGATTTGAAGCAAGAGATATCATCAATGTGAATCAATCGGGCTATCACGTCACCTCGTTATTGGTCGCAGCCTTTGGGCTTATTTTGATCGCCTGTCTGTGTGTGGCCCTGTTGATGGCCATCATCAAACACGTTAGAGCCTATTCGGTCTACGTTGGTGTTCCGACTAGTAAAAATCACGATTTACCTTGAGTTAATGCAATAGACTCGAGGTAAATTTAAAAAATGCCCCAAACATTTTTCGATTTTAGATAAGACTAATAACCAATCTACGTAGAACAGTACCGAGTGGTGGCGGTGTGATCAGTCTATAGCGATTACAGAGTTAACAGGACGAAACAGAGCCATACAAGAGCTGATGCAATCCTTGCAACTGTCCTAAGACCTTCAACAGTATTTCCAAATGATTCGTGTCAATTCAATTTAAATAAATGGATTCTTTCTGTATTGCAGAATTGCTTAGCCATGCTTTATTTGAAAAATAGTACAATGTATATGCCTGCCGGGTATGTGCATACAAATATAAAACGAAGGTAAGTGTATCAGGATTTTTAAAAACAACACAAGTCTTGCGTTCACTCATCAAGACGCTGCTCAATAGCCGTATCCGCTGTAATAGCCATGTCCGTATCCAGCGCTATAGCCTGCAGTTTCCACAATAAATGATAAATTTAAAAATTAATATCTTTACTTTAACATTAATAATTGTTTCCAGGTTAGTAAACAAACAAAAAATACCTCCATATGGATAGCCATAGCCGCCATATCCACCATATCCACCATATCCACCATATCCACCATAACCACCATAACCACCATGGCCATAATATATTTTGACTTTTGTCGCCATTGCCATAGCGACGAGCATCAAAGCAACCACGAGCAATGTAATCTATACAATAGATTTTAAAACAGCGGGTAGAATGCGTACGCATTCATCAGATGGGACTTTTTTCTGCTTTAAAAATGTTTAATGATTTAAAATAAAGTACTTTCAAATTAGTGGCCATTGTGTTTGACGAACTGAGATGATCTTTTGTGCGAGCGTTATCTTCCTTGAAGCAGTTGTGGGGAAGTTGTGACGAACCGGTTTGAACGCTCCGGCTTTTATACCGATTCCTCGAAGGTATAAGCAGAGATAAAGAAAAGAACCGGATAGAAGCGGTGTAATAGAAATCTGCGAATTGCTACCGACGGCAGCCCTACATATCGAACTACGAAGGTTTCCACCCAACCATATAATGGCATGCACATATATTCAGCACTTTGAAAAATTGAACTGCGCACCTTGTAGTTGCAGTCCAATAGGATTGTCAGGATTGTTGTCCTTATTTTCTATTTTACATCTATGACCTGACCTGTATTTTTCTCTCTTCTGAGCAATCTTCTCGATGGTGTCGTCGCCAAGGTTACCACGCACGGTACCAGGAGTTTACTGGTACGCGTGCTCTTGAAACTTACCGACATGTGGGCGCTAGAGAACGCGAGTGAAAGGCAACTGCCAAAGACGAGAGAGTTTGCTATAAAAATTTATCGTTGTGGGTTAACAGGGGAATTCCTGAAAAAGAAAAAACGTTTTGTTTAAAGTTTACCTCGTCTCGCTGCGCTGATTCTGCGTACAAGAACGGGATGTTCGGCTCTCATGGTAATTCACGTAACGTAACAAGCTACTCATTTTCTCTTCATTTTGTGGAACGTGGACTAAATTAAAACTCCACTCTCGAATTTCCAAATCAATTATTCTCATTCGGCATTGAGAGATTTTGAAGGTGACTTATTTACCGCACTCTTCCCCAGGTGAACATTTTTCGTTGAATTCTTACCCTACCTTTTCCTTTGTTTTTTTGGCGAGTGTCATTAGTCAGTTGGAGTACCACCTGCACCCAGATAGTAAGAAGGCATAAGCTTGTTGCGTCATGACCCTATTCTATTCCACTTAAATTATTTCCTTTTATTTTGACAAATTCTGCGTTTGTTCTTGTTCATTCGACCATGTGGTGTCGTATGGGCCAGAACACAACCACTCTAGTTGGCAGACTCGACATCTTTTTGTTAATCTTTCTTCATCGACACCTTCTTTTAATTACAAGACAAGTCAACCACGTCTTCCGACTGCTGTATAACCTAGGGAAAAGATCCTTTCACACTGTTCTTCACCTTAAATGCGGTACGTAAAATCGCATTCTTCCCATACAATTCGCAGTATCATGAGCTTCTAAAAGGGTTGTACTCTTTTTCGTTGAAGTTCGGAACATTTTTACAGTTGTTTTATTGAAACCCCAGCCCTTATTCCTAACCGGATAATGATAGGCCCTATAGTGATTTGAATAAAAATTTAATCCATGAAAATAAGCCTTTGTGGCCTAATGGATAAGGCACCGGCCTCCTAAGCCGGGGATTGCGGGTTCGAGTCTCGCCAGAGGTAAACTTAGGCATAGGCCTATAGTTAATCTTTCGTTACGTGTCCCGTTACGTGTCCCTGTAATCAAAATTACTTGTGATCATATAGGATTATGATTGCAATCATATTATATATAATATCCCATGTAAGTTGATGATTGTAAGATATCGTAAGCGATGTGACAGTTTGACAATAGCTTCTGCAGTTCTTTGCTTTGGTTGTTTTCTACATTAGAAATTATGATATCATATGTAAGACACAATCTGTATATCTCCAGTGGCGCAGTTGGTTAGCGCATGGTACTTATAGAACAGTAATTAGATGTGCTGATTGATGCTGCAATGGATGAAAGAAATGCCGAGGTCGCGAGTTCGATCCTCGCCTGGAGAATCCGTTTTAATTAGTTGGTTGCAACTGATTTTCATGTTTGCTGCTGTTTCTTTAGAAGCAGATCAAGTATCTTTTTGTTTTTTATTGTGTTTATTCGTGAAAATATGTGAGCTCCATGAATGGGTTTACAATAAAGTCAATGTCGCGTTCGTCAAAACAAAATGTTACATCTTTTGAGTGTAGACAGTTCAGTAGCCGTGACCGCCGTAGTAGCTGTGTCCGTATCCTATGCCACAACGTTGAATTTAATTACTTAAAATTAAAAGTTAAGTAGAAATGACATATTTCTTACCTCCGTTTCCGTGAACATATCCGTTGCTGTATCCATGTCCATATCCATCATATCCACTATATCCGCCATATCCGCCATATCCACCATATCCGCCATATCCGCCATATTCTCCATATCCTCCATATCCGCCATATCCTCCATAACCACCATGGCCATAATATAATTTGACTTTTTTCGCCATGGCCATAGCAACGAACATCAAAGCTACGATAAGCAATGGAATCTGCAACAACAGAAAGAAAACAACAAAGAAAAAAAGAAATTGTGCTTTCACATAAGGTCATACATTTATCTTGCTAAGTTTAATAATATCGTATTTAATACTTTCAAATTGGCTGCCATTTTTCTCTTGAATTGAAACAATGTGTATTGCGCTGGTACGTTGTCTTCTTTGAACTGCAGATGTGGTGTGAGGAACGTTGGTGGGCGTTCCATCATTTATACCATTCCCTGGCGAGAGGCGGAGCAGAAGAAAACCTCGACAACTACAGTTTTTAAAAATGATTCGGCTCTCGCTGGCCCCACCAATACTTTCTCTGCATTTCGTCTTTACTTGCCCGCTGCCGTCAGTATAGTTCCCTGGTACGCGCTGTCGCGGTCTTGAAACAGATCGACACGTGCACTCTGAAGGACCCGACTGAAAGAGAAACTCTCACATTGCGAAAGTACAATCAAATAATACCGTTATTCCACTATATAGAAGAGAAATCTAGACATTTAAAATGCTAGTTTAACTAGCATCTGTGAGCTAGCGAATCATCGTTTTCTTATTCAGTACTGCTGATAGCAAATTAGCAATCAACTACGTATTAATCTTCTTTTCAACAATTCTATAGCGAACAACTCTATTCTTATACAATTTTAGATTACGTAAATGTGAGACTTTGCCGCTTGAGCAAACGGCTTGTTAGAAGTCAAACGTTGCTCTATTTCTTACCCTACCCACCTGGTTTCGAGAGTATCATAAGTCGTTTCAATTGGATCTGCTTCCTGGAAAAAATGGGAAAGAGCTGAACAAGTCATAGCTCCCCCTTCCTACAGTGCAGATTTTGTTGTTTCTTCTACATCTACCGAGGTTTTCCTATCGTGTTTCTTCGAACGTCTCAGTCCATTGCTGAAAGCGACATTGAAACAACGTCGATGTAGTTCTACAGCACAGACGGAGAGGTTTGAGGGCGTGGTTGAGCTTTTGATGTGGCAAATAGAAGATGACGGCAAGCAATCAAAGGAATAGATGGAGAGTCTTCTTTTTTCAACAGGTAGCCCTAAACAAATTAATGATTTAGATTTCTATCAGCTACCTGGATTGGGAAAGGCATTCGGTTAAGTTTGCATGATTTTTCTGGGATGCAATTCTTGGGTCCTCGTTGATGGCAAGCCATAGATTCGGTCCACGATGCCAATGTGGAATTTTATTGGTCACCGTTTAAAGATGAAGAGTGCGTTCCATTTCATGTGTATCCATTTTATTGCCCAAAAGTGTGTATTGAAAACCGCATTTTCAATTTTGAATCGCAATTTTGCAAGTAAAAAGAGATGTTTTCACGCCATTTTAGTGTAAATATGCCTCTGTGGCCTAATGGATAAGGCACCGGCCTCCTAAGCCGGGGACTGCGGGTTCGAGTCCCGCCAGAGGTATTGTCTGAGATATGCTATTAGTAATTTGATATTTCATGAAGGCAGGATGGGACTCTTATAAACTTGTGTCGTTAAGGAACGAACTGTGGGCTAGTTTCTTGATTGTTTATTTAAGAATGTTATTTGTAATGTATATTATGAAAAATGAAATCATGAATAATATCTCCAGTGGCGCAGTTGGTTAGCGCATGGTACTTATATGACAGTAACTAATTGTGCTAGTTAGAGATGCAATGATTGCAAGTAATGCCGAGGTCGCGAGTTCGATCCTCGCCTGGAGAATGTTTTGGAGTTCTTGTTCAGAAACCTATTTTGAAAATGGATTGTACACCTGAATTTGTTGGGCCAAGTATATTTGGTACAATCAACTGAGAGTATCGTGTGATCACAGGTAAGCAATTACCATCTAACAATGTAGTCTAACATGGTCAATTTGTATACGTTAACTTCTATACATTTGGAATTGAAAAAGAGATTACGTCCAATTCATTCGTCGATGGCTGGACGTGAAAACTGCGACGTGGTCTGCAATCTTCCTGAAAAACGAAACGGATTAACATTCCCTGAAAACAGTTGGCATTTTGTTCATTTTGACTTAAGTCGATGAAGGTAATGATGACTATTCTCGTACGTGTTTCATCTACCGCATAGAAAGTGTTTCTGCAAAAAAGTATTCTTCCATACAGCGTTATTCAGATGCCAAGTGAAAGTTCGTTCAAACGTCAACATATCATTTTAAACTTCACAAGCTTCTGTGGCCTAATGGATAAGGCTCCGGCCTCCTAAGCCGGGGATTGCTGGTTCGAGTCCCGGCAGAGGTATAAAATTAATATGGGTGATATTAATCGATGAATTTTGATTGTAGCCTAATTAATGAGACTGGTATACAAAAACAGCAGTTTAACTTATGACAAATACTAGTATGTTCGCTTTGATATTAGTGATTGACTGCCTAGGTCATTGTCAAGCTTTCTGTAAATAGTTACCGAATCTAGGTTTTAAACAGTGTAGAACTAGTCCCAAGTATATTACCCTTTTAAGTACCGTGTAGGCAGAAGAGAACTGAAATCCCTTGTAAATATTTCTATAGAAAACCATTATCGTAAGTTTCTAAAATTTTCTTCTCACAATCTTATGATTGGCATACAACAGATAATTGTATGTCTCCAGTGGCGCAGTTGGTTAGCGCATGGTACTTAAAAGACAGTAGCTAAATGTGCCCATGGAAACAGCCAGTGAATCAGAGTAATGCCGAGGTCGCGAGTTCGAGCCTCGGCTGGAGAATCCGTTTTAATTATTGGGTTGAAACTGCTCTGTTGATACTGAGTTCCCTGCTCTCTGCAAGCAAAGCACCTTAGAAGTTAGTAGCCTACCGCTTGAATCACGTAAACGAAATTGGAACGTCCATCTCTAACGAAGACAAGTTCATCTATAGGCCTACTACATCCACATCAGTTCTTTATTGTTACACAAAGTACTTGTTTAAAATTGTCTTTATTTGTGAAAATAGGTGAATTAAATACATGGGTTTACAATAATGTTATTATACGTCGTTTGACTGTGTGGCAGTTCAGTAGCCGTATCCACCGTATCCTGTGCCACAACGTTGTGTTTTATTACCTTCAAATAAATTACGTAGAAATGACGCGTTACCTCCATTTCCGTGAACGTATCCATTGTCGTATCCATGTCCATATCCTCCATATCCGCTATATCCTCCATATCCACTATGTCCTCCATATCCACTATGTCCTCCATAACCACCATATCCGCTATAACCGCCATATCCTCCATATCCTCCATAACCACCATGGCCATAATATAATTTGACTTTTTTCGTCATTGCCATAGCAACGAACATCAAAGCAACGATAAGAAATGTAATCTGCAACATCAGAAACAAACAAAAACCAGAAATTATGATGCGGGTATACGACAAAGCAAATGGTATGTTGCTCAGTTTAATAAAATATGGTATTTACTTTAAAATTAGCTGCCATTGTTCTCGGGAATTGAGACGATGTATGTTGAGCTGGAACGTTATCTCTTGCGACGAAGCAGCGGATGTGACGAACCTTGCTGAACCTTCCGTCTTTTATATACCATCCTCTGAGACGGGAGGCGGAGCAAAAGAAAGTCTTTAGATGAATGTGGTGCATGGAAATTTCAAGAGTCACCACAATCCTAAAAGGCCTTACGCACAAGAAATAGAAAGTTTTACCATTTTTAACAGGCGGCTGCAAAAGACTAAGTCAAATGAAAAAGGAAAAACATCGCAGAGAAAAATGACATTAACAATTAACGATGGAAGTGTTTCCACAATGCAAACCTCAAGAAAAACAAAAACAGCTAAATTGATTAACCCCCACCCCCACCCCCCCCAAACAAATTAGGCAAAAGGCTTTTCACACTTCTAGTTTACAAAGGTCATCAGAAACAACGGAGACAGTTGACATCAATTAATAGGGGATTCAATAGTGTTGTTGTCCTTATTTCCATTCGACATTTATAATCTGACCTGAATAGGTGTAGCACCTATTATTTTTCTATTGTGCAACCCCTTTACTGGAACCCACCAATACTTTCTCTGCATAGCGTCAACAATTGCCCGGTGCCAGTAGTTCCCTGGTACGCGCGATCTTGAAACTGATCGACACGTGGCGCTCTGTAGGACGCGACTGAAAGAGAGACCTGCTGCACATCGCGAAAGTATATACGTAGGTCTACTCAAAATGAATTTTTAAATAGCTAAAAGGTAACTGGAGAAATCTAGAAACTTTAAGTTCTAGATTACATAAATGTATGACTTTTCAGGTTAAGCAAACGGCCTTGTAGAAGTCAAGCGTTGCTCTGTTTCTTACCATGCCCACCTGGTTTCAAGATCATTAGTCGTTTCAATTCGATCTGCTTCCAACAGAATCAGGGAAAGAGTTTGATAAATCATAGCTCCCCCTTCCCACAGTGCAGATTTTTTTATTTCTTCAACATCTACCGAGGCTTTTCTATCGTGTTTCTTCGAACGTTTCAGTCCATTGCTAGATAGCGACATTGAAACCACGTCAATGTAGTTCTACAGCACAGACGGAGAGGTTTGAGGACGTGTATGAGCTTTTGATGTGGCAAATAGAATATGACGGAAAGCAATCAAAGGAATATTAGACGGAGAGTCTTCTTTTTTCAACAGGTAAGCAAATTAACGGCTTAGATTTCGATCAGCTACCTAGATCATGAAAGGCATTCGGTTAAGTTTTCAGGATCTTTTTGGAATCCATCTCTTGTGCACTCGTTGATGGTCAGTCCCCTCGATAGACTCGGTCCACGATGCACGTGCTACCATATATTGGCCACTGTTGAAAGATGAAGAGTGCGTTCAATCTCATGTGTTTCCATTTTATTGACTAAAAGTGTGTATTGAAAACCGCATTTTCAATTTTGAATCGCAATTTTGCAAGTAAAAAGAAATGTTTTTCACGCCATTTTATTGTAAATATGTCTATGTGGCCTAATGGATAAGGCACTAGTTTCCTAAGCCGGGGATTGCGGGTTCAAGTCCCGCCAGAGGTATTCAAGAAAAAGCTGTTAATGTTGTTAATTAGTTAATTAACAAATTCCCTTTCGAAAAGTTCTCGTACGATCTGGATGGTTACTATTGGGAAATGAAAACTATGTATTAGTCAAGTAAATCCGTAATTTCTAGTCTGTTTTTTAGTGATACTTGTGAATTGATCGAATGGGAAATATTTAATGTATGTCTCCAGTGGCGAAGTTGGTTAGCGCATGGTAGTTATAAGACAGTAACTACTTGTGATGACTTAAATTGTAACGATTGCAAGTAATGCCGAGGTCGCGAGTTCGAACCTCGCCTGGAGAATATTTTGGAGATGTTGTTCAGAACACATTTTGAAAATGGATTGTCTCACAGGTTTATTTGTTTGGCCAATTATCTAGAAGAATCAAGTGAGAATGTCGTGTTTTTACAGGTAAGCAATTGTTATTGTGGGTTCGAGTCCCATCAAAGGTACGACATAATGCCAGGTATTGTCGGTATTAGAATGATGTTCATAATCACTGATGCTGTTAGATGCTAACAGTATCAATTGCGAAGAATGCGATAACATTTGTATTTAGACTTGTAAGACATTGTTCATTCCACTGTCTTTCTTCTTGTTCACAATTGGCAAATTTGTTAACTGCAATTCACAATTAACTTGTTTGCAATTTAAATTCTAATTTGAACAGATGTATTACGCCTTTGTGGCCTAAAGGATAAGGCACCGGCCTCCTAAGCCGGGGATTGCGGGTTCAAGTCCCGCCAGAGGTATAAATATAGTCAGGAGAATAGTACATTACGGATTTCAATGTTCAACATTATTGTTGAAAAGTAGTGTCATTTTGCGTTTGTCATTTAACAGATATTCTCTGATAAAGGCTATATAATGAATAAGAACACAGTAGCCATGCATATATATGTTTTATTAATAGTATGTATATATTTTAATATTTAATTTGACATCTGTTTGATGTATACATATATTTCAGAACGCATTTGGCTTAGTAGTCGCGAACAACGTTACTGGAAGTGATGTAGACGGATCCAGTTGCCGGAACAGTGCTGGGTTGGGCAGGGCGGCCAGGAACGGTGACGGAAGACGTAAAAACTGGTGCGGAGTAAGTACGAGAGGTGGAGGCAGGAGCGGTGACAGCAGGAGAGGCGAAAGCAGGAGATGGGACAGCCGGAGACGTGAAAACGGGTGCGGAGTAAGTACGTGATGATACAGCAGGAGCCGTGACCGGAGGGGAGGTGAATGCAGGTGCGGAGTAAGCCGGTGCGGAGTAGGAGGCAGCGGGGTACTTGGCTTCGCCTTCGTACTTGACATCAGCCGTGTATCCGTAGTCATCAGCTTTGTAGGTCACGATTTGAACACGACCATCGGGCAGTACGACGCGGTAGGTGCCGGTCGTTACTTTGCTGTCGCTGCTCTCGTAGTGCGAGTAGTCGTTGCCATAACCATCGTTGACGGCCCAGTTGAAAGAGTACGGCTGGGCGGGCTGCAAAATGGGCAATCGTTTATTTAGAAACTCTTTGAATTAACGAAAGAAAAGACAATTAGACTTACGTATTCCCCGGTCTCGTAAGTTGAAGCCGAGTAAGAAGGCCTATTGTAAGATGAAGTTGGATACGTTGGGCCTTCTGGGTAAGCGGAATTGGCTGCGGCGACAGCGATCAAGGCGGCCAGTACGAAGAACTTGAAAATTGATAGAGTGATTCTTTAGTACTAAACAGTAGTTTCAAACTATTTGATTGCAGAACCCATTTTACCTGCATGTTGAGAAGTTGGTATACGATGTTTGAGACAGTTGGCTAACTGATGCCCATCGTGCTAATCACCAGCCTTTAAATACCGTCGAGCCACTTCATTGTTGTACTTCTTTTGTGTTGCCTTTTACCATGTTCCAATAAGCGACGTATTTGGTTGCTGTGCCGAAACAATCAGAGAAAGGAAAAGTGTTTGTGTCGCAACTCGTATACTTTGTACTTCTTCAACTGGAAAGTTCTCCAACACCGGGGCTTTCCCCGATGTGTTCTACCTATGTAGTGGACTTACCGGCAAATGCAGTCCGCGTCTGGAATTGCAATCCAATCACCGACTTGTTGTCAACTCGTCCAGAAAGGGAGGCATTCATTTGCTGGAGGCATCACTTTCAATGAATTTCAAGTTTCGTGAATTGAAGCGAAAGGATTTGTTGACCAAAGAAACAAAAACGAACCTAACCCGGACTTTAGTAACAGGTGGGTCACTTTGATGGTAAAGTAGTTAACCCCAAAGCGTATAGACTTTTCAAAATTTTGCTGTCAAGATTTTGCATAAAAGTCGTGACCCAAACCAAACTGTCGAAAAAAAAAAATCCAAACTGAAAGGCAAACGGCATTTTGATATTTCAAAAGTAACCTGCAACCTCTTAAAATAGAAAAATTATTTAATTTATTGCATCATCAACTACAGTGCTATTCAGCGTTTCAGTGCCACTATGGGGCCTTATTCAGATTAGTGATATTCAGCACCGGCTCTGGTCCCGTACGAGTTACAGTCAACGAACAATAGACGTTGAGTGACATATAAGCATTTTAGTCATCAGTTGATTCAGCGAGTTTTGGAATTGGCTGTTGGCCAAAAGAAACCGGGACTGGTTTCATATTGAATATGTTAGGTACATATAATGTCTCCAGTGGCGCAGTCGGTTAGCGCATGGTACTTATATGACAGTGTCTCGTTGTGCTCGTAAATTGATCGATGATAAAGCAATGCCGAGGTCGCGAGTTCGACCCTCGCCTGGAGAATGAGAATTTTTTTAAGTTGAACTAAAGTGATGAGATCGATTATTTATGGCTATTGACAGTTCCATTTAACATTTGACTATAGGCTGGTCGAGTGAGTGTTGTCTCTCCTAATTCTCACGAGCGAATACTGACCGTTTACATCATTTTCGATCATTTTTTCTTATCCGGAATACAACACCACCATCAGGCTGAATGACGTCGCCCTCCTTAAGGTCAATACAAATTCATTTAACTTCAAAATTTTTGTAAATAAAACAGAATTCATTGATTTTCTGCAGTTGACAACGGAAATTCAGTTTGATTCTCGTGATGTCGACTACTCGACTTCATCCCATACGGCGAAGAACTATATAACCAACAATAAGATCAGGCTGTTCATGGCGTGGGGCGCAACTTTTGTATTACGGATGCACCCAACATTTCCCAAACACATAACGTCCTAGTCTACCTGTATCTGTCTACATTATAACGGCTTGAAACAGGAAGGAGATTATGAGTCCGTTAATCTTCAATATGGATACTCCTCTATCTTCCCGCCGACTACTGACGCAACATGCGGAGATTACTCCGGCGCGTTATTTGATTTTAGAACCATGTTTTATTGTTTCATCACATTAGCTGCACGTGAGATTAATCTGTTGAGATCGTATAGTTTCCTCTATACAATGCTATATCTATACGTTCTCAGTTATACTGTTTGTCTATCTACTCTCTCCGTGGTTCTTGCTGGATCGACTTGTCAGTATGATGAAGGGTCACCTTTCGTTCAGGACTACGTTGAACCTGCTGATGATTCATCTGGGGTGATCCCCACTACTGTAGGCATCTTTTCCAAAGACCCGAGATGCGATCCTATTATCAAAAGCGTCTATATACCCGAATGTCGATCTACTATTTTTGGTTTATAAACACAGCCGGCCAAAAGCCAGCCCGACAATTGTAAAGAGTCAAATCGATATTACAACCAGTGTACTCAAGATGGGTACCGATGTCAACATTGAATGGGAATACCCGCGTGAATTGTTGGCGGTTGAAAATCGAAATAGCTTTGATAGCGTCAAAGTAAATGGACGGTTTGATGATTCCTTAAGCTACTAGTGTGTTTAAAATATGGACATCTAGATGAGTTGTGGTCAATATGTCTCCAGTGGCGCAGTTGGTTAGCGCATGGTACTTATAAGACAGTAACTAAATGAGCTAATTGAAAAGTAATGTTTCAGAGTAATGCCGAGGTCGCGAGTTCGAGCCTCGCCTGGAGAATTTTAATTATTTAATATTTTTTCTATTGCATTGCTTGACATTTGTCTGGTAACAAAATGAGTCAATAGGAAAGAAAACGAGGCTGATAAAGTTTTTGTCCAATCCTTAATGCACTCAACGAGCTGTAGTTTAACAGGATTTCAAAATTGGAATGCTTCACCGTGATTGGGAACCCTTAAGAATATGTGAAAAAGTAATTCAAAGAGTTGGGTTCCTATTTACAACAAACCAAGTTCAATATAATAAACATTTCTTTTTAATTATATGTGTGGATTATTAATAATGTGAGCCTTTGTGGCCTAATGGATAAGGCACCGGCCTCCTAAGCCGGGGATTGCGGGTTCGAGTCCCGCCAGAGGTATAAGCTAGATGTTTCGCCCGGCGGGAGCGGCTTTTGCGGGTGTTATGTTTCATTCCACTCAGAAAACACAAAACATATTTGTCAACAGATGGCAGTCGCACCAGGCGGAAAACATTTATACGCCCCGACCTAATATCTTTGCTTTTTTGTATAGTATTCCCCGCAAGAGGGTACCCCTTTTCTGAGAGGGAAAATAGCCACAGTGGAGCAACCAGGGACCAGGGTTCTATGACTTTGCCTAGGCTAAGTTTCGTGCGTGAAGCAAAACGAACTGTTACATCGTATGAATTTGTAGCGTTGAACACATCTGGTTGGACGTTTCATTTCAATCTTACGAAGTTTTCAATGCAGTTTATGATTCATAAATCCAAATTACAAATTTACAAAAAAATAACAATTTGTTTTCGTTGACGACTCTCTTCTTACGTTTGGCAACGCAGCAAGGGATCCGGCCTGAGCGGGTGAGACCCCCTGCCCTTAGCTTGGTACTTCCACTTCCATCCGTAGTCTTTTTAAAGTGTGGTGCGCTGTAGCGATAGCTCCAGTCGGACAGCGTTTACCCTCAAGTCTGCAGTAACGAGGTTTGTCTCAAATTCGAAGTTTCATTACAGTAATCGTTAGCATACGAAGCATACTGAAACACGTTGAAATTTAATGTTGATCATGGTATCATCGTATGGAGTGTTTAGTTTTCCTTAATAAAATGTAGTGATGAGCAATTCTTTCTGATACGCAAATTTGCGCCGTGAAGTCAATCAAATATTAGACATGCATGACTCTGACATAGATTGATTGATGGTTGTAAATTTATTGAATGCTTTAGCTTGAATCTGGTTATCTTGATTTGGTTTTCAGGTTGAATATGAGAAAGCTGTAGCCCATGTATGTACTTTTAAGCTTTTACTATGGGCAGATGTAAAAGTAACTCTACTTGGTTTGGAAACGGCTGTGATGTGGTGCGAAATATTGCTCCAGGTGATGAATAAACAACTTATGCATGTGTATTGGTTTAAAAGAGGCACAGGCTGCTGGATGTCCTGTTCAAGGTGTGTCAAAATGCCTGAATTGGTCAAAAGATAATGGTGATGTATATTGTTTCTGTCCAAGCTGATTTTCATAATGGTTTTAATTCTTCTCATTATTAATGCTTCTAAACATGTTTTTTTTCTTTCTATGCAGCAATAATTGGTGCTTTCAAGAACATGTAACTGCTGTTGATTCATCATTTGTGGTGTCCTTTGGTTGGCTGGAGTCTCCATTTGATGAAGGTGTGATGTCTAATACTGCCTGTCTGTTTCTTGGTTACTTCTTTGCAATAGTTTTTCAGTTGCTCTCCACCACTCATTCTGTTTTCCATCTTACAGGTGTTGGATGTAACTATGCCTGAAGAGGGGCATTTGCTTCAAGGGGTTGGATTGTAAGGTGGATTTTAGCTGTTGACATACGACAACTTTAGTGCTGACATTCATACTTTTCGTATAAGGTAATTCAGTTGGAGTTGAAGACGGCTGCCCTACAGTTTCTTTGACGTTGATGGCTTTATTTTAACGACGCTTTCCTTGGCTTCCGACAATCCCGCATTTTGTGGTTACAAACGGGGCAATTGTTGCTTGTTTTTTATACTCTCGGGAAGGTTTGAGATATTGCTTTGCTCTTGTTTTAGAGCTTTGCACACTAACCGGGCGGCTTTTTCGCGAATGTTTAGGGGAATTGAAAGAACATTGACTAGAGCGTCATTAGACCCGTGTTGTCTATTACAATGGATAAGGCGTAAACGTCCACGTACGATTGGAACTGCTAATATGGCTTGCTCTTCGAGTCTTATGTGGGGTTTGCGGGATAGCGTGTTTGGTAACCACAGAACTCGATTCTCACTAATTTGTCGAAATCAACTTAAAAGCTTCTGAGTGGGTTCGGATGTTACAATTTTGAATTTTAACTTAGTATTTATTTTCTGGTTTAAACCTTTTTCCGTTTCACTAGGATTTATTCAGCCGCTAATGGAATTAATTAACATTGGGGGTCATCATGAATTGGGTACTGATGTTGGGGCTATGTGAACTCTTCTGTAGAGCAGTTCAAGATCATAACCATGGACCATTTGTTAGTTTATCAAAACTTGGGGTACTTACCTGCCTATATAGTAGAACATCGTAGTACTGTAAGTATGTTTGTTTTTGTTTTTTTGCAGGAAATATTCTAATCCCCAAATTTTACAATGTTTGTGGAATAGGTGGAATATCATTGGAACTGTACAATATCTGAGTATATATTTTGAAGTCAGATGGGGTAATTATTTAAAAAAAGTCAATTATGTTTGTTGATTTCTCTTCAAGCCTACGTAGTATGGACCTTCAACAATAGTGTTAAAATTAGACCGTGTGTTTGGGTGGTGGAAATGAGGCCTATCACAAATCAAGGATGAAATTACTTTGGATTATGGAATGGAAAATGCAAAACCGAGTCTACTAGGTGAAGTAGAGAATCTCGATCAAATTTAGAAGTTGTAGTGAGATACCAATTCATGTTAATTGATCTATCACAGATTTAAGTTTACTGGGAGATGGTTTTGATTAGCGTTTTTAATGGTTATTTTCCGTAGCGGTTTGCATATCGTCAATGGAGGAGCACACAGATATTAAAGTCGGGTTTTTTTTGCTTGCCATCTGCTATGAAGGTATTTGTCACATTGCAAATTCATATTGATGTATATGAAAGGTGTTAAAAGTTGACATAGATTACTGTTAATTTGAGTTACTAAATATTCACTTGTAGAAGTTTGGAGGAACAGCTAACTTGGGGTGGGCCTCCATTTTTTATTTTTGCTATGTGTACTTTGTATTCCATTTAAGATTTATCTAGAAAGCAACATTAGTACATGTAAGTAAGAAGGTTAAGTTAAAATGTGGCAGTCCCAGTTCTTTTTTCTTTTTAAATGCTCGTTGAAATTTCTCGTGTTTATTCATGATGTAGACATTCAGAACAGCCATGAAGATGTGGTAAATCTGTTGAACTTCTGGTGATGTTGGAGTTAAATAGGTAATTTTTTTATATTAAATAAAAGTTGATGCTCTTCAGTGAATTTTAGGCCAATACTCATAAGAATAATATGGATTAGAAAGTAAAGCACCATCCTTTGTATGTTGGGAATTTTTTTATCAGGTAAGTGAGCAATATTTATTATAATATACATATCAGATTTTTAACATATTTTTGTTATCAAAGTTTTATTTCCAAATGTGGAGGAGGATGACGTTTATTAAAGTAATTATGTTTATTCTAACGAAAATATTTAATGGTAATTGTATCTTAAAGTACATTGAAAGATATAATAGGTTTAATTGTTATTCTTGTAAATTATTTTTTGTGTTTTCAGGTTGAAACTAGGAAAATGTGCTGATTTAAGTTCGCGTGGATATTAGTGGATATACGCCATCATTACTTTTGTTGCCCGCACTGGTAATCAGTTCTTGTCGCTGTAGAACAGATAGATGGTATTTCTTACCGTTTTGATCATTATTGTAAAACAAATTTCATGCCGTCAGGAGCTTTTCCGTAACCATGTCCATTTGGTCAGCAGCCCAAGGCGAAGCTTGGTTTCTCAACTCATTTATCCCCTGCCCCTCCTCCAGTTCAGGCCATTCGAAGGTTTGATCCCGTTCGGACCAACATAAATTTTCATCGCGATTGGGGTTTAAAACTTACTGTTTTTAGTGGGATATGTATATTTCTAAACCAACTTTCTACTTCTATATTCCTTTTTCCATTCTTTACTTTTTACTTTCTCGGTACATGGTTCTTTACCCTTGCTCCTTTTGTAGGAACAGAGGTAGCTATTCCTGCGAGAGAGTTTTTCATATTATAAATGGCTCTGTGTTAAAATATTTGACAAGTTAAAAGTCTGGGATTTAAATCCTTCAAAATTCAAATAGTTTTTGATTTAATCCTTAAAAACCCTAAATTAAGTTGTTGCGCTAACAGCACTGTTTGTACTTTATTTATTATTAATTTTTTTGTAGACGTGTTTACTTTCTGTAGCAGACAAAAATGGATGTTGTAGAGGAAACTGGCGGGCTGATAAGAGAGCACGCCAGTTTTTGTCTGCTACAAAAAGTAAACACGTCTACAAAAAACTTAATAATAAATAAAGTACAGTCTATCGAGGTCAAATAAAAATTACAAGATTACCTCATAACGAAGGAATTTCGTGATCCAATTATGAATGGAACGGAAGATAATTTCAATGGAAAAAACTAAAACTAAAACTACAATGGGCGAAACTCCGTAAGCCGCCATGCAAGAACTGTTACTAGTTCGTGTCCAATTTTTTTTTCACAATTTCATCGAATTGGCAACTTCGGACGTTAGCCAACTCTATACCCTTCCCACTTTTTCATTTTTGGCCAAATTTCAAATTTGAAACATGAACACGACATGAATTCGACATGAATTCGAATCAAAATTGAATGAAAATCACGAAAATCAGGCTTATTTTCCTATTGGTCTTATAGTTTTTGATTTAATCCTTAAAAACCCTAAATTAAGTTGTTGCGCTAACAGCACTGTTTCGTTAATTTTTGAAACGGCTGGTTTAACGAGAAAACCAATAACTAAATCGAAATCAGCGTTCAATTTCGATTATTCCGTGTGATTTTTGGAGAATTTCAAGAGATGTCGTTTTTGGTAGATTTTGACAAAAGTGGGAAGGCTACCCTTCCCACTTTTTCATTTTTGGCCAAATTTCAAATTCTGCTTAAAATACATGAATTCGAATCCAAATTGAATGAAAATCACGAAAATCAGGTTTATTTTCCTATTTTTCTTATAGTTTTTGATTTGATCCTTAAAAACCCTAAATTAAGTTGTTGCGCTAACAGCACTGTTTCGTTAATTTTTGAAACGGCTGGTTTAACGAGAAAACCAATTACTAAATCGAAATCAGCGTTCAATTTCGATTATTTTTTGTGATTTTTGGATAATTTCAAGAAATGCCGTTTTTGGTAGATTTCAAATTTTGCTTAAAATACATGAATTCGAATCAAAATTGAATGAAAATCACGAAAATCAGGTTTATTTTCCTATTGGTCTTATAGTTTTTGATTTAATCCTTAAAAACCCTAAATTAAGTTGTTGCGCTAACAGCACTGTTTCGTTAATTTTTGAAACGGCTGGTTTAACGAGAAAACCAATTACTAAATCGAAATCAGCGTTCAATTTCGATTATTCCGTGTGATTTTTGGAGAATTTCAAGAGATGACGTTTTTGGTAGATTTTGACAAAAGTGGGAAGGCTATACCCTTCCCACTTTTTCATTTTTGGCCAAATTTCAAATTTTGCTTAAAATACATGAATTCGAATCAAAATTGAATGAAAATCACGAAAATCAGGTTTATTTTCCTATTGGTCTTATAGTTTTTGATTTAATCCTTAAAAACCCTAAATTAAGTTGTTGCGCTTACAGCACTGTTTCGTTAATTTTTGAAACGGCTGGTTTAACGAGAAAACCAATTACTAAATCGAAATCAGCGTTCAATTTCGATTATTCCGTGTGATTTTTGGAGAATTTCAAGAGATGTCGTTTTTGGTAGATTTTGACAAAAGTGGGAAGGCTATACCCTTCCCACTTTTTCATTTTTGGCCAAATTTCAAATTTTGCTTAAAATACATGAATTCGAATCAAAATTGAATGAAAATCACGAAAATCAGGCTTATTTTCCTATTGGTCTTACAGTTTTTGATTTAATCCTTAAAAACCCTAAATTAAGTTGTTGCGCTAACAGCACTGTTTCGTTAATTTTTGAAACGGCTGGTTTAACGAGAAAACCAATAACTAAATCGAAATCAGCGTTCAATTTCGATTATTCCGTGTGATTTTTGGAGAATTTCAAGAGATGTCGTTTTTGGTAGATTTTGACAAAAGTGGGAAGGCTATACCCTTCCCACTATTTCATTTTTGGCCAAATTTCAAATTCTGCTTAAAATACATGAATTCGAATCAAAATTGAATGAAAATCACGAAAATCAGGTTTATTTTCCTATTGGTCTTATAGTTTTTGATTTAATCCTTAAATACCCTAAATTAAGTTGTTGCGCTATAACAGCACTGTTTCGTTAATTTTTGAAACGGCTGGTTTAACGAGGAAACCAATTACTAAATCGAAATCAGCGTTCAATTTCGATTATTCCGTGTGATTTTTGGAGAATTTCAAGTGATGTCATTTTTGGTAGATTTTGACAAAAGTGGGAAGGCTATACCCTTCCCACTTTTTCATTTTTGGCCAAATTTCAAATTTTGCTTAAAATACATGAATTCGAATCAAAATTGAATGAAAATCACGAAAATCAGGTTTATTTTCCTATTGGTCTTATAGTTTTTGATTTAATCCTTAAAAACCCTAAATTAAGTTGTTGCGCTAACAGCACTGTTTCGTTAATTTTTGAAACGGCTGGTTTAACGAGAAAACCAATTACTAAATCGAAATCAGCGTTCAATTTCGATTATTCCGTGTGATTTTTGGAGAATTTCAAGAGATGTCGTTTTTGGTAGATTTTGACAAAAGTGGGAAGGCTATACCCTTCCCACTTTTTCATTTTTGGCCAAATTTCAAATTTTGCTTAAAATACATGAATTCGAATCAAAATTGAATGAAAATCACGAAAATCAGGCTTATTTTCCTATTAATCTTATAGTTTTTGATTTAATCCTTAAAAACCCTAAATTAAGTTGTAGCGCTAACAGCACTGTTTCGTTAATTTTTGAAACGGCTGGTTTAACGAGAAAACCAATAACTAAATCGAAATCAGCGTTCAATTTCGATTATTCCGTGTGATTTTTGGAGAATTTCAAGAGATGTCGTTTTTGGTAGATTTTGACAAAAGTGGGAAGGCTATACCCTTCCCACTTTTTCATTTTTGGCCAAATTTCAAATTCTGCTTAAAATACATGAATTCGAATCAAAATTGAATGAAAATCACGAAAATCAGGTTTATTTTCTATTGGTCTTATAGTTTTTGATTTAATCCTTAAAAACCCTAAATTAAGTTGTTGCGCTTACAGCACTGTTTCGTTAATTGTTGAAACGGCTGGTTTAACGAGAAAACCAATTACTAAATCGAAATCAGCGTTCAATTTCGATTATTCCGTGTGATTTTTGGAGAATTTCAAGAGATGACGTTTTTGGTAGATTTTGACAAAAGTGGGAAGGCTATACCCTTCCCACTTTTTCATTTTTGGCCAAATTTCAAATTTTGCTTAAAATACATGAATTCGAATCAAAATTGAATGAAAATCACGAAAATCAGGCTTATTTTCCTATTGGTCTTACAGTTTTTGATTTAATCCTTTAAAACCCTAAATTAAGTTGTTGCGCTAACAGCACTGTTTCGTTAATTTTTGAAACGGCTGGTTTAACGAGAAAACCAATAACTAAATCGAAATCAGCGTTCAATTTCGATTATTCCGTGTGATTTTTGGAGAATTTCAAGAGATGTCATTTTTGGTAGATTTTGACAAAAGTGGGAAGGCTATACCCTTCCCACTTTTTCATTTTTGGCCAAATTTCAAATTCTGCTTAAAATACATGAATTCGAATCAAAATTGAATGAAAATCACGAAAATCAGGTTTATTTTCCTATTGGTCTTATAGTTTTTGATTTAATCCTTAAAAACCCTAAATTAAGTTGTTGCGCTAACAGCACTGTTTCGTTAATTTTTGAAACGGCTGGTTTAACGAGAAAACCAATTACTAAATCGAAATCAGCGTTCAATTTCGATTATTCCGTGTGATTTTTGGACAATTTCAAGAGATGTCGTTTTTGGTAGATTTTGACAAAAGTGGGAAGGCTATACCCTTCCCACTTTTTCATTTTTGGCCAAATTTCAAATTTTGCTTAAAATACATGAATTCGAATCAAAATTGAATGAAAATCACGAATATCAGGTTTATTTTCCTATTGGTCTTATAGTTTTTGATTTAACCCTTAAAAACCCTAAATTAAGTTGTTGCGCTAACAGCACTGTTTCGTTAATTTTTGAAACGGCTGGTTTAACGAGAAAACCAATAACTAAATCGAAATCAGCGTTCAATTTCGATTATTCCGTGTGATTTATGGAGAATTTCAAGAGATGACGTTTTTGGTAGATTTTGACAAAAGTGGGAAGGCTATACCCTTCCCACTTTTTCATTTTTGGCCAAATTTCAAATTTTGCTTAAAATACATGAATTCGAATCAAAATTGAATGAAAATCACGAAAATCAGGTTTATTTTCCTATTGGTCTTATAGTTTTTGATTTAATCCTTAAAAACCCTAAATTAAGTTGTTGCGCTTACAGCACTGTTTCGTTAATTTTTGAAACGGCTGGTTTAACGAGAAAACCAATTACTAAATCGAAATCAGCGTTCAATTTCGATTATTCCGTGTGATTTTTGGAGAATTTCAAGAGATGTCGTTTTTGGTAGATTTTGACAAAAGTGGGAAGGCTATAACCTTCCCACTTTTTCATTTTTGGCCAAATTTCAAATTTTGCTTAAAATACATGAATTCGAATCAAAATTGAATGAAAATCACGAAAATCAGGTTTATTTTCCTATTGGTCTTACAGTTTTTGATTTAATCCTTAAAAACCCTAAATTAAGTTGTTGCGCTAACAGCACTGTTTCGTTAATTTTTGAAACGGCTGGTTTAACGAGAAAACCAATAACTAAATCGAAATCAGCGTTCAATTTCGATTATTCCGTGTGATTTTTGGAGAATTTCAAGAGATGTCGTTTTTGGTAGATTTTGACAAAAGTGGGAAGGCAATACCCTTCCCACTTTTTAATTTTAGGCCAAATTTCAAATTTTGCTTAAAATACAAGATTTCGATTCAGAATTGAACTTGAATCACGAAAATCAGGTTTATTTTTCTATTGGTCTTATAGTTTTTGATTTAATCCTTAAAAACCCTAAATTAAGTTGTTGCGCTAACAGCACTGTTTCGTTAATTTTTGAAACGGCTGGTTTAACGAGAAAACCAATTACTAAATCGAAATCAGCGTTCAATTTCGATTATTCCGTGTGATTTTTGGAGAATTTCAAGAGATGTCGTTTTTGGTAGATTTTGACAAAAGTGGGAAGGCTATACCCTTCCCACTTTTTCATTTTTGGCCAAATTTCAAATTTTGCTTAAAATACATGAATTCGAATCAAAATTGAATGAAAATCACGAAAATCAGGTTTATTTTCCTATTGGTCTTATAGTTTTTGATTTAATCCTTAAAAACCCTAAATTAAGTTGTTGCGCTAACAGCACTGTTTCGTTAATTTTTGAAACGGCTGGTTTAACGAGAAAACCAATAACTAAATCGAAATCAGCGTTCAATTTCGATTATTCCGTGTGATTTTTGGAGAATTTCAAGAGAAATGTGACGTTTTTGGTAGATTTTGACAAAAGTGGGAAGGCTATACCCTTCCCACTTTTTCATTTTTGGCCAAATTTCAAATTTTCTGCTTAAAATACATGAATTCGAATCAAAATTGAATGAAAATCACGAAAATCAGGTTTATTTTCCTATTGGTCTTATAGTTTTTGATTTAATCCTTAAAAACCCTAAATTAAGTTGTTGCGCTAACAGCACTGTTTCGTTAATTTTTGAAACGGCTGGTTTAACGAGAAAACCAATTAACTAAATCGAAATCAGCGTTCAATTTCGATTATTCCGTGTGATTTTTGGAGAATTTCAAGAGATGTCGTTTTTGGTAGATTTTGACAAAAGTGGGAAGGCTATACCCTTCCCACTTTTTCATTTTTGGCCAAATTTCAAATTTTGCTTAAAATACATGAATTCGAATCAAAATTGAATGAAAATCACGAAAATCAGGTTTATTTTCCTATTGGTCTTATAGTTTTTGATTTAATCCTTAAAAACCCTAAATTAAGTTGTTGCGCTAACAGCACTGTTTCGTTAATTTTTGAAACGGCTGGTTTAACGAGAAAACCAATTACTAAATCGAAATCAGCGTTCAATTTCGATTATTCCGTGTGATTTTTGGACAATTTCAAGAGATGTCGTTTTTGGTAGATTTTGACAAAAGTGGGAAAGGCTATACCCTTCCCACTTTTTCATTTTTGGCCAAATTTCAAATTTTGCTTAAAATACATGAATTCGAATCAAAATTGAATGAAAATCACGAAAATCAGGTTTATTTTCCTATTGGTCTTATAGTTTTTGATTTAATCCTTAAAAACCCTAAATTAAGTTGTTGCGCTAACAGCACTGTTTCGTTAATTTTTGAAACGGCTGGTTTAACGAGAAAACCAATTACTAAATCGAAATCAGCGTTCAATTTCGATTATTCCGTGTGATTTTTGGAGAATTTCAAGAGATGTCGTTTTTGGTAGATTTTGACAAAAGTGGGAAAGGCTATACCCTTCCCACTTTTTCATTTTTGGCCAAATTTCAAATTTTGCTTAAAATACATGAATTCGAATCAAAATTGAATGAAAATCACGAAAATCAGGTTTATTTTCCTATTGGTCTTATAGTTTTTGATTTAATCCTTAAAAACCCTAAATTAAGTTGTTGCGCTAACAGCACTGTTTCGTTAATTTTTGAAACGGCTGGTTTAACGAGAAAACCAATTACTAAATCGAAATCAGCGTTCTAAATTTCGATTATTCCGTGTGATTTTTGGAGAATTTCAAGAGATGTCGTTTTTGGTAGATTTTGACAAAAGTGGGAAGGCTATACCCTTCCCACTTTTTCATTTTTGGCCAAATTTCAAATTTTGCTTAAAATACATGAATTCGAATCAAAATTGAATGAAAATCACGAAAATCAGGTTTATTTTCCTATTGGTCTTATAGTTTTTGATTTAACCCCTTAAAAACCCTAAATTAAGTTGTTGCGCTTACAGCACTGTTTCGTTAATTTTTGAAACGGCTGGTTTAACGAGAAAACCAATAACTAAATCGAAATCAGCGTTCAATTTCGATTATTCCGTGTGATTTTTGGAGAATTTCAAGAGATGTCGTTTTTGGTAGATTTTGACAAAAGTGGGAAGGCTATACCCTTCCCACTTTTTCATTTTTGGCCAAATTTCAAATTTTGCTTAAAATACATGAATTCGAATCAAAATTGAATGAAAATCACGAAAATCAGGTTTATTTTCCTATTGGTCTTATAGTTTTTGATTTAATCCTTAAAAACCCTAAATTAAGTTGTTGCGCTTACAGCACTGTTTCGTTAATTTTTGAAACGGCTGGTTTAACGAGAAAACCAATTACTAAATCGAAATCAGCGTTCAATTTCGATTATTCCGTGTGATTTTTGGAGAATTTCAAGAGATGTCGTTTTTGGTAGATTTTGACAAAAGTGGGAAGGCTATAACCCTTCCCACTTTTTCATTTTTGGCCAAATTTCAAATTTTGCTTAAAATACATGAATTCGAATCAAAATTGAATGAAAATCACGAAAATCAGGTTTATTTTCCTATTGGTCTTATAGTTTTTGATTTAATCCTTAAAAACCCTAAATTAAGTTGTTGCGCTAACAGCACTGTTTCGTTAATTTTTGAAACGGCTGGTTTAACGAGAAAACACCATTAACTAAATCGAAATCAGCGTTCAATTTCGATTATTCCGTGTGATTTTTGGAGAATTTCAAGAGATGTCGTTTTTGGTAGATTTTGACAAAAGTGGGAAGGCTATAACCCTTCCCACTTTTTCATTTTTGGCCAAATTTCAAATTTTGCTTAAAATACATGAATTCGAATCAAAATTGAATGAAAATCACGAAAATCAGGTTTATTTTCCTATTGGTCTTATAGTTTTTGATTTAATCCTTAAAAACCCTAAATTAAGTTGTTGCGCTAACAGCACTGTTTCGTTAATTTTTGAAACGGCTGGTTTAACGAGAAAACCAATTAACTAAATCGAAATCAGCGTTCAATTTCGATTATTCCGTGTGATTTTTTGAGAATTTCAAGAGATGTCGTTTTTGGTAGATTTTGACAAAAGTGGGAAGGCTATACCCTTCCCACTTTTTCATTTTTGGCCAAATTTCAAATTTTGCTTAAAATACATGAATTCGAATCAAAATTGAATGAAAATCACGAAAATCAGGTTTATTTTCCTATTGGTCTTATAGTTTTTGATTTAATCCTTAAAAACCCTAAATTAAGTTGTTGCGCTAACAGCACTGTTTCGTTAATTTTTGAAACGGCTGGTTTAACGAGAAAACCAATTACTAAATCGAAATCAGCGTTCAATTTCGATTATTCCGTGTGATTTTTGGAGAATTTCAAGAGATGTCGTTTTTGGTAGATTTTGACAAAAGTGGGAAGGCTATACCCTTCCCACTTTTTCATTTTTGGCCAAATTTCAAATTTTGCTTAAAATACATGAATTCGAATCAAAATTGAATGAAAATCACGAAAATCAGGTTTATTTTCCTATTGGTCTTATAGTTTTTGATTTAATCCTTAAAAACCCTAAATTAAGTTGTTGCGCTAACAGCACTGTTTCGTTAATTTTTGAAACGGCTGGTTTAACGAGAAAACCAATTACTAAATCGAAATCAGCGTTCAATTTCGATTATTCCGTGTGATTTTTGGAGAATTTCAAGAGATGTCGTTTTTGGTAGATTTTGACAAAAGTGGGAAGGCTATACCCTTCCCACTTTTTCATTTTTGGCCAAATTTCAAATTTTGCTTAAAATACATGAATTCGAATCAAAATTGAATGAAAATCACGAAAATCAGGTTTATTTTCCTATTGGTCTTATAGTTTTTGATTTAATCCTTAAAAACCCTAAATTAAGTTGTTGCGCTAACAGCACTGTTTCGTTAATTTTTGAAACGGCTGGTTTAACGAGAAAACCAATTACTAAATCGAAATCAGCGTTCAATTTCGATTATTCCGTGTGATTTTTTGAGAATTTCAAGAGATGTCGTTTTTGGTAGATTTTGACAAAAGTGGGAAGGCTATACCCTTCCCACTTTTTCATTTTTGGCCAAATTTCAAATTTTGCTTAAAATACATGAATTCGAATCAAAATTGAATGAAAATCACGAAAATCAGGTTTATTTTCCTATTGGTCTTATAGTTTTTGATTTAATCCTTAAAAACCCTAAATTAAGTTGTTGCGCTAACAGCACTGTTTCGTTAATTTTTGAAACGGCTGGTTTAACGAGAAAACCAATAACTAAATCGAAATCAGCGTTCAATTTCGATTATTCCGTGTGATTTTTGGAGAATTTCAAGAGATGTCGTTTTTGGTAGATTTTGACAAAAGTGGGAAGGCTATACCCTTCCCACTTTTTCATTTTTGGCCAAATTTCAAATTTTGCTTAAAATACATGAATTCGAATCAAAATTGAATGAAAATCACGAAAATCAGGTTTATTTTCCTATTGGTCTTATAGTTTTTGATTTAATCCTTAAAAACCCTAAATTAAGTTGTTGCGCTAACAGCACTGTTTCGTTAATTTTTGAAACGGCTGGTTTAACGAGAAAACCAATTACTAAATCGAAATCAGCGTTCAATTTCGATTATTCCGTGTGATTTTTTGAGAATTTCAAGAGATGTCGTTTTTGGTAGATTTTGACAAAAGTGGGAAGGCTATACCCTTCCCACTTTTTCATTTTTGGCCAAATTTCAAATTTTGCTTAAAATACATGAATTCGAATCAAAATTGAATGAAAATCACGAAAATCAGGTTTATTTTCCTATTGGTCTTATAGTTTTTGATTTAATCCTTAAAAACCCTAAATTAAGTTGTTGCGCTAACAGCACTGTTTCGTTAATTTTTGAAACGGCTGGTTTAACGAGAAAACCAATTACTAAATCGAAATCAGCGTTCAATTTCGATTATTCCGTGTGATTTTTTGAGAATTTCAAGTGATGTCGTTTTTGGTAGATTTTGACAAAAGTGGGAAGGCTTATACCCTTCCCACTTTTTCATTTTTGCCCAAATTTCAAATTTTGCTTAAAATACATGAATTCGAATCAAAATTGAATGAAAATCACGAAAATCAGGTTTATTTTCCTATTGGTCTTATAGTTTTTGATTTAATCCTTAAAAACCCTAAATTAAGTTGTTGCGCTAACAGCACTGTTTCGTTAATTTTTGAAACGGCTGGTTTAACGAGAAAACCAATAACTAAATCGAAATCAGCGTTCAATTTCGATTATTCCGTGTGATTTTTGGAGAATTTCAAGAGATGTCGTTTTTGGTAGATTTTGACAAAAGTGGGAAGGCTATACCCTTCCCACTTTTTCATTTTTGGCCAAATTTCAAATTTCTGCTTAAAATACATGAATTCGAATCAAAATTGAATGAAAATCACGAAAATCAGGTTTATTTTCCTATTGGTCTTATAGTTTTTGATTTAATCCTTAAAAACCCTAAATTAAGTTGTTGCGCTAACAGCACTGTTTCGTTAATTTTTGAAACGGCTGGTTTAACGAGAAAACCAATTAACTAAATCGAAATCAGCGTTCAATTTCGATTATTCCGTGTGATTTTTTGAGAATTTCAAGTGATGTCGTTTTTGGTAGATTTTGACAAAAGTGGGAAGGCTATACCCTTCCCACTTTTTCATTTTTGGCCAAATTTCAAATTTTGCTTAAAATACATGAATTCGAATCAAAATTGAATGAAAATCACGAAAATCAGGTTTATTTTCCTATTGGTCTTATAGTTTTTGATTTAATCCTTAAAAACCCTAAATTAAGTTGTTGCGCTAACAGCACTGTTTCGTTAATTTTTGAAACGGCTGGTTTAACGAGAAAACCAATTACTAAATCGAAATCAGCGTTCAATTTCGATTATTCCGTGTGATTTTTGAGAATTTCAAGTGATGTCGTTTTTGGTAGATTTTGACAAAAGTGGGAAGGCTTTAACCTTTCCCACTTTTTCATTTTGGCCAAATTTCAAATTTTGCTTAAAATACATGAATTCGAATCAAAATTGAATGAAAATCACGAAAATCAGGTTTATTTTCCTATTGGTCTTATAGTTTTTGATTTAATCCTTAAAAACCCTAAATTAAGTTGTTGCGCTAACAGCACTGTTTCGTTAATTTTTGAAACGGCTGGTTTAACGAGAAAACCAATAACTAAATCGAAATCAGCGTTCAATTTCGATTATTCCGTGTGATTTTTGGAGAATTTCAAGAGATGTCGTTTTTGGTAGATTTTGACAAAAGTGGGAAGGCTATACCCTTCCCACTTTTTCATTTTTGGCCAAATTTCAAATTTCTGCTTAAAATACATGAATTCGAATCAAAATTGAATGAAAATCACGAAAATCAGGTTTATTTTCCTATTGGTCTTATAGTTTTTGATTTAATCCTTAAAACCCTAAATTAAGTTGTTGCGCTAACAGCACTGTTTCGTTAATTTTTGAAACGGCTGGTTTAACGAGAAAACCAATTACTAAATCGAATTTCAATTTCGATTATTCTTGATTTTGATTTTGACAAAATTTTGCTTAAAATACATGAATTCGAATCAAAATTGAATGAAAATCACGAAAATCAGGTTTATTTTCCTATTGGTCTTATAGTTTTTGATTTAATCCTTAAAAACCCTAAATTAAGTTGTTGCGCTAACAGCACTGTTTCGTTAATTTTTGAAACGGCTGGTTTAACGAGAAAACAAATAAAAAAATGAAATCAGCGTTCAATTTCGATTATTCCGTGTGATTTTTGGAAATTTTCAAGAGATGTCGTTTTTGGTAGATTTTGACAAAAGTGGGAAGGCTATACCCTTCCCACTTTTTCATTTTTGGCCAAATTTCAAATTTTGCTTAAAATACATGAATTCGAATCAAAATTGAATGAAAATCACGAAAATCAGGTTTATTTTCCTATTGGTCTTATAGTTTTTGATTTAATCCTTAAAAACCCTAAATTAAGTTGTTGCGCTAACAGCACTGTTTCGTTAATTTTTGAAACGGCTGGTTTAACGAGAAAATCGAAATCAGCGTTCAATTTCGATTATTCCGTGTGATTTTTGGAGAATTTCAAGTGATGTCGTTTTTGGTAGATTTTGACAAAAGTGGGAAGGCTATACCCTTCCCACTTTTTCATTTTTGGCCAAATTTCAAATTTTGCTTAAAATACATGAATTCGAATCAAAATTGAATGAAAATCACGAAAATCAGGTTTATTTTCCTATTGGTCTTATAGTTTTTGATTTAATCCTTAAAAACCCTAAATTAAGTTGTTGCGCTAACAGCACTGTTTCGTTAATTTTTGAAACGGCTGGTTTAACGAGATTTTAACGGCTGGTTTAACGAGAAAACCAATTACTAAATCGAAATCAGCGTTCAATTTCGATTATTCCGTGTGATTTTTGGAGAATTTCAAGAGATGTCGTTTTTGGTAGATTTTGACAAAAGTTTTTTTTTTTGTGCCAAATTTCAAATTCTGGCTTAAAATACATGAATTCGAATCAAAATTGAATGAAAATCACGAAAATCAGGTTTATTTTCCTATTGGTCTTATAGTTTTTGATTTAATCCTTAAAAACCCTAAATTAAGTTGTTGCGCTAACAGCACTGTTTCGTTAATTTTTGAAACGGCTGGTTTAACGAGAGAAACCAATTACTAAATCGAAATCAGCGTTCAATTTCGATTATTCCGTGTGATTTTTGGAGAATTTCAAGAGATGTCGTTTTTGGTAGATTTTGACAAAAGTGGGAAGGCTATACCCTTCCCACTTTTTCATTTTTGGCCAAATTTCAAATTTTGCTTAAAATACATGAATTCGAATCAAAATTGAATGAAAATCACGAAAATCAGGTTTATTTTCCTATTGGTCTTATAGTTTTTGATTTAATCCTTAAAAACCCTAAATTAAGTTGTTGCGCTAACAGCACTGTTTCGTTAATTTTTGAAACGGCTGGTTTAACGAGAAAACCAATTAACTAAATCGAAATCAGCGTTCAATTTCGATTATTCCGTGTGATTTTTGGAGAATTTCAAGAGATGTCGTTTTTGGTAGATTTTGACAAAAGTGGGAAGGCTATACCCTTCCCACTTTTTCATTTTTGGCCAAATTTCAAATTCTGCTTAAAATACATGAATTCGAATCAAAATTGAATGAAAATCACGAAAATCAGGTTTATTTTCCTATTGGTCTTATAGTTTTTGATTTAATCCTTAAAAACCCTAAATTAAGTTGTTGCGCTAACAGCACTGTTTCGTTAATTTTTGAAACGGCTGGTTTAACGAGAAAACCAATTACTAAATCGAAATCAGCGTTCAATTTCGATTATTCCGTGTGATTTTTGGAGAATTTCAAGAGATGTCGTTTTTGGTAGATTTTGACAAAAGTGGGAAGGCTATACCCTTCCCACTTTTTCATTTTTGGCCAAATTTCAAATTCTGCTTAAAATACATGAATTCGAATCAAAATTGAATGAAAATCACGAAAATCAGGTTTATTTTCCTATTGGTCTTATAGTTTTTGATTTAATCCTTAAAAACCCTAAATTAAGTTGTTGCGCTAACAGCACTGTTTCGTTAATTTTTGAAACGGCTGGTTTAACGAGAAAACCAATTACTAAATCGAAATCAGCGTTCAATTTCGATTATTCCGTGTGATTTTTGGAGAATTTCAAGAGATGTCGTTTTTGGTAGATTTTGACAAAAGTGGGAAGGCTATACCCTTCCCACTTTTTCATTTTTGGCCAAATTTCAAATTTTGCTTAAAATACATGAATTCGAATCAAAATTGAATGAAAATCACGAAAATCAGGTTTATTTTCCTATTGGTCTTATAGTTTTTGATTTAATCCTTAAAAACCCTAAATTAAGTTGTTGCGCTAACAGCACTGTTTCGTTAATTTTTGAAACGGCTGGTTTAACGAGAAAACCAATTACTAAATCGAAATCAGCGTTCAATTTCGATTATTCCGTGTGATTTTTGGAGAATTTCAAGAGATGTCGTTTTTGGTAGATTTTGACAAAGTAGTGGGAAGGCTATACCCTTCCCACTTTTTCATTTTTGGCCAAATTTCAAATTTTGCTTAAAATACATGAATTCGAATCAAAATTGAATGAAAATCACGAAAATCAGGTTTATTTTCCTATTGGTCTTATAGTTTTTGATTTAATCCTTAAAAACCCTAAATTAAGTTGTTGCGCTAACAGCACTGTTTCGTTAATTTTTGAAACGGCTGGTTTAACGAGGAAAACCAATTACTAAATCGAAATCAGCGTTCAATTTCGATTATTCCGTGTGATTTTTGGAGAATTTCAAGAGATGTCGTTTTTGGTAGATTTTGACAAAAGTGGGAAGGCTATACCCTTCCCACTTTTTCATTTTTGGCCAAATTTCAAATTTTGCTTAAAATACATGAATTCGAATCAAAATTGAATGAAAATCACGAAAATCAGGTTTATTTTCCTATTGGTCTTATAGTTTTTGATTTAATCCTTAAAAACCCTAAATTAAGTTGTTGCGCTAACAGCACTGTTTCGTTAATTTTTGAAACGGCTGGTTTAACGAGAAAACCAATTAACTAAATCGAAATCAGCGTTCAATTTCGATTATTCCGTGTGATTTTTGGAGAATTTCAAGAGATGTCGTTTTTGGTAGATTTTGACAAAAGTGGGAAGGCTATACCCTTCCCACTTTTTCATTTTTGGCCAAATTTCAAATTCTGCTTAAAATACATGAATTCGAATCAAAATTGAATGAAAATCACGAAAATCAGGTTTATTTTCCTATTGGTCTTATAGTTTTTGATTTAATCCTTAAAAACCCTAAATTAAGTTGTTGCGCTAACAGCACTGTTTCGTTAATTTTTGAAACGGCTGGTTTAACGAGAAAACCAATTACTAAATCGAAATCAGCGTTCAATTTCGATTATTCCGTGTGATTTTTGGAGAATTTCAAGAGATGTCGTTTTTGGTAGATTTTGACAAAAGTGGGAAGGCTATACCCTTCCCACTTTTTCATTTTTGGCCAAATTTCAAATTTTGCTTAAAATACATGAATTCGAATCAAAATTGAATGAAAATCACGAAAATCAGGTTTATTTTCCTATTGGTCTTATAGTTTTTGATTTAATCCTTAAAAACCCTAAATTAAGTTGTTGCGCTAACAGCACTGTTTCGTTAATTTTTGAAACGGCTGGTTTAACGAGAAAACCAATAACTAAATCGAAATCAGCGTTCAATTTCGATTATTCCGTGTGATTTTTGGAGAATTTCAAGAGATGTCGTTTTTGGTAGATTTTGACAAAAGTGGGAAGGCTATACCCTTCCCACTTTTTCATTTTTGGCCAAATTTCAAATTCTGCTTAAAATACATGAATTCGAATCAAAATTGAATGAAAATCACGAAAATCAGGTTTATTTTCCTATTGGTCTTATAGTTTTTGATTTAATCCTTAAAAACCCTAAATTAAGTTGTTGCGCTAACAGCACTGTTTCGTTAATTTTTGAAACGGCTGGTTTAACGAGAAAACCAATTACTAAATCGAAATCAGCGTTCAATTTCGATTATTCCGTGTGATTTTTGGACAATTTCAAGAGATGTCGTTTTTGGTAGATTTTGACAAAAGTGGGAAAGGCAATACCCTTCCCACTTTTTCATTTTTGGATTTTTCCAAATTTCAAATTATTGCTTAAAATACATGAATTCGAATCAAAATTGAATGAAAATCACGAAAATCAGGTTTATTTTCCTATTGGTCTTATAATTTTTGATTTAATCCTTAAAAACCCTAAATTAAGTTGTTGCGCTAACAGCACTGTTTCGTTAATTTTTGAAACGGCTGGTTTAACGAGAAAACCAATTACTAAATCGAAATCAGCGTTCAATTTCGATTATTCCGTGTGATTTTTGGAGAATTTCAAGAGATGACGTTTTTGGTAGATTTTGACAAAAGTGGGAAGGCTATACCCTTCCCACTTTTTCATTTTTGGCCAAATTTCAAATTTTGCTTAAAATACATGAATTCGAATCAAAATTGAATGAAAATCACGAAAATCAGGTTTATTTTCCTATTGGTCTTATAGTTTTTGATTTAATCCTTAAAAACCCTAAATTAAGTTGTTGCGCTTACAGCACTGTTTCGTTAATTTTTGAAACGGCTGGTTTAACGAGAAAACCAATTACTAAATCGAAATCAGCGTTCAATTTCGATTATTCCGTGTGATTTTTGGAGAATTTCAAGAGATGTCGTTTTTGGTAGATTTTGACAAAAGTGGGAAGGCAATACCCTTCCCACTTTTTAATTTTTGGCCAAATTTCAAATTTTGCTTAAAATACAAGAATTTCGAATCAGAATTGAACTTGAAAATCACGAAAATCAGGTTTATTTTTCCTATTGGTCTTATAGTTTTTGATTTAATCCTTAAAAACCCTAAATTAAGTTGTTGCGCTAACAGCACTGTTTCGTTAATTTTTGAAACGGCTGGTTTAACGAGAAAACCAATAACTAAATCGAAATCAGCGTTCAATTTCGATTATTCCGTGTGATTTTTGGAGAATTTCAAGAGATGTCGTTTTTGGTAGATTTTGACAAAAGTGGGAAGGCTATACCCTTCCCACTTTTTCATTTTTGGCCAAATTTCAAATTCTGCTTAAAATACATGAATTCGAATCAAAATTGAATGAAAATCACGAAAATCAGGTTTATTTTCCTATTGGTCTTATAGTTTTTGATTTAATCCTTAAAAACCCTAAATTAAGTTGTTGCGCTAACAGCACTGTTTCGTTAATTTTTGAAACGGCTGGTTTAACGAGAAAACCAATTACTAAATCGAAATCAGCGTTCAATTTCGATTATTCCGTGTGATTTTTGGACAATTTCAAGAGATGTCGTTTTTGGTAGATTTTGACAAAAGTGGAAAGGCAATACCCTTCCCACTTTTTAATTTTTGGCCAAATTTCAAATTCTGCTTAAAATACATGAATTCGAATCAAAATTGAATGAAAATCACGAAAATCAGGTTTATTTTCCTATTGGTCTTATAGTTTTTGATTTAATCCCTAAAAACCCTAAATTAAGTTATTGCGCTAACAGCATTGTTTCGTTAATTTTTGAAACGGCTGGTTTAACGAGAAAACCAATTACTAAATCGAAATCAGCGTTCAATTTCGATTATTCCGTGTGATTTTTTGAGAATTTCAAGTGATGTCGTTTTTGGTAGATTTTGACAAAAGTGGGAAGGCTATACCCTTCCCACTTTTTCATTTTTGGCCAAATTTCAAATTTTGCTTAAAATACATGAATTCGAATCAAAATTGAATGAAAATCACGAATATCAGGTTTATTTTCCTATTGGTATTATAGTTTTTGATTTAATCCTTAAAAACCCTAAATTAAGTTGTTGCGCTAACAGCACTGTTTCGTTAATTTTTGAAACGGCTGGTTTAACGAGAAAACCAATTACTAAATCGAAATCAGCGTTCAATTTCGATTATTCCGTGTGATTTTTGGAGAATTTCAAGAGATGTCGTTTTTGGTAGATTTTGACAAGAAGTGGGAAGGCTATACCCCTTTTTCATTTTTGGCCAAATTTCAAATTTTGCTTAAAATACATGAATTCGAATCAAAATTGAATGAAAATCACGAAAATCAGGCTTATTTTCCTATTGGTCTTATAGTTTTTGATTTAATCCTTAAAAACCCTAAATTAAGTTGTTGCGCTAACAGCACTGTTTCGTTAATTTTTGAAACGGCTGGTTTAACGAGAAAACCAATAACTAAATCGAAATCAGCGTTCAATTTCGATTATTCCGTGTGATTTTTGGAGAATTTCAAGAGATGTCGTTTTTGGTAGATTTTGACAAAAGTGGGAAGGCTATACCCTTCCCACTTTTTCATTTTTGGCCAAATTTCAAATTTTGCTTAAAATACATGAATTCGAATCAAAATTGAATGAAAATCACGAAAATCAGGTTTATTTTCCTATTGGTCTTATAGTTTTTGATTTAATCCTTAAAAACCCTAAATTAAGTTGTTGCGCTAACAGCACTGTTTCGTTAATTTTTGAAACGGCTGGTTTAACGAGAAAACCAATTACTAAATCGAAATCAGCGTTCAATTTCGATTATTCCGTGTGATTTTTGGAGAATTTCAAGAGATGTCGTTTTTGGTAGATTTTGACAAAAGTGGGAAGGCTATACCCTTCCCACTTTTTCATTTTTGGCCAAATTTCAAATTTTGCTTAAAATACATGAATTCGAATCAAAATTGAATGAAAATCACGAAAATCAGGCTTATTTTCCTATTGGTCTTATAGTTTTTGATTTAATCCTTAAAAACCCTAAATTAAGTTGTTGCGCTAACAGCACTGTTTCGTTAATTTTTGAAACGGCTGGTTTAACGAGAAAACCAATAACTAAATCGAAATCAGCGTTCAATTTCGATTATTCCGTGTGATTTTTGGAGAATTTCAAGAGATGTCGTTTTTGGTAGATTTTGACAAAAGTGGGAAGGCTATACCCTTCCCACTTTTTCATTTTTGGCCAAATTTCAAATTCTGCTTAAAATACATGAATTCGAATCAAAATTGAATGAAAATCACGAAAATCAGGTTTATTTTCCTATTGGTCTTATAGTTTTTGATTTAATCCTTAAAAACCCTAAATTAAGTTGTTGCGCTAACAGCACTGTTTCGTTAATTTTTGAAACGGCTGGTTTAACGAGAAAACCAATTACTAAATCGAAATCAGCGTTCAATTTCGATTATTCCGTGTGATTTTTGGAGAATTTCAAGAGATGTCGTTTTTGGTAGATTTTGACAAAAGTGGGAAGGCTATACCCTTCCCACTTTTTCATTTTTGGCCAAATTTCAAATTTTGCTTAAAATACATGAATTCGAATCAAAATTGAATGAAAATCACGAAAATCAGGTTTATTTTCCTATTGGTCTTATAGTTTTTGATTTAATCCTTAAAAACCCTAAATTAAGTTGTTGCGCTAACAGCACTGTTTCGTTAATTTTTGAAACGGCTGGTTTAACGAGAAAACCAATTACTAAATCGAAATCAGCGTTCAATTTCGATTATTCCGTGTGATTTTTGGAGAATTTCAAGAGATGTCGTTTTTGGTAGATTTTGACAAAAGTGGGAAGGCTTATACCCTTCCCACTTTTTCATTTTTGGCCAAATTTCAAATTTTGCTTAAAATACATGAATTCGAATCAAAATTGAATGAAAATCACGAAAATCAGGTTTATTTTCCTATTGGTCTTATAGTTTTTGATTTAATCCTTAAAAACCCTAAATTAAGTTGTTGCGCTAACAGCACTGTTTCGTTAATTTTTGAAACGGCTGGTTTAACGAGAAAACCAATTACTAAATCGAAATCAGCGTTCAATTTCGATTATTCCGTGTGATTTTTGGAGAATTTCAAGTGATGTCGTTTTTGGTAGATTTTGACAAAAGTGGGAAGGCTTATACCCTTCCCACTTTTTCATTTTTGGCCAAATTTCAAATTTTGCTTAAAATACATGAATTCGAATCAAAATTGAATGAAAATCACGAAAATCAGGTTTATTTTCCTATTGGTCTTATAGTTTTTGATTTAATCCTTAAAAACCCTAAATTAAGTTGTTGCGCTAACAGTACTGTTTCGTTAATTTTTGAAACGGCTGGTTTAACGAGGAAACCAATTACTAAATCGAAATCAGCGTTCAATTTCGATTATTCCGTGTGATTTTTGGAGAATTTCAAGAGATGTCGTTTTTGGTAGATTTTGACAAAAGTGGGAAGGCTATACCCTTCCCACTTTTTCATTTTTGGCCAAATTTCAAATTTTGCTTAAAATACATGAATTCGAATCAAAATTGAATGAAAATCACGAAAATCAGGCTTATTTTCCTATTGGTCTAACAGTTTTTGATTTAATCCTTAAAAACCCTAAATTAAGTTGTTGCGCTAACAGCACTGTTTCGTTAATTTTTGAAACGGCTGGTTTAACGAGAAAACCAATAACTAAATCGAAATCAGCGTTCAATTTCGATTATTCCGTGTGATTTTTGGAGAATTTCAAGAGATGTCGTTTTTGGTAGATTTTGACAAAAGTGGGAAGGCTATACCCTTCCCACTTTTTCATTTTTGGCCAAATTTCAAATTTTGCTTAAAATACATGAATTCGAATCAAAATTGAATGAAAATCACGAAAATCAGGTTTATTTTCCTATTGGTCTTATAGTTTTTGATTTAATCCTTAAAAACCCTAAATTAAGTTGTTGCGCTAACAGCACTGTTTCGTTAATTTTTGAAACGGCTGGTTTAACGAGAAAACCAATTACTAAATCGAAATCAGCGTTCAATTTCGATTATTCCGTGTGATTTTTTGAGAATTTCAAGTGATGTCGTTTTTGGTAGATTTTGACAAAAGTGGGAAGGCTTATACCCTTCCCACTTTTTCATTTTTGGCCAAATTTCAAATTTTGCTTAAAATACATGAATTCGAATCAAAATTGAATGAAAATCACGAAAATCAGGTTTATTTTCCTATTGGTCTTATAGTTTTTGATTTAATCCTTAAAAACCCTAAATTAAGTTGTTGCGCTAACAGCACTGTTTCGTTAATTTTTGAAACGGCTGGTTTAACGAGAAAACCAATAACTAAATCGAAATCAGCATTCAATTTCGATTATTCCGTGTGATTTTTGGAGAATTTCAAAAGATGTCGTTTTTGGTAGATTTTGACAAAAGTGGGAAGGCTATACCCTTCCCACTTTTTCATTTTTGGCCAAATTTCAAATTCTGCTTAAAATACATGAATTCGAATCAAAATTGAATGAAAATCACGAAAATCAGGCTTATTTTCCTATTGGTCTTACAGTTTTTGATTTAATCCTTAAAAACCCTAAATTAAGTTGTTGCGCTAACAGCACTGTTTCGTTAATTTTTGAAACGGCTGGTTTAACGAGAAAACCAATAACTAAATCGAAATCAGCGTTCAATTTCGATTATTCCGTGTGATTTTTGGAGAATTTCAAGAGATGTCGTTTTTGGTAGATTTTGACAAAAGTGGGAAGGCTATACCCTTCCCACTTTTTCATTTTTGGCCAAATTTCAAATTTTGCTTAAAATACATGAATTCGAATCAAAATTGAATGAAAATCACGAAAATCAGGTTTATTTTCCTATTGGTCTTATAGTTTTTGATTTAATCCTTAAAAACCCTAAATTAAGTTGTTGCGCTAACAGCACTGTTTCGTTAATTTTTGAAACGGCTGGTTTAACGAGAAAACCAATTACTAAATCGAAATCAGCGTTCAATTTCGATTATTCCGTGTGATTTTTTGAGAATTTCAAGTGATGTCGTTTTTGGTAGATTTTGACAAAAGTGGGAAGGCTTATACCCTTCCCACTTTTTCATTTTTGGCCAAATTTCAAATTTTGCTTAAAATACATGAATTCGAATCAAAATTGAATGAAAATCACGAAAATCAGGTTTATTTTCCTATTGGTCTTATAGTTTTTGATTTAATCCTTAAAAACCCTAAATTAAGTTGTTGCGCTAACAGCACTGTTTCGTTAATTTTTGAAACGGCTGGTTTAACGAGAAAACCAATAACTAAATCGAAATCAGCGTTCAATTTCGATTATTCCGTGTGATTTTTGGAGAATTTCAAGAGATGTCGTTTTTGGTAGATTTTGACAAAAGTGGGAAGGCTATACCCTTCCCACTTTTTCATTTTTGGCCAAATTTCAAATTCTGCTTAAAATACATGAATTCGAATCAAAATTGAATGAAAATCACGAAAATCAGGTTTATTTTCCTATTGGTCTTATAGTTTTTGATTTAATCCTTAAAAACCCTAAATTAAGTTGTTGCGCTAACAGCACTGATTCGTTAATTTTTGAAACGGCTGGTTTAACGAGAAAACCAATTACGAAATCGAAATCAGCGTTCAATTTCGATTATTCCGTGTGATTTTTTGAGAATTTCAAGTGATGTCGTTTTTGGTAGATTTTGATAAAAAGTGGGAAGGCTATACCCTTCCCACTTTTTCATTTTTGGCCAAATTTCAAATTTTGCTTAAAATACATGAATTCGAATCAAAATTGAATGAAAATCACGAAAATCAGGTTTATTTTCCTATTGGTCTTAGAGTTTTTGATTTAATCCTTAAAAACCCTAAATTAAGTTGTTGCGCTAACAGCACTGTTTCGTTAATTTTTGAAACGGCTGGTTTAACGAGGAAACCAATTACTAAATCGAAATCAGCGTTCAATTTCGATTATTCCGTGTGATTTTTGGAGAATTTCAAGAGATGTCGTTTTTGGTAGATTTTGACAAAAGTGGGAAGGCTATACCCTTCCCACTTTTTCATTTTTGGCCAAATTTCAAATTTTGCTTAAAATACATGAATTCGAATCAAAATTGAATGAAAATCACGAAAATCAGGTTTATTTTCCTATTGGTCTTATAGTTTTTGATTTAATCCTTAAAAACCCTAAATTAAGTTGTTGCGCTAACAGCACTGTTTCGTTAATTTTTGAAACGGCTGGTTTAACGAGAAAACCAATTACTAAATCGAAATCAGCGTTCAATTTCGATTATTCCGTGTGATTTTTTGAGAATTTCAAGTGATGTCGTTTTTGGTAGATTTTGACAAAAGTGGGAAGGCTTATACCCTTCCCACTTTTTCATTTTTGGCCAAATTTCAAATTTTGCTTAAAATACATGAATTCGAATCAAAATTGAATGAAAATCACGAAAATCAGGTTTATTTTCCTATTGGTCTTATAGTTTTTGATTTAACCCTTAAAAACCCTAAATTAAGTTGTTGCGCTAACAGTACTGTTTCGTTAATTTTTGAAACGGCTGGTTTAACGAGGAAACCAATTACTAAATCGAAATCAGCGTTCAATTTCGATTATTCCGTGTGATTTTTGGAGAATTTCAAGAGATGTCGTTTTTGGTAGATTTTGACAAAAGTGGGAAGGCTATACCCTTCCCACTTTTTCATTTTTGGCCAAATTTCAAATTTTGCTTAAAATACATGAATTCGAATCAAAATTGAATGAAAATCACGAAAATCAGGCTTATTTTCCTATTGGTCTTACAGTTTTTGATTTAATCCTTAAAAACCCTAAATTAAGTTGTTGCGCTAACAGCACTGTTTCGTTAATTTTTGAAACGGCTGGTTTAACGAGAAAACCAATAACTAAATCGAAATCAGCGTTCAATTTCGATTATTCCGTGTGATTTTTGGAGAATTTCAAGAGATGTCGTTTTTGGTAGATTTTGACAAAAGTGGGAAGGCTATACCCTTCCCACTTTTTCATTTTTGGCCAAATTTCAAATTTTGCTTAAAATACATGAATTCGAATCAAAATTGAATGAAAATCACGAAAATCAGGTTTATTTTCCTATTGGTCTTATAGTTTTTGATTTAATCCTTAAAAACCCTAAATTAAGTTGTTGCGCTAACAGCACTGTTTCGTTAATTTTTGAAACGGCTGGTTTAACGAGAAAACCAATAACTAAATCGAAATCAGCGTTCAATTTCGATTATTCCGTGTGATTTTTGGAGAATTTCAAGAGATGTCGTTTTTGGTAGATTTTGACAAAAGTGGGAAGGCTATACCCTTCCCACTTTTTCATTTTTGGCCAAATTTCAAATTTTGCTTAAAATACATGAATTCGAATCAAAATTGAATGAAAATCACGAAAATCAGGTTTATTTTCCTATTGGTCTTATAGTTTTTGATTTAATCCTTAAAAACCCTAAATTAAGTTGTTGCGCTAACAGCACTGTTTCGTTAATTTTTGAAACGGCTGGTTTAACGAGAAAACCAATTACTAAATTGAAATCAGCGTTCAATTTCGATTATTCCGTGTGATTTTTTGAGAATTTCAAGTGATGTCGTTTTTGGTAGATTTTGACAAAAGTGGGAAGGCTTATACCCTTCCCACTTTTTCATTTTTGGCCAAATTTCAAATTTTGCTTAAAATACATGAATTCGAATCAAAATTGAATGAAAATCACGAAAATCAGGTTTATTTTCCTATTGGTCTTATAGTTTTTGATTTAATCCTTAAAAACCCTAAATTAAGTTGTTGCGCTAACAGCACTGTTTCGTTAATTTTTGAAACGGCTGGTTTAACGAGAAAACCAATAACTAAATCGAAATCAGCGTTCAATTTCGATTATTCCGTGTGATTTTTGGAGAATTTCAAGAGATGTCGTTTTTGGTAGATTTTGACAAAAGTGGGAAGGCTATACCCTTCCCACTTTTTCATTTTTGGCCAAATTTCAAATTCTGCTTAAAATACATGAATTCGAATCAAAATTGAATGAAAATCACGAAAATCAGGTTTATTTTCCTATTGGTCTTATAGTTTTTGATTTAATCCTTAAAAACCCTAAATTAAGTTGTTGCGCTAACAGCACTGATTCGTTAATTTTTGAAACGGCTGGTTTAACGAGAAAACCAATTACGAAATCGAAATCAGCGTTCAATTTCGATTATTCCGTGTGATTTTTTGAGAATTTCAAGTGATGTCGTTTTTGGTAGATTTTGACAAAAGTGGGAAGGCTATACCCTTCCCACTTTTTCATTTTTGGCCAAATTTCAAATTTTGCTTAAAATACATGAATTCGAATCAAAATTGAATGAAAATCACGAAAATCAGGTTTATTTTCCTATTGGTCTTAGAGTTTTTGATTTAATCCTTAAAAACCCTAAATTAAGTTGTTGCGCTAACAGCACTGTTTCGTTAATTTTTGAAACGGCTGGTTTAACGAGGAAACCAATTACTAAATCGAAATCAACGTTCAATTTCGATTATTCCGTGTGATTTTTGGAGAATTTCAAGAGATGTCGTTTTTGGTAGATTTTGACAAAAGTGGGAAGGCTATACCCTTCCCACTTTTTCATTTTTGGCCAAATTTCAAATTTTGCTTAAAATACATGAATTCGAATCAAAATTGAATGAAAATCACGAAAATCAGGTTTATTTTCCTATTGGTCTTATAGTTTTTGATTTAATCCTTAAAAACCCTAAATTAAGTTGTTGCGCTAACAGCACTGTTTCGTTAATTTTTGAAACGGCTGGTTTAACGAGAAAACCAATTACTAAATCGAAATCAGCGTTCAATTTCGATTATTCCGTGTGATTTTTTGAGAATTTCAAGTGATGTCGTTTTTGGTAGATTTTGACAAAAGTGGGAAGGCTTATACCCTTCCCACTTTTTCATTTTTGGCCAAATTTCAAATTTTGCTTAAAATACATGAATTCGAATCAAAATTGAATGAAAATCACGAAAATCAGGTTTATTTTCCTATTGGTCTTATAGTTTTTGATTTAACCCTTAAAAACCCTAAATTAAGTTGTTGCGCTAACAGTACTGTTTCGTTAATTTTTGAAACGGCTGGTTTAACGAGGAAACCAATTACTAAATCGAAATCAGCGTTCAATTTCGATTATTCCGTGTGATTTTTGGAGAATTTCAAGAGATGTCGTTTTTGGTAGATTTTGACAAAAGTGGGAAGGCTATACCCTTCCCACTTTTTCATTTTTGGCCAAATTTCAAATTTTGCTTAAAATACATGAATTCGAATCAAAATTGAATGAAAATCACGAAAATCAGGCTTATTTTCCTATTGGTCTTACAGTTTTTGATTTAATCCTTAAAAACCCTAAATTAAGTTGTTGCGCTAACAGCACTGTTTCGTTAATTTTTGAAACGGCTGGTTTAACGAGAAAACCAATAACTAAATCGAAATCAGCGTTCAATTTCGATTATTCCGTGTGATTTTTGGAGAATTTCAAGAGATGTCGTTTTTGGTAGATTTTGACAAAAGTGGGAAGGCTATACCCTTCCCACTTTTTCATTTTTGGCCAAATTTCAAATTTTGCTTAAAATACATGAATTCGAATCAAAATTGAATGAAAATCACGAAAATCAGGTTTATTTTCCTATTGGTCTTATAGTTTTTGATTTAATCCTTAAAAACCCTAAATTAAGTTGTTGCGCTAACAGCACTGTTTCGTTAATTTTTGAAACGGCTGGTTTAACGAGAAAACCAATAACTAAATCGAAATCAGCGTTCAATTTCGATTATTCCGTGTGATTTTTGGAGAATTTCAAGAGATGTCGTTTTTGGTAGATTTTGACAAAAGTGGGAAGGCTATACCCTTCCCACTTTTTCATTTTTGGCCAAATTTCAAATTCTGCTTAAAATACATGAATTCGAATCAAAATTGAATGAAAATCACGAAAATCAGGTTTATTTTCCTATTGGTCTTATAGTTTTTGATTTAATCCTTAAAAACCCTAAATTAAGTTGTTGCGCTAACAGCACTGATTCGTTAATTTTTGAAACGGCTGGTTTAACGAGAAAACCAATTACTAAATCGAAATCAGCGTTCAATTTCGATTATTCCGTGTGATTTTTTGAGAATTTCAAGTGATGTCGTTTTTGGTAGATTTTGACAAAAGTGGGAAGGCTATACCCTTCCCACTTTTTCATTTTTGGCCAAATTTCAAATTTTGCTTAAAATACATGAATTCGAATCAAAATTGAATGAAAATCACGAAAATCAGGTTTATTTTCCTATTGGTCTTATAGTTTTTGATTTAATCCTTAAAAACCCTAAATTAAGTTGTTGCGCTAACAGCACTGTTTCGTTAATTTTTGAAACGGCTGGTTTAACGAGGAAACCAATTACTAAATCGAAATCAGCGTTCAATTTCGATTATTCCGTGTGATTTTTGGAGAATTTCAAGAGATGTCGTTTTTGGTAGATTTTGACAAAAGTAGGAAGGCTATACCCTTCCCACTTTTTCATTTTTGGCCAAATTTCAAATTTTGCTTAAAATACATGAATTCGAATCAAAATTGAATGAAAATCACGAAAATCAGGTTTATTTTCCTATTGGTCTTATAGTTTTTGATTTAATCCTTAAAAACCCTAAATTAAGTTGTTGCGCTAACAGCACTGTTTCGTTAATTTTTGAAACGGCTGGTTTAACGAGAAAACCAATTACTAAATCGAAATCAGCGTTCAATTTCGATTATTCCGTGTGATTTTTTGAGAATTTCAAGTGATGTCGTTTTTGGTAGATTTTGACAAAAGTGGGAAGGCTATACCCTTTGAAACGGCTGGTTTAACGAGAAAACCAATTACTAAATCGAAATCAGCGTTCAATTTCGATTATTCCGTGTGATTTTTGGAGAATTTCAAGAGATGTCGTTTTTGGTAGATTTTGACAAAAGTGGGAAGGCTATACCCTTCCCACTTTTTCATTTTTGGCCAAATTTCAAATTTTGCTTAAAATACATGAATTCGAATCAAAATTGAATGAAAATCACGAAAATCAGGCTTATTTTCCTATTGGTCTTACAGTTCTTGATTTAATCCTTAAAAACCCTAAATTAAGTTGTTGCGCTAACAGCACTGTTTCGTTAATTTTTGAAACGGCTGGTTTAACGAGAAAACCAATTACTAAATCGAAATCAGCGTTCAATTTCGATTATTCCGTGTGATTTTTGGAGAATTTCAAGAGATGTCGTTTTTGGTAGATTTTGACAAAAGTGGGAAGGCTATACCCTTCCCACTTTTTCATTTTTGGCCAAATTTCAAATTTTGCTTAAAATACATGAATTCGAATCAAAATTGAATGAAAATCACGAAAATCAGGTTTATTTTCCTATTGGTCTTATAGTTTTTGATTTAATCCTTAAAAACCCTAAATTAAGTTGTTGCGCTAACAGCACTGTTTCGTTAATTTTTGAAACGGCTGGTTTAACGAGAAAACCAATTACTAAATCGAAATCAGCGTTCAATTTCGATTATTCCGTGTGATTTTTGGAGAATTTCAAGAGATGACGTTTTTGGTAGATTTTGACAAAAGTGGGAAGGCTATACCCTTCCCACTTTTTCATTTTTGGCCAAATTTCAAATTTTGCTTAAAATACATGAATTCGAATCAAAATTGAATGAAAATCACGAAAATCAGGCTTATTTTCCTATTGGTCTTATAGTTTTTGATTTAATCCTTAAAAACCCTAAATTAAGTTGTTGCGCTAACAGCACTGTTTCGTTAATTTTTGAAACGGCTGGTTTAACGAGAAAACCAATAACTAAATCGAAATCAGCGTTCAATTTCGATTATTCCGTGTGATTTTTGGAGAATTTCAAGAGATGTCGTTTTTGGTAGATTTTGACAAAAGTGGGAAGGCTATACCCTTCCCACTTTTTCATTTTTGCCAAATTTCAAATTTTGCTTAAAATACATGAATTTGAATAAAAATAAAATGAAAATCACGAAAATCAGGCTTATTTTCCTATTGGTCTGTTTTTGATTTAATCCTTAAAAACCCTAAATTAAGTTGTTGCGCTAACAGCACTGTTTCGTTAATTTTTGAAACGGCTGGTTTAACGAGAAAACCAATAACTAAATCGAAATCAGCGTTCAATTTCGATTATTCCGTGTGATTTTTGGAGAATTTCAAGAGATGTCGTTTTTGGTAGATTTTGACAAAAGTGGGAAGGCTATACCCTTCCCACTTTTTCATTTTTGGCCAAATTTCAAATTTTGCTTAAAATACATGAATTCGAATCAAAATTGAATGAAAATCACGAAAATCAGGCTTATTTTCCTATTGGTCTTATAGTTTTTGATTTAATCCTTAAAAACCCTAAATTAAGTTGTTGCGCTAACAGCACTGTTTCGTTAATTTTTGAAACGGCTGGTTTAACGAGAAAACCAATAACTAAATCGAAATCAGCGTTCAATTTCGATTATTCCGTGTGATTTTTGGAGAATTTCAAGAGATGTCGTTTTTGGTAGATTTTGACAAAAGTGGGAAGGCTATACCCTTCCCACTTTTTCATTTTTGGCCAAATTTCAAATTCTGCTTAAAATACATGAATTCGAATCAAAATTGAATGAAAATCACGAAAATCAGGTTTATTTTCCTATTGGTCTTATAGTTTTTGATTTAATCCTTAAAAACCCTAAATTAAGTTGTTGCGCTAACAGCACGGTTTCGTTAATTTTTGAAACGGCTGGTTTAACGAGAAAACCAATAACTAAATCGAAATCAGCGTTCAATTTCGATTATTCCGTGTGATTTTTGGAGAATTTCAAGAGATGTCGTTTTTGGTAGATTTTGACAAAAGTGGGAAGGCTATACCCTTCCCACTTTTTCATTTTTGGCCAAATTTCAAATTTTGCTTAAAATACATGAATTCGAATCAAAATTGAATGAAAATCACGAAAATCAGGTTTATTTTCCTATTGGTCTTATAGTTTTTGATTTAATCCTTAAAAACCCTAAATTAAGTTGTTGCGCTAACAGCACTGTTTCGTTAATTTTTGAAACGGGTGGTTTAACGAGTAAACCAATAACTAAATCGAAATCAGCGTTCAATTATAATAATAGTTCAATTATAATAATATTCAATAATTATCAATAGTTATATGCAGTTCCTAATGAGTTCTAGGCCAATAATCACGTCAGAAAAAAAAAAAAAAACCTAAAAATGATTGAACTCCTAGACGAAAACAACCTTTTGTTTAACATTCAGCTCTTTCAGAGTTACCCGTGCTTCGTTTTGCTACTAACAAATTAGTTCTAATTCCTTCTAATTCTTTTTTTCTTCTTTTCTTCATCTGGTATTAAGCCACATTTTTGAACCCGTTAGCGCAAAACCTAGACAATACCTTTACCTGGTATTGTTGTCGCCAATTTCAGCCCGCACTGGTCACTGCAGTATTTAGTTTCTGGACGCAAAGTCTCTTATGGTCCGTAATTGGATGACCTAAAATCGTCTCGAGGTAAAATGTGTCGAGGTAATCAAATTAAATTTGACTATTTTTCTTTGCGTGCGTGATTATCTGCCGAAATACCTTTTGCTTGTTCCGTCTGGAGATTTTTTTATCTCACTTTCACCTCTCTAATCTGTAGACGAGGTTATTCTCTTTCGGCGACGGTGCTCCCAAAGAGTAGTAGAGGAATGATGTCTTCATTTTTCCTTTTCCTGGTGTCAAAATAAATTCAAGAAACGAAGAATGTTTAGCCAATGGCAATCTATGTGTGTACCTTTGTGTTAGTTGAATGTTGAGATGGCTTACTAACTGGAACAGAGGATTTTCTTTTCGCAGGCCCAGCTCCCATCATCATCGGTATAGTTTGCTTCACTGAAGATCGGTTTTAGAACTATATCCTCTTTTTTCACTACTGTTTCAATCTTTTTCTGGTAAATGAGATTCAGTTAACAAAAAAGGGAAATTTTTTTATAAGAAAAAATTTAATATAAAAGATACCTCCGGGGCAAAAGTGGGACAAACTCGATACTGGTACTGGTGACGTTGTTTTCCTCGACTAGAGTCATACTTATTGGAATTATTTACACATTAACAAGCAATCCATTCACCACTGTGGGGGTATTTTGAGGTAGATTCCTATTTTATTTCTGTCATTTTTTCTTTTCTTCCTTCCCGACCTGTTCCAGTTATCTCTGTTTTTATTTGATAGTTTAGCTGGTTCCTTTGCAAGCAGTTCTGTTATTGTTCAAATTTGTTATTACTTATTTGAACAGCAAATGCCTGAAGATTTAGATTTTGTGAAAAGAACTTTTTCTCTTTCCAAATAAGCAGGAATCCTTCTCACGAATATCTATACAAATTCAAATGATACACATTATTTTAAAAAAATTATTTTGCTCTACACAAATTACAACCTATGCAATCTCCATGGCAGCATTTCCCACAGTATTCACAGCCCCTGTTTGAAAGTATAAAATATTTTGTTACCTGAGAAGTAATTAACAAGGTTTTCACATACTTGCATAATAAATCTGCTGGAAATTGAGTTGTGGCAGATGCAGTAAACTTCCAGGCTACATTCATGTCATTTCATCAAGTTGATTTTGGATTGCCTCTCAGATAATGTGCTTTTCTTTGCTAAGTAATCCTTCTATTCAAATTTATCAATGAATTAATCAAAATTGATATGGAATCACCTCATGGTGGAAGCTGTATCATAAAGCCAGAATCGTTCAACATATGCTTAACGACATTCCCAGGAAAGTGGTTGAAAAGCTTTCGAATTGTTACAATCAAAATGTTATCTTTGCCATTCACAAATCTTTTGTATCAACTGAGATGAAATAAAGTAAAATTCATTCAAGGATACTTCAATGCGATGGAGCTTCAGTGTCACGAGTTTTCTTATCTTGTCTTGTGGAGAATCTGGCGATGGGTTGCAAGCATAGCCTACGCCCATTACTTGTTCTACTCCTAACTAACTACGGCCCAAAATCGGAGCACTCCTTTGTGTCCTCGACGAAATTGAACCACCAAGCCACTCTCAGCCACCGCGATGCAATCGTATAGCACCTATATCATCACGACGAACAATGCCCGTAGAAAAACTGTCGGGAAAAAAGGTTTTCAAGCCACAAATTCATCCACCAGATGTCTTCTTCAAGATATTATTTTCTAATTTTCATTTTAAAATATACGAATAGCTCAGTTTTAAATTCACTCTTTTCAATCGTTGGCATAACACACGGAATTCAAACCTTGCAAACACACCCATGTTTTTCTGATATTCACCATAGGATTCAACAGTCACTATTGAACATATTATTTCATCAAAATGATCATGGCAGGTCTGTGAAACATCCGACAATGTTCATTTCTACAATCACATTCAATTCCTGGTTTGTGAGTAGCCAATCTAATTTCACATTGAAGGAGAAATTTTATATTTCCCACAGTCTGCTATTTTATTTATCATTTCTATTAACACTGTTCCTTACCATATCTCTATTTTTTTGGTTCTATCGTCTGTGGTAGACGAAAGGTAAACTAAGTGTAGAAACGAAAATGTGAAAATGTACATATCGCCAGATATTATCAGGTATCACAAATTTCTGGTTTTTCCAAGTATAAAATTGTAAAATCAATCTTATTAGTGCCTTTCCTGATGCTCGACCTTTCGATATTTTGCTTGCAAAACATTCGCTAGGAATGCCGGTTTCATTTCGTTAGCTTCCTTTATTGTAGCTGGGAAGGAAATCATTTTGGTCTCCGGAAGTAGAAAACATAGGAGCCCAACTAATATGTTTATGGTGGCAAAAACCAAGAAAGGTATGCTGGCGTGAACATCAGTTTTCTTCCCCTATAAATTTCAAACAGACACATTACAGTTTGTTATTAGAATGTAAACAATCATACAAATGTCACCCAATCCGAGATGATGGGGGCTAATATCCCTCCTATACGGCCGCAAGTTGAGCATAAACCGACCATTGCACTTCTGCCGAAAGTGGGAAACAGCTCCGAAGTATATGAGTAGAGTGTAGCTGTGACGCAGGCAGCAAACAGCTTAGCAATCAGCGAAAACACTCTTTTGGCAGATGCCCATTCTTTTTGCGATCAAATGAAGTTAACGTTCAGTTAAACTTCCTAATGATCAAACATTCGGCAGAGGGGGTCAAAAGTTTAGTTTACCAACGGGTAGCAAACCGGCTATGAGGCAGCAAAGACCGCTGACTAGTAAACCACAGGTTAGCATAGGTCTTCGCCCAATTTTTTCCACTACAATCATGCCCAATAAGTAGGCAGGAATTTCAACTAGCCTGATAATAATTACACGAAAGAAAAGGTTAAATAAAAAAAATAATAATCATATTAATGTCACACTTTAGCACTTGCATAGAAAGTCCGTAGTTGATGTAAAAGTTTCCGACTAGGTTTCCTGCCGAATAAGTTATACCGTAGTAACCCATCACCCCAGCAATCCTATGTTATGCATAAACCGTAAAACGTCAACAATTATAGTACCAATAGCAATAAACATCCAAAACTAAGAGGAAACGTATTATAAAATTCTTTATGATGCATACCATGCCATGGAAATAATCATTAGTCGGACCATCAAAATGTTTGAGCGGAAAATATCGGCCAAGCTCTCAACTTTAGCTTTTTCTAAATATCTTGAATAATCGCTCCCAGCTCGTACTGAACTTAATTCTATCGTGGAAATATTTCCAAATGGCTACTCACAAATCAAGCAAGATTAACCATTTTCAATTAATAGTATCGATCACTACATAGCGTAAAATACAACCGACATACCGAGTTTTCAAGATTGCGTCTAGTTTCTCCGCGACGAGAAGCTAAAACGTAGTCAGGAACGTGGATTTCATTCCTACCAATTTCCCGCAACAGAAATTGTTTCACTTGAGGATAATGTTTCTTTGTTATCAGCCACCTAATCGATTCTGGTAATATCCTATACAGTACATACACATTACTTGCCTCAAGTAACAGGGTGTCTCTGTGTTTAGGAGAAATGTTAAAAAAGGGAAGCCAACTAACCAATAAAAAGCTGTAAAACCAAACATGGGAATGCTAATGAGAAGCTGAAGTACCCTCCAGTCTCGAACGAAATAAGCCACTACACCCAGACAAGCAGATCCTGCTGCATAAACAATTTGGTAAATGAATCCGCAAGTAACTCTGTACTTGTTCCCGGCGGCTTCAACTCCTTAACAAATCTTGATAACAAACATTTTTGCTGTGACTTTTTGAACTGGATTTACCCCAAACAAAGGTGATTAGGAAGTGGCCAGAAGCGCCAATTTCTGAGAAAAATCTCAATGAGCAGAATGTTATCCAATCAGGTGAAAATGCAGAAGCTGTCGTTACGATCGCAAGTGTAAATACGTTCAGCGTAAAGGTTTTCCTTCGTCCGATACTGTAAAATTTACATAAATAATGTTAATTAAAAGGTAATATTAAATTTAAATTATTACATGGCTCACCTATCACCGATGTAACCAATGCTAACTGCTCCGATCAACATTCCTAATATAAACAGGCTGCTGGCCAGTTTGTTTCCATTCATTTTCGCACGTTAACTCGAACTAGGATGTAGACAAGCAAATATTAAGGGCTACAAAATGTGTCTTTTGAAATCTGTTGAAATATTTCTTGCTTATCTTACATCACTGACTATGGTTGAACGGAATACAGAGGTATCATAAACCCAACGGCTGCACTTTTTCAGGAACGTGTCATGGATGGAATGGTTGAGATCACACTGTTTCAAATTGGTCAATCAGTAATCTGTATCTGTCAATTGGTTAATCTGTATAACGTAATGTTATACAGATGACATTGGGCTATTGCCTCTTCCCTATGCAAAGGAACCACTTGTTTCAGCCATGTGGGAGCGAAAGATGAGCCATTACTCGAAAAAAATGTAACATTTTCATCACAATCTTCCACGATACATCTAAAGAGAAACGCGAATGGAAACCAAAACATAATAAATGGTAACAGTTTTATGCTTTTAGGGTTTAACCATCTCCCTACCTATAATTGGGCGTTCCTCCTATGAAGGTGTACGACATCACGACAATTCCCGGAAAGAAGGCCGGTAAACAAAGCCATAGAAATGTTCTAAGCTGCAAGTTCCTTGTTTTGCCAAAATTTTCCAGGATGTTTTCATAGTCGACTGCATTCGTTTCTTTTCTCCTTTGTTGTTCGAGCCTTACGAGCTTGCTGGTGGGACGAATGATCCAAAGTCAACTGAGCAAGCTAATGCCATAAGTGATCAGCAAGAACAAGTAATTTAATGGATTATGCATTTGATGTCTGTTGACAGATGCTGACGATATTGTACTGTATCGAACAAATACTGCGGTCCACAATGGCTTTTACAAGTCTGCCATAAAATTAACTATCATTGACTGCGTTCTACTTCGGCTTATTTCATAATTTACGACGTCTCGATTTTCATTAGAGTTTGTAACAAATAAGTTACTGGAGCGACAATACACAGGTCTCCATGGGGATCAGTACTTATGCTCACAACATTATGGCCTTTGACAATTTTAATTTGACAAAAATAATTCAGCGGCTTGTTTTCTGGATAATCACCTCAATCCATTGAACCTAGCAAAAGATGGCCATTATTTCTTTTTCCATACAAAACCAATTATAATTAACGGATATCATTCGGAAAAGGAAATCCATCCATTTTCATGGAATCTTTACCATGTCAAGACAGAATAATCTAGAATAACCAATGAAACAGGCCAATATTTAACACACCAGTGGTTGTTCCATAGACAGATCATACCTTCAAGACAGACGATGAAGAATTTCCAGTAAAAGATTTCAATCATGCCTGGTGAATAATATTAAATGAGTTACTGAGATTTCCCGAAAAACTCTTCATCACACGATATAATTTAACTTCTTTTTGTAAGCCAAAAGATCACATTCAGACTTTTCCACCTGGAGGTGAAACTCTGAACTTTTCAAACTCTATCCAACAACCTACGCGTCTTTTCCCTAGGTAAGGAGCAGACTGCCCCCCTCTCCTCTGGCGTCGAACTTGTGAACTTACCAAACATTATTGGAATTTGAAAACTGCTTTTCCATTAGTAAGGAGCGGACCGCTCCCCGTCAGGTCATCAGCGGGTTCTGGGTGAGAACGGGCTGTCTGCTTTATAAGATAAACTGACAGACCGCTCTCATGCAGTTTCAATGATCCAATGATCCTGGCCCAACTCGTCCAGACGCCGGCTGTAGGAATAGCTGCCTCTCTCTGTTCCTACAAGAAGAGCAAGGATAAGGAACCAATGTTACGAGAGGAAGGTAGGAAAAGGTAAGAAAGAGATCAAAGAACTACGAGATGGAAGTAGGAAGAAAGTCGGTTTGGGAATGCCCATCCCCCGCTAAAAAAAGTAAGTTTGATGCGAATCCCGGTTGCAGTTCCGGCAGTTTCGAAATTACCTACTCCTGAGTAGTGATCAAGCAATGGTTAGGACTGCACCAAGGTTCGCGTAAATGGTCAGATGGGACTTTCTTCTGCTGAGAATTGGCCAAGGAAACCGAACTTGCCCAGTTTACTTCCATTTTCGTAGTTCAATTATCCCTTTGGAGCTTTTCCTCCTGAAGGTTTGTATATTTCCATCAATCAATAACTTTTGCAATCAGATTGCCTTCCTAAAATATGCTGTCCACCAGATATCTGAAGATCATAAAAGCGCTTAGACGGACAGAACTGACATGTAGGTTGACGGTCAGGATTGGCGAGTGGGTAGCCAGGTGGCGCTGGCTAGGGGGGGTCAAAGAGGAAAACGATTAGTGGGTCGATGGGCAGAGCGGGTTTACTTGGCAAATGGGTCAGCAAGGGAAAAAGGTGAGGGGGTCAATGGGAGAAAACCGAATGGTTAAATGGGCAGAGTGCGAGCGGATGGGCGGATAGACGGGCAGAGTGCGAGCGGATAGACGGGCAGAGTGCGAGCGGATGGGCGGATAGACAGCAGACCAGCGGGACATGTTGATAGGGAATGCTGACGACAGGGTGGACGTGCGGGGCTGATGACAGCGTTGATGGCAAGACCTTGCGACGGGGTTGGCGAGTAGGTCAACAGGCACGTTCCAAATAAGGATTGACGCGAGGTGATTAATAGAAGGCCAACGGACACGCGCAGCGAAAAGATCGTCGGGTAGATGCTACAAGTGGCTCAACGAGCAGACTGGCGAGCAGGGAGATGGTGAAATGGGCAGAGGTTAAGAGCGGGTTGGCGAGCATAATTTCCGAACAGGTCCACAAAGGATAATGCGAGTGGGTCGACGGCAAAAAACCACGAACGATTACAAAGGGAAGAGTTTGCGAGCGGGTTAACGGAAAGTGTTGGTTGAAACTACTACGAGTGGCTCAACAATTAGGCTGGTGAACAGGAAGATGGGCAAAATTAACGAACGGGTTGAAAGGCAGAGGCGATGCGCAGAGGTGGAGAGTGAGTTAGCCAACAGACCAACTGGGGAAAAAGGCGAGTGGGTTGAAAGGCAGAATTTGCGACAGAGCTAAAGCGCAGAGTTGGCGAGTATGTCCACAGGCAAGCTCAGCAACGGGGCTGACAGGAAGATATCAATAGGTATCACGAAGGAATGCACAGGGGAAAATGTCGAAGTGCAGAGACTACAAGTGGCTCCACGGGTATATTTTTTTTTAAATCCCACAATGATCTTATTTCTTTGTAGTTTCTCTGCAGCTAACTAAGAATAAATCTGAAGTTTCGGATGTCTTGTAGGATTTATAACGTAGCTTATGCAACAAAACAAGCTACGCGCTATTCGGTTTGCAATGAAAATTGAAATGCTAGCTTAAAACACCGTTCAAAATCTTCAATAATGAAAAGAAATCATACGAAAAATATTATATCGACGAGGAAGTATTGACTTACATTTTCCTTTCAGTTGTTCTCATTGTCATCGTCTGTTAGCTTTATACTGACAGAAACTATTAACCCAACGGGAAGAGAAAGGTGACGTTTGCGCGAATACACTTAGAAAACAAAACAGAACTTTTTATCAATTTTAGCCTGAAAAGAAAATTCAATTATATTTTAACTAAAAACATCGATCAATTATGAACAATTACCTATTTTATCGCTAATTCCATCTTCGGTCAAAGGGATTTACTGACGTTTTGTCATCTTCATGGCCGTCACAGTCCGCAACACGAATAGGTCTATAGAAACTTGGAGAAGTATTACATTAAATACAAACTGAGATTGAATAGCATGATAAGCTTACCTTTTCACTGTAATTTCCCTGTGTCCATTGTAAAATTTCCCTAGTGGGGTAATGTAGATTAGTCAAAATAAGAATTGCAAAGGTAAGACCAGTCTGCTACATAACAACTGTGTAAAAATGAAGCAATACCTTACGACTACATGTAAACATTCATTACTTACGACTACTTATGAAAACATTCAATAAATTTTCAAGTATCAGTTAGTACTCTAACTGATACTTAAAAACTTATTTAATATCCCAATACTAATTTTAATTTACTAATCACACCTGCAAAGCAAAAAGCAACCAAAACTATATCCAGCTTTGATATTTGGAACCTCTTCTTTGACAATCTGATTTGCCTGCAATACTGAAAGTACATTGCAACTGTCTACACTAATAAGCATTATATATTATCTACAAGATCAACTATAAACAAAAAAAAACAAAAGACAAAAGCATTCATTTTCTGGAAGTAAATCTCTACTTGAAAACTAATGGGCAGCAAAATCGTGCAGTACTGGACATTACATGATTTATGCATCAATTCAACATTCCCAATCTTGAGCCCAGATAACTTTCACTTTGTTTGATCTCAAGCAAAACATTTTAAGCATAGCAGTTACTTAATCCACCAGAAATTCCTGCTTTGTTTTAACCAGTTTAAGTATGGCATTTCAATTTCTTGAACAAACAGGCCTCACAATGAGCATCCCTAATTCTGGTCGTCTAAAGTAACCTGAAATATTTCTATTAATTAACAAAGCATGCTCACATACTTTACAGTGCTATTCAGAATGTCTGCAAGTGCTCCATAAAGTAATTTCGTCGAATAACTTGGAAGTCTCAGATCAGCATACAATTTCCTGAATATCGGCAAAAAGGATGATAGCTTTGTGTACAGGGAATGCAAGTTGCTACATCACATGTTTAGACAAAATGGCCACTGAAATGGACTTTCTCCTTCTCTTTACCCAACCTCTTGTCCCTCAAATGCTATTGGCTGCTGGTAGAGGTTCGGCCATCTTATTTTCAAAAAGGCGGGACGAGAAAATGGTTTCGGCAAATTTGCTGCAAACGTTTCAAAAGTAAGATCATTTTGTCGAAAGAGGTTGACAAAGTGCATGGTTCATTAATCAGCTACATACTAGAGTGACTCACTATCAGGCTGAAAGGGTTTCTAATTAGGATGGGTTCCTTTAACCTTTATGAACACTCACCGTTGAGCTAATTAATTGTGGAATATTTAGCTTTCTTCCTACTTGGAACTTCTATGTTAAGATATTTGATCAACATTTAGTAAAACATTAAGTAAATACAGTTCCTTACATGAACGAATTGACCCAAACTTCTTTCTTCAAAAGTTCGCTTCAGGTCATACATGTAACGATGGCATAGTACATAAGACTAAGACAGGTTCAAGCTTGTTGGGTCAAGGTCAAGGCATCAAGATTCTTAAAATGCTACTGAAAATCAAACAATGCAACTGAAAAAAAGCAACATAAATTACATAATAGCTATCCAACATAAAGAAAGTGGCAGTTTGCTCTTGAGGTGCATTTGATGTTGAAATCATATTCTAATTAAGATATCATAATTCCATTGCAACAGAAAATGATGGCAAACCTGATTTAAATCATTGAAAAGCCTGCAAGAATCATAAGTTTCAAACACTACTGCTTTGGCTAAAATCTGAACGACATCTCTGCAATCACTAGGTCTTCTACCTGCTTCTACCCACGCTGACACCTCTGGCACTAAAGTTCCACCAATCATACTAAGTTGCAATTGAACCAGAGTCATGGTTTCCATGCCTCATAGGGGTGAATAGGGGTGATTTTTTTCAGGAGAAAGTGATACAAAAGTTTCCTTTAAATCTGCTTAAATTTATACCTACATTTACTCAAAATTTCTGTAGCAACGACTAGTTAACACTTACTTTCACGGTTTCACCCATGCTTCCAGCATAGCCTTCTGCTTCTACCTACCAACTACCACGTCAACCTTCCTTTCTTTTCTTTTCTTTTTTTCTTTTACATTTTCACAGCGCCGCCCCTCTCTTTCGCTTAGCGCCACGTCGTTGTGCGGTGAAATTGCAAACATTCAGGTTAGGGGTTACCTGAATTATTCGTACAGTCAAGCAACAAGTATTGACAGCGAGCAGTACACTTGTAAAGAATTTCAGCTTTATCGTGAGTTCTGCGTACAGAGCAAGAATAGATTTTCTAATTGTTAATATTATCCTCCACTGTTTTATCAAGTAAATTAGGATAAAAAGGCAAGTTATATAGTATATATATTCCGTTTTATCAAGTTTAATTGAAAAATATAGATCTAAACTAGGATCTAATAACCCAAAATTGTCAGGAATGCTATTGTTTAATAATCACATGGTTGAAGTTGAAAAGTGCCTAAGTTTTACACCTTAGCTGATTATCCGTATTGCTTTATCTAAAAGAACTCTTCTTATATTGATCTAACCGTGTGAACTATTTCTATTGTTTTAGAACATAATGGCTGCAAAGACTCCTGCTGTTGGCATTGATTTGGGTACAACTTACTCGTGTGTTGGGGTATTCCAGCACGGCAAGGTGGAGATTATTGCAAATGATCAAGGAAACCGCACCACACCATCATATGTAGCGTTTTCAGACACTGAGCGTCTGATTGGTGATGCTGCAAAAAACCAAGTAGCTATGAATCCTAACAACACAGTCTTTGATGCAAAACGCCTTATCGGCCGCCGATTTGAGGACACTGTCGTCCAAGCGGACATGAAACATTGGCCATTTGAAGTTATTAGTGATGGTGGAAAACCGAAGATTCAAGTTGAATATAAAAATGAGACAAAAACATTCTTCCCAGAGGAAATATCTTCCATGGTACTGCTGAAGATGAAGGAAACTGCTGAAGCTTATTTGGGAAAGGCTGTGGCCAATGCTGTTGTTACTGTACCTGCTTATTTTAACGATTCCCAGCGTCAAGCTACCAAAGATGCTGGAACCATTGCTGGTCTTAATGTTTTACGAATCATTAATGAACCTACTGCAGCTGCTATTGCCTATGGCTTGGACAAGAAAGTATATAGTTTCACATGTTTTCCCATTACTTGTGACTTCAACTAATTCATTTTCAATATAAGGTCGGCGGGGAACGCAACGTCCTTATCTTCGATCTTGGTGGTGGAACTTTTGATGTTTCGATCTTGACAATTGAAGATGGAATTTTTGAAGTGAAATCAACTGCCGGAGATACTCATTTAGGTGGAGAGGATTTTGACAACCGTATGGTAAACCATTTTGTTCAAGAGTTCAAGCGAAAGTACAAGAAGGATATGGTCACCAACAAGCGTGCTCTACGTCGCCTACGTACTGCTTGCGAGCGTGCCAAACGTACCCTGTCATCGTCTGCCCAAGCTAGCATTGAAATCGATTCCCTTTTTGAGGGTATTGATTTTTACACAAGGTAAAAATTTTATATTTGACCTGTTTGGCGTTTGGTTTGTTCTTACTGTATCTGGCTGTTTTACAGTATTACGAGAGCTCGTTTCGAAGAATTGAATGCCGATCTTTTCCGTTCCACCATGGAACCTGTTGAAAAGGCCATCCGTGACGCAAAAATGGACAAAGCCCAAATTCAGGACATAGTTCTTGTTGGCGGCTCCACTCGTATTCCTAAAGTCCAGAAGCTGTTGCAAGATTTCTTCAATGGGAAAGAACTAAACAAATCGATTAATCCCGATGAGGCCGTTGCATATGGCGCTGCCGTTCAGGCAGCAATTTTGCAAGTAAGGTTTACTGGAACTTATCAATTCCGGTTATTCAACGTTTCTTTTTAAAAGGGAGATAAATCAGAGGCTGTTCAAGATCTGCTTCTTCTTGATGTTGCGCCTCTTTCTTTGGGTATTGAAACAGCTGGAGGTGTTATGACTGCTCTCATCAAGCGTAATACTACCATCCCGACTAAGCAGACCCAAACTTTTACCACCTACTCTGACAACCAACCTGGTGTGCTGATTCAAGTGTACGAAGGAGAACGTGCAATGGTAACTTACATTCTTGTGTATCAAATGTGATCCGTGCTTACTGATTAACTAAACTGGGGTTATAGACAAAGGATAATAACCTTTTGGGCAAATTTGAACTCACTGCGATTCCACCAGCTCCGCGTGGGGTTCCCCAAATTGAGGTCACATTCGATATTGATGCGTAAGAAACGTCACTCTGGTAGCTTTTCGACCTCTAACGTTATATTTTGTTTCTAGCAACGGTATTTTGAACGTATCTGCTGCTGATAAGTCTACTGGTCGCGAAAACAAAATTACCATCACGAACGACAAGGGACGTTTGTCGAAAGAAGAAATTGAGAGAATGGTATTGAGCATCCTTAAATTTAAATAACATGACTTTTTATGACTATTGACGCACAGGTATCCGATGCCGAGCGCTTCCGCTCTGAAGACGAAAAACAGCGTGAGCGTGTATCTGGCAAGAACTCCTTGGAATCTTACTGCTTTAATATGAAGTCCACGGTGGAGGATGAAAAGTTCAAAGACAAACTATCTGATGCTGATAAGACAACTATTCTCGACAAGTGCAACGAGGTCATCAAGTGGCTGGATGCTAACCAGCTCGCCGATAAAGAAGAGTTTGAGCACAAGCAGAAAGAAATTGAACGTGTGTGCAATCCCATTGTCACCAAGTTGTACCAGGGTGCTGGAGGTGCCCCTCCTGGTTTCCCCGATAGTGCTGGAGCTGCTCCTGGTGCTCCAGGCGCTGGTTCGGGATCTGGACCAACCATCGAGGAAGTTGACTAAATATCAGGCTTTTGCGTGAATGCTCTATTCATTTTCCATCAAGTTGAGTTTCATTTTTAAGCTAATTCATTCAACTGAATATACGATATCAATTGCCGTAGTCATTTTGCAAACTCAAGTATATCGGTTAACTAGTTTTAAAAAGAATTGTCATCCAACATACACCATAAATTCAAAGCTAATTAGAGCTGCGTGATGTAAATATGCGACCATCTCAGTAGTCAGTAAGTGAAAAGTTCTGATGCACTTGGATGATAGTCGAAAAGCTTTTCGGTGCGACAGCTGGCGCACTCTTCTGCCATGTACGAAAAGCAGCAATCTGATTAGTGCTCCATTTCTCCGCAAGTTCATAGGTCATCTTATGCTTCGTCCAAACAGGTAAACATTGACATGTGCGTAAGTAAATGTCTCATAATGATGTCTGACAAGTTATGTGTGTTACTTAATCTTGAAAGGTGTCAACTTTCTGCGTTTGCTTATATTTGAAGTTTTTACGATACTGAAATACGGCATATTTTTGCATTCAAGGTGAGCAGTAGACCCGTTATGTTTGTTTTTCGTATCGTAATTGCTTATCCTACCGTCCTTTTTGACAACTGATTAAGGTTATTTCAAATGTATGAAAATTTTCATGATTCAGGCTGTATAGTTTATTTTGGAATTGGTCTGGATTTTGAGTTTTCAACAATCATTATCTGAGGAGGAATGCATTTCAGTCTTCCATTTAACAGTAGCTGTTTGCCAGCAATTCATGTAATGGGTGTTGGTAACGTTGAATTACCTGTATCATCAAAGGTAGCTAAAAACTTTATTTTCAAACTCTTCCTATCTCATTTCATAATTTAACAATAGAATACTGAGAAGTTACTGGTTGTGGCAGAACCAACTTCTTTTGCCTCTAGTAAACATGGAAAACAAATGAAAATCAGCATAAATTGTTCTTGGCAAATTGAACGAGCTTGCATATCATTCCCAGAGACCTCAAAATGTCTTGTACAAAACATTTCCAAATGGATCAAACTGGTTCTCATAGAGCATGGGATTGATGTGCAGTGGGTTGAGGCTGATTGTTACCTCACTCGGTTAATTATTTACCATTCAGGTGGTAATTACATCCGGCATTGCTACACAAAGCAGGGAATAGGTAAAGTCACTTTGGTTAACTTAAGTATCGATTTTAGCTTAATTTTATAAATCTAAAGGTCATTTTGGTACCATCATCTTGCAACTTCCAGTGAAAAATGAGCATCTAGGCGGTAAAATGAAAATATCGCAAACGAGTGAAACCAATTCTAAGAAAACTATCACGCAGGATCTTTCCTTATGCAACGATCCATCTTTCTATGTAAACTTTTTCAGCCTCGACTGCGAACGTGTGATCGAGCCAAAAAGGAAAGGTTGGAACATCGAGTTAGTTTACAACCTGGTGTGGAAGCCTGAAAAAGCCACGTTAGCCTTACCGAATGTTCTTTCTTTTCTCGTCACACTGGTAAGCGATCCCATTCGTTGAATTGCTTCTCAATTCTAAAATTTCCATTAATTTTAGACTAAGATGACATTGGAGTTACGCGTTTGGCAAGAAAATGTGTCTGAAAATTGTCGCCCAAAGATCATGATTATTGGATTGGATAGGAAGTACAACCCTTCTCGTCATTCATTTTCTACGTTGATGGGTAGTGATCGTCAAGTGGCACTTCTTATGTGCTCAGTTCCTTTTGTGGATGTCTACTTGGCTCGACTAACAAGAAGAATAACAAGGATCGCTTTTCGCGGCCATCAAAATGCTAAATCCGGTGTGGTCCAGCAAAGTTCGGCAACAGGAAATAATGGCAACTTCGTCGAAATGAAAGAAATACAATACGTCACGCATTCTGCTAGTCACTGGGTTGGCGTTGACGATTGCGTCACCCAATTTCACAACTTGGATATCGACGAAGAAGCGCAAATGGTAAAACCTCTTTTTGAAAAAAGCACAACACCAGACAAAGTACAACGCCAAAATACCAAATCGCGAGAGCATATCCTGATCCACGACTTCTATCAGACTGTCCTCATTTTATGGCCAAGACAAGGATCTCTTTATATGGACATCCACCATCGTCCCGACTACGTTCTGGATCAGTTAGAGCGTGGAGCAATACGCAACCCTTTAAGAACCGTACGCGCAATGATAACTCATTCAGAATTTATGGAGACAAGGATCTTAAGCCTTCTCAACCTGTGCTTATCTCTGAAGGCAAAGAAGGAGGCTCTTCAACTGCTCCAGGTAATGGCCAACAAATCCATCGGTGTGCTTTCCGAATATGCTGCTGTTTTGATAAGCGATGTCGCATGCAAATTAATCGGATGGACTGATTGCGAAAACGTCGTCAATAAGCTTTTGGCCATCAAACCGTACGAGCACTTGAGCCATTTCTTGACACTCGGCCGAGCCTTACTACGCCATAATTGCATCATTGGATTCTCAAGCGTTTCGAATCAGATTTGGAATTTCTTTATGGAATGTGTCCGTTCAAATGGCATTCCCAATAGTGAAAAAGCCCTGAGTCTCTGTATAGAAATGGCCGTTTGTATGGAACAATCGTCTGCTTTGATCCAGTCAAGATCCGAACAATTTCTCTCATGCTTTATGACACTTCCCCTTCTTCAGCAATGTCACATCATCATCGACCTCAAAGAAATCTATAAGAAGAATTCTGCCGGCCAAAAATTTTACCTAAGCCTTTGCAGGTATGTGGCCGTTACCGTCACATCGTGCAGCGTTTCGATCATCGACTGCGTAGTGGACGTTCTTGGCTGTTTCCTTTTACTTGAGCCTGAACCGGTCAATATCGCAGACATCTTTCTTGAAAACATATGCCGATCGCAAAGGGATGCTTGTGAAAACAATCAATTGCTGGAGAAGCTCGTCGCCTCATTACACACGTTGAACCTGACCACTCACACGGCGGTGCAGCTTTTAGATTGCAGAATTTCCCAACTGAGTTCGCTTCGTAAACCAAAATTCAGTTGGAGCATGAAAGAGGCCAAATTTCCCGACGCTGTCAAATATCCAGCTATCGCGGAATTTTTACAATCATCAGGGAAGAGCGTGATCTTGAAACTGGATCAAATCAGTAAAATGCGCGAAGCAAAGGATTTTATCCGCGTTTCTTTTGAAGTCATGGACGATTGTGTCAGAAGAGGTTACAGTGCTGTGGCAGTGGCTACGAAGAGCGGCAGAAGTATCTATTGTGACATTGTTAAAACCCGACATTTGCACACGTTTTTGACTGAACAGTTTGAAGCCAAAATGGATGAGCTGAAAAGACTGAAACAACTACGTCCCATCGTTGGCTGCTCGAATCCTAACGCACAACAGCCTCCGGATGCCAGTCGACAGAAGACGAAGGTAGTTGCCGCACCAAGTGTAAAATCCAAGAAAGCCAAGATGGAAAAAGGCAGAAAATTAGCGTGAAAGACTTGCTCGTAATTGATCTTGAAAGTGTACAAGTTAAATTTTTTAAATCTGAACCAAGCACCAAAATTCGGAAATGTTTGTTGATTTCGTAAAATACACATAACTTTAAACGAGAATTCAGCATTAATGTTTTGGTTTAGAATATCGTGCTGGATAAAAAGACATGGACGTCTGGAACGTCCCATCGCTGGTTCGATTCCATTAGTTTCCCTCTGCTGAACGGTAATTAACAACTGGTGTCTGAAAGGGAGGGTTCCGTTAGAATCGGTACTGGACTCCTCTCATTAAAACCTGTGATGGACACTTTCATTACTGGAAAATTAAGCAAAAACCACAACAATCGGGCGTGGTTGAACCAAAACTAAAGGTAAAGGAATATGTGATTGGAGATTTAGCCTTTTTTTTCGGGGGTGGAGCAAATTAACGTGATTGACATTTGGAACGACCAAGCCTTTACCCTGCCAATAATTTCGACGAGCTTTGTTTCTCTTCGTTTTCAGATGCCGGAGCATCGATTTATGGAAGAAAAAAAAGCGTATTTAAAAGCCTGCCAACAATGCAGTATACCCTCATTCTTAAATCCGTCACAAGATAGACAAGATGGCGAAAACTATTCACTACACAAGTCTCACCTGTCTGGTACTAGCTCTTCTAGTGGATCCATCATCACCACTAGCTGACAGCCAACTGTTTGACTTAATCTTGACGTTGAAAAATCCATCCTGCCCAAGCTTTGTTATCGTTTTTGATCAACTTTCATGGGACGAAGAAATCGAAGAATTATCTAAAGAGTTGTTGCAATTCAGCCATTGGAATTCCATCATTCTACTGTCCAGTCATCAAGACGTTCTACAAACCTGCGGAAGAGACGATGGCAAAAAGGTGTTGGGATCTATCACTTGCAACAACGCAGTGGTTTTCAGTCGCCATCCTGACGAACTCACGCGAATAAACAATCAGGTAATGAATTGCTTCTACGTCAGTAAAATGATTGTCATCACTCAAATGACGTCCGACTCGGCTGACGCCTGGCTGAAAGAGAGGAAGAAAGAAATGATTATCCTCATACTTCGAGAAAGCAATAAAGGTCTGAGACAAATCCGCAATTGGATGATTAACGATCAAATCCACTACACTAAACTTGTCCGCCACACAATCGTCACCAAAGAAAAATTGGGATTTCGCGAAGGGAAGAACTTGATGGGCCGTAATCTGAGAGTGGCAACTCTGAATTTCCCACCTGTTGTCTTTATCGCTAATCAAAGTAACACGGTCACTATCTACGGCATCGAGCCATCGCTAATGGAAGTCCTTGCCAGTGATTTGAATTTTACTTTTGATTATTTCCCTGTATCTCCTTACGAAATGTGGGGCTCTGTCTCTGGAGAAGGAGAAAACCGGACGGCCACTGGCCTGTTGGGTGCGTTGATGAAAAAAGAAGCTGACGTTGCATTAGGTAATCTTTACATAGATTACACTCGTCTATCAATCATTGGATTCAGTTCATACTACAAAATATCGGAAGAATGTTTCTCGGTTCCAGCAACCCGTCCCTATCCTAAATGGACAGCTTTGTACCATCCGTTTTCAATCGAAGTTTGGCTCGCCACCTTCTTTTCCATCTTCTTCGTTATCTTGACGTTACGTCTCGTAGCGATGTGGTCGATCGAGTCATCGATAGTCGATTCATATTACCGAGATCCAGTTGTTTGTTTCATGTCCGTCATCGGCCACTTGTTCGGACTCCAACAGACGCAGGAAATTCGATCGATGGCCAACCGACTTTTTCTTGTTTGGTGGTTGTTCGGGGCCCTCATTCTCTCGACTGGCTATCGATCAGGTTTGATTTCTTTCATGACATTCCCTTTCACCCCTCCACCGATTGATACGATCCAGCAATTAGTGGCCAGCCCGCTAAAGAAAATCGTTTACGACCCGCTGATGAAGGAGATCCTCATGAACTCGGACAATTCGTTACAGAGGCAGTTGGGTCGCCAGATGATTACCAACGATAATTTGACTTACATGTTCTCGCTGATGAATTCCAGTGACTGGGCTGTGGATGCCAATCTCGATAATTTGCGATACGTAGTCGCTACTCAGTACCCGATGACCCGCTCCGGACCTCAAGTTCATCTGATGAGGGAATGCGTTTTCGCTATGAGGGCGGCCCTTGGACTGCAGAAAGAGTCTCCACTTAAACCGTATTTCGACAGAGAGATACAACGTCTTATCGAAGCAGGTCTTATCGAATACCATCGCTCGAGGTTCGCCAAAAAGGCTGTCGTTTGGAACCCTAAAGCTTCGAAACAAAAGACTGTCGCCTTTTCTCTGGATAGCCTACAAGGAGCGTTTTATTCGTTGGCATTGTGCGTCCTAGCCGCTATCCTGGCATTGATTGGAGAAGTGATGCATGCCTTGATCAAAACTCGTCTATCGAAGTGATCTGCGATGGAGCTTCTCAATGATGTGCTTGCACCTGATATTCATATATACACACATTTTCTTTCAAAGGCTGGCAAGTGCGTTGGGGAAACGACTTCATATTGCCAGATATCTGTTGTTGCACTAAAGAATATTAATCCCGGTAATGTGTGTGAATTCTAATATTACGAAAATACAAAAATACACAACGAATGAGGGAGTCTTGTCAATGTTACACTTATACACACAAGGTCCACCCTTTGAATAGCCTAGACGTTCGGCTAAATGCACTTTGATTCCGTTTTATTTTGGAATCTTTATAATTAAAGGAAAACTAATATTTTATTCGAAATCTTAATTTACGAAGTATAATAACCTTCGCTTTTCAAGGAAAGATTTAAACAAGACGTTCTTACATGGGACTCATTTCATTATTCATTTAATAGTTAATCATTCGACCTAGAGAGCAAAGATACCAATGCAGCCATGACCAGCAAAATTTGTATTGCTCTCTATCTAAATATGCCACTAATGTACAAAGCGATAAGCAAACTATGAACCGGGGGGCTTGTTTAAATACTCAGTAAAGAAACATAAGATAAAAAAGCTTTAATTCTGCCGAGTCACGTCAACCTCCGCCCCCACCCACTACCATATGTCACCGCTTCCTTGAACTTGTTGATGATGAAATTTACGATGATCGAATACCAATCTTCTAACGGAAACTCAAGGCCAACATGGTAAACAGTCAATCGTAAGTTGCGTAACACTGGAGAAAACAGCAGCTCTATTCTTTGTGTAGGGTAGCCTATCCCGATATCAACACACAAAAGATCGGTATATGTTACACAAGCTCCGAGATGACTGTTGGAACAAGAGAGATAGCAAGTGATGCACTAATTGAGTTCAGCCTCGAGTGTTTTGTCTCACTTGACCTATCCAACACCGCCCTCCAAACAAACAGCCTATAAATTGCAGCTTCGTTTCAGATGCGCTGGAACAGTTGCAGGCCAACCCGGAGGCTGCCCAGCAGCCGTGTCTTCATTAAAAGAGTTGACAGGTTGCAGGATGGATTATCTTAAAGACAAGCATTTAATCGTCACAGTCTTGTTGGCCGTTGTGATATCCTGCAACGGCCAGACGATTTTAGGTGTCCAGCATTTTGCCCGTCAGCGTTTGGAACAAGAATCATGGGCCAAAATTGCGAGACACGCAGAGGATAGACCATCAGGCGAGCTGCATCGTGAATTGAAAATCTCTTTGTTCGCGCCAAATTCAAATTATAACTACAGTTTGCAGTGCATCGAAGACGTCTTGTTCTACGTTGACAGCCTCGTGTTCAATAGGAGCGAATGGGCCCTTGAAAGTAAGCCTTTCTTCTCTATCCCCATTAAAGCATCGTCTGTTATCATGTTGTGAAAACAAAACAGTAACATAACCAATAATTATCACAGTGCTGGAGTCATCGGCCCAGCTTCCAGCTGGAGTCTTCGGTGCTGGTAATTATCATGCCGCAGGATTGTTCGACGAGTGTCTTGCTGTTCGTTCCACATCAAACCGATTTAAAGGCCAATATTGCACCGTCTTCTTCAAACCGGAACCGGTTGAACAATCCGGAATGGTGGATAATAATCCGACAACCAATCAAACGTCTACCGCATTCATTATTTTACGTCAGCTGTTTGGGACGTCGGTGCTGGACGCCGTCCGAGTGGAACCTAAAATTTCATCAGCAGATGCTTCGACATACATGCTGCCCAGCTTGGGTCTTTGCATTCCATCTTCATGCAGCGCTTCCGATCTTGCTCATTCTGTGGCACAGCTGATTGGTCGTTACGTCATCGCAAATCAGTCCATCGTCACAATTGCCGATGAAAACTATTGTTTCACAGCTGAAGAGGATTCATCCACTTCGTTTAGCGGTCCCGACATTGCCTTTATGTACGACCGTTTGAAAAATGATTGACACTCATCATCCTTTCTAAAACGCAATTTTAATTGGTTTCTCTATAAAAATAAGGGCCACATTAGGTGCTATTGGCCTCTTGGTTCTGTTGGCCACTGCACATGAAAGTTGGCGGATGTATCGTGGCATTAGATTCTCCGCATCGGATAATGCAGCCGTCAGTGTTTTGCATTGCTTTTCGGCTTTGAATAATGGCCGGAAGGTGTTATCCTTAAAGTCGGCAGGTTCTGATAACCTGTCCTCCTTGCATGGAATTCGATTCTTTTCTACCTGTTGGGTTGTTTTGGGACACACGTGGTTGAAGGGTGTCATGAGCAACGTCATCAATCCTAAAATGGTCGTAGAGGTAAACATTAAAAATTCATTTTTTTTTTCAAAATCCCGATAGGTTTGAGATGCAAATGTTTATGCAGGAAGCCATGCGTTGGGAAATGGAAACTATCATCAACGCTACCGTTTCTGTTGATTCGTTTTTCTTGATGAGTGGTTTGCTTGTTTCGTATCTCCTTCTTCGGGAACTGGATCGAACCGAAGGCAAATTCAATCTTCTGCTGTTCTACGTTCACCGATATCTCAGGTAAACGATGGATTTTTTTTGATTAACTACCTGTGTTAATGGAATTTATTAATTCAAATGGGAGAATCTTATATTTTACAGATTGACCCCAGTTTATGCTATCATTTTGGGCTTTATTGCAACGTTGATGGTCTACATTGGCACAGGTCCTAATTGGTACAACGTCATCGTAGCATCCGAGGGATGTCGGATTACCTGGTGGAGGCAATTCCTCTACAGTGAGTCATCTTCCTTTAACTTTAAAAAAAAATAAAACTAACATTTAAATTTTCAATGGCAGTCAACAACCTGTTCCCGACCGACACGAACGTCCAGGTATAACAATCATGGAGGCACCAGGTGTACACATACAATTGATTTCTTTTTAAAACAGTGCATGGGAGAGACTTGGTACATAGCGGTGGACATGCAGCTATTCATCATAGCACCGCTTTTGATTTACCCATTATGGCGATGGAAAACGACTGGTCTCATTTTAATGGCCATCGTCAGTTTGGCCACTTTGGCTGCCAACTTTGCAGTCTACGCAATTTACAGCTTTCCGCCTACCCTCATGCCAAGTCGAATGTAATTTTCGGTAGATTCAAAAATGTCGTACTTGAATAATATTTTGAAATAATCAAGGCAAGAGATGATGAAGCTTGTTATGACTTACATGGATAATTATTATTCCAAGCCGTGGACTCGCGCACCTCCTTACCTGATTGGCATTGGGACGGGATGGTTCTTACATCGCGTCAAACAATCCAAATTGCACGTATCTCCGGTACGCGTTAGACCCAAATGATTTCACATTATCATCTTAAAGTAATTTGTTTTTTTTATATTTTCAGTGGATAGTTGCGTTGTCGTGGACGCTATCGGCTGCGATTGCAGCTTCAATCATTTACGGATTGACTCCGTACGTTAACGAGACGTTAGTGCCAACTATCGACGATGTCGTTAAATTAACGTACGGACCACTTCACAGAGCTGCCTGGGCTCTGGCTCTTGCTTGGACTATCGTGGCCTGTATCCATGGTTACGGAGGTAAGAAACATGTTTTCCATTTTTAATCTTTACAAACAATTAATTTTGATTTGATCTAATTAGGATTTATCAATCGATTTCTGTCTTGGAGAGGATTTCTACCTCTGAGTCGATTGACCTACTGCGTCTACCTCATCCACTACGATTACCTGAACGTGTTTTATTCGCTGAACCGCAAAATGATTTACTACAGTTTTATCGATCAGTTGACGACCTTCTTTGGTATCACGGTGACTGTGTTTGGTCTGGCGCTTATCGTTTCCGTCTGCGTTGAGGCTCCGTTCATCAATTTGGAACGATGGATGTTTAAGTCACACGCTGATATTGGTAAATAATAAATTAAGAAGCTCTATAGTCCATAAGTTAATTTCATTTTCATGTTTCTAAACAGCCCGAGGAAAGTCGGGAGAAATTACGGGCAAAGAAAGTAGGACAGATCCTGAACTTAATGCTAATAACGGCCACGTAAACGCGACTTTCATCTCGGAAGAAAATCCAATAGATGTTGAAACTACGTCCGAAATGAAACTGTAAAATGCAAATTTCACTTGCCACATAAAACAAAAATAAAACACGCAATTTCTATTCGACCAACTAGATTGCCTATATTCAAAAGCCCAAACACAAAATAATTGTAAACAAATGCGAATGAAAAGTCTGTTAAAATTGGGGTTTCTTTTAGACGATAACACATCAATTTAGAAATTAAAACAAATCAACAGATTCGTCCTCCTCCAGCACGACGAGCGGGAGGTGACTGATCGAGTTGATACCAAACGTATTGAGTTGCGAATCCTCCGCTGCTGCTGGGCACCGTACTCAAAGCCGATCCTATGTTTCTCCAAGACTCGGGAAGTTGAATTTTCTGGCCAGAAATGGACCATCTTGATTTGATTGATCCATCCGGAAATTCAGTTTCCACGCACGTGACTTCATATCCAAACTCTACTGCACTTCCTGCGAGTGAACAGAAAAAAATGCGTTACAAGCGAAAAGACATTGAAATTTAAGTTTTACCTGTCGATACGAACGTAACAGCAAGAAACAAACAGACGATGAGCTTAGGATTCATCTTAACAGTTCGCTTTCGAATGATGAAAACGTTGTTAGAACGACCCTTTTATATGTACGCGTCTGTAAGAGGATAGGTATACCTACCTGTGGTACACAATTCTGGGGAAAACCTAAACGCGACGTGCATTTAATGAAGCTTTGTTTGAAAACCTTTTGGCCTTGATCATTCGGTACACGTGCGCACCTGGGAAATTCCCAGGTGGAAAATCCCCGCTCCCCCCACCAAAAAAAATAGCAAGGAAGCAAACATGAAAAGTTTCAAACGGGTTGCAGAATCTTTCGCAAATCGTGGCAAACCCTGGCCAAATATGTCGTGACCATATCGGTTTTCTTGAAAACTTGCCAGCGTTTGCTATTATAGCATAATATTATTGGGTCGTTTGAATGCGAATCCCGAAACACCCGCACAACGTATACACGGTGGATTTACCTGTATTTGAATCTACGACATTATCTTCCTTCGTAATACATTTGAATTAGAACAAACAAAATAGATCCATTCTTTTGCATCGGTGCCATTGATTCTGGTATATAGTAGACGCACACGAAATAAAACATTAAAATGAGGTGATGATGACGAATCCTCTTATCAAAAAGGCAGCGAGGTTTGAAAAGGAATAATCCAATCCTGTGAAATTCTGTTAGTAATTAAGACATGACACGTTAAACGTAACTAGCCAGCTATCTATATGCAATGCAAGTATATATATATTCAATTTCAGATAGATCTTAACGCATTCCGATTATTCGTTAGAGAACAATCAAGCCAGTGTTAAACTACACTTAATTTCGAGAAATTCATTTTAATAGGAATTCATTGCTGCTCTTCCACTGCACGGCTTCGCATCAGACTAATCTGCACTTGATCATTAAACTGATCCATTTTGTGGCCGTACTCTCGCATTTGTCTACGGAACATTTCCATGTTTTCTATATTGACCAGGCAATCAGCCAACTCACGCTTCATATCCTCGAGCGAATGTTCCAGCAACTGGCGGCTCTGAAACACTTCCGGAGCGGATTTGCGACCGTGGCCGTTCATTCCGGCCAGCATGGTGAAAAATTTGTAATAATTTTCTTGAGACATGTCCCAAAATCGTTCGTCGAAAGAGAAATCTTCGTCTTCCGGTTGCGTGTTATCCGCGTAGAGGACGGAACTGTTGAATTTGCTGTACGTGATTCCCGCCGATGGGAACGTCACCGGAAAATTGGCAGCAGCGCAAGCCTCGACGACGGCCGGTTGCGAATTATCGGCGAACGTGACCAACAGTCGGATGTTCTCTTTCATATCTTTACCAAATATCGAGAAAATCGAATCGATAGCGTAACGTTGAGTGGCTGTTAATCGACTGTCTCCCGAAGCGGCCACGAAACAAGCGGCGTGAATTTGATCCACCCGCGTCTTGTGTTGCGTCAGAAACTGCTGAATGTTGCGCGTGATTTGCTTATCTCTCTTGACGCCTTTCGTGTCCCCGTATCCGGGTGTGTCGATGATCGTGATCGAGAACGGAACATTCATGCCCTCTTGATGACGCAGCGTGTAGGCCGTGACGGTGTTCGTTCGCGCGTGATTGGTTATAATCGACGTGTCATCGCGCACGCATTTAAAGCGGAACGGATCTTTCCAACGAACGCCCAAAATGTAATTGATCATGCCGTCTATCAACGTGCTCTTTCCGCATCCGGTAGCGCCCATCAGAATGATCACCTTGTGATCGCGGTGATCTTCCGATGGCGAAGCAGCATCCGGACGGCCGATGTTAAACCAACGGAAATCGTCGTTGGATAAGATTTCTTTGGCCGATAACAGGTAGACATTGGGTACGCCTCTCTGATTAGCATAAGGGCTTGATTTCTGCGCTAATACCTCGGCGATTCGTTTAGGTTTTTTCTCGATAATTTCTTCTGTTTTAGGTGAAACTTCGATCGTCTGCGTGACCGTTGCGATATCGACGTAAGGTACGGTGTTTGAATCCTAATTTAAATGATAACTCGTGAGCGGATAATCGGATGAAGCATTTCAATTGCTGACGTCATTTACCTTGTTCATATTTTTGCGTTTATTGCAACACACGGCCTTGGAAGTCAAAGCGGCTAACGTTGTGACGCATACGAAAGCGAGAATGCTGACAGCCATCAACGCCCATTGAAAGACCAGCAAAATAGTTGGATGACCTATAGACGAAACAAAATTTTAGGAATTAATTTTGATAATGATTTAATTAGAAGCCATGTACATCTTCGCTTGGATTTGTGGTTGCAGAACGTAAAGTACTCCATCAATGCGGGGAAACCGGATAACACGGCGGCAACGATGGAAGCAGCAATGGAAAGAATTGATACAACCATTGTGGCTATCAACCTAAATTTCGTTTTGAAAAAAAAATTATATTTAAATGCTTTATTTTCAATGTTTTAATAGAAAATGTCTCACAGCGATCTAGTCCGTTTACGGGCGGCTGTAATGCCTAAGCTTCCGGCCAAGATGTAGAGCGCTCCGGCCCATATTCCGTGACATATTGCATCGTAAAAAACAAAGGACCTCTTAACCAAAGAAGCGCCCTATAAAATTCAGAAAAATGAATTGAAAAATTCCAAAGAGAAAAATCTTTGTAGAATATTCAACTTGAGTTACGATGGAGAAGATTCCCAGGATGATGCAAATAGCGGAGACAGTTCTGATAGCAGCCGCCTTCATTTTCGGATAATTGAATTGCCGACTGATTTTCACATCAGATGAACGTCACTAGTAAGACAGCCACTGTTGTTGAGTAAACATCTTGATTAAATTAATTGAATTTCCAATTTTTATTTAACAGGTCTATGGAACAATTCAATTATTGTCAGGCCATGGAGACATATTCTTGGAAAGCTTCGAGTTGTGCTCAAGGCTATCGAACGCTTTTGTACAAACTGGTTTTGACGACAGAAAGAAAATCCCTTTTTTGAAATCGGTTAAAGTATAAGAACAGTTTGAAAGAGATAAAAAGAGTTGTGACCTTGTTTCTGTCATCGCTATACTCCCTTTTTTGAATTCAAAACTGTTTCACTTTCACTTACGTGTCCGCGTTTCTTTCGATCTTTGACGTCCTTCTAATCGATCCCCCGCCTTTCTTTGCAATAGGAGCACTTTCAAAATTATTACTCAAATGTTTTATTTCTGCAGTTTCACGGGGAGAGTGTTGTAAAGTAGAAAACACCCAACAGATTTCCAATCATCATAAAACTAAGCAATCGTGACCCAATTTCGATAAACCTGCTCCTCCCAATACGAAAGACGCTGGGTCATCCAGCGATACCGAAACTTAAAAGTTATAGTTAACCTGTTTCCTTGGCGGCAGGTGCAAAACTCACGTTCGAATATTTAAAATCCATTAGATCAACTCTCACGCTGAACAATTCACGAACTGAGATTAGACTTGACTTACCGACAATTCTCACTGATTTGCAAAGACGTGAACTGTTTATGTGTGAACTGCGTCAACTAGTTTTACGGAACATAACTAAAGGACTTTCGATTTTCAACTGAAAAGGACTGACATGATTGGACTTGTATTTATAGGGCGGATTCAGGAAACGTTCCGGAGAATGGCACAACCCCCCCTCGCAGTTAGATCAAATGGACAACGGGCACGTGAAAGGGGAATACAGAACCCAACCTTGTCCAGCATCAATACGTATCCCAAAATTTAAAAAAAGAAAAAAGAATAAAAGAAAAATGAAAAGAAACGTGTCAAAGTGAATGTGAACGCTGGTTACCTTTTCACTGGAAAACAAAACGATAGAGAACCAAATTTTCGCCTTGGACTACAAGAGTTGAGCAATAACCTAAGGCAAAGGTCCCTGGGTTCTCACACACACATCACATTCACCTTAATTGACCATTTTTTAAAATTCATCATCCTATTAGTGTACTGGCACAACAATTTACAGCCTAAAATTAAACAAATCAGGGCCCTGCTTTACAAAGCCAGAAAATTTGCCTATCGACAGGTGTGGCACTCAGGTGTCCCTTTGTCTTCCATTGGCGTGCTGCACGGTGCACACACAAAAAAACTGAGGTAGTGAAAAACAAAACAAAAACTCTTTTATTCAAGTTACGAACGTGAATATTGCGATGATAATCATCAAATACTGACTGCAGGCAACCCGCACAGGTACGTCGACTTGATTGCTGTCATGCTTGAATGCATGAAAAACAGTATACGTAATGACATTGAATTTCAAGTCAGTACAAAAGGGGGGAATGAAATTGAAGTAGTTTTACCTTGAAATGCAAACTCTCACCTTAGGCAAAGACAAGTTTTTCTATGTGAGTTTACATTTCACCGAACATTCATCAGAACTTAAATTAGTAAAACTCTGCTGCAACACTATTGGAATGACGTGGACCCAAACGCTTGAACTCGTTTGGGCTACACAAAGGAGTTTCGTGGAATTTTCTGATCTAACAAAGAAATTTCTCAAAAAGGCAACATCAATTGATCATTTGATCTAAGCAGAAACCTGATGAAACAGGAGACTTGTGTACAAGTCATATTTACGTAAGATGCCTATACCGAACGGACCAAAAATGGCGTTGGCTGCTACCGCCAGGAGGTGTCAACACTGATTTTAGAAAAGGACATTCTAGTAACGGTGTTCCACAAGGCTATTTGACATACATTTGTCACATTTCGTTTGTGTCGTTGTTTTGAATATATTTGCGAGGTTTTGTTCTTTTATGGCTTTAGCATAGAAGTAATTTGAATTGCTGTAATGGCCAGTGCAACGCGATAAAGTCTGTATAATCTGTTAGTGTACATTCATTTTGGCCTGCATTTTGACGTCGATTCGTATGTACGCTCTTGTTTTGGCTGTAGTCAGAACATAATTATAATTCTGCGAAGTTGGATGTAGACAACCTTGAGTCAAGACCTCTGTTTTGTTATCGAGGCCTGTGCTACATTTGATAGTATTTGATGAATGACGAAGCATTCGAGACTACGCCAAAAAATCGATTTTTAAAAATAATTGTGTGTGACGCAGGCAGATATTTTGGAAAATCATGAAGAGTAATTGCATTTTCACTAAACCCCTTAAGATACTTCCTTTTCATTTCCCAGTGTTAAATGCCTCTTAAAACTTAAAGATTCTTAGTGTTCGAGACGCGAAAAACAAAACAATCGATAATCCAATAAATATCGACTCTGCGATTCTTAATATCATTTGGGGTATAAGTTGCTCAATTATTCTTTTTTTTATTTCGCTTTTGTTGTAGCAGGTGTGTCCTCGGATGCCATTGGGTTAGACGATAACGTGAATATCGCCACGAGTTTCTGCAACAAAAATCGGGGAAATTGGCAAGGTCAATGATGCCACGCCTTTATCTCTGCAGCGTTCAGCTTTTTGTTGGTTGTGACGCAAGAAATTCCAACAAAATACGTCGATAAAAAATAAATGAAGTCCGGGAATATAACTGGAACAGCAAAACGCAACTAGAATTTTTCAGCAATTTTAAAAGTAATTCCTCCTAAGTTGAACAATGAATCACGAGGCGAACAGATTTAGTGAACTGTGTAATTGACCATTGTAACAGGACCTTTCAGGATTATTTTATTACATCCTTGCACAGAGAACAAAAACAAACAACATTCAAACAGTCACTTCAAAAAACAATATCGATGGGAGAAAAACTCAAAGACACACATTTCTGAATTAGCTCATACGAAACGGAGCTGATACCACAAAATATCTTTTAAACGAACAAATTTCATTTGCGATACCAGAATAATTCGAATGAGCGACGGGCAGAAGCAATAAACCCCTCGGATTTCTTCTCGGTTTTCTTGTTTTCATCGTCAGACGAGTAGGTGCCTTTGTCATCCCCAGGATGATTGAACGATGGAATCACTTTCGGTTCCTGTTTTGTATTACCTTGCACTGAAGACGACGGGCCTGTAGCCGAATCATTTGATCCATCTGGATTATGCTTATCTCCGTCTTTGGAACAAGGTCTCTGGGACGTTTTCACAGCAGTTTGGTAATATTCTTCAGGGGTGCCTGGCGGATGTTTCCGTTGGCTATCAGTACCGTGAATGAGGCTGGCAGCAGTTTCTGTTTGTTGTGAGAGACAACCTCTTCCACGACCGCGAGATCCTCCACACGTTTGTGTGTTGGAGGATGTAATCGATGCAGATTTGGAGGGATCGGTTCCATTCATGTTAGGCTGGATATGACTTCTGGTTTCATATCTTTTGACAGATGGCGCGGTCACCTGTCCACATGATGATTGCGGAGTCTGGCTGGATCGTGAAAGCGTGTTATCCAAGCCATTTTTTCCAGGGTTGTTTGATTTTGATTCCGACGCGTTATCGGATCCAGTTGCCGATGTCTGCAAAAGTCTGCCACGACCGAGTGAAGTGTTGGCATTGTTAAATGGCTGGGTTGTCACCTGAGAGCCGCTTGACTGTCCCTTTTTGGCCGATGATGTGGCGGATGCATCAAGACTTTGCTGTAGCTCAGTCAAAGTTTGTAAGCGGGTGAGGTAACCGGGAGCTTGTTCTTCCAGGACACGACTCCTCATTAAACTGAGATACTCGGATGGATTGAGCGCATTTGAACGAAGAGCTGTAGAATCCAAGGATCTGGCATTGGCACCTACTTGATCCAATAAACTCAATACTTTGGCTTTAGCAATATTGAGTTCATCCGAACAATTTGCCATCAATTCTTCGGTTGTACATTTTTGATTAGCGGAGGATTCAAATTTGGCCTTCATCTCATTTAGAGTCCTTTTAACTTTTACGAGACGCAAAGTCCACGTAAACGGTTGAACTTGGTGGTCTGACTTCTGACATTTACAAACCTCGTTCGTGCAAGTTCGGTTTTTAAATATCTTTCTTGAGGGCTTATCACAAGTTGTCATGCAATTACTGCAGTTGAAAACCAACAATCCCTTGTCACAATCGACCTTCACGGGCTGCATTTCCGTCCTTTCCACAACAAAGTTCTTGTTAGTCTTCATGTTGTGACCGTGTTCCCTCAATTGTTGGCGAAACTTTTCCATGTCTTCGATGTTGACAAGACAAATTTCCAGCTCACTTTCAATTTCTTGAAGCGACTGCTCTAGTTGCTGACGACGCTGGATGACTTCCCGAGTAGACGTTAGATTTCGAGCGTCCATTTTGGCCAGCATCGTAAAAAACTTGTGGAAATTTTCTCGACCCATGTCCCAGAATAGTTCGTCAAAACAGAATTCATTTTCTTTTTGAGCATTAGAACAATAAAGAACAGAGCTGTTGAATTTGCTGTAACTGATGCCGGCCGATACGGACGTTGCTGGGAAATTAGCTGCGCCACAGGCTTCAACAACAGGAGGATCGGCATTATCGGCAAACGTCACCAACAACCGAAGGTTCTCCTTCATGTCTTTCCCAAAGATGGACAGCACAGAGTCGATGATGTAACGTTGAGTGGCCGTCAGTCGACTGTCACCCGAAGCGGCCACAAAACACGCGGCGTGAATTTCATTGATTCGAGTTTCTTCTTGAGTCAGGAACCGATGGATGTTGGCCGTGATTTTCTTGTCCCGTTCTATTCCTCTCGTGTCTCCATAGCCGGGCGTATCGATGATGGTGATGGAATGCGGAATGGACATTCCTTCTTGATGGCGAAGAGTGTAGGCCGTTACAGAACTCGTTTGACTGTGCGCCTGGTTCCTGGTCACACCCTCGTCTTCCCGGACGCATTTGAAACGGAATGGATCGTTCCACTGGACTCCCAGGATATAGTTGACCATGCCGTTGATTAGAGTGCTCTTGCCGCATCCAGTTGCGCCCATCAAGATGATGATTTTGTGATCACGACGACCGGGAGTCGGTGAAGAGCCGTCAAGCCGATTAATCTCGAACCATCTGAAATCTTCATTGGCCAAAATTTCTTTGGCATTCAACTGATAAATGTTAGGCTGGCCTTCTTTAATCAGGTCCGCGTACCGTTTGGATCCGTCTGCAAATATTTCGGCAATCCTTCGATTGCTGACAGGAATTTCGCTGCTCACATTCATTTCCATATCATGGTCTTGACTATTAATGTCAGTCATCGGACGATTGTTTTCATGATCCTCAGATGACATTTTCTCTTCCAGGGGTACCATCTTTTCATCGATTATCTCAATTACTTCGCAAGATTGATCGAATTTATCTTGAAATGCTTTTTCTTTCGATTTTGCATTAACATTTTCGATACGAGCGGCTACAGATATTTTGGACATCTTCTTCTCTGGACAGGTACCAACACAAGTGTCCTTCTTCGGTGGTTCCATCATTCGTGTTTCTTTCTGTATCTGGATCGTGGCGTTCGAAGGAGACTCGACTTTCTTAATAGCATCAAGAGCAATTGCTTGTTTGTCTTCCTCTTTTTCTAAACTGCACAGCAGATGGGGTGATGACGTTGCAGATGAATTAGTCTGATTGTCCTTGTCTGTTCTTCCAACAGTCTCTTTCTTCCAAGGACAACTGTTTTCGGCCATCAATGGAAGAAAATTTCCAGTTGGTGCAATAAAAGCCTGGATGCCGGGGGAAAGATGATGTCGCTGGTTGTACACGGTAGGTCCAGGTGGAAATTTAACATGAGGAAACAGCATGGAATTTGGCTGAAAATTCGACGAATCTCGTTGACTGCTTTTGAACGAGTCGATTGGGGTGTTCTGGGATCCACTTGATGCAATATCCGGAACGAGGGCTTTGTCGGGGACAGATATAATCGTACCTTCTTTTAATAGTGAAGAACTTGGTACCAATCCTATAAAATAGTCGGTGCTTCGATTCATCGTGCCCAATATAGTAAAAGTTTTCAATGTTTCGAAAAAATGTTCAACCTGGCGTCTCCCCGAAGTCACAATACGAAAAACGGGACGTTCCGAATTCTCTTGTTTTCCTATAAATTTCTTCATCCGCTCCATCAACGTGTCTCGGGTGTAATCCATTTTCAAGATGAATACTCTGGCACGTTTATTTTGTGACTTGCGATTTTCGATTTCTTTTAAACCCATCATCATCAACCTCTTTTCTAGAAGCAGAGAACACGTGATTTGAATTTCTTTGCGTCGATAAATTAGCCATTCTTTCATGTCAGCCAGTAAACATGATATCAGTTTCATATCGTTCAGAACTCGGTTAGTTGCGTAGATTGTTTCAATCGAGTTCCCGATTGGTGGTAGCAGATCGATAAACTGACACATGACTTTCTCCAGTGGTGGAATACAATCAATTAAGGGATGTCTTGCTATCGAGTGACTCTCGCTTTTAATCCATTTCCACATTTCGAAATTCATCTCCTTTTCAATTTCAATGTCGTTCATCTTTTCTGATACAAGCCGGGCTTCGATTTGTGAAGGAATATCACGTAGAACAATTTCTATCGGACAGTCTTTCGATTCATTAATGATGAGTCTTGACCATTCGTAAAATTCTAGAAATGAGCCCTTTTGTACTTTCCCAGCTTCTGTGGAGGTGAAAACGATGCACGTCACTTTCTTTAATTCGACTGGCAAGTCTGCGGTAAATGAATTCATATCCATATTTTCATCAAAGTAGGCTTTAGCAGCCAAATAAATGTCTTCTTCTACGATGGCTTTGGTTTCGCAATTCAAGTCGACATCACGTTGCATCGAACAGATCAATTCGACTCCGTAGACGACCTCTTCCACTACGTGCGTCGCTTGGCCTCCTGTGATTAGTTGATAATGAAACATGTTTGTAGGCTCAAAATGCTGTTGGCCAAGTGTCTCGATGCGTTTGACGACGCGAAAAATAACGTCAACTTGGGCTGTCGAAGATTTATTTGCGTCTTCTTGGGTGAGTCCCGTTTCTAGGTAACCAGCGAACCACAAGTTTTTGAAGTTGCTTTGACATAAATGCGAATTGATGCCCAGCATGTGACATTTGAATTTGTCGGGTTGTTGAAAGAAGAAGGTGCGTTCCACCTTGGGAACCGAGATCTTGTTGTGGTGTACATTTTGTTCCAATACATGAATACAGCCTGTGAAATAAACGTATGGTACATTTATAGTGACAAATGTGGCAAGTAAAAAACAGAACAGTTTGAAAATTTTACGCACAAATTAATTAAATTGATAAAAGGATTTACTAATGTTATCTCTTAATTGCAGTTAAATCAAACGTCTAATTTCCATAGAAAACAATTGTATCTTTAAATGTGTATACAAGAGAAAGGTGTCGCCTAAATCTAGAAAATGAACTTACCTAGCATGATTTCGTCGGTGAAGTAGTTGTAGTAGTTTCCGACGCAGACGTCACGCCCAAGAGCGGATAATCGAATCGGATCCATGTTTACGAATTCATCGTCTAATTTCCATACAAAACGATTCCATCTTTAAATGTGTATGCAAGAGAAAAGTGTAAACTAAATCCAGAAAATGAACTTACCTGGCATGATTTCGTCGGTGAAGTAGTTGCAGTGGTTTCCGACGCAGACGTCACGCCCAAGAGCAGATAATCGAATCGGATCCATTTTTACGAATTAATCCACCTTATTTACGCAAATTTAAAATGTTTAAAACTAAATAACACGCTCATTAAAGAACTAGTTACGTAAAACTTAGCAAATAATTGATAAATATCTTTATTCGGCCCTAGGAAACAGATTAAAACTAGGCATGGCAACAATAATTATTCATAATATTATTACCGTTTGTTCTGTAACGAAGAAATAGCGTCATCCAAAACGCTGAAACAATTTTACAAAATTAGAGTCCTCGGAGTTAGAAAGCTGAACAACAACTGCCAACGAATTGAAAATGCGAACTCAAAAAGTAGAGAAAAAGGTTGGATTACCACAGAGTCAGGTTTCCCACGACACAGGCACGATGGCAGTGGTCAGCAGTTCGATTGAAACAAGGGGTTTCAAATGTTTTGTCTCGAGTGTTGTTTACAATATACAAGCTGCAATTGGACGATCGAAGAACGTGAGAATGTGCGTCGCTGTCGATTTCAACATGCAGCTGCAGCAGCTGTGATCATAATTCCATTGGGGCCAAGTATAGCAAGTCTTCCACTTGTTGACAGAGTTCGTGGGAAAGAGGAGAATGGGGAGCTGAAAAGAACAGTGCACCCCAATGCTGAGTTGCCGAGTCTTGAAATTCTGCCTGGCAGACAGGGAGGGGAAAATTAAAGAAATAATTACTTATGCCTTAATTGCTAGCAAAATTTTGCCAAAATTCAAAGATTATTTTACTCTTTAATTATCTAGATTTTTTCGAGTTGAATTCCCCCCTGGTTCACCGATGAAAAATATTTAAAATCTCAGGCTCACACCACAGGCAGGCAGAAGGCAGAACAGGTGACCCGTGATCAGCTGTGTGAAATTTTAGTTATTCTTTGCCACTTGTTAACCAAAAATTTATTACGGCTGTTGGGCTCCAGTTCTCGGGTTCAACGTTGAAACAGCTGAAGGTTAAAGTGCTAGAACAAAAGAAGGAAGGCGGAGCAATAGTGGAGCCATTCTGATTGGTGGCAAAATGACTTGAGATCTTTCTGTTGAAATTGAAAAAGATTCGAAAAAAGAAAAACATCAGTTGGTATACAGCAGCAAACAGTGAGACATCTCATATTCAAAAGGCTGTGTAACTAATCTAAAAAAAATTACAATTGTTGCTGTACAGAAAATTGAAATCAAGATGAAGAAAGAAGGATTGGACAGGCATAAAGTCTGCATGCCGGCACTGGGACGCCATTTTCTGCTCGGTGACTTTTACAACTATCGCACCGAACACCGTGTCATTGCAGGTAAACTTTTTTTTTCAAAGTCAGCCTCATGTTCAATTATTGGAAATTTTGTAAGAGTTTGTCGTCGTATGACGTTGTCAGGATAAGACCATAATCAACTTGTTAATCATGGTCTTATTGTGTGATCAATGTGTTTAATCGTTAGTTGCTTACTTTTTAATGTGAAAAATTGTTGAAACGTTTATAGAATCTTAACTTTAAATTATGCATTGCCGTTACTAATCAAAGTGTTTATTATTCTAAATAGGTAAACCAGAGAACGCTGAATCGGCTATCCGAGTCGAACACAAGTTCGACCTGGAATTCATGCATTCTACAAGTAAAGAAAAATGGGAGATTATGGGTCTCAACGAGCACATGCAAGCCACTGTTGTGGCCGGTCTCATCGATAAATACGGCGGTGCCAGTAATTACCTGAACGATCAACCAATTGTGACGCAAGTCACACACACCTTCGGCTGTCGTGTTCAGTCGAAACAAGAGAAAATCCATTGTTTGGAGACTTATTTTAATTCTTATCTCCCGAACAACGCGGAAGATTTAAAAATAACTACCGAAGCTACGCACATTGTGACGAATATCATTTATGGAGCTGAATTCTATTGCGTGCTTGCTGAAGACATGGAAGACGGCCGTGAAATCGATGAAGATGTCCGTCTCGACGCTGAGAAAAAGTTGTCTAAAATAGCAACAAAGATGGAAGATGCATTAAATGAATGTCAAGATTTGGCAGAATTTAAAGAGCAGTTTGACAAAGATGAAGCGAAACAACTCAGCCGTATGAAATGTCGATTTTACGCCGATTTTCAATCTCAGGCCGTTCGGGAGTTGGGCGTCTTCGACGTCTACAAGCATTGCCTAAAACTGATTGATCAAGTAAAGAATCCTGCTGGTGAAAACAACAATGCCATTGCAGTTTTTCTCTCTCCACCTGCAGCGTCGCCAACCATAGGCCCGTCAATACAATACCGAGATGTAGATGCCGACCTAATAGCTCGTTGTTTCCGAGTATTGGATGAGCTGGATCAAATGACCGTAAGGTTGGATGCATTCCGCAGGGCACTTAAAAAAGCCAATCGAATTTCTATGAAAAAATTTGGAGATGCCATAAGTAAATACAAGGAGATGATAAAGAAGAGCTTGAAAAATGGCGTAGTCAAAGCTCGACATGTCAATTGCAACGACGAAGAAATTGAAAAAATCGTCGACATTATCGAGAACCAACCGCTCTTCAAACAAACTCGATTGGAGAGTTGGCTGAACCAAAAAAAGTCGGAGTCGGAGATGATTGAGCGGATGTCTAGTGTAACTGGCATCACATTCGTTAACGACGAGAAACAATTGAAAGAGAAGCTTTCAGATTCTTTCGACATCGAGTACGCATTGGTGTTAAAAGTTCCACCACTGGATGAGAAAAGCAACGACATCCTTCAAGCAATGGGAGAGTACGTTCAATACACGAAGTTGGTGGCGGCTGGCGATGAAGACGAAAACTTGGATGAGGAAGACACCGATGAAGGTAATCAACCGTGGCATATGATACCTCGCAAGCGGAAGCTCGTACTGGAAAAGATTCGTGAGTTTACCAGTCACGTGGAGAAGAACAAGCACGTGGAGAAAGTAACCCAATTCATGGTCATGGTTGGTGTTAAGAATAAATGCAGCTATTACATCTACGCAAACGAAGAATTGGTTAAAGAAAATATGTCTCAGCTGCCTAGTGCGCCCACTGATCTAAAACTGCAACTGATATCAGCACCTCAAAAATCGAAATCGGCTAAAAAGTTAACATCAATCCGCTTAGGATGGGAGTATAAAGATTTGGGCTACGCTCACCACTTTTGCGTAGAGTACAGATCGAAAAGCAGCTCGGAAAATTGGCTTCAGCAAAAAACTAAACAGGGCGAGAATCAAACGACGCTCAACTTCAAACTCGGATCGTCGATGGAAATTCGAGTGATGGCGGACACTTGCATCGGGCGCAGTGAATTCAGTGACATCGTCGATACCGAAACTGCACTCGACACGACCGAAGTCGAAATCGATTCCGACGCGGAGGAAGAAGGAAAAACGCCAACACGGAAATTTGAGAGCCAACCAAAATTTAAAACCACCAACGGGTTAGCTAAGCCGAACTTATCATCAAACGGAAATAGTAAAACTCTTCTAGATTCTCCTACTGACCTGGAGGTGGAATTGGTTACCCAAACCACAGCGGAATTGGCTTGGTCTCGGCCTTCAACCGGTGCCCGGAACATTTCGTACCGCGTCCGTTATTGGAAATCGGATGAAGATGACACCACCTGCCAAGAAATCGAAAGTCCTTCCAGCGGATGCCGTTTACGAAAACTCGAGCCGGAAACGACTTATCTCGTTAACGTCGTTGCCGTATCGAACGACGGGCAGAGCGAACCCAGCGTAACTGTCGAAGTCAATACGCAAATCCAAGAAGTCCGTTTTGCCGAAACGATCGTGAAACGCTGCAAGAAAATTGGCAGCAGAAATGGAATGGATCTGTTTGGTGTTCCACTCGTCAAATCGTCCGGAGCGAAAACATCCGAGCGTTTCGTCTTTGGTCGACCGGATGGAAAATTGCAACATCGGACGATATTGGTGATGGGCGCCACTGGTTCCGGCAAAACGACGCTCATCAACGGCATGATCAATTACGTGTTTAACGTCCAATGGGAAGACACGTTCCGTTTCCAGCTGATTCAGGAACAAATGGCAGGCCGTTCCCAAGTCGATAGCCAAACAAGTCGCATCACGGCCTACGATATCCATCACACCGAGGGATTCCGCGTACCGTACTCGTTAACCATCGTCGACACGCCCGGCTACGGTGACACCAAAGGTCTCGACAGGGACCAGGAGATTACCGACATGGTCCGTACATTCTTCGAAGACAAGAATGGCATCCAAGAGCTGGATGTGATTGGATTTGTAGCCCAAGCTTCTCTTCCTCGTTTAACACCAACTCAAATTTACATCTTTGATTCGGTGTTGTCCATCTTTGGCAATGATGTCAAGGAGAACATCAACTTCTTATTGACGTTCGCCGACAGCCAAGTGCCGCCCGTCTTAAGCGCAATAGCTCAGGCTGGTCTTCCATGTCCTACCGGATGCCTTGAACGGGAGAGCCTGTTAACCACAAGTTCAACAATTCGGGATTCTTTTGTTCCAGTCGCGAGTCCGCAACCAACACGGCCGACAAGTTCAATCGTTTCTTTTGGCAGATGGGCATGGCGAATTTCCAAAATTTCTTTTCCCAGCTGGCAACGATGAAGACCAAATCGCTTTCGTTGACCAAACAAGTCCTGGATGAACGGAAGCGACTGGAATCGACGGTGGATGGTCTTCAACCACTCATCAAAATCGGCCTAGCGAAGATGGAAGAAATGAGGAAGACGAAGCAAATGATATCCAACTGTCAGGCGCAGATCGACGCCAATGAAAATGTGGAATTTGAAGTGGAGGTGAACATGCCCAAGAAAGTGGAGAATCTGAGCGGTTACCTGACCAATTGCAACAAATGTTACGTCACCTGTCACAATCCCTGTGCTATCCCAAATGACGATGGTAAGATGAACTGCTGGGCCATGGATCACACCACACCGAGAGACACCCGTTCCTGTAGAATCTGCCCGGAAAAATGTATCTGGAACATGCACGCTAATCAGCCGTACAGGTGGGAGTACGTCCCTGAGAAACAGGCCACTTCATCGGATGCAATTAAACAGAAATATGAAGCGGAATTGAAAAAGAAGCTGACTGCTGAAGAACTGGTAAAAGTGCTGGAAAAAGACGTTGATTTAAACAACAAGATCGTCTTACAGAGAGTCGACACTGTTTCTCGCTGCATTCAGCAGCTGGACGCGATCGCGTTACGTCCGAATCCGTTCTCGACGCCGCAGTATATCGACCTAATCATCGACGCCGAGCAGCAAGAGAAACGTGTCGGGTTTAAGGAGAGGATTCAGAGTTTAAAAAAACTGCGTCAGATGGCCGTTATTACCACCAAAGTTAGAAATAAGGAGTCGCTCTTGACAATGGACAAAAGAGATGACGATGACAGTCAATCCGTTGACGAAGATGATGACCAGACGGCTGATGGAGATGACGACGATGGCGCTTCCGTGACTAGTTTGACTGGCCGTCTTGCTAATTTGTCGTCTTCCACCGACCAACACAAGTTCCAGAATTCATTTTTTAATCATTAATTTCGCATGACGTGTTGTGCAAATGAAAAAAACAAAGATTTCAATCGTGATGTTTGCCTTTGTTACACAGTTTGTAATGCGTCAGTGAACGAATTATGTTGAAACTGACCTTTTTTTTTATTGTTTTGATATTATTTTTTTTCTGAAAAGGTTTTTTTAGTTTTCGCACCATTTTTTCTCTCGTTAAAGTTGAGAGTTGTAAGCCTTGCAAGGTCAATGTTTTCCCACGTTTGTTTCCTACCCTCCCTCACATTGTGCTGTTTTGAAAATGGAAATTCAGAGACAATTTTCTAATTTGGAATTCAGGATTTTTCATCAAGATTTTAGTCTTAATTGAATTTAATTCGATTAATACACAGAATTTTCTTGTTGCAAGTAATTTGTATCATTAAAAAGTTCATTATTTCATCTATTCCTTCCATAAGAAATTGAGAATCTGAACACCAATAGCATGAAGAGTCCACATAAATCTTTAATAGGTAAACCATTGTTCTGCTGGACAATAAATAACGTGGTGTCTATGTTTTGAAAAGTATATCGAATATCTTGTTAATGACATTGGAGATTATTCTTAAACCAATTAAACTCTTAGTGCGCAGTAGGCAAACGATGGGGGATCGCAGTGGGTGGTGACGTCAGCAAAGAGTCATAAAGGAGGGGACTGTTGTCACCCCATGGAGCTCCTCCTACTTCTCGTTTGCGCTCTCAAAAATCAAAATGATCAGTATCAGTGTTGGGGTACCCGCCATTCGACTCAGTTGATGTGCAGCAGCTGTGCTTGTTAAAACATGTCCGACCATTTTGATCACATCAAAATGTTGGCCCTAGGGCGCCATTTTACAATTGGATCTCTCTATAATTACGTCGAAGATGTTGTTGTACCAAGTAAGTGATTACACAACATAAAATTGTTGCTTATTAGTTTTAAATTATCGTCTGATAAAAATGTTTTTGTATAGACGTTCGTTTATGGGACCCCGAAGACGTATCTCGTGTGACCATCTTGCAAGCAGAAAGGAAAGAAACGATTGAAATTCGTTCCATGGCAGCCGAAAAAATGAAAAATGATGAAGAAAACCAAGACGAAGAATCCGAGTCATTGATATCCAATTTAGGAATGGATCATCATTCCGTCATGAGCTTGACGGCCGGAATATTACGCTCGCCTTTCAAAGGAGCATGGCAATTTGCCTCCGACCGAACAGATGACAAAACTTTATCGTTTAATTCTAATGCAGAAGTTGTTGTTCATTGCCGTTGCTCCAGTAGGAAAACTTCGATCGATCCTAAAACCAAGCTGGAAATCATTTGCCGGCCAGAGAGATTAATCAAGAGTCAAGCCACTCATGTTGTCATAGCCATCACCTACGGGCTAGAGGCTTTTTGCATTTTCTCTCAACAAAACTATCAGATTTCAAATGATGATGAAATACTTGGATATGCCCGTTACTTTGTTGACGGCCTTTTGGATGGCAGAAAGCAACTCGAGCTGGAACAAGACAAAGAAGGCGACGAGGAAGATGGTGGACATTGTCTCGTGCCTTTAGACTTCAATTGCATACTTTACAAAGATGATCCTGGTTTGAAAAAAGGGCAAAATTGGAGGAGCTCAAACTCTGTTTCGGAACAATACGAAGCTTGCCGGAAGCTGCTGGAACATCAATCAAACAAGGCTATTCCTCTGACAGTGTGGCTGTATCCACTTCAAAAACTGATGCCCGTCGATGCAGGTATCCCTAAAATGCCGGATAATCAGATTGACATTTCTCGAGATCTGGTGGTTCGATGTCAGACAATGTGGAACCGTTGGCAACAGATCGAGATGGAAGTGGACCTAATGACCAGCGACTTGAACAAACTGAAACGTTCCAATGCCCATCAGTATATTCCTCTGTCTCTGTACAACAGAGTCAATGATTTTCATAAATATTTAAAGGAATTCTTGTGCACATTTCGCGAGGCTTTGCACGAATGGACGGTGGACGTCAGACGAGGTGGCCCGGAAGACAAAATTGCTGAAATGGTTGATGCAATCAAAAGTAAATCACCTTTTCTGCCCGAAAATTTACGCCATTGGCTGTACAATCAGATACAACAAATTAAAACTCTGAAAATGGTGGCTGCATTACCTGGTGTCCGACTTGTGACGGAAACTGATCAACTGGAAAGGAAAATCAAAAGTCTGAGCCGCAACATGTTTGCTGTTGTTCTCCATTTGCCGAGTTTGGCCGGTCATTCGGATAAGTTGGTTCACGATTCAATGACGTACGTAAATCAATTCACCAACTCGCAACCACCCGCATGTGACTTTGGATATGAGAAGATACAAGACACTTTTGTTGCGGATCGACGTCACATTTTGGCATCCAGCAAAGAATTTTCGGATTGGGTGACTAACAACGTCGACGCCACAAACATCAAGTACATCGTCTTCTACGACCAACAATTTTCTAATTTTCCAAAGTTGCCTTTCACGCGGTTGTACGATTGTACGTCAAAGTTCAAGGATTTCTTTATCCCAAAACCTCCTGGAGAAGTAACGGTCGAAAAGAATCGTCGGGGCGTGGTCGTGCTCACTTGGACGGATGAAGACACATCAGAAGCGTCCAACTATCTAATCCAGTACCGCAGCATGGATAGTCAACACTGGGATTCAATTGAGCATTCTTCAAAGAAAATCACAATCAGTCACCTTCAATCAGATGTGACGTACCAGTTCAGAGTGGCCGTATCGACCCTCGGCGGGCCGGGTCCATTCGGTCCTGTAAGCTGCAATGTTACGGTAGATCCCGTTAGCCCACCTCCCACTGGGCTCCAATGTCAGTACGTAACCGATACGACAATTAACATTTCCTGGGATCATGTCATTTCTGTTACTTCATCCTCTGAGGATAAAGAAATCAGCCAAGAATGTGACGATGAACATGAAGATATCGACGAAGAAGAATTGGAAGTCGATGGGAGCAACGAGTTTTCGCAGGCTGACACGTACGAGGAAAACCAGTTGACAATTAGCAGTTACGTGGTTGATTGTTGGATGGCGAGTGATCAGGAATCGACATTTATTCGAAGATCAACCAATGTAAAGACGATTACACTCGAACCCCTCGTTCGTGACACAGTTTATTGTATCCAAGTGCGAGCTGTCTGCACGAACTTGAACGGGTCCACTTTCTACAGTCCAGCATCGCCCATTTTAGAAACGACCACATTGCGGGAGGCTGAAAGGGCAGCAGTCATCGTCCGCCGCGTCAGCAAAAAATTTCCAGAAGGCCCTGGCATCGACGCTTACCATTTACCACTGAAGAAACTCCACGGTGTGAAGAGCTACGGAGTCGGCCATTACGTTTTCGGCGAGCCGAGTTACCTGGCATTGGCAGGTAAACGTCGACAAAGAACCATCTTGGTGCTTGGTGCCACCGGTTCAGGTAAAAGTACTCTCATCAACGCCATGGTGAATTACGTACTGGGTGTCGAATGGGAAGATGATTTCCGCTTCAAGTTGATCAACGAACCAGCAGACAAATCGCAGGCTTACAGTCAGACGGACTTGGTGACTACCTACGATTTTTACGAGATGAAAGGCTCTCGTTTGGATTATTCGCTGAGCATCGTCGATACTCCGGGATTTGGCGATACGCGCGGAATTGAAAAAGACAAGAAAATTATGCAGCAAATTCAAGATTATTTCAAATGTCGTCACGGGATCCAGCAATTAGAGGCCGTGTGTTTCGTTGTCCAGTCGTCGCTGCCCAGATTGACGGCTACCCAGCAATACATTTTTGATTCGATCTTGTCCATTTTCGGACAAGACATTAAAGATAACATTCGGCTGATGGTGACATTTGCAGACAATGCTTTGCCGCCCGTCTTAGGGGCTGTTAAGGAGGCCGGCATTCCATCGCCCACCGACCCAACTACCGGACTGCCCCTTCATCATAAATTTAACAATTCAATTTTCTTCACGACCAATAAAGGCAATCGTCAGACGAACGAATTCAACCGCACTTACTTCGATATGGCTGTAGAGGGTTTCGACCGATTCTTCGAAGATTTGAGTCGCATGGAAGCGAAATCGTTGACGCTGACACGTGAAGTCCTTGAGGAACGAAAACGATTAGAAGCTCTTGTCGAAGGCCTTCAAATGCGAACCGAAATCAAGTTGACTCGCGTTGACGAGCTCGAGCAAATCAAGAAAGCCCTGAAAGATAATGAAGATCAATTGGAAGCAAACAAAGATTTCGAATTTGAAACGTTAGTTCCCAAAGCGACGGACATTAGCGGGACGGGCCAATTCACCACAAACTGTCAAAAGTGTCGCACAACGTGTCATTTTCCTTGCAGGCAGTATAGCGATGATACCAAACATCGTTGCTCCGTCATGGACCCCAGCGGTCGTTGCATGATCTGTCAATGCCCGTGGAATGATCATTTCAATCAAAAGTACAGGTATGAAATGGTGAAAGAGAAGGTGCAACGTTCGTCGGATGCCATCCGGCAGCAATACCAGGGGGCGAAGGTCGAGGCGTTGACCAATGAACAACTGGTGCGTCGCATTGAAAAGGATATTAAGAAGCACGAGTCACAGCTGATGGAATTGATGCAAGCCACTTATCCGTGCATCCAGCGACTGGATGAGATCGCCTTACGGCCACACCCATTCTCCACACCTGACTACATCGACCTGATGATTGCCGCAGAGAAACAAGAACATCGTTCCGGCTATCAGCAGAGAATTGTCACTTTGCACAAGTTACGTGAGATGGCCGAAATCACAGCCAAATTAATTCGCGAACAGCAAAGTGTTGTTAATCGTAGGATGTCTTCAATGTCTGCTAGTTCAAGACTTTCTGGTTCAGCCATTAAATCCAAGGTCGTACGTTTTAAACATTGTTGAAATGAATGTTTGCAATTGTAATCCCGAACAAGTTAAAACTACATGAAAAATAAAACATGGTCTCAATCGAGAATAGAAAGAATGTCTCTAAGATCTCGGCTTGCGATAACCTTGGCTCTCCTTTGTTGGATCAACATGAAACTGAAAGAACTTGAAAGGAAACTAAAATTTTAGTTTTATTTTTTATTTTAGTTTATTTTTTTTTGCTGTTTTGGTTTTGTTAGTGTTTCCCATAGGTTAGAACTGGCTAGTCCTGTACAAAATTGGATATGGCAAGTATTTTAGTGCCAAAATTATCACTCGCACCGAATGTGAATACGCTTTAGAATATGATTTTCAACTAAAATGCCTCTCAAGAGCCAACTGCTACTTTCTTTATGTTGGATAACTATTATGTTGCTTTCTTTCAATTGCATTGTTTGGTCTTCAGCAGCGTTTTTAAAATCTTGATGACGCATACCTTGATTCAACAAACTTTAACCTGTCTCAGTCTTATCTTGCAGCACCATGCCATCATTAGATGTATGAACCATGCACTTTGCCAACCTCTTTTGACAAAATGATGTTACTGCTCTAAGCTGTACTTGACAGTCAACAAAGTGCTTGGTTCATTATTCAGCTCTTTTGACGTTTTGTTTGAACATGTTCCCTAGCATAATGAAAGATGTCGTAGGATTGCTAAAGGTATGTTGTGGCTTGTGGATTATTAATTTTTTTAAATCTTTACAGAACTGTTGGACCCATCACTAGGGCTCGGCCCCGCGTCTATCGGGTAGCTTTTTGGCCGATAGGTTAGGTCGTTTCAAACCCGACTTTTGCCCCTATTCTTGCCCAGAAATTTTATTTAAGCTTAAAATTCGGGTAATCTATCGTATTTTTCATGGTTTTGTAATTTGGCACCACGCATCCGCCATTTTTTCAAGATTTCGCCGGGTCTATCGGTTTCACCGGGTTTTTGAACCGAACTGAACCGCTTGAAAACTACCTACCCGGGTCGCAACCCATCGGTCATTTTTCGGCTAGGTCAGTGCGGTGTTTTGGGGTTCAGGTAATCGGGGCCGAGCCCTACCCGTCACCCATGCAACATTTGCAAGAAAAGTTGCCGAAACCGTTTTCTCGTCCCGCCTTTTTGAAAATAAGATGGCCGAACTCATACCATCCACCAATAGAATTTGAGAGGTAAGAGGTTGGGTAAAGAGAAGGAGAAAGTCAATTTCAGTTCCATCTTTCAGTGGCCATTTTGTTTAGACATGTGCTGTCTGCTGTGGGTAGCAACTTACATGTCCAGTACACAAAGCTTTCATCCATTTTAACGATATCCAGGAAATTGTTCGCTGATGTAAGACTAAAAATTTATTCGACTAAATAGCATTGTGGAGCACATGCAGACATTCTGAATAGCACGGTAACTTCCGTAAGCACTCCTTGTAAATTAACCGAAATTTTCAGGTGACTTAAGACAACCAGAATCAGGGATGCTTGTTGCGAGACCTGTTTGTTCAAGAAATTAAAATGCCATACTGTTATTGGTTGAAACAAAGCAGGAATTCCACCTGGATTAGGTAACTGCTATGTTTAAAATGTTTTGCTTGAAATCAAACAAGTGAAAGTTATCTGGACTCAAGACTGGGAAAGGTATTGAATTGATGTCATGAGCATTGGGTATCCATATTGCATAATATTGCTGCCCATATCTTAATTTTCAAGTAGTGATTTACTTCCAGGGGTTGAATACTTTTTTGATGGGTGTATTGCTTCAGTTTTACAAAGTTGTTATGTAGCAGACTTGTCTCACCTTTGCAATTCTTATTTCAGATTTACCTTGTCCAGCTACGGAAATTTCACATTGGACACATGGAAATTACAGTAAATAGGTAAGGTAAAAATGCCATTCAGTCTCAGTTTCTATTTAATTTATATACCCTTCAAGTTTCTTTAGACTTATTCATGTGGCTAACTTAACAGCCATGAAGATAACAAAATATCAGTAAATCTCTTTAACCAAAAGTTGAAATTGGCGATAAAGTGTTGATTGTTCATAATTGATCGACGTTTTTAGTTAAAATATGCTTGAATTTTCTTAACAGGCTGAAACTTGTAAAAAGTGCTGTATTGGTTTCTTAGTGCATTCGCGCTAACGTCACTTGTCTCTTCCCGCTTGATTAACAGTTCCTGTCAGTATAGGGCTAACCGAAAATGACACTGAGAACAACTGATTCGGTTGAGCGAAGCCGGGAACTTCCCCCTGGGCCATGCCCGGGCTTCATTTTTGGTCCATAGACCGAGACGGAAGTTAGTTCCTCATCGATTTGTTTCTTGTCTTTTCTTAGTAGCCAATGGTGTCCCGTTCCAGGAGGATTAATTTAGTAGTTCAGTTAAATTTATCTACCCTATGCCGTTCATCTTATCTTTTATATACTCGCCGATTTCCCTTGTCAAACTAAGCGTCAGTTCTACCATATACTCGCATGACAGCTTTGCCCGTAAAACCGCTCACTATTTTTTCGCCCGTCGACCCGTTTGCCAACTCTTTCCGTCTACCCGCTCACAATCTGTCCGTTTAACCATTCACGGTTTACCCCCTTTAGATCACTCGCATTTTTCCCTTGTTGACCTGTTTGCCAATCCGCGCTTCATCATCTCTGACTGTCAAAACCCGTAGAGCCAATGGAGCATCTACCCGTCGATCTTTTCGCTGCGCGTTTCCATGGGATATCTATTGATCACCTCCCGTCAATCCGTAGTTGCAACGAGCCCATTGATCTACTTGCGAATTCCGCCGGTAGGTTTTCCCGTCAACCCTGGCGTCAGCTTTCCCTATCAACATGCTTCTCTGGCCTGCCCGTCAACCCGCTAGCCAATTCTGCCTGTCTACTCGCCCATCCGCTCGCACTCTCTGCCCATGTAACCATTCGTGGTTTTCTCCCATTGACCTACTCACCTTTTTCCCTTGTTGACCTGTTTACCAACTCTGCCCACAAACCCGCTCTTCACTTCTACCCGTTAACATTTTAATTAGCGCTGCCCATCGACCCACTTATCATTTTCCCATTTCAACCCGCTCACCAATCCTGCCCGTCAACCTACATGTCAGTTCTACCCGTCTCCCGCTTTTATGATCTTCAGATATCTGGTAGACTGCATCTTTTAGGAAGGCGTCTGATTACAAAAGTTGTGGATTCATTAATCCGTGTAAAACATACAAACCTTTAGGAGGAAAATTTCCAAAAGGATAATTTAACTACGAAAATGGAAGTAAAGTGGGCAAGTTCGGTTTCATTGGCCAATTCTCAGCAGAAGAAAGTCCCATCTGACCATTTACGCGAACCTTCGTACAGTCCTAACCATTGCTTGATCACTACTCGAGAGTAGGTAATTTCGAAACTGCCGGGACTGCAACCTGGATTCGTATCAAACTTACTTTATTAGCGGGGGATGGGCACTCCCAAACCAACTTTCTTCCTACTTCTATCTCGTAGTTCTTTTTTATCTCTTTCTTACTTTTTCCTACCTTCCTCTCGTTACATTGGTTCCTTATCCTTGCTCTTCTTGTAGGAACAGAGAGAGGCAGCTATTCCTACAGCTGGCGTCTGGACGAGTTGGCCAGGATCATTGGATCATTGAAACTGCATGAGAGCGGTCTGTCAGTTTATCTTATAAAGCAGACAGCCCGTTCTCACCCAGAACCCGCTGATGACCTGACGGGGAGCGGTCCGCTCCTTTCTAATGGAAAAGCAGTTTTCAAATTCCAATAATGTTTGGTAAGTTCACAAGTTCGCCGCCAGAGGAGAGGGGAGCAGTCTGCTCCTTACTAAAGGAAAAGACGCGTGGGTTGTTGGATAAACTTTGGATTGTTCAGGATTTCACCACCAGGGGGGGAATCTGAATGTGATCTTTTCACAGATAAAATGAAGTTACATGTATCGTGTGTATCTTGTGATGCAGATTTTGTCGGGAAATGTTAGTAATTCATTTAATATTATTCACCAGGCATGATTGAAATCTTTTACTGGGAATACTTCACCATCTGCCTTAAGGTATGATCTGTGTATGGAACAACCTATGGCGTATTAAATATTGTCCCTTTAAATTGTGTTATTCTAGATCATTCTGTCTTGACATTTTCCTTGAAGATTCCTAGAAAAATGGATGGATTTCCTTTTCCAAATAATACCCATCAGTTGCAATTAGTTTTGTATAGACAAAAATAACCGGCCATGTCTGGCTAAGTGCAGCGGATTGAGGTGAGTATCCAAAAAACCGGCCACTGTTTTGTTCAGCTTCTGGCTAGTAACTTTTAGTCTTTGTTACTAATCCATAGTTGTCTTCTACCAACTCAATTGGAAGTTAGTTAATTTAATTGAAAATCTTATCACAACATTTCAGATTGTGTTTTTAATTGTAATATTTTTCACCCTAGATTCTCTAGTGAAATTACTAACATGAATTCGCCAGTGGCCAACGCCGGTTTCGGAGGAGAAAAGAGGTTGGAGAAGAGAAAAGACATATCTACATAGTATGAAATTGTCAAAGGCCATATTGTTGGTAAAAATACTGATCACCATGGAGACTTCGGTATTGTTGCCCCAGTAACTCATCTGTGACCAACTCTGTTGAAAATGGATACGTCTTAAATTATGAAATAAGCCGAAGTAGAACGCAGTCAATGATAGTTTATTTCATGGCAGACTTTTTAAAGCCATAACGGACCACAGTATTTATTCGATGCAGTACTATATCGTCAGCAGCAGTCAACAGACATCAAATTCATAATCCGTTAAGTTACTTGTTCTTGTTGATCACTTACGGCATTAGCTTGCTCAATTGACTTTGGGTCGTATCAATCGTCCTACCAGCAAGCTCGGTAAGACAAATAACTTTGAAGACGAACAACAAAGAAGAAAAGAAACGAATGCAGTCGACTTTTTAAAACATCCTGCAAAATTTTGACAAAATAAGGAACTTGCAGTTTAATAGAACATTTCTATGGCTCTGTTTACCAACTGCCTTCCCGGGAATTGTCGTGATCTCATACACATTCATAGGAAGAACGTCCATTTATAGGTAGGGAGATGATGGAAACACATAAAGCATAAAACTTGCCGTTTATTATGTTTTGTTTTACATTCACGTGTCACTTTAGATGCTTCGTGGAAGTTTATGATGAAAATGACACTACTCTTTCAAGTAATGGCTCAGCGCTTGCTCCTTCATGGCTGAAACAAACGATTCCTTACATAGAGAAAAGGAAATAGCCCAATGTTATCTATACAACATAATGTTGGCCAATTTCAAACAGTGTGATCTCAACCAGTCCATCCATGACACGTTCCTGAAAAAGTGCAGCCGTTGGGTTTATGATACCTGTGTATTCCGTTCAACAATCGTCAGTCATGTAAGAGAAGCTAAACAAGAAATATTTCAACAGATTTCTAAAGACACATTCTGTAGCCATTAATATTTTTGTTTGTTTGCATCCTAGTTCGACTTAACGTGCGTAAATGAATGGAAGCAAACTGTTGCCAGCAGCATGTTTATGTTGGGAATGCTGATCGGAGCAGTTAGGATTGGTTACATTGGGGTAACGGGAGCTATGTAATAATTTAAATGTAACATGACCTTTTAATTAACGTTATTTATGTAAATTTTACAGTATCGGACGAAGGAAAACATTAACATAAGCCCGACTTTTTTTAAATTTGGTATTGGAAGAAACATAATCTGCTATAACTAAAATAAAACTCTGATTATAAATAACATACAAGTTTTTCCGCAAGCTAAGCGGTTTTTGAATAAAATGAAATCAAAGTGGTTTATCGCAACCACTTTGAATTTAAACAACACATCAACTTTAGCTCCCAAGTCAAAATGCACTTGATTTTCGGCATCGTCGTTAAACTAAAAATCCACACCACGTATTATTCTGGTAACATGTAATTTTAAAAAATTGGAAAAAACGGAAGTCGGGCTTATTTAAATACCTGACCGAACTTCATTTCCACTAGATGGCGTTGGAGATTATCATCCCCTAGTGTCGAAAGTAAAATCGAACTAACTTGTGTTTTTTGTCATGTGATGGTTGTTTACATTGTTGGAACGTTGAAAATGTGTATTTGAGTTACCCTCGTCCCAACAGTATTATTACTAGGGGCCCTCACTCCGTTCAGGAAGTTCCCGATAGGGTACGGCCTGGTCGCCAATTCGCCATAATATCTCGGAAAACGTTTGCTCTTCCGGCAAAACAGACTCCGTATACATGTCCTATGAGGCGTGCGCTGATCATCAACGCCTTCATCCCGCCTTTCCACTTTTGTCAAAATCTACCAAAAACGACATCTCTTGAAATTCTCCAAAAATCACACGGAATAATCGAAATTGAACGCTGATTTCGATTTAGTAATTGGTTTTCTCGTTAAACCAGCCGTTTCAAAAATTAACGAAACAGTGCTGTTAGCGCAACAACTTAATTTAGGGTTTTTAAAAATTAAATCAAAAACTATAAGACCAATAGGAAAATAAGCCTGATTTTCGTGATTTTCATTCAATTTTGATTCAAATTCATGTATTTTAAGCAAAATTTGAAATTTGGCCAAAAATGAAAAAGTGGGAAGGGTATAGCCTTCCCACTTTTGTCAAAATCTACCAAAAACGACATCTCTTGAAATTCTCCAAAAATCACACGGAATAATTGAAATTGAACGCTGATTTCGATTTAGTAATTGGTTTTCTCGTTAAACCAGCCGTTTCAAAAATTAACGAAACAGTGCTGTTAGCGCAACAACTTAATTTAGGGTTTTTAAGGATTAAATCAAAAACTATAAGACCAATAGGAAAATGAGCCTGATTTTCGTGATTTTCATTCAATTTTGATTCGAATTCATGTATTTTAAGCAAAATTTGAAATTTGGCCAAAAATGAAAAAGTGGGAAGGGTATAGCCTTCCCACTTTTGTCAAAATCTACCAAAAACGACATCTCTTGAAAATCTCCAAAAATCACACGGAATAATCGAAATTGAACGCTGATTTCGATTTAGTAATTGGTTTTCTCGTTAAACCAGCCGTTTCAAAAATTAACGACACAGTGCTGTTAGCGCAACAACTTAATTTAGGGTTTTTAAGGATTAAATCAAAAACTATAAGACCAATAGGAAAATAAACCTGATTTTCGTGATTTTCATTCAATTTTGATTCGAATTCATGTATTTTAAGCAAAATTTGAAATTTGGCCAAAAATGAAAAAGTGGGAAGGGTATAGCCTTCCTACTTTTGCCAAAATCTACCAAAAACGACATCTCTTGAAAATCTCCAAAAATCACACGGATTAATCGGAATTGAACGCTGATTTCGATTTAGTTATTGGTTTTCTCGTTAAACCAGCCGTTTCAAAAATTAACGAAACAGTGCTGTTAGCGCAACAACTTAACTTAGGGTTTTTAAAAATTAAATAAAAAACTATAAGACCAATAGGAAAATAAGCCTGATTTTCGTGATTTTCATTCAATTTTGATTCAAATTCATGTATTTTAAGCAAAATTTGAAATTTGGCCAAAAATGAAAAAGTGGGAAGGGTATAGCCTTCCCACTTTTGTCAAAATCTACCAAAAACGACATCTCTTGAAATTCTCCAAAAATCACACTGAATAATCGAAATTGAACGCTGATTTCGATTTAGTTATTGGTTTACTCGTTAAACCAGCCGTTTCAAAAATTAACGAAACAGTGCTGTTAGCGCAACAACTTAATTTAGGGTTTTTAAGGATTAGCCTAAATCAAAAACTATAAGACAATAGGAAAAAAAAATTTTTAATTTATAAATTTTAAAAAAAAAAAATTATTTTAAAAAAAAAAAAAAAAAAAAAAAAAAAAAAAAAAAGGGGGGGAGCCTTTCCACTTTTGTCAAAATCGGCAAAAAATGACATATCTTGAAATTCTCCAAAAATCAGACGGAATAATCAAAATTGAACGCTGATTTCGATTTAGTTATTGGTTTTCTCGTTAAACCAGCCGTTTCAAAAATTAACGAAACAGTGCTGTTAGCGCAACAACTTAATTTAGGGTTTTTAAGGATTAAATCAAAAACTATAAGACCAATAGGAAAATAAACCTGATTTTCGTGATTTTCATTCAATTTTGATTCGAATTCATGTATTTTAAGCAAAATTTGAAATTTGGCCAAAAATGAAAAAGTTGGAAGGGTATAGCCTTCAATTAAGACCAATAGGAAAATAAACCTGATTTTCGTGATTTTCATTCAATTTTGATTCGAATTCATGTATTTTAAGCAAAATTTGAAATTTGGCCAAAAATGAAAAAGTGGGAAGGGTATAGCCTTCCCACTTTTGTCAAAATCTACCAAAAACGACATCTCTTGAAATTCTCCAAAAATCACACGGAATAATCGAAATTGAACGCTGATTTTGATTTAGTTATTGGTTTTCTCATTAAACCAGCCGTTTCAAAAATTAATGAAACAGTGCTGTTAGCGCAACAACTTAATTTAGGGTTTTTAAGGATTAAATCAAAAACTATAAGACCAATAGGAAAATAAACCTGATTTTCGTGATTTTCATTCAATTTTGATTCGAATTCATGTATTTTAAGCAAAATTTGAAATTTGGCCAAAAATGAAAAAGTGGGAAGGGTATAGCCTTCCCACTTTTGTCAAAATCTACCAAAAACGACATCTCTTGAAATTCTCCAAAAATCACACGGAATAATCGAAATTGAACGCTGATTTCGATTTAGTTATTGGTTTTCTCGTTAAACCAGCCGTTTCAAAAATAAACGAAACAGTGCTGTTAGCACAACAACTTAATTTAGGGTTTTTAAGGATTAAATCAATAACTATAAGACCAATAGGAAAATAAACCTGATTTTCGTGATTTTCATTCAATTTTGATTCGAATTCATGTATTTTAAGCAAAATTTGAAATTTGGCCAAAAATGAAAAAGTGGGAAGGGTATAGCCTTCCCACTTTTGTCAAAATCTACCAAAAACGACATCTCTTGAAATTCTCCAAAAATCCCACGGAATAATCGAAATTGAACGCTGATTTCGATTTAGTTATTGGTTTTCTCGTTAAACCAGCCGTTTCAAAAATTAACGAAACAGTGCTGTTAGCGCAACAACTTAATTTAGGGTTTTTAAGGATTAAATCAAAAACTATAAGACCAATAGGAAAATAAACCTGATTTTCGTGATTTTCATTCAATTTTGATTCGAATTCATGTATTTTAAGCAAAATTTGAAATTTGGCCAAAAATGAAAAAGTGGGAAGGGTATAGCCTTCAATTAAGACCAATAGGAAAATAAACCTGATTTTCGTGATTTTCATTCAATTTTGATTCGAATTCATGTATTTTAAGCAAAATTTGAAATTTGGCAAAAAATGAAAAAGTGGGAAGGGTATAGCCTTCCCACTTTTGTCAAAATCTACCAAAAACGACATCTCTTGAAATTCTCCAAAAATCACGCGGATTAATCGAAATTGAACGCTGATTTCGATTTAGTTATTGGTTTTCTCGTTAAACCAGCCGTTTCAAAAATTAACGAAACAGTGCTGTTAGCGCAACAACTTATTTTAGGGTTTTTAAGGATTAAATCAAAAACTATAAGACCAATAGGAAAATAAACCTGATTTTCGTGATTTTCATTCAATTTTGATTCGAATTCATGTATTTTAAGCAAAATTTGAAATTTGGCCAAAAATGAAAAAGTGGGAAGGGTATAGCCTTCAATTAAGACCAATAGGAAAATAAACCTGATTTTCGTGATTTTCATTCATTTTGATTCGAATTCATGTATTTTAAGCAAAATTTGAAATTTGGCCAAAAATGAAAAAGTGGGAAGGGTATAGCCTTCCTACTTTTGTCAAAATCTACCAAAAACGACATCTCTTGAAATTCTCCAAAAATCACACGGATTAATCGAAATTGAACGCTGATTTCGATTTAGTTATTGGTTTTCTCGTTAAACCAGCCGTTTCAAAAATTAACGAAACAGTGCTGTTAGCGCAACAACTTAATTTAGGGTTTTTAAGGATTAAATCAAAAACTATAAGACCAATAGGAAAATAAACCTGATTTTCGTGATTTTCATTCAATTTTGATTCGAATTCATGTATTTTAAGCAAAATTTGAAATTTGGCCAAAAATGAAAAAGTGGGAAGGGCCTTCCCACTTTTGTCAAAATCTACCAAAAACGACATCTCTTGAAATTCTCCAAAAATCACACGGAATAATCGAAATTGAACGCTGATTTCGATTTAGTTATTGGTTTTCTCGTTAAACCAGCCGTTTCAAAAATAAACGAAACAGTGCTGTTAGCACAACAACTTAATTTAGGGTTTTTAAGGATTAAATCAATAACTATAAGACCAATAGGAAAATAAACCTGATTTTCGTGATTTTCATTCAATTTTGATTCGAATTCATGTATTTTAAGCAAAATTTGAAATTTGGCCAAAAATGAAAAAGTGGGAAGGGTATAGCCTTCCCACTTTTGTCAAAATCTACCAAAAACGACATCTCTTGAAATTCTCCAAAAATCACACGGATTAATCGAAATTGAACGCTGATTTCGATTTAGTTATTGGTTTTCTCGTTAAACCAGCCGTTTCAAAAATTAACGAAACAGTGCTGTTAGCGCAACAACTTAATTTAGGGTTTTTAAGGATTAAATCAAAAACTATAAGACCAATAGGAAAATAAACCTGATTTTCGTGATTTTCATTCAATTTTGATTCGAATTCATGTATTTTAAGCAAAATTTGAAATTTGGCCAAAAATGAAAAAGTGGGAAGGGTATAGCCTTCAATTAAGACCAATAGGAAAATAAACCTGATTTTCGTGATTTTCATTCAGTTTTGATTCGAATTCATGTATTTTAAGCAAAATTTGAAATTTGGCCAAAAATGAAAAAAGTGGGAAGGGTATAGCCTTCCTACTTTTGTCAAAATCTACCAAAAACGACATCTCTTGAAATTCTCCAAAAATCACACGGATTAATCGAAATTGAACGCTGATTTCGATTTAGTTATTGGTTTTCTCGTTAAACCAGCCGTTTCAAAAATTAACGAAACAGTGCTGTTAGCGCAACAACTTAATTTAGGGTTTTTACTTTCAATTCAATTTTGATTCGAATTCATGTATTTTAAGCAAAATTTGAAATTTGGCCAAAAATGAAAAAGTGGGAAGGGTATAGCCTTCAATTAAGACCAATAGGAAAATAAACCTGATTTTCGTGATTTTCATTCAATTTTGATTCGAATTCATGTATTTTAAGCAAAATTTGAAATTTGGCAAAAAATGAAAAAGTGGGAAGGGTATAGCCTTCCTACTTTTGTCAAAATCTACCAAAAACGACATCTCTTGAAATTCTCCAAAAATCACGCGGATTAATCGAAATTGAACGCTGATTTCGATTTAGTTATTGGTTTTCTCGTTAAACCAGCCGTTTCAAAAATTAACGAAACAGTGCTGTTAGCGCAACAACTTATTTTAGGGTTTTTAAGGATTAAATCAAAAACTATAAGACCAATAGGAAAATAAACCTGATTTTCGTGATTTTCATTCAATTTTGATTCGAATTCATGTATTTTAAGCAAAATTTGAAATTTGGCCAAAAATGAAAAAGTGGGAAGGGTATAGCCTTCAATTAAGACCAATAGGAAAATAAACCTGATTTTCGTGATTTTCATTCAGTTTTGATTCGAATTCATGTATTTTAAGCAAAATTTGAAATTTGGCCAAAAATGAAAAAAGTGGGAAGGGTATAGCCTTCCTACTTTTGTCAAAATCTACCAAAAACGACATCTCTTGAAATTCTCCAAAAATCACACGGATTAATCGAAATTGAACGCTGATTTCGATTTAGTTATTGGTTTTCTCGTTAAACCAGCCGTTTCAAAAATTAACGAAACAGTGCTGTTAGCGCAACAACTTAATTTAGGGTTTTTAAGGATTAAATCAAAAACTATAAGACCAATAGGAAAATAAACCTGATTTTCGTGATTTTCATTCAATTTTGATTCGAATTCATGTATTTTAAGCAAAATTTGAAATTTGGCCAAAAATGAAAAAGTGGGAAGGGCCTTCCCACTTTTGTCAAAATCTACCAAAAACGACATCTCTTGAAATTCTCCAAAAATCACACGGAATAATCGAAATTGAACGCTGATTTCGATTTAGTTATTGGTTTTCTCGTTAAACCAGCCGTTTCAAAAATAAACGAAACAGTGCTGTTAGCACAACAACTTAATTTAGGGTTTTTAAGGATTAAATCAATAACTATAAGACCAATAGGAAAATAAACCTGATTTTCGTGATTTTCATTCAATTTTGATTCGAATTCATGTATTTTAAGCAAAATTTGAAATTTGGCCAAAAATGAAAAAGTGGGAAGGGTATAGCCTTCCCACTTTTGTCAAAATCTACCAAAAACGACATCTCTTGAAATTCTCCAAAAATCACACGGATTAATCGAAATTGAACGCTGATTTCGATTTAGTTATTGGTTTTCTCGTTAAACCAGCCGTTTCAAAAATTAACGAAACAGTGCTGTTAGCGCAACAACTTAATTTAGGGTTTTTAAGGATTAAATCAAAAACTATAAGACCAATAGGAAAATAAACCTGATTTTCGTGATTTTCATTCAATTTTGATTCGAATTCATGTATTTTAAGCAAAATTTGAAATTTGGCCAAAAATGAAAAAGTGGGAAGGGTATAGCCTTCAATTAAGACCAATAGGAAAATAAACCTGATTTTCGTGATTTTCATTCAGTTTTGATTCGAATTCATGTATTTTAAGCAAAATTTGAAATTTGGCCAAAAATGAAAAAAGTGGGAAGGGTATAGCCTTCCTACTTTTGTCAAAATCTACCAAAAACGACATCTCTTGAAATTCTCCAAAAATCACACGGATTAATCGAAATTGAACGCTGATTTCGATTTAGTTATTGGTTTTCTCGTTAAACCAGCCGTTTCAAAAATTAACGAAACAGTGCTGTTAGCGCAACAACTTAATTTAGGGTTTTTAAGGATTAAATCAAAAACTATAAGACCAATAGGAAAATAAACCTGATTTTCGTGATTTTCATTCAATTTTGATTCGAATTCATGTATTTTAAGCAAAATTTGAAATTTGGCCAAAAATGAAAAAGTTGGAAGGGTATAGCCTTCAATTAAGACCAATAGGAAAATAAACCTGATTTTCGTGATTTTCATTCAATTTTGATTCGAATTCATGTATTTTAAGCAAAATTTGAAATTTGGCAAAAATGAAAAAGTGGGAAGGGTATAGCCTTCCCACTTTTGTCAAAATCTACCAAAAACGACATCTCTTGAAATTCTCCAAAAATCACACGGAATAATCGAAATTGAACGCTGATTTTGATTTAGTTATTGGTTTTCTCATTAAACCAGCCGTTTCAAAAATTAATGAAACAGTGCTGTTAGCGCAACAACTTAATTTAGGGTTTTTAAGGATTAAATCAAAAACTATAAGACCAATAGGAAAATAAACCTGATTTTCGTGATTTTCATTCAATTTTGATTCGAATTCATGTATTTTAAGCAAAATTTGAAATTTGGCCAAAAATGAAAAAGTGGGAAGGGTATAGCCTTCCCACTTTTGTCAAAATCTACCAAAAACGACATCTCTTGAAATTCTCCAAAAATCACACGGAATAATCGAAATTGAACGCTGATTTCGATTTAGTTATTGGTTTTCTCGTTAAACCAGCCGTTTCAAAAATAAACGAAACAGTGCTGTTAGCACAACAACTTAATTTAGGGTTTTTAAGGATTAAATCAATAACTATAAGACCAATAGGAAAATAAACCTGATTTTCGTGATTTTCATTCAATTTTGATTCGAATTCATGTATTTTAAGCAAAATTTGAAATTTGGCCAAAAATGAAAAAGTGGGAAGGGTATAGCCTTCCCACTTTTGTCAAAATCTACCAAAAACGACATCTCTTGAAATTCTCCAAAAATCCCACGGAATAATCGAAATTGAACGCTGATTTCGATTTAGTTATTGGTTTTCTCGTTAAACCAGCCGTTTCAAAAATTAACGAAACAGTGCTGTTAGCGCAACAACTTAATTTAGGGTTTTTAAGGATTAAATCAAAAACTATAAGACCAATAGGAAAATAAACCTGATTTTCGTGATTTTCATTCAATTTTGATTCGAATTCATGTATTTTAAGCAAAATTTGAAATTTGGCCAAAAATGAAAAAGTGGGAAGGGTATAGCCTTCAATTAAGACCAATAGGAAAATAAACCTGATTTTCGTGATTTTCATTCAATTTTGATTCGAATTCATGTATTTTAAGCAAAATTTGAAATTTGGCAAAAAATGAAAAAGTGGGAAGGGTATGGCCTTCCTACTTTTGTCAAAATCTACCAAAAACGACATCTCTTGAAATTCTCCAAAAATCACGCGGATTAATCGAAATTGAACGCTGATTTCGATTTAGTTATTGGTTTTCTCGTTAAACCAGCCGTTTCAAAAATTAACGAAACAGTGCTGTTAGCGCAACAACTTATTTTAGGGTTTTTAAGGATTAAATCAAAAACTATAAGACCAATAGGAAAATAAACCTGATTTTCGTGATTTTCATTCAATTTTGATTCGAATTCATGTATTTTAAGCAAAATTTGAAATTTGGCCAAAAATGAAAAAGTGGGAAGGGTATAGCCTTCAATTAAGACCAATAGGAAAATAAACCTGATTTTCGTGATTTTCATTCAGTTTTGATTCGAATTCATGTATTTTAAGCAAAATTTGAAATTTGGCAATGAATGAAAAAGTGGGAAGGGTATAGCCTTCCTACTTTTGTCAAAATCTACCAAAAACGACATCTCTTGAAATTCTCCAAAAATCACACGGATTAATCGAAATTGAACGCTGATTTCGATTTAGTTATTGGTTTTCTCGTTAAACCAGCCGTTTCAAAAATTAACGAAACAGTGCTGTTAGCGCAACAACTTAATTTAGGGTTTTTAAGGATTAAATCAAAAACTATAAGACCAATAGGAAAATAAACCTGATTTTCGTGATTTTCATTCAATTTTGATTCGAATTCATGTATTTTAAGCAAAATTTGAAATTTGGCCAAAAATGAAAAAGTGGGAAGGGTATAGCCTTCCCACTTTTGTCAAAATCTACCAAAAACGACATCTCTTGAAATTCTCCAAAAATCACACGGAATAATCGAAATTGAACGCTGATTTCGATTTAGTTATTGGTTTTTTTCTCGTTAAACCAGCCGTTTCAAAAATAAACGAAACAGTGCTGTTAGCACAACAACTTAATTTAGGGTTTTAAAAATAAAAAAAAAAAAAAAAAAAAAAAAAAAGGAAAATAAACCTGATTTTCGTGATTTTCATTCAATTTTGATTCGAATTCATGTATTTTAAGCAAAATTTGAAATTTGGCCAAAAATGAAAAAGTGGGAAGGGTATAGCCTTCCCACTTTTGTCAAAATCTACCAAAAACGACATCTCTTGAAATTCTCCAAAAATCACACGGATTAATCGAAATTGAACGCTGATTTCGATTTAGTTATTGGTTTATCTCGTTAAACCAGCCGTTTCAAAAATTAACGAAACAGTGCTGTTAGCGCAACAACTTAATTTAGGGTTTTTAAGGATTAAATCAAAAACTATAAGACCAATAGGAAAATAAACCTGATTTTCGTGATTTTCATTCAATTTTGATTCGAATTCATGTATTTTAAGCAAAATTTGAAATTTGGCCAAAAATGAAAAAGTGGGAAGGGTATAGCCTTCTCTTAATCTCACACGGAAAATAAACGCTCAATTTAATTTGGTTTTGGTTAATAAAATTAAGACCAATAGGAAAATAAACCTGATTTTCGTGATTTTCATTCAGTTTTGATTCGAATTCATGTATTTTAAGCAAAATTTGAAATTTGGCCAAAAATGAAAAAGTGGGAAGGGTATAGCCTTCCCACTTTTGTCAAAATCTACCAAAAACGACATCTCTTGAAATTCTCCAAAAATCACACGGATTAATCGAAATTGAACGCTGATTTCGATTTAGTTATTGGTTTTCTCGTTAAACCAGCCGTTTCAAAAATTAACGAAACAGTGCTGTTAGCGCAACAACTTAATTTAGGGTTTTTAAGGATTAAATCAAAAACTATAAGACCAATAGGAAAATAAACCTGATTTTCGTGATTTTCATTCAATTTTGATTCGAATTCATGTATTTTAAGCAAAATTTGAAATTTGGCCAAAAATGAAAAAGTGGGAAGGGTATAGCCTTCCCACTTTTGTCAAAATCTACCAAAAACGACATCTCTTGAAATTCTCCAAAAATCACACGGAATAATCGAAATTGAACGCTGATTTCGATTTAGTTATTGGTTTTCTCGTTAAACCAGCCGTTTCAAAAATTAACGAAACAGTGCTGTTAGCGCAACAACTTAATTTAGGGTTTTTAAGGATTAAATCAAAAACTATAAGACCAATAGGAAAATAAACCTGATTTTCGTGATTTTCATTCAATTTTGATTCGAATTCATGTATTTTAAGCAAAATTTGAAATTTGGCCAAAAATGAAAAAGTGGGAAGGGTATAGCCTTCCCACTTTTGTCAAAATCTACCAAAAACGACATCTCTTGAAATTCTCCAAAAATCACACGGAATAATCGAAATTGAACGCTGATTTTGATTTAGTTATTGGTTTTCTCGTTAAACCAGCCGTTTCAAAAATTAACGAAACAGTGCTGTTAGCGCAACAACTTAATTTAGGGTTTTTAAGGATTAAATCAAAAACTATAAGACCAATAGGAAAATAAACCTGATTTTCGTGATTTTCATTCAATTTTGATTCGAATTCATGTATTTTAAGCAAAATTTGAAATTTGGCCAAAAATGAAAAAGTGGGAAGGGTATAACCTTCCCACTTTTGTCAAAATCTACCAAAAACGACATCTCTTGAAATTCTCCAAAAATCACACGGAATAATCGAAATTGAACGCTGATTTCGATTTAGTTATTGGTTTACTCGTTAAACCAGCCGTTTCAAAAATTAACGAAACAGTGCTGTTAGCGCAACAACTTAATTTAGGGTTTTTAAGGATTAAATCAAAAACTATAAGACCAATAGGAAAATAAACCTGATTTTCGTGATTTTCATTCAATTTTGATTCGAATTCATGTATTTTAAGCAAAATTTGAAATTTGGCCAAAAATGAAAAAGTGGGAAGGGTATAGCCTTCCCATTTTGTAAATCTACCAAAACGACATCTCTGAAATTTCCAAAAATCACACGGAATAATCGAAATTGAACGCTGATTTCGATTTAGTTATTGGTTTACTCGTTAAACCAGCCGTTTCAAAAATTAACGAAACAGTGCTGTTAGCGCAACAACTTAATTTAGGGTTTTTAAGGATTAAATCAAAAACTAAGCCTTTCCACTTTTGTCAAAATCGGCAAAAAATGACATATCTTGAAATTCTCCAAAAATCACACGGAATAATCAAAATTGAACGCTGATTTCGATTTAGTCATTGGTTTTCTCGTTAGACTAGCCGTTTAACAAATTAACAAAAACAGTTCTGTTAGCGCACCAACTTAATTTATGGTTTTTAAGCATTAGCCTAAATGAAAAACTATAAGCCGGAAATAAACCTGATTCCGTGATTTTCTTCAATTCTGAATCTAAATCATTTTTTAGAATTTCCTTTCCACTTTTGTCAAAATCGGCAAAAAATGACATATCTTGAAATTCTCCAAAAATCACACGGAATAATCAAAATTGAACGCTGATTTCGATTTAGTCATTGGTTTTCTCTTTAGACTAGCCGTTTAACAAATTAACAAAAACAGTTCTGTTAGCGCACCGACTTCATTTATGGTTTTTAACATGTAAATGAAAAACTATAAGACCAGTAGAAAAATAAACCGGATTTCCGTGATTTTCATTCAATTCTGAATCTAAATCATGTATTTTAAGCCAAATTTGAAATTTGGTATAACCAAATAGTATAACCTATACCTAATAGTATAACCAAAAACAAATTTGTAGCAGATTACTAGATGTGCAAATTGATTCACATTTCATTATTCTATGGTACCTCTGGCGGGACTCGAACCCGCAATCCCCGGCCTAGGAGGCCGGTGCCTTATCCATTAGGCCACAAAGGCTTTTATTATTACGTAAACAAACAAATGCAAAAAATGCTTATAATATTGTGATTAGCATGTTGTAAACGGGAACCCAACTCTTTAAAACACTCTTTCCATGTTCTTAAGCACTCCTAATCATGGTGAAGCATTCCAATTTTAGAAACCAGTTAGACTTTAGCTCAATCAAATTATTATTTAGTTGATAATTATTGTTTGATTAGGCTACAGGACTCTCATGGATTTTTCTGATCTCACAACCAATTTCTCAAAAAGGCAACTATCAATTCATCATTTGGTCTAAGCGGAAACCTGATGAAACAGGAGACTTACCTATCATCTATAAGATTCTTAGTTTCATCTGGAGTATAGTAATCGCAAAAGGATATATATTACTTTCTCTTTTTTTTCCTTGTATGATTTTGGTGTAACATGTGTATCCTAGAATACCACTAGCTTAGGCGATATCGTGAAAATTATAGTAGTTCTTTTTAGCTGAACAATTAACTGAGAGACAAACAGCTTTGGTGAACTGTGTAATTGACTAACAGGAACTGTCAGGGTTATTATATTCCAGACATGCTAGCAAACAAAATGCATAAAGAACAGACAGCATTAAAATAGATTCACTACACACAAAAACCATAGTATCTTTGGGAGAAAAACTTCAAGAAACAATTCTGAATTGGCTTTTATGAAACAGGACTGATCTCACGATACCTTTTAACTAAACGAGCTTCATTTATTAGTCTGGAACATTGAAACAAATATGCGACGGACAAAAGCAAAAATCCACTTTGATTTCTTATCGATTTTCTTGTTTTCAGATGTTCTATTTCATCCAGTTCCATCGTCAGACGAGCCTTTGTCATCCTGTGAATCACTGAACTCCAAAATCGTAAAGTCATAACGCAAACTGCCAAAACGAGAGTTGAGAGAAAGACCTGTAAGAAATTTGTAAAACACCATCGTTTCCGTTTTTTTAATTATTCTTAAAATTACTGAAATATGAATGGAACAGCTGAATCTAACTAAACCTTGTCTTGATATTTTCTATGGCAAAAAAAGTCACGATATTGGTAAGGAATCTGAAATGCTTTAGTTATTTCACGGATGACCTTATTTTTTACGTAGAATCATGAAGCTGTCCGTCTTTCCTCCCACATTCGGTACGAATTAATTTTTTATTCCCCACGAGAATAAATTATACCATGAGTTCTTTGACAAGTCTGCAACATTCGTTTCGCTATCGTACAATCGACTTTAGCTTTGTCCTGTGAAGACCTAAAAGTATTTCGTTCTCGTCCTTTTCCCGATACCTGGAAAATATCCAAAGTGAGTAGGATAAATAAGCGTGCGAGGCAAACATCATGAAAGCTAATATCACGATTATTTTATTCAAGATTTGGTTTCCCATCACTGGAAATAACAAAACCAAAAGAGATTAAAATGCATTTCTTATTGGGTCAACAATTTTTGTTTTAAAGAATTTCATTATTTTCCCTGTTTCCTCAGTTTTCTCGGTTTCCTCACATTGTTTGGTTTTGTCGTCAAGCGAGTGGTATTCTGTATCATCTCCTGGTTGATTTAACAATGGAACTCCTTTCGTTTCATCACCCTCACTAGTTCTTGCATGCAATAGGGATGATGGGTTTGTCAACGAATCAGTTGATTCATCCAGATTTTGACAATCTCCGTCTTCATTGGAACAACGCCTTTTGGACATTTCAGGGGATTGGTGTTCTTCTTCAGAGTCTTTTTGCGATTGGGTATAAGTACCATGAATGGCGCTGCCAGCTTTTCCTTTTGGGTTTGATGGACCACCTCTTCCCCTACCACGACCACGAGATGGTCCACACATTGGGGTAATAGAGGATGCGTTCGATGCAATTCCCGGGGGTCATTTCCAGTTCTTTGTCCAACTGATGCTCCGGGATGAGAATTTTGACTGGATCGTGAAGGCGTTGCATCCCGTCCATTTTTTCCATAATAGCCAGGTTTGAATTCCAATGCACCAACGGTGCCAGTTGCTGACGTTCTTAAAAGTGAACCACGACCGCGTGAAGCTTTGTCACTTTTGACTGGTTGGGTTATCACGTTAGAGTCACGTGACTGTCCCTTTTCGGCCGATAGTTTGGCGGATGCATTCAAACTGTGTTGTAGATCCGATAAAGTTTGTAAGCGAATTTCGTAGCCAGGTGGTTGTTCTTCCAAGATACGACTCCTCATCAAGCTGAGGTACTCGGTGGGATTGAGCGCATTTGAGCGAAGTGCTGTTGAATCCAATGAGCTAGCGTTGACACCTATTTGTTCCAATAAACTGATTACTTTGACTTTAGCAATATCTAGATCATGTGAACAATTTTCCATCATTTCTTCGGTTTTCAATTTTTGATTAGAGTTGAATTCAAATTCAGCCTTCATATCATTTCGAGTCGTTTTAACTTTTACTGGAACTAGGGTCCACGTAAACGGCTGAAATTCGTGATCTGACCCCGAGCATTGGCAGGATCTGTCTTCACATTGTCTATTTTGGAAATATGTGTAACGAATGTGAATGCATTTCACAAGTATTGTTGCAAATTTTGCAGTTATAAGCCTTGAATCCCTAGTCACAATCAACCTCGATGAGACGCATTTCCGTTTTTTCCTGAACGAAGTTCTTGTTAGTTTCCATATTGTGGTCGTATTTCCTCAATTTTTGGCGATTCTTTTCGATTTTCTTCGATGTTAAGAAGAAAGTCTTCCAACTCACACTCGATGTCTTTCAGTGACTGCTCTAGTTGTTGACGACGCTGGATGACTTCTCGAGTAGACGTAAGATTTCGACCGTCCATTTCGGCCAGCATCGTGAAAAACTTGTGGAAATTTTCTTGACCCATGTCCCAGAAAAGTTCGTCAAAACTCAATTCATTTTCTTGTATTACATTGGAACAATAGAGAACGGCGCTGTTGAATTTGCTGTAAGTAATGCCGTCCGATGCGGGCGTCGCTGGAAAATTAGCCAATTTACAGGCTTCCACAACAGGAGGATCATCATTATCAGCAAACGTCACCAACAACCGAAGGTTCTCCTTCATGTCTTTCCCAAAGATGGACAGCACAGAGTCGATGATGTAACGTTGAGTGGCCGTCAGTCGACTGTCGCCCGATGCGGCCACAAAACAAGCGGCGTGAATCTCGTCGATTCGAGTTTCTTGTTGAGTTAGAAAACGGTGGATTTTGGCCGTTATTTCCTTGTCCTTTTTTACTCCACCTGTATCCCCATAGCCAGGCGTATCGATGATGGTGATGGAATACGGAATGGTCATTCCTTCTCGATGGTGGAGAGTGTAGGCTGTTACAGAACTCGTTTGACTGTACGCCTGACTCTTAACGTTCTCTTCGTCGCGGACGCACTTGAAACGAAATGAATCGTTCCATCGGACTCCCAAGATGTAGTTGATCATGCCGTTGATTAGAGTGCTCTTACCCGATCCAGTGGCACCCATCAAAATAATGATTTTGTGTTTCTTTGGATCTGGCGACTGCAAAGCGTCGCCGGGCCGGCAGATGTCAAACCATTTGAAGTCGTTGCCATTTGATTTTTTAATCGCATTCAGCAAATAAATATTTGGTGGCCCACTTCTTAATAGTTTGCTGTACTGCGTTTTTCCATCTACAAAAATTTCAGCAATCCTTCGATCTTCACCAAAGACCGGCATTTCACGTGCTGGTGGTTCGCTATTTTGATCTCTGCTGCCAGACTCGGATTGCTGTGTTTCGTCGTAATTTTCATCGTTTGTGTTGTCTATGGTGGCATCGCTTTTGTCATCGTGTTGACTCGACGTCTGTTTCTGATAAGGTTCCGTTGAACATGCTGGTACGACATGCTTGTCATCATCCTGTGATTTTCCGGAAGCGGATTTGCATTCTAGACTTGTACTGTTGTCCGCGTACTTGGCTAAATTTTCGGCTACCGACGGCCGCCCGACGGATTTCTGATCGTTTAGGGAGACTTGCTCAAATTTCTCGGCAAGTTGAGTTATCTTTTCCCACTCAGAACTGGTCGCTATTGGATGTATGGGATTGATGTTCGTTGTGGATATAGGCATCTGTTGCAGTGACGGTTTTGTTTCCGCTTTTGGGGGGAACTGTGTCGCGTTTGAACTTTCGTCTGCTATGGTAATATTTGAATCAGATGAAGACCCAGATGGCGTGGTAAATTCTTCATCCTGTGATGATTCAAGTTGTACGAGACTCTCGGTAGAAACAGGCAACCCTGCATTTTCCACATGGTCTTGTTGATTTGGACTTCGGTTCGATTGTTATTGTACAAGAAGGGCTGGAAGAACTGTCGTTGATTATTTTTGGCGATTGTCTTGATTTATCATATGTTCTGATAGTGCCGTTGTCAATTGTCGGAGAATCTCGTGATAGTTCTATGTAGTAGCTTGTGTCTCCGTGTAAATCGCTTAGTTGGGCCTTTTTGACGAAATCCGCAAACTTGCTTCTCACCAACTTGGATCCTTTTTCGTAAGAGAAAATTGGCACGACGGGCAACTCAGCAACCGAGGTTTCATCTCCAATTTCTTTCTGCATGCAATTCATTGTAGGATCTTCTTTGTATTCGAGTTTCAGGACGAATACTTTGAAAAATTTCTTGTCCTTTTTCGCCATTTGAATTTTGATCTCTTCCAAATCCATTGCAATCAATTCGGTGCCGCTTGTCAGCCGTGAAAACTCTTCGATTTCATGTCGTCGATTAACCAACCAGTCGATTACATCATTCAGAAAGTTTGAGATGGAACTCATTTTTTCTAAAGCGTCTTTTGTATGGCATTTCCCGTACTCCTCGTTTTCAATTTTCTTGTCGATTTTCTTACGAAAGTCTGGTTGGACGTGCTGAAATCTAACATCACTTTTCCAAGTAAAGGAAAACGATTGATAGATGAATGGTTGGATATGCCAAGACTTTCTTTCTCGATAAAGGTTCCATGTTGATCGATACTGTTCCATCTCTGATTTGAAATCTATCTTCCGATCTAACTCAATTCGAGTTTTTATTTGTTCAGGAATGTAAAAAAGAAACAAATTGATAGGTTTCCACTTTGAAGGATGATCGTCCTCACCAGAGCTGCAAATCTTTTTCAGATATTGATTGAGTTCTCGAAAAGACCTTTCAATCGGTTTGCCGCCTTTTAGGCTGCTCGAATACCGTACAGGAGACCTTGTCTAATTCTACTGGTATATCCTCAATAGCCGATTGGTTAACGAGTGTCTGATCGAAATAATTTTTGGCTGACAAATAGATATTTCGTTGGGCGCTCTCTTTTGTTTCTCCCTGTAATTCTTCTGTGAAAAGAACAGATCACTTCGGCTCCATAGGCCACTTCTTCCAACCAAATGTGTCGCTTGACCGCCACTCTTTAGCTTATAGTCAGACATTTGGGACTCTATGGCGTCCCACTTCAATTTTTCCGTTCGTCGTACCACACGAAAAAATGCCGGTGACTTGGGCCTTCTTATCATCGCCATCTTTCGGGCTGATATTGAGGTAATGGACGAACCACGGTTGGTCAGAATCCGGAAGTCCTTCCTCCTTGATAAATCTCTGCATATGAGAGTCGATACCTAGTATTTGACGTTTTGATTCAAAAGGCTGTTGATAGAAGAAAGAGAACTTCGTTTGCTTCGTGTGTGAAATTTCTTTGCCTTGGTCTGGTACTTCTTCCTTACCTGGAATATTCCCATACAAAAAATGATTAAATGACTCTATAAGAATGCGCATGGAGCAGTAAACATGATGCAATTACTCACAAAGTAATAGTTAAATACAAAATATATTAGACTTTATGAAAATGCAAAGATTACTTGGAAAAAATAGCGTCCGTGAAGTAGTTGTAGAAATCTCCAACCCGAACATTACGACCTAGAGCCGACAATCGGAGACCAGGTTCGGTCATGGTAAAGTAGTTGACTCTTTCCTTGAATAGCTGATCGTCCGCGTGAAAGTAAACGCCAACTGGACCAAAAATCGCTAGAGCGAACGTCGCAATGGGTTTCGTTATTGCTATCAGTAAGTGCCTCCCTACCCCCACATAAAAATATAATCAAAAGTAAATAAAGGAAAAGTAAAACTGCGTCAAGAGCTCCATTATCGGGAATATGGACTCGTATAAATGTTTACCTGCCCTGGCCGTTGTTTACATTAACCGTCCGGCTATGATGTTGCAATACTCCTCAGCAGGTTGGAGTCTATTCCATTACAATGTGGCAAGTCATCCTCACGAAAGTCAACAGAAAAAAATGATTTGATAATCCACAACTGACACACCGTTGAACAAACTAAACGCAGGAAAACAAGTCCGTAGTTTAAGGGAACGATATACCTTCGGTTATCAACCGTGCTGTCAAGTTATGTAAATAAAATTCTAAAAGAACTTGGTGATATCATCGCAACGTTCGCCGCCGCAGCCTTTAGCCGACATGGTTTTTATCAGTCAAACGATTTAGCACGGCCATTTCTAAGGAAACGTTAGACTAAATAAGATCTTCCTTTCTTCACCTTAAAAACAAAGTGTACTAAGGTGTTTTAGTTTTACCTGTTGGACTAGTCGTGGAGGACGTAAAACTCCAACTAAACACACAAGAAGAAGCACAGCGTGAACCATGTCGCGTGATTTGGACGTTATCAAGATATTGGCTTTAGGCCGTCCTTTTGCCATAGGAATGCTTTACAATTACGTTGACGACACCACCGTACCTAGTAAGAAAACACACTATTTGTAACTAATGCAAGTGTAATAATGTGCTTACTCAAATGTTCGGTACCTTCAGATCTTCGGATATGGGATCCAGACCTCGTGTCCCGTTTGGCCGTAGTCGACGAGAATGTGAAATCAACTGCCAAAGTTCACTTAAAAGTACCCGAGCAAATAGATGAAGACGATGGCAATGTTGATGGAGAAGAAGAACAGATGTTGCTCACCGATTTGGGAATGGACGATCACACGGCTATGAGCGTGACAGCCGGACTATTGCGTTCATCTCTCAAAGGAGCTTGGCAATACACGGCTGACTGGATCGACCAGACAGAGGGATTATTAAATCACGGAGTTCAAGTGGCAGTTCACTGTCGTTCTACCATCAAGAAAGTGTCCGTCGATCCGCAACTGGAAATCATCTGCAGACGTAAGAAATTAGTCGACAGTCAGGCAACGCATGTCGTTATAGCCATCACTTACGGACGAGAGGCCTTTTGCGTATTTCCACAGGAACACGCCGAAAGTCAGAAAAACGAGCAAAATAGCCACGAAACGATCATGGAAAAAACAAGAAATTACGCATATTTGTTTCAAAACCGGCTGATGAACGATTGCGAAACATTGGAGCCGAATCGAGACGAGGAAGGTGACGAAGAAGACGGACGTTACGGGCCCATTCCAAAGGATTACAAATGCCTTGTCTACAGTGATGCAATGGCAGTCAAAGGTGGCAAAAACTGGACATTGAAGCCTGTCGCAGAGCAGTACGAATCCTGCAGGAGGATACTGAAAACAGAAAAGGCCATTCCGCTGAAAGTATGGCTGTATCCTTTGCACAAATTGATTCCTGCCGCGTGGGGAAAGATACCGACAGATTTTCTAGACGTCTCACGCGGAATTTGATGTTTCGTTGCCATCTGGCGTTGGGCCGTTTCCAGCGAATTCGTTCCGAAGTAAAGGTGTTAATTCATCAACTGGACAGATTGGCTGATCGCCAGTGCATCCCATTGACCATCAGCAAAAGAATTAAAGACTTTAATAAGTTGACGATCGAATTCGTCTCCGTTTTTATCGAGACATTGAGAGGGTGGACACTCGGCATCCGCCGTGGAACAGCTGAAGAAGAAAAACTGGCTGAAGTTATAGATGCATTAGAAACTCGATCGCCGTTTGGTACTAAGAAGCTGAAACATTGGCTCGATCATCACGGCAAAGAAATCACGACTTTAGAAAGGCTGGCTCACTTACCCAGCGTATTGTTTACTCCCGACAGGGCACGGTTACTAGAAGACCTCAAAACTGGAAGTGACGGGCTGGTTGCTGTTGTTCTTCTTTTGCCCAGTCTGGGGGAAAAGTTGGGCGATTTGATTGGTGAGATGCGTCGTTTTATTGACGTTTTTAAGGAAAGCTCATTATTAAGCACGATGGCATGGCCAGAAGAGAACAGTGGCCAAATCTCGCAATCGGCTAAATTAACCCACCGTCAATTGTTCGCTGCTGGCCAAGAGTTTTCCGACTGGGTGAGAGACAACAACCGCGATGCCGTTGGAGTCCGCTACATCATATTTTATGGAGACGGATTGCCCTGAACCAACATTTCCCTCAACATTACTGTACCAGTGGAGCGGGGAACGAGTTAATGGAATCCATTTCACCATCCCAAAGGCTCCTGAAGAAGTAACTGTCGTAAAGAATCGTCGTGGAGTGATTGTGTTGAGTTGGCCGAATGACGACACGATAGGACTAATTAACTATCTAATCCAGTATCGCACAGTGGATGGGCAAGAAGAGCATTGGAATTCCGTCCGGAAGTCTTCAAACACAATCGAAATTGATTACCTTCAATCAGGTGAGACTTACCTGTTCAGAGTGGCGGCAGAGACACGAGGAGGGAGGAGCCCTTTCAGCCCTGTCAGCTGCGAAGTAACAATAGATCCAGTTTGTCAGCCACCAACTGGATTGCAAGCTGAGGAGGTGACTGACACGAGCATTTCTGTCTCGTGGCATCATCAACCTTACTTGGACAATGATGACGAAGATGGCTACTTGTATACTGAGGAAGGCGAATATAACGACTACGACGAGGACGAAGGCGAATATGACGTCTACCATGACAACAGTAATCAAGAAATCATCATTACCTCTTTCTCTGTCGAATGCTGGAAGGGCGATAGCCGTCACGAATCGACATTCATTCAACGAACTACGACGAACAAGAGCATCGTATTAGAGCCGCTAGATCCAGGTGCGACTTACTACGTTCAAGTTAGGGTTGAATGCAAAAACACCAGTGGCTCTTCTTTCTATAGTCCGGCGTCAGAGATTTTGCAAACTTGTACACTGCAAGAGGCAGAGCGAGCAGCGATCATCGTCCGTCGTACCAGCAAAAAATGTTCTGTTTTGCCTGAAATCAACGTTTACAAATTGCCGTTGAAAGAACGTAGCAACGCACAAATTCAAGGAGTCGGCCATTACGTTTTCGGTGAGCCGAGTTATCTTGCACTGGCAGGTAAACGTCGACGAAGAACCATCTTGGTACTGGGTGCCACCGGATCAGGTAAGAGTACGCTCATCAACGCCATGGCGAATTACGTACTTGGCGTCGAGTGGGAAGATGATTTCCGCTTCAAGTTGATCAACGAACCAGCAGACAAATCGCAGGCTCACAGTCAGACGAATAAGGTAACTACCTACGATTTTTACGAGATGAAGGGCTTCCGTTTGGACTATTCGCTGACCATCGTCGATACTCCGGGATTCGGTGACACAGGCGGAATCGAAAGAGACAAGAAAATTATGCAGCAAATACAAGACTATTTCAAATGTCCTCACGGGATTCAGCAATTAGAGGCCGTTTGTTTCGTTGTCCAGGCGTCCCTGCCCAGATTGACGGCTAAACCCAGCAATACATTTTTGATTCGATCTTGTCCATTTTCGGACAAGACATTAAAGATAACATCCGGCTGATGGTGACATTTGCTGACAATGATTTGCCAACCATTCTGGACGCTGTCAATGATGCCGGCATTCCCTTATCCAAAGATCCAACCACCGGGCTGATCCTCCATCACAAATTCAATAGTTCCATTTTTTTCGCATCTAATCAAGACGAAATTCAGACAAACGAATTCAACCAGACTTACTTCGAGATGGCCGTCGAAGGTTTCGACAATTTCTTTGACGATTTAAGTCGCATGGAGGCCAAGTCATTGACACTAACTCGCGAAGTACTTGAAGAACGAAGGCGATTGGAAGCTCTGGTCGATGGCCTTCAACTCCTCACCCAAATCAAATTGGCACGGATCGACGAGTTTGAAAAAATTAAGAAAATGCTCGAAGAAAATCAACAACAAATGGATGAAAACAAGAATTTTGATTTTGAAGTTGAATTTCTCGTTCCAAAGTCGACAGACATCAGCGGGACGGGCCACTTTACCACCAACTGCCAAAAGTGTACCACAACGTGCCATTATCCTTGCTCGCAAGCCAGTGACACCGATAAACATCGTTGCTCCGTCATGGGCCCAAATGGAATCTGCAGAATCTGCAAGTGTCCGTGGAACGTTCATGTCAATCAGAAGTACAGGTACGAAATGGTGACGGAGAAAGTGCAGCGTTCGTCAGACGCCATTCGCAAGCAATACCAAGGAGCCAAAGCCGAAGCACTGACTAATCAAGAATTATTGGCTGAAATTCAGACGGAGATTGATCAATATGAAGAGCAGCTGATGGAGCTGGTGCAGGCTAATTCTCCTTGTATACAGCGCTTGGACGAGATCGCTCTAAAGCCTCACACGCTCTCCACACCGGCTTATATTGACCTGATGATTGAAACTGAGAAACGAGAGAATCGTTTTGGATGCCAGCAGAGAATCAATACTCTACAAAGACTTCACCAACAAGCCGAGATGATGATCAAACTGGTGAACGACCACCAAATTCTTAAAACGTAGCTTCCGACACCACAGTCCATGCTGTTGAAAGCTGATTCTGTCAACAGTTGGTTCTCACCGCCATCTGCAATTCGATTTTGCAACTAAAAGTTAAGAATAATTTGGGCTATACGCCACTGGACTTTGGAACTCTCCGGTTTGACATGTCAGTATTAAAAAAACGAATTTCTTTGCTATTTGCCCGTCATGAAATAAACGTGGCCTTCACTGTGAGCTAGTCGATTTATCAAATTCGACTTGGCAAAATTGTGTGGTCATTAAATACAAGACTAGCACGCCCTATTACTCATTTGCATTAGAGAAGGTAGGGATGACAAAAATCAAGAAACAAAAAGCTTCTTTTTCGCGCTACTGATGAGATGGGGAAGAAAACTATTTTTTAAACCTTTCTAAGCAAAACAAACATTATTTTTGTTCAAATCTTTTTCCGTGCCCTTTCATTACATTCCTGTGTCTGCAGACCAAATTATGCAAAAAAGGCCAGAAAAAGACAGTAGGGAATGGGCTATCATTTTGTAAAAGGATAGAGGGAAAGGTTTGGCAAAAAAGAAAAAGGTACCTTTCTTCATTAGAGCATGCTAATTATCCGTGCACGAGACAAACTTGGGACGAATTATATAAAATGTTTAAAAGATCAACGCTTTGTATAATGTATTACAATTTTGATTTTTCAATTTCTATGTAGCTATATCTATAATTCATCAAAAGTATGATATAAGTAAGCAGGATAATGTCATAAATAAATAGAAATATTATCGATTAACACTTAAAACTTCCTTCACAAAGTTGACATTAAATTAAAAATTAAAATCTTTTAAAGCTTAAATAATTCCCAGGATTTAATGGCATAAAATGACTTACTCATCAAAGAACGACGTTTGACGGCACCGTAAACTGGCGTGGGCTGCGTAGTTGATGGCTCTTTTTGAATTGACGTAGCATCCGAATATGATTCTCTATTGCCATCTGGTGACTAGAATATCGGCTATCGATTTTCCCTTGCAGGTGTGTTACGTATCGGTGGTGACGTACCACCGGCCAACATCTGCTGTATATTATCTAATATCTCTAGACGCGATAAAACGAGAAATTTGATATCGTTAGAGGATTTTTTTTGGTTTGCATATTTTGCCTTGAATTTTACGGAAATTGAAAAAATTGCCGTAAAAATCATAGCGTTCCAATGTTTAGTTGGAAAATTATTAATTATATAATTTTGTCAAATTTAGGGGGGGGGGGCGTACTACACACTGAACTTGTAGCACATCGTTCCCCTAATAAATCTCACTAAAACCAATCCATATGGCAGTTTTCATGATCCTCTTATCACGAGGAACACGACGGCCCTATTGAAAACGTCCTTAAACATAATTTTGCAGGTTAAATTCATAAAAATCAATGAACCAATCACATTACAAGGGCCATTGTTATAACCCGCTAATTTAAATTTCCTAACAGTACGTTATGATTGGACAATAACTAGCATTTTTTAGGCAAGTTCGAAGCATTTTACTAGATGTGTAAGTTCATATATGTTTCATTACATAATTTTACGTCTGACGTGACTCGAACCAGCAATCACCGGTTTAAGAGGCCGGTGCCTTATCGATTAGGCCACAAAGACTTTTTGCGCCGATATATATTCATTTTGGATTGCATTCAAGCGTCGATTCGTATGACCGCTCTTGTTTTGACCACGATAACAACACAATTATAATTCTTGGTACTCTCTGATTCAACGCCTTTTTAAGTTCAACAATAAAAAAATTAATTGCCTTTGCCATTGCCAGTTATGAAATGAACCTTCACTGTGAGCTAGTCAATTAATCGAAATCGACTTGACCAAACTTTGTGGTTATTAAATGTATGACTAACACGTCCTTGTTACTCATTTACAATTCATTAATAGAATTCATTTATTCACTCAACCTGTGACATCAGAGAACTGCAGTACTACATCGATTTTCATTTTTTGCATTTAATGGTGAAAATACAGATCAACGGATGTTAAGGTGATTGCGTTCGGTTCTATGGCTTGGACTTGGAGGGAGTTTAAAAGTCTTGGGCCATAAGCGATTTCATCTTGTAATCAAAATTCGATTCGTATTAGGCTTTCATTTATACTGTTACCTTTTCGGGAATCACTCGCCATTTTCGCTTGCCTAATGCGTGGTCAAAGCCGATACATTTACAAGACCAGGAATGACTTGCCGGATCGACTTCAAATCGCCCTTATACTCTTCATTGTTTCCAACATGACGAAAAATTTCTTAAAATTTTCATGACTCATGTACCAGAACAATTCGTCAAAACTAAATTCGTCATTTCCCTGTTTCGCAATGGAACAATAGAGAACTGAGATGTTGAATTTGCTGTAGGCGATGCCGTCCGATGCGGATGTCGTAGGGAAATTGGCAGAAAGACAAGCACCGACGACGGGAGGATCGGCGTTGTCTGCAAATGTCACCAATAATCGAAGGTTCTCTTTCACGTCGTTACCAAAGATGGACAGCACGGAGTCAATGATGTAACGTTGGGTGGCCGTCAGTCGACTATCACCCGAAGCGGCCACAAAACAAGCGGCGTGAATTCCATCGATTGGAATTTCTTGTTGAGTTAGAAAACGGTGGATTTTGGCCGTTATTTCCTTGTCCTTTTCTACTCCACCTGTATCTCCATAACCAGGGTTATCGATGATGGTGATGGAATACGGAATGGTCATTCCTTCTTGATGGTGGAGAGTGTAGGCCGTTACAGAACTCGTTTGACTGTGCGCCTGGATCCTGGCCACGATTTCGTCTTCGCGGACGCACTTGAAACGAAACGGATCGTTCCATTGGACTTCCAAGATGTAATTAATCATGCCATGGATTAGGGTGCTTTTGCCAGATCCAGTCGCACCCATCAAAATGATACATTTGTGGTTCTTCGGATTGGGCGACCGCATAGGGTCGCCGGGACGGCAAATGTCGAACCATTTGAAGTCGTTGTCATTTGATTTTTCTATCGCATTCAGCAAATAAATATTTGGCGGTCCCCTTCTTATTAGTTTGCTGTACAAACTGCCTTCGTCAATGTAAACCTCAGCAATTCTTCGATTTTCATGAAGCTCCGTGTTTCTTTGGGACGTCCGCCTGTAATTTTGGTCCTCGTTAGGATCGACTTCCCCAACTTCGTCGACTTTGCCATTACCTCTGCCATCTACGATTTCATCGCTCCTTTCCTGATGTCGAGTCCTCCACACTTTTTCAGAAGGAGATATTGCATGTGTTTTGGTGCAACGCTTGTTAGTACAACTCCTTGGCTTGCTGATTCTTGAATTTTGTGCCCTGCTTCTACAGTCGTTGAAATTCTTCTTAAATTGAGCGTCCACGAGTGTCCATAACTCTTTTGCTTTTGCATCACCCAAGTTGAGTTGGCCAATCTGTAAACTTAGCCGCTTTGCCTCGGATCTGACTACGATCTGGTCATTCAGGCTGACGGCCGTTGCTGCCGACTGATGCGATTGCTGCATCGACGACTTTGTTTTCGTTGAGTCTGTTGCTGCAAATCTGGTATCTACATCGAAGTTGTCCTTCATTTTGGCTGTGGGATTTTCAGCAAAATGGGTATTCGGGTTGATACACTCAGAAGCCTTGTCCGTCTTCAATTCTTGATTTTGATTTGAAACAACGGTCGGAGTCAAAGGAGGAGGCAAAGAAGAAGAAACAGAAAAACTTCTGGCAAGCAATCGGGGCTCTTTCAAGTATCCGACTGGATTATCCACTGAGATAACCATCCGCCATTCATTAGAAAAGTCTACAGTTACTACAGCTGCATCGTTCAACGTCGGAGAGTAAAATCCTATGTGGTAGCTCATGCCATTCATTGAACCCCGGCCTCTGGCCAGTTTTGCCACGTTTGCGAATTCGCTTATCGCAGTACGAACGCATCCGATTTGCTCCTTCTCGTACGAGAAAATCGGCAAAACAGGCAGCAAAGCAGTCGGAGCTCGTTGACCAACAAATTTCTCTAGGTCATTCACGATGGGGAGATGTTTGTATTCAATGTTCAAGACGAACAGTTTGGCGATTTTGCAATAAGTCTTCGTCGTTTGAGCTACGATTTCTTTCCTATCCAGCAGAACTAAATCAGTGTCTTTCAAAAGCCAACAAATTTCTCGGATATTCTTTCGCATATAGGCAAACAAGTCGATTATTTCCTTGAGCCAATCTGAAATGTACATCATTTCTTCTAAAGCCCTTTCTTCGGGTAACATCTCAAATGTCTTGTAGGCTTCCTCGATTTTATCCCAAACACGGGGCAGCAAATCATTGAAGTACCAAATAAATTTTTCGAGCAAAGGAAAACGTTGAAGAGAAGGATCGATAAAAATGTCCCGCATTTCTTTAATTATCCATTTTCTGGTGACTTGACGATGCTCTTTCTCCAGTGCGACATCATCCTTTCTCTCTGACCACAGTTTGGCTTCGATATGAGCAGCAGACATATTTCGCAGAAGAAATTCCAAAGGTTTCCACTTCTGTCGATTGTTGTCCGTATTCAGCAGATTTTGCAAGTAGAGATTGAATGAGTTAAAATCCATTTTAATCTTTTCACCAGATTCGATACTACTCAAAACCGTACAGGAGATTTGGTCCAGTTCGACTGGCAATTCCAGTAGATTGAACGATTTCAGAATTGTCACATCCAAATATTCTTTAGCCGCCAAGTAAATACTCACTTCAGCGCTTTCCTTTGTTTCTTGCGACAAATCTAACACTTTGCGCATTGAACAAATCACCTCCGCACCGTAGACGACCTCATCAATGACATGCGTTGCTCCCGCGGCAGAACTTCTAAGCTGATAGTCGTCTATTTTCGATCTTAGAAAATGCAAATCCAGAGTTTCGGTTCTCTGCACTGCTCGAAACAAAAGAGTGACTTGCGCATGTCGTTCATCACCATCCATCGTGTTTGTATTGAGGTAATCGGCGAACCAAAGTTGGTGATCGGGCACAGACCCTCGCTTCATATTCTCAAGTAGATGAGAGTTGATACCCAGCAAATGACGTTTGGATTTTTCAGGTTGCTGGTAGATGAACAAGCCCTTCGGTTTTCCCGCAGTTTCCGAAATCGTTTTGAGTTCATTCGGCACGTCGATCCCACCTGGAACGCATCCATTACAGCAATCGTAATAAAGGTATAACGTCCAACCGAAACAACTTGTATACTAGTCTACAACCGAAATTGCAATAGACTTCACATTCTATGTTTTAAAAGTTTGTGGTTATTACTTGGCACAATGACGTCGGTGAGGTAGTTGTAGAGATCTCCAACCTGCGCATCACGACCCAGGGCTGATATTCGAATGAGTCCAGCCATTGGTAGGCTTTTAATTAGACTGAAACGTAATAGTCCAAATGGAATATATAACAAATGGACAACTAACTGCAGCGGCTTACCTGTTTTTCACCTTTAAAATTATAATTTTCTGCAATAACAATGAAAATTTTTCAAACAGCTGGTGGTCCCTATTATGCAGAGCAACACCGAAACTGTGAGACATGGAACTGAGCCAACGATAAAACCGTTCGTAAAGCATTAAAGGACGGCAGTCGCTATCGGTTAATCCTTCTTCCATCTTGACACGTAGAAAATGTATTTACACTTGTTACGACTTGTTATCATCCAAGGTTATACCTTAATTACCTGACGTTTGTTCAGCCTGGGCTCCGGTATCAGCTTGAAATTTTGAACAACACGGCATGATAAGCCGTTTGCTTGTCCGAACGTTTTTTACGTTCAAATGCCCTTTAAGATTCTTCTATACTTTCATTTTCTTCCCTTTTTTTTTTTTATTCTCTTTTATAATTCTTTATTCACTTATGCCATTAAATCAAAGAACTGTTGTACACAGTTTTTCATTTTCAGCATCTAATGGTGAAAATACAGATTAACGGATGTCAAGATGATTGCGTTCGGTCAGATGGCTTTGAGGGAGTTTAAAAGTCTTGTGCCATACGCGATTGGATGAACATAAACTGATCCTCATCTTGGGGTGCATCTTCTTGAGGCTCAGAGCGAGGGGCAGATTCATCAGTGGAAGCAGCATCCACCACAGTGTCATCAGCCGGTGCTTGGGATTCATCAGCGGTTTGTTTAACGTCTTGTTGGGCCTCGGCCGTTGGCTGGGCGATGCTTACGGCGGCGGGAGATTCAACTTTAGCTCGGATTGCGATAGCCTTGGCTTTTCTTTGTTGGATCAACACGGAGCTAAGGAAACTCGATAGGAAATCAAAATTGGAGTTTGCGTTGCTATTTTGGTTGATGTTGGTGTTTCCCGTCGGTTTGCATTGGCTCGTCACGATGCACACGGCCAAAACAAGAGCGGAAAGAGCGACCTGGTAAATGATTCACATCAAACCGTTACTAACATCCGATTTTCAATATAAATCATTTAGATAGCATAGTAGATATGCAAGTAAATTAAAAACAGAAATGCTATATACATTTGTATTGTACTTACAATGATCCTCATAGTGATTGATTGAAATGGAAAAGAGCTGGAAATGCTTTGAAAGTCAAACTGGAAACTTGTGGTGACTTTGATGACTTTTAGTGCGTCTTTATATACAAGTGGCGTACAGACAGTGCACCTTTGAATCAAAGTGGTTGTGGAATGAGCTTCTAATTATTTCGCAAAACTTCACCATTTGGAAGGGTCCTTTGTTTAATCAGTGCACTTGGGTTCCTTCGTATCATCTTTGCTTTCTAAAAGAAAAACTTTGAAATGACGATGTGGCAAGCCGGAAAACAGCCAAAACCCTGCTGGAAAACATACGGAAATAATCAATTGCCGGCATAATGAGGAAAATAAATCAAAAAAGAACAGTAGAACTCAAACGAACTTGCAGATACTAACCTAGTTTTAATTGCAAGGCCGTGTATTTTTAGTTGCTGTGGTGTTCAGTTTGCGGTTTTAACTTCCCGTCATCACAAGGTTTCAGTTAATATGTAGTGGTTCCTCATGAATTTCAGCCAATTAATTGGGTGGACAAGCGCGTAGTTAATCTGGCCAGATTAACGATAAATTAAAAAAGATAAAAATAAAAGTCTCTCTCCGAGGACCTTGAAAATGGGAAATGAATATCGGAAGAAACAGTTTTAGTATAAAAGTATTTCGTCTGTCAGTGTAAATTCAGCACACTCGTTGTTCTCACCCTCCTGCACCACAACTTCAGCGAATAAACATGCATTTAACGGTAACTAAAAAATGATTAAAAAATTAATAGCAACGTCCTAGAACAAATAGTGAGCAATTTTCCATTAATTCTATAGGCATCAGTTATCATCACATTAGTTAGCATGGCCTCAACCATTAATGCTAGTTCGTCCAATGGTCGCAATGAAATCTAACCGACCATTGATGAATCGTCCATCATCAGAGACGTTGATCAACAACAACAACAACGAAAATGACAATTTGCTATTCAGCTCACTATTTTCTGAACTGATTGCCAACGCAGAACCCAGAACAAGATCCGTGTGAGATTGCCGATGACGACGATTCTTGTTTCTGGAAAATGATGGAAGTTGATGCTCTCGTGAAATCTCAAGGGCCGGCCCAAGAAACAGAAGACAAAGTTGTGGCTGATGATGAGACGCCAAGCCTCGAAAAAGCGTCGGATAATTCTAAAAGCCTTCGATTCCGCCCTGTTTTTGGCTCTGCTAATTATAATCTCAACTCTAACAACAACGGAAACTCCAAGTTCGACTTCAGCTCTCTTTACGCATCCCTGCAGCAGTTTTTAAGGAACAAGAATAAGAAACTTATTGCCAAAGACACGATCATAAAACAAGAATGATAAAGTTCTGGTAGTCATGGCAACTATCAAATGGGACAATCGACAACGGCGATACGATGTTTTCGGTTTTCTTGGTTAGGAATATTTCAATGCATATTATGCATGTATAAATTGCTCTAGCAATGCAGTCGATTAACAACACTATACACCAGGTTTTTGTAATGGACTGGATTGTGTTAAAATATTGTGAAATGGATAGAAATACAGTTAAATTCTATAAATTCCAATGTCAGACTAAGATTTAGCATAACATTGAATTACCTTTTAGGAAAAATAAAACACTTTGCAGTAAAGACATAAAAGAACTCGAGATAGGAGCTTTAAATCCCACTATTGTGAGATATATAGCACTTAAGGAGACAGCTGGGAGACAGCATCAAAAGCAATGCATGCAAAATGAAACTCGAGTTTCTAAATACCTTTCCTTATGAGCATCTTGGCATCCTTTAAATCAAGACGGACCACTGGGTTGCGACGTAGTGTGTCTGCAAACAGCGTGCAACTTCTACCTTCTCTACAAAACCATTGCAAGCGGAGAAATGACAAGAACAATAGAAAAGGGATGGAATATTCTCTGTTATATCCTGAAGGCTTGTCGATGTTGTTGTTTGCATTAGAATACGCCTAGTGCGATATGATGAAAGCAAGAAGCTTAGGTCTTTTTCGGACAACCGACATGGGTAAGAAAACTATTTCGAATCCTTTCCATACAGAAAAACACGAACATTCTTTGGTTCAGATGTTTCTTTCCGTGCCATTCCTCTGTATTTACTTTGTCTTCTCAGAATTTAATGGCAGCAGCTACAAGTCGGTAGGCTTCAATCGTTTTTTAAAATTCATTTAGAAAAAAGAATCACTTAAACAAAGCGCACCCACAAATACCTTTTTTTTTTTTTCTCCATAACAATCGGTTTGTTAAGACAAAGAAATGATTTGAACTGTAATTTTATTTTGAGATGCACAAATAACATAAACTTAAACCTTCCGTGTTTCGCTTTATTTTTTCTCTTATGGTAATCAGTTGTCGCTTTCCTCTGTTATTCCAAATCAAAGGAAATCAAAAAAATCTCTTAAAAAAACCAAGTTTACTCTCTTTGTCATGATTGTAGACTGGCGGAGGCAGTGAAGTTTGCTCGTTATTGTACGCTTGACCATAATTTGACGTGGCAGCCGAATAGGATACTCTTTCGGTATTCGATGACTTGAGTGTGAAATCTTGGTTTGGCCTTGCCACTGTGCTACGTATCGGTTGAGACGTACCACTGGCCAACATGCGCTGTATATCATCTATTGTCTCTAGACGTGTCAGGTAGCCAGGTGCCTGTTCCTCCATAACCCGACTCTTCATCAAACTCAGGTAATCGGATGGGCTGAGTACGTTTGACCGTAGAGCTGTCGATTCAAGTAAATCGACGTTCTTAGCCACCTGTTCGAGCAGACTCAACACTTTGCCTCTAGCCATTTGCAAATCATCCGAGGAAGCGTTCAAGATTTTTTCAGCGGTCATCTTGCCATCGTAATTCAATTCGTATTGGGCTTTCACATCTTGCAAAGTCTTAGATACCTTCTCGGGAAACGTGCCCCATTCCCGTTCTTCCACGTAGTGATCAGATGGCGGACATTTGCAGGCCTTTTTTTCACAAATCCTTTTTTCTTTGTGGAGAGAGCTTTTTTTTGTTACTCGCCTCTCGCAGGTTTTTCGGCATTTTTCGCAGTTATAAGCAAATAATCCCTTTTCACAGTTAAACTTCCTAGGGCGCATAACAGTCTGTTCAACCGTAAAATTCTTGGTGGCCTCCATGTTATGGCCACACGTTTTCATTTTCCTCTGGAAAATTTCAATGTTTTCGATGTTGATTAGACACACTTCCATTTCTTGTTCGATGTCTTTCAGCGACTGTTCCAGTTGCCGGCGGCTGTGAATGACTTCCCTTGTGGACGTGAGATCTCTGCCCTTCATTCTTTCCAACATGTAAAAAAATTTCTTAAAATTTTCATGACCCATGTCCCAGAATAACTGATCAAAACTTAATTCGTCATCTCCCTGTTCCGCATTGGAACAATAAAGAACAGAGCTGTTGAATTTGCTGTAGGCGATGCCGTCTGATGCGGATGTTGTAGGGAAATTGGCAGAAAGACAAGCGCCGACGACGGGAGGATCGGCGTTGTCTGCGAATGTTACCAACAGCCGAAGGTTATCCTTCATGTCTTTACCAAAGATGGATAGCACAGAGTCGATGATGTAGCGTTGGGTGGCCGTCAGTCGACTATCACCCGAAGCGGCCACAAAACAAGCGGCGTGAATTTCATCGATTGGAATTTCTTGTTGAGTCAGGAAGCTGTGGATGGCAGCCGAGATTTCCTTGTCCCTTTTAACTCCTCCTGTGTTTCCATAACCAGGGGTATCGATGATGGTGATGGAATACGGAATGGTCATTCCTTCTTGATGGTGGAGAGTGTAGGCCGTTACAGAACTCGTTTGGCTGTGCGCCTGGTTCCTGGCCGCGTTTTCGTCTTCGCGGACGCACTTGAAACGAAACGGATCATTCCATTGAACTCCTAAAATGTAGTTGATCATGCCGTTCATTAGAGTGCTTTTTCCCGATCCAGTGGTACCCATCAAAATAATGATTTTGTGATTCTTTGGATTGCACAACCGCATAGGGTCGCCGGGACGGCAGATGTCGAACCAATTGATTTTTTCGCTATTTGATTTTTCCGTCGCGTTAAGCAAGTATACGTTCGGCGATCCATTTCTGATTAATTTGCTATACGAGCTGCTCTCGTCAGCATAAATTTCCGCAATTCTTCGATTGTCATGAGACTTTATGTTTCTATAAGTCGTATAATCTTGATCTGCGTCAAAATCTTCTGCCCCACCGACCTTGTCAGGTCGTGTTACATTTCAGTTTTTTGCTTCTACCATCGTTAAAACTCTTCTGATGTGGAGAATCAGCGGGTGTGAATGGCTTTCTTGCATTTGTATCGTGCAAATTAATCTGCTCTAAACTTAAAATTGTCTCGTACGGCGCAGATCTTATTCCAGTCTGTGGGATGTGAATGGATTTCGGCTGCTCTGTTACGTTTGCACCGTACAATTTAACCTGGGCAGTAGGTGAATTTTGCTCACTTTTTTGGGGTTCGATTTGGTTTTTCGAGGTGATACTCGTTTCAACAGAATCCTTCGTCGACGATTTGATTTTTGTTGATCCTGTTTTCTCTCGACTGCAATCTCCATCACTGCTTTCTACGTCGAATAACAACGAATCAATATTTTGTTCAGGGTCCAGTAATTCAGCTTTGCGATTTCCAGCAGAATGTGTGTTGGAGTGCTCACCATCCTTGACCGATTTTAGCTGTTGATTTTGATTTGAAGCATCAGTTGGGGTCAAAGGAGGAGGCAAAGAAGCAAAAACTGAAAAACTGCTCGAAAGAAATTGTTGCTGATCTTTCTTTTTGCAGTATTCGACCGGATTCTCCACCAACTCCAACAACCGTGGTGGTTGGTAAGAATAGTCCACAGTCCCAACAGTTGCATCGTTCAACTTCGAGTCAAGTCCTATGAAATAGCTAGTGTATATATACCCTGCCCATATTGACAGCTTTGCCTCGTTTGCGAATTCGCTTAGCGCAGCACAAACAGATTGAAGTCGTTCTTTCTCGCAAGAGAAAATCGTCAAAACGGGCAGCAGAGCAGTCGAGGTTTCTTGACTGAGTAGTTTCTCCATGTCATTTATAAGAGGGTCGTGTTTGTATTCAACATTTAAGATGAACAGTTTAGCCATTTTGCAATCCTTGGACGTCATTTGATCTTTGATTTCTTCCGAATTCAGTAGTGCAAAATCAATGCCACTCAGAAGCCAGCCAATTTCTTGAATATTCTTTCTCCGATTGGCAAACCAGTCGATTATTTTATTCAAGCAATCTGAAATGAATAGCATCTTCTCCAAAGCCTTTTCGGGTGGAAGTGTCTCACAAGTCTTGTAGGTTTCTTCTACCTTCTTCCAAAAGTGATGGGTCACCAAATGTTGGAAATGGCCAACATGCTTTTCGAGTAGAGGGAAACGTTTAAGCAGCGGATTGTTAGAAATTTCATGGATGTACTTCATCATCCATTCCTTAGTGACTTGATGCCGCTCTTTTTCTAAATCAATTTTAGTCTTCCTCTCTGACCACAGTTGAGCTTCGATTTTAATAGCCGGTATGCTTCGAATAAGAAAGTCAATGGGTTTCCATTTCTCCTCCGTATTCAGAAGGCGCTGCAAGTAGCGATTCAATGAGTCAAAATTGGCGTTGTACTTTTTCCCAGGTTCCAGACTACTCAAACACGTAAGGGAGACTTGGTCCAATTCGACTGGCAATTCTGCAGTAGACGATTTCCTAATTGTCTCATCTAAATACGTTTTGGCCGCCAAGTACATACTGACTTCGGTGGCCTCCTTTGTTTCTTGCGACGAATCAAATGCTTGGCGCATAGAACAAATCACCTCCGCGCCGTAGACTACCTGATCAATTACATGCGCTGCGCCCACCTCAACACTTTTTAGCTGATAGTCATCGATTTTGGATCGTAGGAAATCTGGATCTAGGGCTTCCGTTCGTCGGACAACTCGAAACAAGAGAGTGACTTGAGCGTGCCGTTCGTCGCCATCCATCGAGTTTGTATTAAGGTAATCGGAGAACCAAAGTTGTTGATTGGACGCAGACCATTTGTTGATATTCTGAAGTAGATGAGAGTTGATACCCAGCAAAAGACTTTTAAATTTTTCTGGTTGTTGATAGAAAAACTCGAACGTCGGTATTTCCACAGTTTTCGAAATCGATTTGCGTTCGTTCGGCACGTAAATTGAACCTACATACACACCGACAATTATAATAACGCTAAAAGCTTTAAGAGACAGTCAAACACATCAACTACATACAAAATGGCAATAAACTATACATATTGTAATGCTTAAAGGTTGTGATTACTTGGTACAATGGCGTCGGTGAAGTGGTTGTAGAAATCTCCAACCTTCCCATCACGACCCAGAGCTGATATTCGAATAGGGTCAGCCATTGGTGAAAACAGACTGAAACATGACAATGGTTAAGGATAGATTGTAATAAATGTTCTATTAACTGGATTGCCTTACCTGTTAGTCCTCCGTCAGTATGTCTCGCACTGGCAATGAAAACTCTTTCAAAAGCTGAATTTTTTAAATATGCAAAGCAGCACCAAAACTGCGTATAGAACTCAAGCGAGCCGATGGTGTAATGGTTTGAAAAGAATCGAGAATGGCAGCCACTATCAGTGAAGCTCCCTTCCCTTGGAAATAGTTGAATACTTTTTACAAACGTTATCATCAACGGTCAAACAAAATTTTAAATAAGTAAGTAAAAAATAAGTAAGTAAGTAAAAAAAAGCCCTAAATAATGGACTCTAACGTGATAAGACCTGCCTACACGTTATTTGCGTTCAAATGTTCTTCAATAATGTCGCAACTGTGGTGCAATGAAAAACAATTTGAGCTTCATATCAGTTCCAGTGAAGTGTACGTGCGTTATTCCTACACAATCCAACCAAAAAGTGCTGCATTCGGACAACAACAAAGTTCAAGAAAAATATGCCAGAGTTCTAAAGTCTTACAATTCACCGGCTCGTGTCACGGGATAACGATGATGGTCAAACATCAGTGGTGCATGCAGCCTGGAAACAGAACAAACAAACACGATGGAAGTTGCAAGAGAAAGATAACTGCCGTTATTATCGTGAACGAACCACGTAGCCACTCTTAGCAAATAGAACTTTAAACACTAAGGTGAGCTCATTGCAGTGTAGTTTTTTTTCCCCCTGTCACTGCCAACTGACGTTATCAGGTAAGTGATTTGTTAAATTCGGTAACAAAGAAATAGTTGGCGCCACTGGATTGTGTCAGTTTGGTTTCTTCACCTAGGAACAGCCTGTGCGATCTTGTTTTAGTTTGTCGGACCAGTTGTGAACAAATTGAACGTTAGGGCATCAATAAACCTTAAACAAATCGTTTGAAATGCCTACGGATTTGGACGGTATCGAAATACTGGCATTAGGCCGCCAGTTTAACATAGGGACACTGTACAATTATGTCGACGATATCATCATACCAAGTAAGAATACAGCTCGTAACAATCGCAAACCTTTAATGTTCGTATAACTGTATGATGGGTGTGTTCAGGTATTCGCTTATGGGGCCCAGATGATGTGTCCGATTCAGCCGTTGTCGATGAAACGAAAGAAAATGCGGAAGTTTTTATAAAGACGTTCCAGCAAACCAACGAAGAAGACGAGAATCTTGAAGAAATAGAAGACCAGGCGCCGTTCCTCTCCAATTTAGGAATGGACGATCACACGGCCATGAGTTTAATGGCCGGACTGTTGCGTCCATCTCTAAAGGGAGCTTGGCAATATGCGGCTGATTGGGTCGATTCGAAGGACGAATTATTTAGCCATGGAGCTCATGTGGCAGTCCATTGCTGCCATTCTGAAAAAAATATCTCTTTCGATCCTGAGATTGAATTGGACATCGTCTGCCGGCCAGAAAAGCTAATGCAAAATCAGGCAACTCACGTCGTCATTGCAATCACGTACGGCCTTGAGGCCTTTTGCATCTTCTCTCAGGGCAATCAAGTCAACACTTATGCTCGTATCTTTAAAGACCAGCTGGTGAACGAAGGTGAAACTTTGGAACCCGATCAGGACGAAGAAAGGGACGAAGAGGATGGTGGACATTGCTCTATCCCAAAAGACTTGAAATGCCTTCTCTACAGCGATCTAGTGGATATTCAAGATGGCAAAAATTGGACATTGAAGCCTGTCGCAGAGCAGTACGAATCCTGCAGGAAAATACTGGAAAGCGGAACAGAAAAGACCATCCCGCTGAGAGTGTGGTTGTATCCACTCAACAAGCTGATGGCTGTCAAGGAAAGAGTTGCTAAAATGCCCCAAAATGTTAAAGATGTCTCGCGGGAATTGCTCTTCCGTTGCCAAGTTATGTTGAGCCGTTTTCATGGAATCTGTCTGGAAGCGGAACTGTTGGCTGAAGAATTGAAAGGACAAGAAAGTCACCAATGCATTCCATCGACAGCCAGCAAAAGAATCAAGCACTTTAAAGAGTTGATAATGCAATTTCTGCCAACTTTCATCAAAGCCCTGTCTGTATGGACTGCTCAAATTCGTCGTGGAACGGGTCAAGAAAACAAAATGGCCAAAATCATCGATGCATTGGAGACCCAGTCACCATTCATTGCTGAAAAGCTGAAACACTGGCTCAATCTACAGAGACAGGAATTGAAAACTTTAAAGAGTCTGGATAAATTGCCTGGTGTGCTTGTTGTGTCGATCATGGAACGCCTTGAAAAAGAAATCAGAAACGGAGGCAATGGGTCGTACGCCGTCGTTCTTCATCTGCCCAGTCCGAGAGAAGAATTAAACTCTTTAGTTAACGAGATGAATCGTTATATCGACGATTTTAATGCATCTGCATCAACGAACTGGATGATTGTGACAAGGGCAAGTAGCAACCAGCAAACAACAGCGAAGACGACGTCCCCCATATTTTGTCAAATGTTCCCGTCTGGCCAAGAATTTTCCAACTGGATTACGAATCACAATTCAGATACCAAGAACGTCCGCTACATCATCTTTTACGACGAATGCACTGAACTAACATTGCCATTCACAAGATTATACGAGGGCGGCAGGGCAGAGACTCCTCCGTTGGATTTCACCATCCCAAAGGCTCCTGGACAAGTGATGGTTACAAAGAATCGCCGTGGTGTGATCGGATTGCGTTGGACGGCTGATGATACGACCGGACTACGCCACTATCTGGTCCAGTATCGCGCAGTGGATGGGCAAGAAGAGCATTGGCATTCCGTCCAGAAGTCTGCAAACACAATCGAAATTGATTACCTTCAATCAGGTGAGACTTACGTGTTCAGGGTGGCAGCAGAGACACTTGGAGGAAGGAGCCCTTTCAGCCCTGTCAGCTGCGAAGTAACAATAGATCCAGTTTGTCAGCCACCAACTGGATTGCAAGCTGAGGAGGTGACTGACACGAGCATTTCTGTCTCGTGGCATCATCAACCTTACTTGGACAATGATGACGAAGATGGCTACTTGTATAATGAGGAAGGCGGTTATAACGACTACCATGACATCAGCAATCAAGAAATCATCATTACCTCTTTCTCTGTCGAATGCTGGAAGGGCGATAGCCGTCACGAATCGACATTCATTCAACGAACTACGACGAACAAGAGCATCGTATTAGAGCCGCTAGATCCAGGTGCGACTTACTACGTTCAAGTTAGGGTTGAATGCAAAAACGCCAGTGGCTCTACTTTCTATAGCCCGGCGTCAGAGATTTTGCAAACTTGTACATTGCAAGAGGCAGAGCGAGCAGCGATCATCGTCCGTCGTAACAGCAAAAAATGTTCCGCTTCGCCTGGAATTGACGTTTACGAATTGCCGTTGAAAGAACGTAGCAACGCACAAATTCAAGGAGTCGGCCATTACGTTTTCGGTGAGCCGAGTTATCTTGCACTGGCAGGTAAACGTCGACGAAGAACCATCTTGGTACTGGGTGCCACCGGATCAGGTAAGAGTACGCTCATCAACGCCATGGCGAATTACGTACTTGGCGTCGAGTGGGAAGATGATTTCCGCTTCAAGTTGATCAACGAACCAGCAGACAAATCGCAGGCTCACAGTCAGACGAATAAGGTAACTACCTACGATTTTTACGAGATGAAGGGCTTCCGTTTGGATTATTCGCTGACCATCGTCAATACTCCGGGATTCGGTCACACTGGCGGAATCGAAAGAGACAAGAAAATTATGCAGCAAATACAAGACTATTTCAAATGTCCTCACGGGATTCAGCAATTAGAGGTCGTTTGTTTCGTCGTCCAGTCGCCGCTCGCCAGATTGACGGAAACCCAGCAATATATCTTTGACCAGATTCTATACATCTTTGGTAAAGACATTAAAGATAATATCCGCATCATGGTAACATTTGCTGACAATGTTTTGCCGCCAGTCCTCGACGTTGTCAAAGAGGCTAAAATTCCGTCACCCATCGACCCAATTACCAAACTGCCACTTCACCATAAATTTAACAATTCCATTTTCTTCGAGACTAATAAAAACAGCCGTCAAGTAAATGAATACAACCGGACTTACTTTGAGTTGGCCGTTAAAGGTTTCGACAAATTCTTTGCCGATTTGAGGAACATGGAAGCCAAATCCTTGACGCTAACCCGCGAAGTGCTCGAAGAACGAAAACGACTAGAAGTTCTTGTCGAAGGCCTTCAACTTCGTACCCAAATCAAATTGGCACGGATCGACGAGTTCGAGCAAATTAAGAAACTGCTGGCAGAGAATCAACAACAAATGGATGAAAACAAGAATTTTGATTTTGAAGTCGAGTTTCTTGTTCCAAAGTCGACGGACATCAGCGGCACGGGCCAGTTCACCACCAACTGTCAAAAATGTACCACAACGTGCCATTTTCCTTGTTCGCAAGCAAGTGACGCCGATAAACATCGTTGTTCCGTCATGGATCCAAATGGAATCTGCAGAATCTGCAAGTGCCCGTGGAACGTTCATTTCAATCAAAAGTACAGGTACGAAATGGTGAAGGAAAAAGTGCAGCGTTCATCAGAAGCCATCCGGAAGCAATACCAAGGAGCCAAAGCCGAAGCACTGACTAATCAAGAATTATTGGCTGAAATTCAGACGGAGATTGATCAATATGAAAAGCAGCTGATGGAGCTGGAGCAGGCTACTTCTCCTTGTATACAGCGCTTGGACGAGATCGCTCTAAAGCCTCACACGCTCTCCACACCGGCTTATATTGACCTGATGATTAAAACTGAGAAACGAGAGAATCGTTTTGGATGCCAGCAGAGAATCAATACTCTACAAAGACTTCACCAACAAGCCGAGATGATGATCAAACTGGTGAACGCCCATCAAATTCTTAAAACGTAGCTTCCGACACCACAGTCCATGCTGTTGAAAGCTGATTCTGTCAACAGTTGGTTCTCACCGCCATCTGCAATTCGATTTTGCAACTAAAAGTTAAGAATAATTTGGGCTATACGCCACTGGACTTTGGAACTCTCCGGTTTGACATGTCAGTATTCAAAAAAACGAATTTCTTTGCTATTTGCCCGTCATGAAATAAACGTGGCCTTCACTGTGAGCTAGTCGATTTATCAAATTCGACTTGGCAAAATTGTGTGGTCATTAAATACAAGACTAGCACGCCCTATTACTAATTTGCATTAGAGAAGGTAGGGATGACAAAAATCAAGAAACAAAAAGCTTATTTCTTTTTCGCGCTACTGAGATGGGGAAGAAAACTATTTTTTAATCCTTTCTAAGCAAAACAAACATTATTTTTGTTCAAATCTTTTTCCGTGCCCTTTCATTACATTCCTGTGTCTGCAGACCAAATTATGCAAAAAAGGCCAGAAAAAGACAGTAGGGAATGGGCGATCATTTTGTAAAAGGATAGAGGGAAAGGTTCGGTAAAAAAGAAAAATGTACCTTTCTTCATTAGAGCATGCTAATTATCCGTGCACGAGACAAACTTGGGACGAATTATATAAAATGTTTAAAAGATCAACGCTTCGTATTATGTATTACAATTTTGATTTTTCAATTTCTATGTAGCTATCTATAATTCATCAAAAGTATGATATAAGTAAGCAGGATAATGTCATAAATAAATAGAAATATTATCGATTGACACTTAAAACTTCCTTCACAAAGTTGACATTAAATTAAAAATTAAAATCTTTTAAAGCTTAAATAGTTCCCAGGATTTAATGGAATAAAATGACTTACTCATCAAGGAACGACGTTTGACGGCACCGTAAACTGGCGTGGGCTGCGTAGTTGGCTCTTTTTGAATTGACGTAGCATCCGAATATGCTTCTCTATTGCCATCTGGTGACTAGAATATCGGCTATCGATTTTCCCTTGCAAGTGTGTTACGTATCGGTTAAAACGTACCACCGGCCAACATCTGCTGTATATTATCTAATATCTCTAGACGCGATAAAACGAGAAATTTGATATCGTTAGAGGATTTTTTTTGGTTTGCATATTTTGCCTTGAATTTTACGGAAATTGAAAAAATTACCGTAAAAATCATAGCGTTCCAATGTTTAGTTGGAAAGTTATTAATTGTATAATTTTGTCAAATTTAGGGGGGGGGGGCGTACTACACACTGAACTTGTTGCACATCGTTCCCCTAATAAATCTCACTAAAACCAATCCATATGGCAGTTTTCGTGATCTTCTTATCACGAGGAACACGACGGCCCTATTGAAAACGTCCTAAAACATAATTTTGCACGTTAAATTCATAAAAATCAATGAACCAATCACATTACAGGGGCCATTGTTTTAACCCGCTAATTTAAATTTCCTAACAGTACGTTATGATTGGACAATAACTAGCATTTTTTAGGCAAGTTCGAAGCATTTTACTAAATGTGTAAGTTCATATATGTTTCATTACATAATTTTATGTCTGACGTGACTCGAACCAGCAATCACCGGTTTAAGAGGCCGGTGCCTTATCGATTAGGCCACAAAGACTTTTTGCGCCGATATATATTCATTTTGGATTGCATTCAAGCGTCGATTCGTATGACCGCTCTTGTTTGGACCACGATAACAACACAATTATAATTCTTGGTACTCTCTGATTCAACGCCTTTTTAAGTTCAACAATAAAAAAATTAATTGCCTTTGCCATTGCCAGTTATGAAATGAACCTTCACTGTGAGCTAGTCAATTAATCGAAATCGACTTGACCAAACTTTGTGGCTATTAAATGTATGACTAACACGTCCTTGTTACTCATTGGTTCGGCGATTGCTGTTTAGCTCTGTTAATTTTGTAATTCCGTAGTGGCGCCACCAGCGGTTGCTGCTTAGCCACTCTATTGTCTCCCATCCTCTTTTCAAAGGTGTCATTTTCTGTGTCTTCTCCTGATTTCCCAGTGCTATACTGACATCTTGATTAATTGACACAGCTCTGACTAGAATTGTATAGCCCTGACTAGAATTGTATAAAAGAAAACGTGACTAGAAGTTGACTAGCACTGAGGTCTGACTAGAGTTGAGGTCTTGACAGACGGAACCTTAAGCAAGGTACTAGTCAAACATGTGTTAGAGCTACCTTGTCTATTGCATCTAATAATGTACTCATTCAGTTGCTGTGATAACGGTTCTTGCCCTCCTGACCTGGTGTTCACCCACTGTGTTGAGTGACCCAGTTGTATCGTAATCTTTATTCCTCATCCAAGCTAGCTCTGCTAGGTAATTATTCATTGTTACGTGTTGCTTGATCCCTGTCTAACTCCTTTTATTGTAGATTGATGATAGATGATCAGAATTCATGACTTCGTTTTATCGAGACTGACACAATATACTCGTGGTCCATACAGTCCACTACTCGAGTACCAACCAAGCTATCATCTGGCCCTTCGAACCGGAGCACCGGCACGTTTCTGAATCACGCTGTTCAGCATTTGATGTGACTCCATCCTGGTGTTAAGCAGAACTGCCCACACCTTTCAGCATTTATTGAATTGACTTCGGCCTGCCGTTAAGCAGACCTTCCCACGCTGCTCAGCGTTGAATTGACCCGCCCCTGTGGCTCCTTGACAAAGACTGTCTGCCGTTAAGCAGACCCGACCAAGCCAACGAGAACCAAGTTGGAAGGAACTGACCAGTTCCAGCCAAGAGAATCCTTTGCCCGTCAAGCAGAGCCGACTACTCGACGAGAACCAAGTTGGGAGTCCAGCTATAGACAGACGGTGTTCCAGGACTCTATTGCACCCTCTTTTCAACTGACTTAGACCCTGCCGTTAAGCAGGCAACCCAGTGGACGAAGATTCTCCATCGACGAGCAGCGCTACCATCCACTACGTTGCTGCTAGCTCTGATCCTTCGCCTTATTCTAGCCTTTGTCATTATGGCGGAAGATATCGCAGCGCTCACCATCGACCAATGCAGGGGGCGCCAGAAGGTACTGCGTCAGAAGATAACCGGATGCTGCACCCGTATCCGGAAGGTTATAACCAATAAGCTTTCGCGCCGTGAAGCCACCCGCCTCCTGGATGACGCTCGCACTCTCCTTGGTGATTCCGGCCCGATCAATGACCGTTTATTGGAGCTGTTGGAGGAGGCTGAGGGGGAGCAACAACAAGAATCATTCCTGCGTTACGGAGGGGATGTCGACGCAGTGGCGGACGAGGTGGCTGCGTACCTCTCTAGCCGAGAAGGGGATATATCTTCCGTCCCTGGATGGGATCCTGCAGATCCGGAGGTACTCGCCGCCCGACAACGAGCCCAAGATGCCGCGAAGGTTTACGAGGAGGCCGCCCAAGCAGCCGAAGCAGCATTGAAGGAGATGGAGGCAGCCAAGCAGTCCGTTCAGGACCTAGGGGGTGAGAAGGCCCTGAATGACGATCGAGAGGACGATTTTCGGTCGATTATCTCCGTACCCCCGTACAGACCAGTAGCACGAGTTCACGCGCCGGATGAGTGGATCGACGACTATTGCAGTGGAAGAGAGAAGCCGTTCGTCTATTCCGGTGATCATCGCCACACATCAGTACGAGTAGACTTGGAGGTTTACTCCGGTCGCGCTTTGGATTGGTTTGAGTGGATCGACCTCTTTCACTCACTCGTACACCAGACCGGCAAGGCGCCTGGAGAGAAGCTGGCGATTTTGAAGAGGAACGTACGGGGAGAGACGGCCGATTTAGTTTACGGATTAGGTGGAGGTGCGCTGGCCTACAAGGAATCCCTCCGACGTTTGAAGGGGACATGTGGCAGCCGTGCAGTTATCCGTGCAGCACACCTACAGGCCCTGGATCGAGTCGAGCCACCGACGCCTGCTACATTCCGTAGATTTGCTGAAAAGGTGAGGACTCACCTCTTCAATCTCACCTGGATCGGTGAGACCGGCCATGCTGATTTGATCGAGCGACTCACACAGAAACTTCAGCCCCACGATCGGTTACACTGGAATGACGGCCAGCGTGGAGGATTGGAGCGTCGCACCATGAACGAGTTTGGCCTCTGGTTATGTACGCGAGCGGCTGCGTACCAGAATGCCTATTCCATTGCCGCCGAGCAGCACCAGAGGAGCAACAATCCAGCGCGGCCACCCCAGGCGGTAAACAACCCGTATCATCAGAAGAGACATTCACGGGCCCATCAGGCCTCCACCAATCACAGGGCCGGACCGGCTCGAGGGGCTCCTGCCCCTACCCCTCGTGAAGGAACGACACCAGCACCCAAAACTCCGTATTGTTTTAAATGTGAGGGTGAGCATCGGTTGGCTGATTGCCAATTCTTCAAGAATATGCCCGTAGCTGGACGAATGACGTTCCTGATGGTGCGCGGCCTGTGCTACTGTTGCTTCGGCGTGCGACATGGAGCTAGCAACTGTAGCTTCAAGAAGGAATGCGGCAAGGATGGATGTAAGGCGTTCCACCACCCTCTGATCCACACTGACCGGGGACTTCCGGAGAGAACGGGCACCTCACATTCTGCCAGAGCAACGTCCGGTACCATCGCCTTTGGGGTGATCCGCCTCGACGCCATGAATGCTGACGGGGAGCTGGTGCCCATTAATGTCATGTTGGACGCCGGGAGCAACACAACTTTCATCCGCGAGGGATTGGCTCGTTCGCTCCGGATTTCGGGCGAGCGACAGACACTTCGAGTCCAGGGAGTAGCTGACGCGGCCTCAACGCACCCGAATTCAGAGGAATTGTTTCTTCAGCTGATGACGGCCTTCGGTGACATAGTGACCCTTAAGGGCTCGACCCTGAAGACCGTGACACAGCCAGTTCCCGTGTACAATTGGGAGCAGCTTCGCCACCGTTGGACCCACCTTAACGACCTGCCACCGCTACGCAGCTCTGGCGGAAGAATCGACGTCCTGATTGGTTTAAACCATACAAGTCTTATAACACCGACAGATTATCGACTCGGAGCCGACGACGAGCCAGCGGCTATCAAGACAAGGCTAGGATGGACAATCCTTGGTGTGTTGGGATCAGGATCGACGACGGAGGCCCTCTGCCACCGTGCCTTTGCCTCTCCAGATGTACACATCACAGCGGAGTTGGTGGAACAACTACGACGGTTCTGCGACACCGAATCATTCGGCACCGAGTACCAGGGCGCGGGAATGTCCACAGACGATCGACGGGCAGTCGATAAGTTGGATGCTGAAACCAAGAAACTGGATGTGGGTTACCAGGCCCCAATTCTCTGGAAGGATGAAGAGCCTCCATTGTTGCCCGACAACCGCAGTGTAGCTGATTCTCGGCTTCGTCCGCTTCTGAACAAATTTGCAAGAGATCCAGCCTATGAGACACACTATCGAGAGTCGATGGCGAAAAACTTTGCGGAAGGTTACGCAAGGCGGCTGTCTACCACAGAGGTCGAGGAGCGGCCAACTCGATATTGGCTACCCCATTTTGCAGTGCCCAAGGTTGCTGGGCGCCCTGAGCTGCGGTTGGTTTTCGACGCAGCTGCTAAGTACCGAGGGGAGGAGCCTTAACGACTACGTCACACCGGGCCCAGCACTTCAAAATCCGCTCCCAGCTGTCATCCTACACTTCCGGGAGGGAGAGGTGGCGTGGTCGGCAGACATAGGTGCCATGTTCAGCCGCATTCGGCTGGACGACATAGATCGTCGCTATCTTCGATTCCTCTGGCCGGAAGGAGATGGAACGGTGACAACGTGTGAGATGACACGGGTAACATTCGGTGTGTCATGTTCGCCCTATACGGCTATCCGGACGACCTGGAGAGCAGCAGACGACGCAGCCGTGGACCAAGGTGAGGCGGCCGCCGCCATCCGGAAATACCTGTACGTTGACGATTACCTGGATTCCAGCAAGACCACTGACGAGGCGCTGCGCCGGGCGACAGCAGTCAACAAGGCTTTGAGCAGTGGTGACTTCCACCTGACCCATTGGGTGACCAACGATGCACGCCTGATGGAGCAGCTCTCTCTTCCAGATCCAAAGGAGAGTAGTGTCAACACAGTGAACCTCGGCGCTGACGATGCCGAGATGGTCCTTGGCATCACCTGGAGGCCTGCCACTGATGCTTTAGGTTTTCGTGTCCGGTTAGCAGAGATCAACTATACCCGCGCCGGCCTCCTTTCAAAGGTGGCTGGATTATTTGATCCCCTCGGCGCCGCTGCCCCAATGACCGTGAAGGCCAAGATACGACTACGCCACCTTGGGGTGAAAGGCTTGCGATGGGAAGATGCAGTGACTGGACTAGACCGTGAATGGTGGGAGAACTATTTCGACACAATGGAGCAGCTAAGGACGGTGGAGTTTTCCCGCTGCCTTTTTCCGGATGAAGACCAGATCGTCCGGACCGAGCTGGATACGTTTGTAGACGCCTCTGAGGAGGCCTGTGCCGCTGTATGTTTTATCCGCAATGTCTACGGTGACCACCGAGTGATCGTGCGTTTCATCAAGGCAGTGACCAAGTTAGCTCCGTTAAAAACAGTGTCCGTGTGCAAGTTGGAACTGAACGCTGGTCTTCTTGGAGCGCGTTTGGCCCGTTTCGTGGAATCTTCATTGACCCGGAAGATAGCAGCGCGTCGTTTTTGGACCGATAGCAGTACTGTGCGCAATTGGGTTCGGGCGTTGTCCGGTGACTACCAGATTTATGTGAGCAACCGTATTGGCGAGATCCAGACCCTAACGGATCCTTCAGAGTGGCGTTTCGTTTCAGGAGTGCTAAACCCAGCAGATGCTGCGACCCGCTCTCAACTGGGTGACCGGGCAATCCCAGCGTGGTGGTTGGACGGACCACCCTTCTTGTATCAAGAGGAGACGGCCTGGCCACAAGACCTCCCCTGGACCTTGGAGAAGGCGGAGATGCGTGGGGCCCGCGCCCATTTGAGTGATGTTGTGGCAAAGACAATAGTGCCATTTGACTGGAAGACGTTGAAGATAGCTGCCGGCGACGTGCCCACTCTCATTAGGTTAGAGAATGACTATCTCGATCTTGTCCGACGGTGCCAGCGGGAGACCTATCCTGAGGAGATTAGCAGACTCGAACGTGGAAAGGCGATCCGTCCTACATCAACCTTGCAGCCCTTGACCCCCTTTTTGGATGCTGAGAGGGTGTTGCGGCTGGGAGGGCGTCTCAGTCGAGCGAATTTACCCTACGAGGTCCTCCACCCACCGATCCTGAGTGGCCGACATCTGTTAGCGCGAGCAATCATCCGAGCCTTTCACGAGCAGCTTCATCATTCCGGAACTGACATGGTGCTTGCCCAGGTGCGGCAACATTTCTGGGTCACAGCAGGAAGAGAGGCGGTCAAGAGAGCTCGCAACGAGTGTCTGGCGTGTCGGCGTTTCCGACCCAAAGCAGCATTACAGATGATGGCGGACGTTCATAAGGGCCGTCTAGGTGCGCACCAGCCTCCGTTCACCTATACCTCCGTCGACTATTTTGGCCCTATTGACATCGCCTACCACAGAGGGACGGCCAAGCGATGGGGCGCCCTGTTCACGTGCCTAGTGACACGGGCCGTGTACACCGACGTGGCGATCTCTCTATCAGCCAATGATTTCTTGCTGGTCTTGCGTCGTTTCGTTTCTATCTACCGCAAGCCAGCTGAGATGTTCTCCGACAACGGAACTAATCTAACCGGGGCGGAGCGACTACTACGTGAGGAGCTGGAGAGACTAAAGGAGAGTTCGGCGTTGGAGACGGAGCTCAAGGCTCTCGGGATTCGATGGTGGTTCCAGCCAGCCCAGACACCCCACTTTGGTGGAGCTCACGAATCGCTGGTGCGATCGGTCAAGAGAGCGCTCTATCCCGTGCTGGACAAGGAGATGAACGGGCAGCGTAATCCAAGTGAGGAGATTCTTCGGACGCTCCTGTTTGAAGTGTCGGGACTGCTCAATTCCCGCCCACTGACTTATGTCAGCTCAGATGCTGACGATATTCGGCCCTTGACGCCGAACGATTTTTTGAATCGCGCCCCAATTGCGGATCTACCGGCGGGAGAGTTCTCTCGAGCCTTGCCACGGGACCACTACCGGTACGTTCAACGGATGGCTGACCGCTTCTGGGAGCTGTGGCATGGAGCATTCCTACAGTCCATGACCTCGCGACGCAAGTGGACAAGACCAGCCCCAAACCTAGCGGTTGGCGACTTCGTTCTCGACGACTGGAAGGATGCACCACGCGGGCGCTGGCGGACCGGAAAAATTGTGAGGACATATCCGGGAAAGGATGAACTAGTTCGAGCGGTGGACGTCGAGTTTCCGACAGGCATATTGCGCCGGGGAGCTAATCAGCTTGCCTTATTAGAACCAAGCTCACTCGCTCCGGAAGCCGGATCCAGTTCGGGGGAGGATGGTTCGGCGATTGCTGTTTAGCTCTGTTAATTTTGTAATTCCGTAGTGGCGCCACCAGCGGTTGCTGCTTAGCCACTCTATTGTCTCCCATCCTCTTTTCAAAGGTGTCATTTTCTGTGTCTTCTCCTGATTTCCCAGTGCTATACTGACATCTTGATTAATTGACACAGCTCTGACTAGAATTGTATAGCCCTGACTAGAATTGTATAAAAGAAAACGTGACTAGAAGTTGACTAGCACTGAGGTCTGACTAGAGTTGAGGTCTTGACAGACGGAACCTTAAGCAAGGTACTAGTCAAACATGTGTTAGAGCTACCTTGTCTATTGCATCTAATAATGTACTCATTCAGTTGCTGTGATAACGGTTCTTGCCCTCCTGACCTGGTGTTCACCCACTGTGTTGAGTGACCCAGTTGTATCGTAATCTTTATTCCTCATCCAAGCTAGCTCTGCTAGGTAATTATTCATTGTTACGTGTTGCTTGATCCCTGTCTAACTCCTTTTATTGTAGATTGATGATAGATGATCAGAATTCATGACTTCGTTTTATCGAGACTGACACAATATACTCGTGGTCCATACAGTCCACTACTCGAGTACCAACCAAGCTATCACTCATTTACAATTCATTAATAGAATTCATTTATTCACTCAACCTGTGACATCAGAGAACTGCAGTACTACATCGATTTTCATTTTTTGCATTTAATGGTGAAAATACAGATCAACGGATGTTAAGGTGATTGCGTCCGGTTCTATGGCTTGGACTTGGAGGGAGTTTAAAACTCTTGGGCCATAAGCGATTTCATCTTGTAATCAAAATTCGATTCGTATTAGGCTTTCATTTATACTGTTACCTTTTCGGGAATCACTCGCCATTTTCGCTAGCCTAATGCGTGGTCAAAGCCGATACATTTACAAGACCAGGAATGACTTGCCGGATCGACTTCAAATCGCCCTTATACTCTTCATTGTTTCCAACATGACGAAAAATTTCTTAAAATTTTCATGACTCATGAACCAGAATAATTCGTCAAAACTAAATTCGTCATCTCCCTGTTTCGCATTGGAACAATAGAGAACTGAGATGTTAAATTTGCTGTAGGCGATGCCGTCCGATGCGGATGTCGTAGGAAAATTGGCAGAAAGACAAGCACCGACGACGGGAGGATCGGCATTGTCTGCAAATGTCACCAATAATCGAAGGTTCTCTTTCACGTCGTTACCAAAGATGGACAGCACAGAGTCAATGATGTAACGTTGGGTGGCCGTCAGTCGACTATCACCCGAAGCGGCCACAAAACAAGCGGCGTGAATTTCATCGATTGGAATTTCTTGTTGAGTTAGAAAACGATGGATTTTGGCCGTTATTTCCTTGTCCTTTTCTACTCCACCTGTATCCCCATAGCCAGGCGTATCGATGATGGTGATGGAATACGGAATGGTCATTCCTTCTTGATGGTGGAGAGTGTAGGCCGTTACAGAACTCGTTTGACTGTGCGCCTGGTTCCTGGCCGCGATTTCGTCTTCGTGGACGCACTTGAAACGAAACGGATCGTTCCATTGGACTTCCAAGATGTAATTAATCATGCCATGGATTAGGGTGCTTTTGCCAGATCCAGTCGCACCCATCAAAATGATGCATTTGTGGTTCTTCGGATTGCGCGACCGAATAGGGTCGCCGGGACGGCAAATGTCGAACCATTTGAAGTCGTTGTCATATGATTTTTCTATCGCATTCAGCAAATAAATATTTGGCGGTCCCCTTCTTATTAGTTTGCTGTACAAACTGCCTTCGTCAATGTAAACCTCAGCAATTCTTCGATTTTCATGAAGCTCCGTGTTTCTTTGGGACGTCCGCCTGTAATTTTGGTCCTCGTTAGGATCGACTTCCCCAACTTCGTCGACTTTGGCATTACCTCTGCCATCTACGATTTCATCGCTCCTTTCCTGATGTCGAGTCCTCCACACTTTTTCAGAAGAAGATATTGCATGTGTTTTGGTGTAACGCTTGTTAGTACAACTCCTTGGCTTGCTGATTCTTGAATTTTGTGCCGTGCTTCTACCGTCGTTGAAATTCTTCTTAAATTGAGCGTCCACGAGTGTCCATAACTCTTTTGCTTTTGCATCACCCAAGTTGAGTTTGCCAATCTGTAAACTTAGCCGCTTTGCCTTGGATCTGACTACGATCTGGTCATTCAGGCTGACGGCCGTTGCTGCCGACTGATGCGATTGCTGCATCAACGACTTTGTTTTCGTTGAGTCTGTTGCTGCAAATCTGGTATCTACATCGAAGTTGTCCTTCAATTTGGCTGTGGGATTTTCAGCAAAATGGGTGTTCGGGTTGATACACTCAGAAGCCTTGTCCGTCTTCAATTCTTGATTTTGATTTGAAACAACGGTCGGAGTCAAAGGAGGAGGCAAAGAAGAAGAAACAGAAAAACTTCTGGCAAGCAATCGGGGCTCTTTCAAGTATCCGACTGGATTATCCACTGAGATAACCATCCGCCATTCATTAGAAAAGTCTACAGTTACTACAGCTGCATCGTTCAACGTCGGAGAGTAAAATCCTATGTGGTAGCTCATGCCATTCATTGAACCCCGGCCTCTGGCCAGTTTTGCCACGTTTGCGAATTCGCTTATCGCAGTACGAACGCATCCGATTTGCTCCTTCTCGTACGAGAAAATCGGCAAAACAGGCAGCAAAGCAGTCGGAGCTCGTTGACCAACAAATTTCTCTAGGTCATTCACGATGGGGAGATGTTTGTATTCAATGTTCAAGACGAATAGTTTGGCGATTTTGCAATAAGTCTTCGTCATTTGAGCTACGATTTCTTTCTTATCCAGCAGAACTAAATCGGTGTCTTTCAAAAGCCAACTAATTTCTCGGATATTCTTTCGCATACAGGCAAACAAGTCGATTATTTCCTTGAGCCAATCTGAAATGTACATCATTTCTTCTAAAGCCCTTTCTTCGGGTAACATCTCAAATGTCTTGTAGGCTTCCTCGATTTTATCCCAAACACGGGGCAGCAAATCATTGAAGTACCAAATAAATTTTTCGAGCAAAGGAAAACGTTGAAGAGAAGGATCGATAAAAATGTCCCGCATTTCTTTAATTATCCATTTTCTGGTGACTTGATGGTGCGCTTTCTCCAGTGCGACATCATCATTTCTCTCTGACCACAGTTTGGCTTCGATATGAGCAGCAGACATATTTCGCAGAAGAAATTCCAAAGGTTTCCACTTCTGTCGATTGTTGTCCGTATTCAGCAGATTTTGCAAGTAGAGATTGAATGAGTTAAAATCCATTTTAATCTTTTCACCAGATTCGATACTACTCAAAACCGTACAGGAGATTTGGTCCAGTTCGACTGGCAATTCCAGTAGATTGAACGATTTCAGAATTGTCACATCCAAATATTCTTTAACCGCCAAGTAAATACTCACTTCAGCGCTTTTCTTTGTTTCTTGTGACAAATCTAACACTTTGCGCATTGAACAAATCACCTCCGCACCGTAGACGACCTCATCAATCACATGCGTTGCTCCCGCGGCAGAACTTCTAAGCTGATAGTCGTCTATTTTCGATCGCAGAAAATCCAAATCCAGAGTTTCGGTTCTCTGCACTGCTCGAAACAAAAGAGTGACTTACGCATGTCGTTCATCACCATCCATCGTGTTTGTATTTAGGTAATCGGCGAACCAAAGTTGGTGACCTGGCACAGACCCTCGCTTCATATTCTCAAGTAGATGAGAGTTGATACCCAGCAAATGACGTTTGGATTTTTCAGGTTGCTGGTAGATGAACAAGCCCTTCGGTTTTCCCGCAGTTTCCGAAATCGTTTTGAGTTCGTTCGGCACGTCGATCCCACCTGGAACGCATCCATCACAGCAATCGTAATAAAGGTATAACGTCCAACCGAAAAAACTTATACTAGTCTACAACCGAAATTATAATAGACTTCATATTCTATGTTTTAAAAGTTTGTGGTTATTACTTGGCACAATGACGTCGGTGAGGTAGTTATAGAGATCTCCAACCTGCGCATCCCGACCCAGGGCTGATATTCGAATGAGTCCAGCCATTGGTAGGCTTTTAATTAGACTGAAACGTATAATAGTCCAAATGGAATGTATAACAAATGGACAACTAACTGCAGCGGCTTACCTGTTTTTCACCTTTAAAATTATAATTTTCTGCAATAACAATGAAAATTTTTCAAACAGCTGGTGGTCCCTATTATGCAGAGCAACACCGAAACTGTGAGACATGGAACTGAGCCAACGATATAACCGTTCGTAAAGCATTAAAGGACGGCAGTCGCTATCGGTTAATCATTCTTCCATCTTGACACGTAGAAAATGTATTTACACTTGTTACTACTTGTTATCATCCAAGGTTATACCTTAATTACCTGACGTTTGTTCAGCCTGGGCTCTGGTATCAGCTTGAAATTTTGAACAACACGGCATGATAAGCCGTTTGCTTGTCCGAACGTTTTTTTACGTTCAAATGCCCTTTAAGATTCTTCTATACTTTCCTTTTCTTCCCTTTTTTTTTGAAATTCTCTATTATAATTCTTTATTCAATTATGCCATTAAATCAAAGAACTGCTGTACACAGTTTTTCATTTTCAGCATCTAATGGTGAAAATACAGATCAACGGATGTCAAGATGATAGCGTTCGGTCAAATGGCTTTGAGGGAGTTTAAAAGTCTTGTGCCATACGCGATTGGATGAACATAAACTGATCCTCATCTAAGGGTGCATCTTCTTGAGGCTCAGAGCGCGGGGCAGATTCATCGGTGGAAGCAACATCCACCACGGTGTCCTCGGCCGGTGCTTGGGATTCATCAGCGGTTTGTTTAACGTCTTGTTGGGCCTCGGCCGTTGGCTGGGCGATGCTTACGGCGGCGGGAGATTCAACTTTAGCTCGGCTTGCGATAGCCTTGGCTTTTCTTTGTTGGATCAACACGGAGCTAAGGAAACTCGATATGAAATCAAAATTGGAGTTTGCGTTGCTATTTTGGTTGATGTTGGTGTTTCCCGTCGGTTTGCATTGGCTCGTCACGATGCACACGGCCAAAACAAGAGCGGAAAGAGCGACCTGGTAAATGATTCACATCAAACCGTTACTAACATCCGATTTTCAATATAAATCATTTAGATAGCATAGTAGATATGCAAGTAAATTAAAAACAGAAATGCTATATACATTTGTATTGTACTTACAATAATCCTCATAGTGATTGATTGAAATGGAAAAGAGCTGGAAATGCTTTGAAGTCAAACTGGAAATTTGTGGTGACTTTGATGACTTTTAGTGCGTCTTTATATACAAGTGGCGTACAGACAGTGCACCTTTGAATCAAAGTGGTTGTGGAATGAGCTTCTAATTATTTCGCAAAACTTCACCATTTGGAAGGGTCCTTTGTTTAATCAGTGCACTTGGGTTCCTTCGTATCATCTTTGCTTTCTAAAAGGAAAACTTTGAAATGACGATGTGGCATGCCGGAAAACAGCCAAAACCCTGCTGGAAAACATACGAAACTAATCAATTGCTGGCATAATGAGGAAAATAAATCAAAAAAGAACAGTAGAACTCAAACGAACTTACAGATACTAACCTAGTTTTAATTGCAAGGCCGTGTATTTTTAGTTGCTGTGGTGTTCAGTTTGCGGTTTAAACTTCCCGTCATCACAAGGTTTCAGGTAATATGTAATGGTTCCTCATGAATTCCAGCCAATTAATTGGGTTGACAAGCGCGTAGTTAATCTGGCCAGATTAACGATAATTTTAACTAGATAAAAATAAAAGTCTCTCGCCGAGGACCTTGACAATGGGAAATGAATATCGGAAGAAACAGTTTTAGTATAAAAGCATTTCGTCTGTCAGTGTAAATTCAGCACAATCGTCGTCCTCACCCTCCTGCACCACAACTTCTGCGAATAAACATGCATTAAACGGTAACTAAAAAATGATTAAAAAATTAATAGCAGCGTCCTAGAACAAATAGTGAGCAATTTTCCATTAATTCTATAGGCATCAGTTATCATCACATTAGTTAGCATGGCCTCAACCATTAATGCTAGTTCGTCCAATGGTCGCAATGAAACCTAACCGACCATTGATGAATCGTCCATCATCAGAGACGTTGATCAACACCAACAACAACGAAAATGACAATTTGCTATTCAGCTCACTATTTTCTGAACTGATTGCCAACGCAGAACCCTGAACAAGATCCGTGTGATATTGCCGATGACGATGACTCTTGTTTCTGGAAAATGATTGAAGTTGATGCTCTCGTGAAATCACAAGGGCCGGCCCAAGAAACAGAAGACAAAGTTGTGGCTGATGATGAGACGCCAAGCCTCGAAAAAGCGTCGGATAATTCTAAAAGCCTTCGATCCCGCCCTGTTTTTGGCTCTACTAATTATAATCTCAACTCTAACAACAACGAAAACTCCAAGTTCAACTCTCTTTACGCATCCCTGCAGCAGTTTTTAAGGAACAAGAATAAGAAACTTATTGCCATCGACACGATCATAAAACAAGAATGATAAAGTTCTGGTAGTCATGGCAACTATCAAATGGGACAATCGACAACGGCGATACGATGTTTTTGGTTTTCTTGGTTAGGAATATTTCAATGCATATTGTGCATATATAAATTGTTCTAGCAATGCAGTCGATTAACAACACTATACACCAGGTTTTTGTAATGGACTGGATTGTGTTAAAATATTGTGAAATGGATAGAAATACAGTTAAATTCTATAAATTCCAATGTCAGACTAAGATTTAGCATAACATTGAATTACCTTTTTGAAAAAATATAACACTTTGCAGTAAAGACATAAAAGAACTCGAGATAGGAGCTTTAAATACCACTATTGTAAGATAATTAGCACTTAAGGAGACAGCTGGGAGACAGCATCAAAAGCAATGCATGCAAAATGAAACTCGAGTTTCTAAATACCTTTCCTTATGGGCATCTAACGCATCTTGGCATCCTTTAAATCAAGACGGACCACCGGGTTGCGACGTAGTGTGTCTGCAAACAGCGTGCAACTTCTACCTTCTCTACAAAACCATTGCAAGCGGAAAAATGACAAGAACAATAGAAAAGGGATGGAATATTCTCTGTTATTTCCTGAAGGCTTGTCGATGTTGTTGTTGGCATTAGAATACGCCTAGTGCGATATGATGAAAGCAAGAAGCTTAGGTCTTTTTCGGGCAACCGACATGGGTAAGAAAACTATTTCGAATCCTTTCCATACAGAAAAACACGAACATTCTTTGGTTCAGATGTTTCTTTCCGTGCCATTCCTCTGTATTTTCTTTGTCTTCTCAGAATTTAATGACAGCAGCTACGAGTCGGTAGGCTTCAATCGTTTTTTAAAATTCATTTAGAAAAAAAGAATCACTTTAACAAAGCGCACCCACAAATACCTTTATTTTTTGTTCTCCATAAAAATCGTTTTGTTAAGACAAAGAAATGATTAGAACTGTAATTTAATTTTGATATGCACAAAAAACTAACTTAAAACTTCCATGTTTCGTTTTTTTTCTTCTGTTGTTGGGATTGGTTGTCGCTTTCCGCTGGTTTTCCAATACCAAAGAGGCTACTAGGCCAACCCTTACTCGTCCAAGAACGACCAGATTTACTCTCGCTGACATCACCGTAGACGGGTGTGGGCTGCGTAGCGGGTAAGCTGGGCTCTTTATTGTACGCTTGACCGTAACTTGGCGTGACACTCGAATCTGATACTCTTTCGGTATTCGATGACAGGAGTCTGAACCCTTGGTTTGGCATTGCCGCTGTGCTGCGTATCGGTTGAGACGTGCCACCGGCCAACATGCGCTGTATATCATCTAATGTCTCTAGACGTGTCATGTAGCCAGGTGCCTGTTCTTCCTGAACGCGACTCCTCATCAAACTCAGGTAATCGGATGGGCTGAGTACGTTTGACCGTAGAGCTGTCGATTCAAGTAAACGTACGTTCTCAGCCACCTGTTCGACCAGACTCAAGACTTTGGCTCTAGCCATAAGCAAATCTTCCGTGCAAGCGTTTAGGATTTTTTCAGCGGTCATCTTGTCATCGTAATTCAATTCGTATTGGGCTTTCACATCTTGCAATGTCATTGATACCTTCTCGGGAATCAGGAACCATTCCCATTCGTCCACGCAGTGATCAGATGGCGGACATTTGCAGGCCTTGTTTTCACAAGGCCTTTTTTCTTTGTGGAGAGAGCTTTTTTTTGTTACTCGCCTCTCGCAGGTTTTTCGGCATTTTTCGCAGTTATAAGCAAAGAATCCCTTTTCACAGCTATACTTCCTAGGGCGCATAACAGTCTGTTCAACCGTAAAATTCTTGGTGGCCTCCATGTTATGGCCACACGTTTTCATTTTCCTCTGTAAAATTTCTATGTTTTCGATGTTGGTTAGACACACTTCCATTTCTTGTTCGATGTCTTTCAGCGACTGTTCCAGTTGCCGGCGGCTGTGAATGACTTCCCTTGTGGACGTGAGATCTCTGCCCTTCATTCTTTCCAACATATAAAAAAATTTCTTAAAATTTTCATGACCCATGTCCCAGAATAACTGATCAAAACTTAATTCGTCATCTCCCTGTTCCGCATTGGAACAATAAAGAACAGAGCTGTTGAATTTGCTGTAGGCGATGCCGTCTGATGCGGATGTTGTAGGGAAATTGGCAGAAAGACAAGCGCCGACGACGGGAGGATCGGCGTTGTCTGCGAATGTTACCAACAGCCGAAGGTTATCCTTCATGTCTTTACCAAAGATGGACAGCACAGAGTCGATGATGTAGCGTTGGGTGGCCGTCAGTCGACTATCACCCGAAGCGGCCACAAAACAAGCGGCGTGAATTTCATCGATTGGAATTTCTTGTTGAGTCAGGAAGCTGTGGATGGCAGCCGAGATTTCCTTGTCTCTTTTAACTCCTCCTGTGTTTCCATAACCAGGGGTATCGATGATGGTGATGGAATACGGAATGGTCATTCCTTCTTGATGGTGGAGAGTGTAGGCCATTACAGAACTCGTTTGACTGTGCGCCTGGTTCCTGGCCGTGTTCTCGTCTTCGCGGACGCACATGAAACGAAATGGATCGTTCCATTTGACTCCTAAGATGTAATTGACCATGCCGTTGATTAGAGTGCTCTTACCCGATCCAGTGGCACCTACCAAAATGATTATTTTGTGAACCTTCGAATTGCGCGACCGCATAGGGTCGCCGGGCCGGCAGATATCAAACCATTTATTGTTGTCGCTATTTGATTTTTTTAACGCGTTCAGCAAATAAATGTTGGGCGATCCTTTTTTGATTAATGTGCTGTACCTCTCGTCAATGTAGATTTCAGCTATTCTTCGGTTTTCTTTAGGCTCCGTGTTTCCGTGGACCATTCGTCTAGAATTTTGATCTCCATTACGATTCCATACCCCAATTTTATCTACCCTCAAGCCTCTCCTGTCTACGATTCCTTCACACTTTTCATGATGCTGAATAACCTTTTCTTGTTGAAGATTCGACATTCCATATTGTAAAATATCACGCACTTGAGCAATCCTTGACCTATTGACTGTCTGATTTTGTCCATTGCTTTTATCTTCAGTGGATGTTGATGGCTCCGTTACATTTGTTTCGTACAAGCTAATCTGATCAAAATGTAAATTTGGCTTGTTCGACTCAGCTCGCGTTCCGATCTGTTCTTTCCGGCTGATGCTCCTTTTAGTTGTCTGATTGTCTGAAGCAACGGAAGGAATCAAACGGGGAGGCAAACAAGCAGAAACGGAAGAACTGCTGCCAGACAATTGGTGCTTTTGTTTCATTTGCAAGTATTCAACTAGATTATCCTCTGAGATAATTATTGGCGATATACCAGAATAATCTACGATTTTTGCAGCTCCATTTTCTAACGTTGAAGATTCAAGTCCAACGTAGTAGCTAGTTCCAACTGATGAACTCAACTTGGCCAGCCTTGCCTCGTTTGCAAACTGACTCAATGCGGAACGAATACATCCGATTTGTTCCTTTTCGTATAAGAAAATCGGCAAAACGGGCAGCATAGCAGTCGAGGTTTGTTGACCAACTAATTCCTCTATGTCTTTTACGATAAGGACTTGTTTGTAGTCAAGGTTCAAGACGAACAGTTTGGCGATTTTGCAATCCTTTGTCGTCATTTGAGCTTCGATTTCTTGCATCTCCAGCAGAACTAAATCGGTGTCTTTCAAAAGCCAACACATTTCTCGGATATCCTTACGCCAACAGGCAAACAAGTCCATTACTTTCTTCAGCCAATCTGAAATATAAATCATTTCTTCTAAAACCTTTTCTTCGGGTAACATCTCCAACGTTTTGTAGGTTTCGTCGATTCCCTTCCAAAAACGAGGCAGTAGATGACGGAAGTAGCAAATAAATTTTTCGAGCAAAGGAAAGCGTTTAAGAGAAGGATCGTTAGAAATGTCCAGCATTTCTTTAGTAATCCATTTTCTATTGACTTGATGATGCTCTTTTTCCAGTGTGACATCATCCTTTCTCTCTGAACACAGTTTGGCTTCGATATGAGCAGCAGACATATTTCGTAAAAGAAATTCCATAGGTTTACACTTCTGTCGATTGTTGCCCGTATCCAGCAGATTTTGCAAGTAGAGATTGAATGAGTGAAAAGACATTTCATTCTTTTTACCAGGTTTGATACTACTCAAAAACGTACAAGAGACTTGGTCCAATTCGATTGGCAATTCCAGACTGGTCGATTTCACGATTGTCTCATCCAAATACTTCTTAGCCGCAAAGTAAATACTAACTTCAGCGCTCTCCTTTGTTTCTTGCGATAAATCTAACGCTTTGCGCATAGAACAAATCACCTCCGCGCCGTAGACGACCTCATCAATGACATGCGTTGCCCCCCCGGCAGTACTTTTAAGCTGATAGTCGTCTATTTTCGATCGTAGAAAATCCAAATCCAGGGTTTCGGTTCGTCGAACTACTCGAAACAAGAGCGTGACTTGAGCGTGTCCTTCGTCGCCATCCATCGAGTTTGTATTGAGGTAATCGGAGAACCAAAGTTGGTGACCGGGCACCGACCCTCGCTTCATATTCTGAAGTAGATGAGAGTTGATACCAAGAAAATGACGTTTAGATTTTTCGGGTTGCTGGTAGATGAATGAGAGCTTCGGGTCTCCCACAGTATCCGAAATCGTTTTACGTTCGTTCGGTACGTCAATCCCACCTAACACGCAAACGTAACAGCAATTGTAATAATGCTACAAATGTTGATGCGGCCGCCAACCAAAATAAATTATGCCACAACCAAAATTGTAATAGACTTCACATTCTATGTTTTGAAAGTTTATGGTTACTACTTGGCACAATGACGTCGGTGAGGTAGTTGTAGAGATCTCCGACCTGCGCATCACGACCCAGGGCCGATATTCGAATGGGTTCAGCCATTTGATGGACTTTTAATTCGACTGAAACGTTTAGCAATAGTTCAAATGGATTGTATAATAAATGCATAATTAACTGCAGAGGCTTACCTGCTGTTGTTCACCTCCGGATTTTGTATTTTCTGCACTAATTAAAAAAAAAACTGATCAAAAAGTTGATGGTCTCTAATTATGCAGAGCAACACCGAAACTGTGACGAATGGAACTGAACCAACGATTTGCAAAGAACCAAAAGAAGGCAGTTGCTATCCGCAAACCATTCTTCCTTCCTGATATCTAGAAATCGTATTTACACTCGTTATCATCCAAGCTTACCTTAATAACCTGACGTTTGTTCAGTCTGAGCTTCGGTATCAGCTTGAAATGATGAACAAATGGCGTGATAAGCCGCTTGCTTGCCCAAACGTTTGTATGTGTCCAAACGTCCTTCTGTGATGTCGCAACTGAAATGGAAAAAACAACTTGTGGTTCGTATCAGTTCCTTTTGAACGTTCGTGCGTTATTTCTACAAATTTAAATTTATTATTCCTGAACAGTTGTAACTAACCAAACGTCAGTCAGCTCTAAATTGTTAGTTTCAGTCATAACAAAAGTGTCATCCTTTGAATGGGACGTTATCTTATGTAACCGTCACGTACTGCCTCGAAGCATTTGGCATTTAAGCAAAGAAAAAAGCACGGGCATTCCATTTGCTTCTTCCACATAGAGCTGTTGTTTAAATTCTCGATATTTTTCTTCGATATACTTTTCGTTTTCTATTCATCTTCTAATTTTCTTTTACAATTCATTTATTCACTTAACCTGTGAAATCAGAGAACTAGGATAAACAGATTTGCATTTTTTGGCATTTAATGCTGTAAATGCATGTCAACGGTTGTCAAGGTGATTGCGTTCTGTCAAATAGCCTGGAGAGCAGCTTAAAAGTCTTGTGCCATACGCGATTGGATGAACATAAACTGATCCTCATCTTGGGGTGCATCTTCTTGAGGCTCAGACCGCGGGGCAGATTCATCGGTGGAAGCAACATCCACCACGATGTCATCGGCCGGTGCTTGGGATTCATCAGCGGTTTGTTTAACGTCTTGTTGGGCCTCGGCCGTTGGCTGGGCGATGCTTACGGCGGCGGGAGATTCAACTTTAGCTCGGCTTGCGATAGCCTTGGCTTTTCTTTGTTGGATCAACACGGAGCTAAGGAAACTCGATATGAAATCAAAATTGGAGTTTGCGTTGCTATTTTGATTGATGTTGGTGTTTCCCGTCGGTTTGCATTGGCTCGTCACGATGCACACGGCCAAAACAAGAGCGAAAAGGGCGACCTGGAAAACGTAAATAATTCACATCAAACCGTTACTAACATCCGATTTTCAATATAAATCAATTAGACAGCATAGTAGATATGCAAGTAAATTAAAAACAGAAATGCTATATACATTTATATTGTACTTACAATGATCCTCATAGTGATTGATTGAAATGGAAAAGAGCTGGAAATGCTTTGAAGTCAAACTGGAAACTTGTGGTGACTTTGATGACTTTTAGTGCGTCTTTATATACAAGTAGCGTACAGACAGTGCACCTTTGAATTCAAGTGGTTGTGGAATGAGCTTCTAATTATTTCGCAAAACTTCACCATTTGGAAGGGTCCTTTGTTAATCAGTGCACTTGGGTTCCTTCGTATCATCTTTGCTCTCTAAAGGGAAACCTTTGAAATGACGATGTGGCAAGCCGGAAAACAGCCAAAACCCTGCAGGAAAACATACGGAAATAATCAATTGCCGGCATAATGAGGAAAATAAATCAAAAAAGTACTGTAGAACTCAAACGAACTTGCAGATACTAACCTAGTTCTAATTGCAAGGCCGTGTATTTTTAGTTGCTGTGGTGTTCAGTTTGCGGTTTAAACTTCCCGTCATCACAAGGTTTCAGGTAATATGTAATGGTTCCTCATGAATTCCAGCCAATTAATTGGGTTGACAAGCACGTAGTTAATCTGGCCAGATTAACGATAATTTTAACTAGATAAAAATAAAAGTCTCTCGCCGAGGACCTTGACAATGGGAAATGAATATCGGAAGAAACAGTTTTAGTATAAAAGCATTTCGTCTGTCAGTGTAAATTCAGCACACTCGTCGTTCTCACCCTCCTGCACCACAACTTCAGCGAATAAACATGCATTTAACGGTAACTAAAGAATGATTAAAAAATTAATAGCAACGTCCTAGAACAAATAGTGAACAATTTCCCATTAATTCTATAGGCATCAGTTATCATCGCATTAGTTTGCATGGCCTCATCCATTAATGCTAGTTCGTCCAATGGTCCCAATGAAACCTAACCGACCATTGATGAATCGTCCATCATCAGAGACGAACATCAACACCAACAACAACGAAAATGACAATTTGCAATTCAGCTCACTATTTTCTGAACTGATTGCCAACGCAGAACCCTGAACAAGATCCGTGTGAGATTGCCGATGACGATGACTCTTGTTTCTGGAAAATGATTGGAGCTGATGCTCTCGTGAAATCACAAGGGTCGGCCCAGAAAACCGAAGACAAAGTTGCGGCTGATGATGAGACGCCAAGCCTCGAAAAAGCATTGGATAATTCTAAAAGCCTTCGATCCCGCCCTGTTTTTGGCTCTACTAATTATAATCTCAACTCTAACAACAACGAAAACTCCAAGTTCAACTCTCTTTACGCATCCCTGCAGCAGTTTTTAAGGAACAAGAATAAGAAACTTATTGCCATCGACACGATCATAAAACAAGAATGATATAGTTCTGGTAGTCATGGCAACTATCAAATGGGACAATCGACAACGGCGATACGATGTTTTCGGTTTTCTTGGTTAGGAATATTTCAATGCATATTGTGCATATATAAATTGTTCTAGCAATGCAGTCGATTAACAACACTATACACCAGGTTTTTGTAATGGACTGGATTGTGTTAAAATATTGTGAAATGGATAGATATACAGTTAAATTCTATAAATTCCAATGTCAGACTAAGATTTAGCATAACATTGAATTACCTTTTTGGAAAAATAAAACACTTTGCAGTAAAGACATAAAAGAACTCGAGATAGGAGCTTTAAATACCACTATTGTAAGATAAATAGCACTTAAGGAGACAGCTGGGAGACAGCATCAAAAGCAATGCATGCAAAATGAAACTCGAGTTTCTAAATACCTTTCCTTATGGGCATCTAACGCATCTTGGCATCCTTTAAATCAAGACGGACCACCGGGTTGCGACGTAGTGTGTCTGCAAACAGCGTGCAACTTCTACCTTCTCTACAGAACCATTGCTGGCGGAGAAATGACAAGAACAATAGAAAAGGGATGGAATATTCTTTGATATATCCTGAAGGCTTGTCGATGTTGTTGTTGGCATTAGAATACGCCTAGTGAGATATGATGAAAGCAAGAAGCTTAGGTCTTTTTCGGACAACCGACATGGGTAAGAAAACTATTTCGAATCCTTTCCATACAGAAAACACGAACATTCTTTGGTTCAGATGTTTCTTTCCGTGCCATTCCTCTATATTTTCTTTGTCTTCTCAGAATTTAATGACAGCAGCTACGAGTCGGCAGGCTTCAATCGTTTTTTAAAATTCATTTAGAAAAAAGAATCACTTAAACAAAGCGCACCCACAAATACCTTTATTTTTTGTTCTCCATAAAAATCGTTTTGTTAAGACAAAGAAATGATTAGAACTGTAATTTAATTTTGATATGCACAAAAAACTAACTTAAAACTTCCATGTTTCGTTTTTTTTCTTCTGTTGTTGGGATTGGTTGTCGCTTTCCGCTGGTTTTCCAATACCAAAGAGGCTACTAGGCCAACCCTTAATCGTCCAAGAAAGACCAGATTTCCTCTCGCTGACATCACCGTAGACGGGTGTAAGCTGCGTAGCGGGTAAGCTGGGCTCTTTATTGTACGCTTGACCGTAACTTGGCGTGATACTCGAATCTGATACTCTTTCGGTATTCGATGACAGGAGTCTGAACCCTTGGTTTGGCATTGGCGCTGTGCTACGAATCGGTTGAGACGTACCACCGGCCAGCGACTGTTCCAGTTGCCGGCGGCTGTGAATGACTTCCCTTGTGGACGTGAGATCTCTGCCCTTCATTCTTTCCAACATATAAAAAAATTTCTTAAAATTTTCATGACCCATGTCCCAGAATAACTGATCAAAACTGAATTCGTCATCTCCCTGTTTCGCATTGGAACAATAGAGAACGGAGCTGTTGAATTTGCTGTAGGCGATGCCGTCTGATGCGGATGTTGTAGGGAAATTGGCAGAAAGACAAGCACCGACGACGGGAGGATCGGCGTTGTCTGCGAATGTTACCAACAGTCGAAGATTCGCCTTCATGTCTTTACCAAAGATGGACAGCACAGAGTCGATGATGTAGCGTTGGGTGGCCGTCAGTCGACTATCACCCGAAGCGGCCACAAAACAAGCGGCGTGAATTTCATCGATTGGAATTTCTTGTTGAGTCAGAAACCTGTTGATGGCGGCCGTGATTTCCTTATCTCTTTTAACTCCTCTTGTATCTCCATAACCAGGGGTATCGATGATGGTGATGGAATACGGAATGGCCATTCCTTCTTGATGGCGGAGAGTGTAGGCCGTTACTGAACTCGTTTGACTGTGCGCCTGGTTCCTGGCCACGTTTTCGTCTTCGCGGACGCACTTGAAACGAAACGGATCATTCCATTGGACTCCTAAAATGTAGTTGATCATGCCGTTGATTAGAGTGCTTTTTCCCGATCCAGTGATACCCATCAAAATAATGATTTTGTGATTCTTGGGATTACGCGACCGCATAGAATCGCCGGGCCGGCAGATGTCGAACCAATTGATTTTTTCGCTATTTGATTTTTCCATCGTGTTTAGCAAGTATACGTTCGGCAATCCATTTCTGATTGATTTGCTATACGAGCTGCTCTCGTCAGCATAAATTTCCGCAATTCTTCGATTGTCATGAGACTTTATGTTTCTATAAGTCGTATAATCTTGATCTGCGTCAAAATCTTCTGCCCCACCGACCTTGTCAGCTCGTGTTACATTTCGTTTTTTGCTTCTACCATCGTTAAAATTCTTCTGATGTGGAGAATCAGCGGATGTGGATGGCTTTCTTGCATTTGTATCGTGCAAACTTATCTTCTCTAAACTTAAAATTGTCTCGTCCGGCGCAGATCTTATTCCAGTCTGATCTATCTTACTGCTGTTCGTTTTAGAATGTCGTGTAGCATTTTGATTTTCAAAAGGATCGATTTCTTTATTATTTTTGATGCTTCCATTGCCTCTACCACCTCCGATTCCGTCCCTCTTGTCCCAATGTTGAGTCATGCCTTCTGCTTGAGAAGGAAACACTACAGATGTTTTGGCATCACCCTCGCAAATACTACTGATCTTGTTTACTATGGAATTTCGTTCCATGTTTCCATAATTGTTACAATTTTTCTGAACTGGGATGTGAATGGATGTTGACTGCTCTGTTACGTTTGCACCGTACAATTGATTTGAAACAACAGTTGGGGTCAAAGGAGGAGGCAAAGAAGCAGAAACTGAAGAACTGCTGAAAAGCAATTGGTGCTTTTGCTTCTTTTTCAAGTACTCGACTGGATTATCCTCTGAGATAACTATTGGTGATTTGCCAGAATAGTCTATGGTTACTATAGCTCCATTTTCCAACGTTGAAGAGTCAAGTGCTACGTAGTAGCTAGTGCCAAGTGATGAACTTAAATTGGCCAGCCTTGCCTCGTTTGCGAATTGACTTAACGCGGAACGAATACATCCGATGTGCTCCTTCTCGTAAGAGAAACTTGGCAAAACGGGTAGCATAACAGTCGAGGTTTGTTGACCAACTAATTCCTCTACGTCATTTACAATAGGGACTTTCTTGTATTCAAGGTTCAAGACGAACAGTTTGGCGAGTTTGCAATCCTTTGTCGTCATTTGAGCTTCGATTTCTTGCATCTCCAGCAGAACTAAATCGGTGTCTTTCAAAAGCCAACACATTTCTCGGATATCCTTACGCCAACAGGCAAACAAGTCCATTACTTTCTTCAGCCAATCTGAAATATAAATCATTTCTTCTAAAACCTTTTCTTCGGGTAACATCTCCAACGTTTTGTAGGTTTCGTCGATTCCCTTCCAAAAACGAGGCAGTAGATCACGGAAGTAGCAAATAAATTTTTCGAGCAAAGGAAAACGTTTAAGAGAAGGATCGTTAGAAATGTCCAGCATTTCTTTAGTAATCCATTTTCTGTTGACTTGATGATGCTCTTTTTCCAGTGCGACATCATCCTTTCTCTCTGAACATAGTTTGGCTTCGATATGAGCAGCAGACATATTTCGTAAAAGAAATTCCATAGGTTTCCACTTCTGTCGATTGTTGTCCGTATCCAGCAGATTTTGCAAGTAGAGATTGAATGAGTGAAAAGACATTTCATTCTTTTTACCAGGTTTGATGCTACTCAAAACCGTACAAGGGACTTGGTCCAATTCGACTGGCAATTCCAGACTGGTCGATTTCCCGATTGTCTCATCCAAATACTTCTTAGCCGCAAAGTAAATACTAACTTCAGCGCTCTCCTTTGTTTCTTGCGATAAATCTAACGCTTTGCGCATAGAACAAATCACCTCCGCGCCGTAGACGACCTCATCAATGACATGCGTTGCCCCCCCGGCAGTACTTCTAAGCTGATAGTCGTCTATTTTCGATCGTAGAAAATCCAAATCCAGGGTTTCGGTTCGTCGAACTACTCGAAACAAGAGCGTGACTTGAGCGTGTCCTTCGTCGCCATCCATCGAGTTTGTATTGAGGTAATCGGAGAACCAAAGTTGGTGACCGGGCACCGACCCTCGCTTCATATTCTGAAGTAGATGAGAGTTGATACCAAGAAAATGACGTTTAGATTTTTCGGGTTGCTGGTAGATGAATGAGAGCTTCGGGTCTCCCACAGTATCCGAAATCGTTTTACGTTCGTTCGGTACGTCAATCCCACCTAACACGCAAACATAACAGCAATTGTAATAATGCTACAAATGTTGATGCGGCCGCCAACCAAAATAAATTATGCTACAACCAAAATTGTAATAGACTTCACATTCTATGTTTTGAAAGTTTATGGTTACTACTTGGCACAATGACGTCGGTGAGGTAGTTGTAGAGATCTCCGACCTGCGCATCACGACCCAGGGTCGATATTCGAATGGGTTCAGCCATTTGATGGACTTTTAATTCGACTGAAACGTTTAGCAATAGTTCAAATGGATTGTATAATAAATGCATAATTAACTGCAGCGGCTTACCTGCTGTTGTTCACCTTCGGATTTTGTATTTTCTGCGCTAATTAAAAAAAAAACTGATCGAAGAGTTGATGGTCTCTAATTATGCAGAGCAACACCGAAACTGTGAAGAATGGAACTGAACCAACGATTTGCAAAGAATCAAAAGAAGGCAGTTGCTATCCGCAAACCATTCTTCCCTCCTGATATCTAGAAATCGTATTTACATTCGTTATCATCCAAGCTTACCTTAATAACCTGACGTTTGTTCAGTCTGAGCTTCGGTATCAGCTTGAAATGATGAACAAATGGCGTGATAAGCCGCTTGCTTGCCCAAACGTTTGTATGTGTCCAAACGTCCTTCTGTGATGTCGCAACTGAAATGGAAAAAACAACTTGTGGTTCGTATCAGTTCCTTTTGAACGTTCGTGCGTTATTTCTACAAATTTAAATTTATCATTCCGGAATAGTTGTAACTAATCAAACGTCAGTCAGCTTTAAATTGTTAGTTTCAGTCATAACAAAAGTGTCTTATTTTAAATGGGACGTCGTCGTATATAACCGTCACGTATTACTGCCTCGAAGCATTTCGCGTTTTAGCAAAGAAAAAAGCACTGGCATTCAATTTGCTTCAGCCACAAAGAGCTGTTGTTTAAATTCTCGATATTTTTCTTCGATATACTTTTCGTTTTCTATTCATCTTCTAATTCTCTTTTACAATTCATTTATTCACTTAACCTGTGAAATCAGAGAATTATGATAAACAGATTTGCATTTTTTGGCATTTAATGCTATAAATGCATGTCAATGGTCGTCAAGGTGATTGCGTTCTGTCAAATAGCCTGGAGAGCAGCTTAAAAGTCTTGTGCCATACGCGATTGGATGAACATAAACTGATCGTCATCTTGGGGTGCATCTTCTTGAGGCTCAGAACGAGGGGCAAATTCATCGGTGGAAGCAACATCCACCACGGTGTCCTCGGCCGGTGCTTGGGATTCATCAGCGGTTTGTTTAACGTCTTGTTGGGCCTCGGCCGTTGGCTGGGTGATGCTTACGGCGGCGGGAGATTCAACTTTAGCTCGGCTTGCGATAGCCTTGGCTTTTCTTTGTTGGATCAACACGGAGCTAAGGAAACTCGATAGGAAATCAAAATTGGAGTTTGCGTTGCTATTTTGGTTGATGTTGGTGTTTCCCGTCGGTTTGCATTGGCTCGTCACGATGCACACGGCCAAAACAAGAGCGAAAAGAGCGACCTGGAAAACGTAAATAATTCACATAAAACCGTTACTAACATCCGATTTTCAATATAAATCTATTAGACAGCATAGTAGATATGCAAGTAAATTAAAAACAGAAATGCTATACATATTTGTATTGTACTTACAATAATCCTCATAGTGATTGATTGAAGTGGAAAAGAGCTGGAAATGCTTTGAAGTCAAACTGGAAATTTGTGGTGACTTTGATGACTTTTAGTGCGTCTTTATATACAAGTGGCGTACAGACAGTGCACCTTTAAATCAAAGTGGTTGTGGAATGAGCTTCTAATTATTTCGCAAAACTTCACCATTTGGAAGGGTCCTTTGTTTAATCAGTGCACTTGGGTTCCTTCGTATCATCTTTGCTCTCTAAAGGGAAACCTTTGAAATGATGATGTGGCAAACCGGAAAACAGCCAAAACATGCTGGAAAACATACGAATATAATCAATTGCCGGCATAATGAGGAAGATGAATAAAAAAAGAACAGTAGAACTCAAACGAACTTGCAGATACTAACCTAGTTTTAATTGCAAGGCCGTGTATTTTTAGTTGCTGTGATGTTCAGTTTGCGGTTTTAACTTCCCGTCATCACAAGGTTTCAGGTAATATGTAAGGGTTCCTCATGAATTCCAGCCAATTAATTGGGTTGACAAGCACGTAGTTAATCTGGCCAGATTAACGATAATTTTAACTAGATAAAAATAAAAGTCTCTCGCCGAGGACCTTGACAATGGGAAATGAATATCGGAAGAAACAGTTTTAGTATAAAAGCATTTCGTCTGTCAGTGTAAATTCAGCACACTCGTCGTCCTCACCCTCCTGCACCACAACTTCTGCGAATAAACATGCATTTAACGGTAACTAAAAAATGATTAAAAAATTAATAGCAGCGTCCTAGAACAAATAGTGAGCAATTTTCCATTAATTCTATAGGCATCAGTTATCATCACATTAGTTAGCATGGCCTAAACCATTAATGCTAGTTCGTCCAATGGTCGCAATGAAACCTAACCGACCATTGATGAATCGTCCATCATCAGAGACGTTGATCAACACCAACAACAACGAAAATGACAATTTGCTATTCAGCTCACTATTTTCTGAACTGATTGCCAACGCAGAACCCTGAACAAGATCCATGTGAGATTGCCGATGACGATGACTCTTGTTTCTGGAAAATGATTGAAGTTGATGCTCTCGTGAAATCACAAGGGCCGGCCCAAGAAACAGAAGACAAAGTTGTGGCTGATGATGAGACGCCAAGCCTCGAAAAAGCGTCGGATAATTCTAAAAGCCTTCGATCCCGCCCTGTTTTTGGCTCTACTAATTATAATCTCAACTCTAACAACAACGAAAACTCCAAGTTCAACTCTCTTTACGCATCCCTGCAGCAGTTTTTAAGGAACAAGAATAAGAAACTTATTGCCATCGACACGATCATAAAACAAGAATGATATAGTTCTGGTAGTCATGGCAACTATCAAATGGGACAATCGACAACGGCGATACGATGTTTTTGGTTTTCTTGGTTAGGAATATTTCAATGCATATTGTGCATGTATAAATTGCTCTAGCAATGCAGTCGATTAACAACACTATACACCAGGTTTTTGTAATGGACTGGATTGTGTTAAAATATTGTGAAATGGATAGAAATACAGTTAAATTCTATCAATTCCAATGTCAGACTAAGATTTAGCATAACATTGAATTACCTTTTTGAAAAAATAAAACACTTTGCAGTAAAGACATAAAAGAACTCGAGATAGGAGCTTTAAATACCACTATTGTAAGATAATTAGCACTTAAGGAGACAGCTGGGAGACAGCATCAAAAGCAATGCATGCAAAATGAAACTCGAGTTTCTAAATACCTTTCCTTATGGGCATCTAACGCATCTTGGCATCCTTTAAATCAAGACGGACCACCGGGTTGCGACGTAGTGTGTCTGCAAACAGCGTGCAACTTCTACCTTCTCTACAAAACCATTGCAAGCGGAAAAATGACAAGAACAATAGAAAAGGGATGGAATATCCTTTGTTATATCCTGAAGGCTTGTCGATGTTGTTGTTGGCATTAGAATACGCCTAGTGCGATATGATGATTGCAAGAAGCTTAGGTCTTTTTCGGACAACCGACATGGGTAAGAAAACTATTTCGAATCCTTTCCATACAGAAAACACGAACATTCTTTGGTTCAGATGTTTCTTTCCGTGCCATTCCTCTATATTTTCTTTGTCTTCTCAGAATTTAATGACAGCAGCTACGAGTCGGTAGGCTTCAGTCGTTTTTTAAAATTCATTTAGAAAAAAGAATCACTTAAACAAAGCGCACCCACAAATACCTTTATTTTTTGTTCTCCATAAAAATCGTTTTGTTAAGATAAAGAAATGATTAGAACTGTAATTTAATTTTGATATGCACAAAAAACAAACTTAAACCTTCCATGTTTCGTTTTTTTTCTTCTGTTGTTGGGATTGGTTGTCGCTTTCCGCTGTTTTTCCAATTCCAAGGAAGCTACTAGCCCTACTCGTCCAAGAACGACCAGATTTACTCTCGCTGACATCACCGTAGACGGGTGTGGGCTGCGTAGCGGGTAAGCTGGGCTCTTTATTGTACGCTTGAACGTAACTTGGCGTGACAATCGAATCTGATACTCTTTCGGTATTCGATGACAGGAGTCTGAACCCTTGGTTTGGCATTGGCGCTGTGCTACGAATCGGTTGAGACGTACCACCGGCCAACATGCGCTGTATATCATCTAATGTCTCTAGACGTGTCATGTAGCCAGGTGCCTGTTCTTCCTGAACGCGACTCCTCATCAAACTCAGGTAATCGGATGGGCTGAGTACGTTTGACCGTAGAGCTGTCGATTCAAGTAAATCGACGTTCTTAGCCACCTGTTCGAGCAGACTCAACACTTTGGCTCTAGCCATAAGCAAATCTTCCGTGCAAGCGTTTAGGATTTTTTCAGCGGTCATCATGCCTTTACAGTTCGATTCGTATTGGGCTTTCACATCTTGCAATGTCATTGATACCTTCTCGGGAATCAGGCACCATTCCCATTCGTCCACGTAGTGATCAGATAGCGGACATTTGCAGGCATTTTTTTCACAAGGCCTTTTGGTTTTGTGGAGAGAGCTTTTTTTTGTTACTAGCCTCTCGCAGGTTTTTTGGCATTTTTCGCAGTTATAAGCAAAGAATCCCTTAGGACAGTTAAACTTCCTAAGGCGCTGTACTGTCTGTTCAACCGTAAAATTCTTGGTGGCCTCCATGTTATGGCCACACGTTTTCATTTTCCTCTGGAAAATTTCTATGTTTTCGATGTTGGTTAGACACACCTCCATTTCTTGTTCGATGTCTTTCAGCGACTGTTCCAGTTGCCGGCGGCTGTGAATGACTTCCCTTGTGGACGTGAGATCTCTGCCCTTCATTCTTTCCAACATATCAAAAAATTTCTTAAAATTTTCATGACCCATGTCCCAGAATAACTGATCAAAACTGAATTCGTCATCTCCCTGTTTCGCATTGGAACAATAGAGAACGGAGCTGTTGAATTTGCTGTAGGCGATGGTGTCCGATGCGGATGTCGTAGGGAAATTGGCAGAAAGACAAGCACCGACGACGGGAGGATCGGCGTTGTCTGCGAATGTTACCAACAGTCGAAGATTCGCCTTCATGTCTTTACCAAAGATGGACAGCACGGAGTCGATGATGTAGCGTTGGGTGGCCGTCAGTCGACTATCACCCGAAGCGGCCACAAAACAAGCGGCGTGAATTTCATCGATTGGAATTTCTTGTTGAGTCAGAAACTTGTGGATGGCAGCCGTGATTTCCTTGTCCCTTTTAACTCCTCTTGTATCTCCATAACCAGGGGTATCGATAATGGTGATGGAATACGGAATGGTCATCCCTTCTTGATGGTGGAGAGTGTAGGCCGTTACAGAACTCGTTTGGCTGTGCGCCTGGTTCCTGGCCGCGTTCTCGTCTTCGCGGACACATTTGAAACGAAATGGATCATTCCATTGGACTCCTAGGATGTAGTTGATCATGCCGTTGATCAGAGTACTTTTGCCGGATCCAGTCGCACCCATCAAAATGATGATTTTGTGAGTTTTGGCACCGTGTGACCGTGAATTTCCGCCAGACTGGCAGATTTCGAACCATTTGATGTTGTCGATATTTGTTTTTTCCATCGCATTTAGCAAATAAATATCCGGTGTTCCCGTTTTTATTCGTTTACTGCAATCTGTTCTTTCGTCAATTAATCTTTCAGCAATCCTTCGTCGTTCACCAGAATCAGCGTTTCCTCGTGCCATTAGTCCGCTATTTCTTCCACTGCCAAGCTCGGATTCTTTGATATCTTCCTCACATAGATGATCTGTGACAGCATTGGGCTCTTCTTGATATTGGCTCAACGCATCGCTTTGTACAGGCAACGCTAAAAATGTGGTGTTATCCTTGCGAGAATCCCGAAATCCGCTATTGCTCCGCGCGCTGTTTTTGATTTGATCGGCTACCGATGTAGTTGGTTCTGAGGGTTCCACACCATCCAGCTTACGTTGGTCGAATTGGTCGAATTGTAAGCTTTCCCTGTCGGACTCGGCCTTGGTCTTCATATCATCAATGGATGGATTCTCCTGTTCGAACGGTGGTCCTCTTTTCCCTGTATTGAAGAATTGTGTCATGTTTGAAGTATCGCCTCCTTTGGTGATCTTTGAATCCGATGGCAACGCAGGTAAATCATCACAATCCATGGGTGTTCCTTCGTCGGCCGATGGATTACGTTGATCGAGTCTCTCGGCAGGTTGGGTAAACCCAGCATTTCCCGTCTGTGTTTGTTGGCTTTGTTTGGGATCTTGTGTAACCGTAGAATAAGAATATGCAGGTTTACTAGAGGAACGATCTCGATGTTGCAATTTCCCAGAAGAATCAGACTTCAATATAGTGCCATCTTCAAATGTGTCAGAGACCGGGACAAGTCCTATGTAGTCAATAGTGTCTTCTTGTAGACTCCTGTCCATTTGTTGGGACTCGTTGGCGAATACCTTCAATGCTTTTCTAACAGACCGGAATTCTTTCTTTTCTTCAAAGAAAATCGGCAAAACGAGCAGTTTGGCAAAGGTGGTTTGATGACCGATTTCTTTCAGTATGCAATTAATTATAGGATCTTCTTCGTATCTTAGTTTTAGAATGAATACTCTGACCGATTTCTTGTCTTGCGTCGCCATTAAATTTTTTATCTCTGCCAAATCAAGTGCAACTAACTGAGTGCCTTTTGTAAGCGAGGAAAATAGTTCGATTTCTTTTGCTCGTTGGGCCAACCAATCGTTTATATCGTTCAGCAAAATTGAAATACGTTTCATTTCCTTTAGGGCGGGGTTTATGTCAAACGTCGCAAACACATGATGGGATTTCTTGATACTCTCGTAAAAGGATGGCAGCAATTTTTGGAACTGCCTAATCACGTTTTCAAATAGATAGAAACGCTTGAGAGAAAAATGGTTGGATAGACTACCAATTGTCTTCTGGATCCGATTGAACGTGACTTTATGTTGCTCTATCTCAAATGCAAAATCGCTTCTTCGGTCTGCCCAAATTCGAGCTTCGACTTGACCAGGAATGTGAATGAGAACTAAATCAATAGGTTTCCACTTGGACGAATAATCGTCACAACAGCAAATCTTTTGCAGATATTCACCGAATTCCGAGAAAGACTTTTTAGTCTGTTTACCGGGTTTAAGGCTGCTGAATACCGTAAAAGAAATCTTCTCTAATTTGGCTTTCAAATCCAAATCCATAGACGGTGTTTTCCCATCAATTGTCTGATTGAAATACTCTTTGGCCGCTAAATAGATACTTTGTTCGGCACCCTCTTTTGTTTCTCGCTCTAAGTTTAAGGGTCTACGCATAGAACAAATCAATTCAGCTCCATAGATCACGTCACCAACCAAATGTGTCGCTCGGTCGCCACTTCGCAGCTGATACTCAAACAGTTTGGAACGCATGAAATTCCGATCGAGGATTTCGGTCCGTCGTTCTACTCGAAAAAAGGCAGTAACTTGGGCCTCCTTTTCATCGTCATCCGTATTCGGTTTTTCGTTCAGATAATTAGCAAACCAAGGTTGGTGAGAATCCGGAAGTCCCTTTTCAATATTTTGGAATAGATGGGAGTTGATACCCAGTATATGACGTTTGAATTCGTATGGCTGCTGGTAGAAGAAAGAGAACGTCGTTTTTCTTCCTGCATTCGAAATTATCTTGTATTCGTCTGGTACTTCAATCCCACCTGGGTGTGTATACACACAAAACATGATTAAACAACGCTAAGGATACCAGTAAAGCAGTAAACGTGATATGGCTACACACAGAATGCCGATGAAATGCTCGTTATATTTTTATCAAAATGCAAAAATTACTTGGCAAAATAGCGTCCGTGAAGTAGTTGTAGAAATCTCCAACCCACGCATCGCGACCCAGGGCTGACAATTGGATAGAACCAGCCATTGGTAAAACTCACTGTATATCAGCAGTACAAAGCGACTGCAATCAATATTCTTTTAGCTCCACTTGTCTTCTGTAACAACACTTGCAAAGAAATTCTTCTAACAATTGAATGTTCGCGTGATGCAGAGTCGCACCGAAGCAACGCTACTGAGCCAACGATGGGCCAAGAATAGAGGACGACAGCCACTATCAGCGGTCGTTCTTTCTCCTTCAATTATACAAACAGTATTTACACATTTTATCTTCTTTGGACAGAAAAAAAAAAGGCGGCATCCATGATAAGTTTGACGCTCGTTCAGTCTAAGCTCCGGTATCAGCCCTAAATAATGGACTCTAACGTCATAAGACCTGCCTACACGTTATTTGCGTCCAAATGTTTTTCCATAATGTCGCAATTGTGGTGCAATGAAAAACAATTTGAGCTTCATATCAGTTCCAGTGAAGTGTACGTGCGTTATTCCTACACAATCCAACCAAAAAGTGCTGCATTCGGACAACAACAAAGTTCAAGAAAAATATGCCAAAGTTCTAAAGTCTAATAATTCACCGGCTCGTGTCACGGGATAACGATGATGGTCAAACATCAGTGGTGCATGCAGCCTGGAAACAGAACAAACAAACACGATGGAAGTTGCAAGAGAAAGATAACTGCCGTTATTATCGTGAACGAACCACGTAGCCACTCTTAGCAAATAGAACTTTAAACACTAAGGTGAGCTCATTGCAGTGTAGTTTTTTTTTCCCCTGTCACTGCCAACTGACGTTATCAGGTAAGTGATTTGTTGAACTCGGTAACAAAGAAATAGTTGGCGCCACTGGATTGTGTCATTTGGTTTTCTTCACCTAGGAACAGCCTGTGCGATCTTGTTTTAGTTTGTCGGACCAGTTGTGAACGAATTGAACGTTAGGGAATCAATAAACCGTTTTAAATGCCTACGGATTTGGACGGGATCGAAATACTGGCATTAGGCCGCCAGTTTAACATAGGGACACTGTACAATTATGTCGACGATATCATCATACCAAGTAAGAACACAACTCATAACAATTGCAAACCTTCAATGTTCGTATAATTGTATGATGGGTGTGTTCAGGTATTCGCTTATGGGACCCAGATGATGTGTCTGATTCAGCCGTTGTCGATGAAACGAAAGAAAATGCGGAAGTTTTTATAAAGACGTTCCAGCAAACCAACGAAGAAGACGAGAATCTTGAAGAAAAAGAAGACCAGGCGCCGTTCCTCTCAAATTTAGGAATGGACGATCACACGGCCATGAGTTTAATGGCCGGACTGTTGCGTCCATCTCTAAAGGGAGCTTGGCAATATGCGGCTGATTGGGTCGATTCGAAGGATGAATTATTTAGCCATGGAGCTCATGTGGCAGTCCATTGCTGCCATTCTGAAAAAAATATCTCTTTCGATCCTGAGATTGAATTGAACATCGTCTGCCGGCCAGAAAGACTAATGCAAATTCAGGCAACTCACGTCGTCATAGCAATCACGTACGGCCTTGAGGCCTTTTGCATCTTCTCTCAGGGCAATCAAGTCAACACTTATGCTCGTATCTTTAAAGACCAGCTGGTGAACGAGGGTGAAACTTTGGAACCCGATCAGGACGAAGAAGGTGACGAAGAGGATGGTGGACATTGCTCTATCCCAAAAGACTTGAAATGCCTTCTCTACAGCGATCTAGTGGATATTCAAGGTGGCAAAAATTGGACATTGAAGCCTGTCGCAGAGCAGTACGAATCCTGCAGGAAGATACTGGAAGGTGAAACAGAAAAGACCATCCCACTGAGAGTATGGTTGTATCCACTCAACAAGCTGATGGCTGTCAAGGAAAGAGTTGCTAAAATGCCCCAAAATGTTAAAGATGTCTCGCGGGAATTGCTATTCCATTGCCAAAATATGTTGAGCCGTTTTCATGGAATCTGTCTGGAAGCGGAACTGTTGGCTGAAGAATTGAAAGGACTAGAAAGTCACCAATGCATTCCATCGACAGCCAGCAAAAGAATCAAGCACTTTAAAGAGTTGATAATGCAATTTCTGCCAACTTTCATCAAAGCCCTGTCTGTATGGACTGCTCAAATTCGTCGTGGAACGGGTCAAGAAAACAAAATGGCCAAAATCATCGATGCATTGGAGACCCAGTCACCATTCATTGCTGAAAAGCTGAAACACTGGCTCAATCTACAGAGACAGGAATTGAAAACTTTAAAGAGTCTGGATAAATTGCCTGGTGTGCTTGTTGTGTCGAGCATGGAACGCCTTGAAAAAGAAATCAGAAACGGAGGCAATGGGTCGTACGCCGTCGTTCTTCATCTGCCCAGTCCGAGAGGAGAATTAAACTCTTTAGTTAACGAGATGAATCGTTATATCGACGATTTTAATGCCTCTGCATCATCGAGCTGGATGAATTTGACAAGGGCTAGTAGCAACCAGCAAACAACAGCGAAGACGACGTCCCTCATATTTCGTCAAATGTTCACGTCCGGCCAAGAATTTTCCAACTGGATTACGAATCACAATGCAGATACCAAGAACGTCCGCTACATCATCTTTTACGACGAATGCACTGAACGAACATTGCCCTTCACAAGATTATACGAGTGCGGTAGGAAAGAGGCTCTACCGTTGGATTTCACCATCCCAAAGCGTCCTGGACAATTGATGATCACAAAGAATCGTCGTGGTGTGATCGGATTGCGTTGGACGGCTGATGATACGACCGGACTACGCCACTATCTGGTCCAGTATCGCGCAGTGGATGGGCAAGAAGAGCATTGGTATTCCGTCCAGAAGTCTGCAAACACAATCGAAATTGATTACCTTCAATCAGGTGAGACTTACGCGTTCAGGGTGGCAGCAGAGACACTTGGAGGAAGGAGCCCTTTCAGCCCTGTCAGCTGCGAAGTAACAATAGATCCAGTTTGTCAGCCACCATCTGGATTGCAAGCTCAGGAGGTGACTGACACAAGCATTTCTGTCTCGTGGCATCATCAACCTTACTTGGACAATGATGACGAAGATGGCTACTATTATAATGAGGAAGACGGTTATAACGACTACGATGACAACAGTAATCAAGAAATCATCATTACCTCTTTCTCTGTCGAATGCTGGAAGGGCGATAGCCGTCACGAATCGACATTCATTCAACGAACTACGACGAACAAGAGCATCGTATTAGAGCCGCTAGATCCAGGTGCGACTTACTACGTTCAAGTTAGGGTTGAATGCAAAAACGCCAGTGGCTCTACTTTCTATAGCCCGGCGTCAGAGATTTTGCAAACTTGTACATTGCAAGAGGCAGAGCGAGCAGCGATCATCGTCCGTCGTACCAGCAAAAAATGTTCCGCTTCGCCTGGAATTGACGTTTACGAATTGCCGTTGAAAAAACGTGGCAATGCCAAAATTCAGGGAGTTGGCCATTACTTTTTTGGTGAGCCGAGTTATTTGGCATTGTTTGGCAAACGTCGACAAAGAACCATCTTGGTACTGGGTGCCACCGGTTCAGGTAAGAGTACCCTCATCAACGCTATGGCGAATTACGTACTGGGCATTGAATGGGAAGATGATTTCCGTTTCAAGTTGATCAACGAACCAGCAGACAAATCGCAGGCTTACAGTCAGACGGATTTGGTGACCACCTACGATTTTTACGAGATGAAAGGCTCGCGTTTGGATTATTCGCTGACCATCGTCGATACTCCAGGATTTGGCGATACGCGCGGAGTCGAAAAAGACAAAAAAATTATGCAACAACTCAAGGATTATTTCCAGTGTCCTCACGGGATCCAGCAATTAGAGGCCGTTTGTTTCGTCGTCCAGTCGTCGCTCGCCAGATTGACGCCTACCCAGCAATATATCTTTGACCAGATTTTATCAATCTTCGGTGAAAACATCAAAGATAATATCCGCATCATGGTGACATTTGCTGACAATTCTTTGCCGCCAGTCCTCGACGCTGTCAAACAGGCTAAAATTCCGTCACCCATCGACCCAATCACCGAACTGCCACTTCACCATAAATTTAACAATTCCATTTTTTTCGAGACTAATAAAAACAGCCGTCAAGTAAATGAATTCAACCGGACTTACTTTGACTTGGCCGTTAAAGGTTTCGACAAATTCTTTGCCGATTTGAGGAACATGGAAGCCAAATCCTTGACGCTAACCCGCGAAGTGCTCGAAGAACGAAAACGACTAGAAGTTCTTGTCGAAGGCCTTCAACTTCGTACCCAAATCAAATTGGCACGGATCGACGAGTTCGAACAAATTAAGAAACTGCTGGCAGAGAATCAACAACAAATGGATGAAAACAAGAATTTTGATTTTGAAGTCGAGTTTCTTGTTCCAAAGTCGACGGATATCAGCGGCACGGGCCAGTTCACCACCAACTGTCAAAAATGTACCACAACGTGCCATTTTCCTTGTTCGCAAGCAAGTGACGCCGATAAACATCGTTGCTCCGTCATGGATCCAAATGGAATCTGCAGAATCTGCAAGTGCCCGTCGAACGTTCATTTCAATCAAAAGTACAGGTACGAAATGGTGAAGGAAAAAGTGCAGCGTTCATCAGAAGCCATCCGGAAGCAATACCAAGGGGCCCAGGCCGAAGCGCTGACTAACGAAGAACTCTTAGCCAAAATTCAGGCAGAGATTGACCAATATGAAAAGCAGCTGATGGAGCTGGTGCAGGAGACTTCTCCTTGCATACAGAGATTGAACGAGATCGCCCTTAAGCCTCACATGCTCTCCACACCGTCTTACATTAACCTAATGATTGAAACTGAGAAACAAGAGCATCGCCCTGGATACCAACAGAGAATCACGACGCTGCAAAGACTTCACCAAGTAGCCGAGATGATGACTAAACTGGTGAACGACCATCAGAGTTCTAAAACACAGCCTTCTTCATCACAGTCCATGCAAACTCTCCGTCGGGCCTCGTCGGTTTTATTCAAAAGTTTTAAGCGTTAATTAATGTGACTAAAAGCTACGAGCAACCAGTGCAATGCTACTGGATTTTGGTACTCTCTGATTCAAGGCTTGTTCAACAAAAACAAAATAATGAATGTTCATGGCCTGTATACACAACTTTGTACCCTGTTTCACCTCTCTCTACGCAAAAATATATTCTAAAATCAACACGTTTAACATGAGCTTGTTACTTTAGCAAATTGCATTGAAATTGCGGAAAGAAAAAGATTAGGCTAGAATATAAGCTCCATGCTGTTCATGAAAAAATAAGTTAAGTATGAAAAATCAAAACAAACAAGACTGCAATGTACAAACGAACACACGATTTAAGCTATGCGTAATTTTTATTGTAATTAGAAACAAACAACTCACGTTATCAATCACTTGTCGATGCTGGTTCCAACGAAATGTTTAGCAGCACTAGGTCGTATCAGTTTGATTTCGTTGCCTAGGAAACGGCCACGACAATTTTTGTCTTAGTCGGGCAGTGTTCAGCAGAGCACTAACGGGCCAACAGGACGATCCAAGCGACAAATAGAAGGCCCATTTAATTCAATCTGGAAAGTGAGTTGGAAATCGTCTGCCAACCTGAACGAATGCCCAACAGTCATAGCCATCACTAACTGCCTAGAGGCCTTTTGCATCTTTCCTTGCAATTAAAGACGAACAGCCTTTTGTTCAGATGTTTCTTTCCGTGCCATTCCCCTATATTTCTGTGTCTGTAGACCAAAATATGCAAAGTGGCAAGACAAAGACACTAGAGGATGGGCGATCATTTTGTGAAAGGATAGGAGGATAGGTAGAAGGTTGGGTTGCAAAGCAAAAGATACCTTTTTCCCGTCGGAATATGCTAATTATCCGGCTCCCGAGAGCACCAACTTAGGACGAATTAAATTAAACTTTTAAAGCATTTCACGTAATGTATATTACAATTTTCATTTATCAATTTCTACTTGTCTAGAATTTGTCGAAGATATGAAACGAGTAAACAGGATGATGAGTCAACAAAAACTAAAAACGTTACCATTTGACACTTAAACGTCCTTGGCAAAGTTGACATGAAATCTAAAAATAAAAGCCAATTATTTTAGAGCTTAAAGAATTCTCAAGATTTAATGGCAGCAGCTGCAAGTCGGTACAGTCGATTTATTTTTGCTCATTTAGAATGAAGAATCACTTTGACAAAGCGCATCCGATAATACATTTTTGATAGAAACATAAACTTAAACCCGAGGGGTTGGCAACTCCCTGCCAAAGTGGACGAGATTCTCAATTTTGGCTTAGATTCACAATGGAATTTGGCCTGAGATTCCTAATTCGATTTAAAACTCACACAGGTTGAGGCCTAGATTCAAAATGATTCTTGACAGGGTGTGCGAAATTCAACACAAGTTGCCAACCCCTCGCTTAAACCTTCCATGATTGCCTTTTTTCTGTCTCTTGTTGTAATCGGTTGCCACTTTCCTCTGTTTTTCCAAATCTAAGAAAATCAAAAAAATTTCTTTAAAAAAACAGGTTTACTCTCTTTGCCATGACTGTGACTGTGTGTGGACTGCGTAGTTTGCTCTTTATGCATCTGCTGTATAGTGTACACCATCTAATATCCTTACACGTGTCAGGTTGCCAGGTGCCTGTTCCTCCATAACACGACTCCTCATCAAACTCAGGTAATGGGATGGGCTGTGTACGTTTGACCGTAGAGCTTTCGATTCAATTAAACGTTCGTTCTCAGCCGTCTGTTGGAGTACACTCAACACTTTGGGTCTAGCCACTTGCAAATTTTCCGTGCAAGCGTTTAGGATTTTTTCAGCGGTCATGATGCCTTTACAGTTCGATTCGTATTTGGCTTTCATATCAAGTAAAGTTTTTGGCACCTTCTCCGGAAAGAGGCACCATTCCCTTTCTTCCACGCTATGATCAGATGGCAAACATTTGCAGGCCTTCTTTTCACAAGGCCTTTTGGTTTTGAGAAGAAAGCTTATTTTTGTTATTAGCGTCTCGCAGGCGTTGTCGCACTTTTGGCAGTTTTAAGCAAAGAATCCTCTAAGACAGTTAGATATCCTAGAAGACAGTTAGACATGCAACGTCCTAGAACAAATAGTGGGCAATTTTCCATTAATTCTATAGGCATCAGTTATCATCGCATTAGTTTGCATGGTCTCATCCATTAATGCAAGTAAGAGCCCAATTATCCCAATGAAACCTCACCAACCATTGATGAATCGTCCATCACCAGAAAGGTGATGGACAACAACGAAATCAACAACAACGAAAATGACAATTTGCTATTCAGCTCACTATTTTCTGAACTGATTTCCAACGTAAACAGTCAGAACCCAGAACAAGATCCGTGTGAGATTGCCGATGACGACGATTCTTGTTTCTGGAAAATGATTGAAGTTGATGCTCTCGTGAAATCACAAGGGCCGGCCCAAGAAACAGAAGACAAAGTTGTGGCTGATGATGAGACGCCAAGCCTCGAAAAAGCGTCGGATAATTCTAAAAGCCTTCGATCCCGCCCTGTTTTTGGCTCTACTAATTATAATCTCAACTCTAACAACAACGAAAACTCCAAGTTCAACTCTCTTTACGCATCCCTGCAGCAGTTTTTAAGGAACAAGAATAAGAAACATATTGCTAACGACACGATCATAAAACAAGAATGATATAGTTCTGGTAGTCATGGCAACTATCAAATGGGACAATCGACAACGGCGATACGATGTTTTTGGTTTTCTTGGTTAGGAATATTTCAATGCATATTGTGCATATATAAATTGTTCTAGCAATGCAGTCGATTAACAACACTATACACCAGGTTTTTGTAATGGACTGGATTGTGTTAAAATATTGCGAAATGGATAGAAATACAGTTAAATTCTATAAATTCCAATGTCAGACTAAGATTTAGCATAACATTGAATTACCTTTTAGGAAAAATAAAACACTTTGCAGTAAAGACATAAAAGAACTCGAGATAGGAGCTTTAAATACCACTATTGTAAGATAAATAGCACTTAAGGAGACAGCTGGGAGACAGCATCAAAAGCAATGCATGCAAAATGAAACTCGAGTTTCTAAATACCTTTCCTTATGGGCATCTAACGCATCTTGGCATCCTTTAAATCAAGACGGACCACCGGGTTGCGACGTAGTGTGTCTGCAAACAGCGTGCAACTTCTACCTTCTCTACAAAACCATTGCAAGCGGAGAAATGACAAGAACAATAGAAAAGGGATGGAATATCCTTTGTTATATCCTGAAGGCTTGTCGTTGTTGTTGTTGGCATTAGAATACGCCTGGTGAGATATGATGAAAGCAAGAAGCTTATGTCTTTTTCGGACTACCGACATGAGTAAGAAAACTATTTCGAATCCTTTCCATACAGAAAAAGACGAACATTCTTTGGTTCAGATTTTTCTTTCGTGCCATTCCTCTATATTTTCTTTGTCTTCTCAGAATTCAATGACAGCAGCTACGAGTCGGTAGGCTTCAATCGTTTTTTAAAATTCATTTAGAAAAAAGAATCACTTAAACAAAGCGCACCCACAAATACCTTTATTTTTTGTTCTCCATAAAAATCATTTTGTTAAGACAAATAAATGATTAGAACTGTAATTTAATTTTGATATGCACAAAAAACAAACTTAAACCTTCCATGTTTCGTTTTTTTTCTTCTGTTGTTGGGATTGGTTGTCGCTTTCCGCTGGTTTTCCAATACCAAACAAGCTACTAGGCCAACCCTTAATCGTCCAAGAACGACCAGATTTACTCTCGCTGACATCACCGTAGACGGGTGTGGGCTGCGTAGCGGGTAAGCTGGGCTCTTTATTGTACGCTTGAACGTAACTTGGCGTGACACTCGAATCTGATACTCTTTCGGTATTCGATGACAGGAGTCTGAACCCTTGGTTTGGCATTGGCGCTGTGCTACGAATCGGTTGAGACGTACCACCGGCCAACATGCGCTGTATATCATCTAATGTCTCTAGACGTGTCATGTAGCCAGGTGCCTGTTCTTCCTGAACGCGACTCCTCATCAAACTCAGGTAATCGGATGGGCTGAGTACGTTTGACCGTAGAGCTGTCGATTCAAGTAAATCGACGTTCTTAGCCACCTGTTCGAGCAGACTCAACACTTTGCCTCTAGCCATTTGCAAATCATCCGAGCAAGCGTTCAAGATTTTTTCAGCTGTCATCTTGCCATCGTAATTCAATTCGTATTGGGCTTTCATATCTTGCAAAGTCTTAGATACCTTCTCGGGAAACGTGCTCCATTCCCGTTCTTCCACGTAGTGATCAGATGGCGGACATTTGCAGGCCTGGTTTTCACAAGGCCTTTTTTCTTTGTGGAGAGAGCTTTTTTTTGTTACTCGCCTCTCGCAGGTTTTTCGGCATTTTTCGCAGTTATAAGCAAAGAATCCCTTTTCACAGTTTAACTTCCTACGCCGCATTACTGTCTGTTCAACCGTAAAATTCTTGGTGGCCTCCATGTTATGGCCACACGTTTTCATTTTCCTCTGGAAAATTTCTATGTTTTCGATGTTGGTTAGACACACCTCCATTTCTTGTTCGATGTCTTTCAGCGACTGTTCCAGTTGGCGTCTGCTATGAATGACTTCCCTTGTGGACGTGAGATCTCTACCCTTCATTCTTTCCAACATATAAAAAAATTTCTTAAAATTTTCATGACCCATGTCCCAGAATAACTGATCAAAACTGAATTCGTCATCTCCCTGTTTCGCATTGGTACAATAAAGAACAGAGCTGTTGAATTTGCTGTAGGCGATGCCGTCTGATGCGGATGTTGTAGGGAAATTGGCAGAAAGACAAGCGCCGACGACGGGAGGATCGGCATTGTCTGCGAATGTTACCAACAGCCGAAGGTTATCCTTCATGTCTTTACCAAAGATGGATAGCACAGAGTCGATGATGTAGCGTTGGGTGGCCGTCAGCCGACTATCACCCGAAGCGGCCACAAAACAAGCGGCGTGAATTTCATCGATTGGAATTTCTTGTTGAGTCAGAAACCTGTGGATGGCGGCCGTGATTTCCTTGTCTCTTTTAACTCCTCTTGTATCTCCGTAACCAGGGGTATCGATGATGGTGATGGAATACGGAATGGTCATTCCTTCTTGATGGTGGAGAGTGTAGGCCGTTACAGAACTCGTTTGACTGTGCGCCTGGTTCCTGGCCGCGTTCTCGTCTTCGCGGACACATTTGAAACGAAATGGATCGTTCCATTGGACTCCCAAGATGTAGTTGATCATGCCGTTGATCAGAGTGCTTTTGCCGGATCCAGTTGCGCCCATCAGAATGATGATTTTGTGATCGCTTGATTGTGAATATGCGCTAGGCGTGCAGATATCGAACCATTTTATGTTGTCGCCATTTGTTTTTTCCTTCGCATTTAACAAATAAATATTCAGCGATCCCGTTTTTATTCGTTCGCTGCACCTTGTTCTTTCGTCTATAAAAGTTTCAGCAATCCTTCGTTGTTCACCAAAAGTAGCGATTCCTTGTGCATTTACTCCGCTATATCTTTTACCATCAAGCTTGGATTCTTTGATTTCTTCAGAATGTGCATAGTTTCCATAGCCTACGGCAGCATTGGGCTTTTCTTGATGTTGGCTCAACGCCATTCTTTGTTCAGGTAACCCTGAAATTGTTGTGTTGTGCTCAGAAAAATCCCGCAAGTTTCTGTTGTTGGATCTGCATTCTGGGCTTCCTATGTCCCTCGCACTGTTTTCGATTTTACTGGCTACCGCTTTAGCTGGTGCTAACGGTTTCTCGCCATCAAGTTTAAGTTTTTTCAATTGCCTCTCGAGCTCGTCCTTTGTCAGCATAGAATCGCTGGATAGATTCCTCCGTTCGGACCTCGGTTCTGTTTTCCCTGGATCGAAGAATTCTGCCGTGTTTGGAGTATCGTATCCTTTGGTGCTCTCCGAATCCGATGAGAGCGCAAGGTAATCATCACACTCCATGGGTGTTTCTTTGCCGGCCGATAGATTAGGATGGTCGGATGTACGGGCAAGTTGGGTAAACCCAGCATTTCCCGTCTGTGGTTGTTGGTTTCGTTTGTGTTCTTGGGTAACCTTAGGATAAACATATCCAGTAGAACTAGAGGAAACATCTCTGTGGATTGTTTGTAGCAACTCATCAGAAGAATTATAATTCTTTATAGTGCCATTGCTAATTGTGGAAGAGACCGGGACTAGTCCTATGTAGCAACTTGTGTCTCCGGGTAGACTGCCGTCCATTTGTTGGGACTCTTTGGCGAATACCTTCAACGCGCTTCTAACAGACCAGAATTCTTTTTCTTTCGAGAAAAACGGCAAAGCGGGCAGAGGAGCTACTGTTTGAAGCGTTTGATGACCGACTACTTCCAGAATGCGATCAATTACAGGATCTTTTTCGTATTCGACTTTAAGGTGAAATACTCTGACCAATTTCTTGTCTTGCTTCGCCATTACATTTTTTATCTCTTCCAAATCCAGTGCAACAAATTGGGTGCCTTTTGTAAGCGAGGAAAATTTCTCGATTTCTTTTTCTCGTTGGGCCAACCAATCGTTTATATCGTTCAGCAAAATTGAGATTGGTGAAATTTGTTTTAATGCGTCTTCTGGATGACATGGTTCATTCGCCTTATAGAATTCATTGATCTTTCTGTGAAAAGGTTGCAGTAAATTTTGAAACTGGTTAATCACGTTTTTAAATCGAGGGAAACGATTAATATGCGAATGGTTGGATATGCTACTAATCGCTTTTTGATTCCAAGTGCACGTGAATCGATGCCGCTCTATCTCAAATGCAAAATCCCTTTTTCGGTCTTCCCAAATTCGAGCTTCGACTTGAGCAAGAATGGAAATAAGAACCAAATCAATAGGTTTCCACTTGGGTGAATAATCGTCCTTATCAGAACAGCAAATCTTTCGCAGATATTGACCGAATTCCGAGAAAGACTTTTCAGTCTGTTCACCGGGTTTAAGGCTGCTGAATACCGTAAAAGAGATCTTCTCTAATATGACTATCAAATCCAAATCTATAGACGATGATTCCCCCAAAATTATCTGATTAAAATACTCTTTGGCCGCTAAATAGATACTTTGTTCGGCACCCTCTTTTGTTTCTCGCTCTAAGTTTAAGGGTCTACGCATAGAACAAATCAATTCAGCTCCATAGATCACGTCACCAACCAAATGTGTCGCTCGGTCGCCACTTCGCAGCTGATACATTTTGGAACGCATGAAATTCCGATCGAGGATTTCGGTCCGTCGTTCTACTCGAAAGAAGGCAGTAACTTGGGCCTCCTTTTCATCGTCATCCTTATTCGGTTTTTCGTTCAGATAATTAGCAAACCAAGGTTGGTGAGAATCCGGAAGTCCATTTTCAATATTTTGGAATAGATGGGAGTTGAGACCCAGTATGTGACGTTTGAATTTGTATGGCTGCTGGTAGAAGAAAGATAACGTCGTTTTTCTTTCTGCATTCGAAATACTCTTGCATTCGTTTGGTACTTCAATCCCACCTGGGTGTGTATACACACAAAAAATGATTAAACAACGCTAAGGATACCAGTAAAGCACCCTCTAAGAAATATGTCGGGAAAAAATTCCGAGATTACATTTCGGTCCATTTTTACCGATATACTTGTCGGTTTTTCACTGATTTTACGCCAAAATCCCTACAATATGATTTTTGAAAGGCTAAGAAAAATATCCGATAATCAATCACGGTATTCCGATTGAAGGACAAACATATTAGGGCGGGTTGGCGATCGTAACAAAGAAAAGTAAAAAAAACATTGCCAGAGGCCTTGCCTAATTACCTAACTGATTTTTATCCTAGGTGTGGGGGATATTTTTGTTTGTATTGTTTATGTAAGAATGAAGGATTACCAAAAAAAATGTAGTTTTCCCTTAGGTTTTGCAAATTTGTTATCCTAACAAATAAGAATTTTTTAACGGGGAGGCACATTTTTTCCTTTTTGACCTCAAGAAGAAGAGAATGCGTGCAGTTGTTGATTTGCAATTCTTTTTTCGACTATTCGACAATCATAAAATAAATTTATATGGAGCGTCAATGGCCAAAAGTCTAATTCATATACATAACATATAAGATTTTCAATTCTATGAAAATTTTTCTTTCACCCTACACATGTCTCACAATATAGTGCATTCTACAATACACATATGACAGTCAATGTGGCACAGTGGTAAAATATCCAACTTCTCTGAAAAAAACGTATGGTTCTATGGTTCGAATCCCCCCAAAACCACCAGCTCAGAGCTAAACGAATAGTAGTAGGTCGAAGAGAGATAATAGTTTTAAACTATCGACAAAAAATTTAATAGCTGGCATTAAATAAAATGATAATAAATGAAAATTTTTAAGTTAATGTTATTCAATAACAATTAAAATAATGTCTCAACCGTTTATGATATTACAAAGTACTGCATGATGATGAAGGACTTCTGCACACATTTAGACAGACAGACCTTGAAAATACAAGAATACAGTAGGGGTAGAAGGGGTAAACCAGACGTCTGGACCTTGAGAATGAAGGGGGTGCATACACCCCCCAAATTTTGGGAAAATAAAGGTAAATCGACAAAAGTATTCGGACTACCACTGTTTTCCCGATTTAAATTGTCTGTAAAAAAATGCCGACAAAAAAGTCTTGACGTTGATTACCGAGTTATTTCTCGGTAAAAACCCCGACATATTTCTTAGAGAGCAGTAAACGTGATTTGGCTACACACAGAACGCTGATAGAATGCTCGATATATTTTTATCAAAATGCAAAAATTACTTGGCAAAATAGCGTCCGTGAAGTAGTTGTAGAAATCTCCAACCAGCGCATCGCGACCCAGGGCTGACAATTGGATAGAATCAGCCATTGGTAAAACTCACTGTATATCTGCAGTACAAAGCGACGGCAATCAATATTCTTTTAACTCTGCTTGTCTGCTGTACAACCCGTTTTATATGTACTTGCAAAGAAAATTCTCTCAACAATTGACTTTCAGCGTGATGCAGAGTCGCACCGAACTGTTAGCAACGCTACTGAGCCAACGATGCAACGATGGACGAAAATAAAAGAATTGAGGACGCATTAGTGTCAAGCAAACTGAAACGCAATGGTTTGATTATCCCAAACACGTTGCGCACTAGTCGCACCTCCCTACGCTTGGCGAAAACGTTGCAACTTTCCAAAGCTCGAAACGCTGTTCGAGACGAAATGTCCTTTTAGGTCGCAACTCGGCAACTGCAAACTGAAATGAAAAACAAACGACTTGTGGTTCGTTTCAGTTCTACCAAAGTGACCGTGCAAAAAGGCATTTGGACGGCAATAAAAGTTCTAGTTTTAGAATGACTTACTCGGGTGTACTTTGAATCTTGAGATGTTTGCCTACCAGCATCTGCCGTGCAATCTGAAATGTTAGTGCCATCAAGCCTGGGATAAAAAACAAAACATGGCAGCAGTTGAGATAAAGATGTTTTTCACTCAAAATTGGGGCCAATAGGGTGGGGTCGAAGCGACTATTGCCTTTGGCGTCCTTGACGAAGCACTTAAGGATGTTATGACTCCAAGCTGCTCCTAGTAGCTATATTTATCAAATGGGCCACTGATCCCTGCGATAGCAAACCCAGTGTCAGAGAGTAGAAGGTTCCAGAACAAATGGCGGAAATAGAATTGGGACATTGCTAAGTATACTTGGAATCAATAACATCCTCGTGCTCGTGCAGTGGGGTATCAAAGCGCAACAGTCGCTTGGGTTAGGCTGACCACATGTTTTAGGGCAACTGCAAAGTTTCTATTGTCGCGAACGCAACGTGCGGTCAACCTTCGCAAATAGAACCTTAAAGAAAAAAGTGAGATCGTGGGTGAGTAGTTGATTCTTTTGTGACTTGTATAGTTTAGATTGCCAGGATTGGGTTAGGTTCGGTTTAAACGAATAGCTAGTGTCACCTATCAATTTGATTTCCTCGTCTAGGACATAGCCCATACGATTTTGTTTTAATTTACTGAAGACGCTGTGGCAAATCGAACTTCGTTGCTTCTACAAACCTCAAGTAAATTGTTCAAATGTCTATCCATTTGGACGGCGTTGAGATTCCGGCCTTAGGTCGCCAGTTTAAACTAGGGACACTTTACAATTTTGTCGATGACATCATCATACCAAGTAAGAATATGCAACACTTTATGTACCTGAACAACTAAAAGCTGTTATTGTGCACATTTATGTCTTTGGTGTGTCCAGGTATTCACTTATGGGACCCAGATGATGTGTCCGAATTAAAAATGGTTGAAGAGAAAGAAAGTGCTGACGTTTACATAAAGACGGCCGACCAAATCGATGAGGAAGACGAGACTCTTGAAGAAAGAGAAGGCCAGGCACCGTTCCTCTCCAATTTAGGAATGGACGATCACACGGCCATGAGTTTAATGGCCGGACTGTTGCGTCCATCTCTAAAGGGAGCTTGGAAATATGCGGCTGATTGGGTCGACTCGAAGGACGAATTATTTAGCCATGGAACTCACGTGGCAGTCCATTGCTGCCGTTTCGAAAAGGATATTTCAATCAATCCTGATCAATTGTCCATCGTCTGCAAGCCAAAAGAGCTAATGAAAATTCAGGCAACTCACGTCGTCATGGCGATCACCTATGGCCTAGAGGCGTTTTGCATCTTCTCCCAGGACAGCCTAGCCAAAACTTACGCACGTATCTTTAAAGACCGGCTGGAGAACGAAGACGACAATTGGAAACCTGATCGTGACGAAGAAGGGGACGAAGAGGATGGTGGACATTGCTCTATCCCAAAAGACTTGAAATGCCTTCTCTACAGCGATCTAGTGGATATTCAAGATGGCAAAAATTGGACATTGAAGCCTGTCGCAGAGCAGTACGAATCCTGCAGGAAGATACTGAAAGGCGGAAAAGAAAAGACCATCCCGCTGAGAGTGTGGTTGTATCCACTCAACAAGCTGAAGGATCTCATACTTGCTAAAATGCCCCTAAATATTAAAGATGTCTCGCGGGAATTGCTCTTCCATTGCCAAGTTATGTTGAGCCGTTTTCATGGAATCTGTCTGGAAGCGGAACTGTTAGCTGAAGAATTGAAAGGACAAGAAAGTCACCAATGCATTCCATCGACAGTCAGCAAAAGAATCAAGCACTTTAAAGAGTTGATAATGCAATTTCTGCCAACTTTCATCAAAGCCCTGTCTGTATGGACTGCTCAAATTCGTCGTGGAACGGGTCGAGAAGACAAAATGGCCAAAATGATCAATGCATTGAAGACCCAGTCGCCATTCGTTGCTGAAAAGCTGAAACACTGGCTCAATCTACAGAGACATGAATTGAAAACTTTAAAGAATCTGGATAAATTGCCTGGTGTGCTTTTGGTGTCGATCATGGAACGCCTTGAAAAAGAAATGAGAAACGGAGGCAATGGGTCGTACGCCGTCGTTCTTCATCTGCCCAGTCCGAGAGGAGAATTAAACTCTCTAGTTAACGAGATGAATCGTTATATCGACGATTTTAATGCATCTGCATCATCGAACTGGATGATTGTAACAAGGGCTAGTAGCAACCAGCAAACAACAGCGAAGACGACGTCCCCCATATTTCGTCAAATGTTCACGTCCGGCCAAGAATTTTCCAACTGGATTACGAATCACAATTCAGATACCAAGAACGTCCGCTACATCATCTTTTACGACGAATGCACTGAACGAACATTGCCCTTCACAAGATTATACGAGTGTGGCAGGGCAGAGACTCCTCCGTTGGATTTCACCATCCCAAAGGCTCCTGGACAAGTGATGGTTACAAAGAATCGTCGTGGTGTGATCGGATTGAGTTGGACGGCTGATGATACGACCGGACTACGCCACTATCTGGTCCAGTATCGCGCAGTGGATGGGCAAGAAGACTATTGGCTTTCCGTCCAGAAGTCTGCAAACACAATCGAAATTGAATACCTTCAATCAGGTGAACCTTACGTGTTCAGGGTGGCAACAGAGACACTTGGAGGGAGGAGCCCTTTCAGCCCTGTCAGCTGCGAAGTAATAATAGATCCAGTTTGTCCACCGCCAATTGGATTGCAAGCTCACGAGGTGACCGATACGAGCATATCTATTTCATGGAGACATAAAACTTATTTGAAAACCAGTGCTGAAGAAGAACTGAGTATTACATCGTACTCTGTTGAATGCTGGATGGGCGATAGCGGTCACGAATCGACATTCATTCAACGAACTACGATGAACAAGAACATCGTATTAGAGCCGCTAGATCCAGGTGCGACTTACTACGTTCAAGTTAGGGTTGAATGCAAAAACGCCAGTGGCTCTACTTTCTATAGCCCGGCGTCAGAGATTTTGCAAACTTGTACATTGCAAGAGGCAGAGCGAGCAGCGATCATCGTCCGTCGTACCAGCAAAAAATGTTCCGCTTCGCCTGGAATTGACGTTTACGAATTGCCGTTGAAAAAACGTGGCAATGCCAAAATTCAGGGAGTTGGCCATTACTTTTTTGGTGAGCCGAGTTATTTGGCATTGTTTGGCAAACGTCGACAAAGAACCATCTTGGTACTGGGTGCCACCGGTTCAGGTAAGAGTACACTCATTAACGCCATGGCGAATTACGTACTGGGCATTGAATGGGAAGATGATTTCCGTTTCAAGTTGATCAACGAACCAACAGACAAATCGCAGGCTTACAGTCAGACGGACTTGGTGACCACCTACGATTTTTACGAGATGAAAGGCTCCCGTTTGGATTATTCGCTGACCATCGTCGATACTCCGGGATTTGGCGATACGCACGGAGTCGAAAAAGACAAGAAAATTATGCAACAACTCAAAGATTATTTCCAGTGTCCTCACGGGATCCAGCAATTAGAGGCCGTTTGTTTCGTCGTCCAGTCGTCGCTCGCCAGATTGACGGAAACCCAGCAATATATCTTTGACCAGATTCTATACATCTTTGGTAAAGACATTAAAGATAATATCCGCATCATGGTGACATTTGCTGACAATGATTTGCCGCCAGTCCTCGACGCTGTCAAAGAGGCTAAAATTCCGTCACCCATCGACCCAATTACCAAACTGCCACTTCACCATAAATTTAACAATTCCATTTTCTTCGTGACTAATAAAAACAGCCGTCAAGTAAATGAATTCAACCGGACTTACTTTGAGTTGGCCGTTAAAGGTTTCGACAAATTCTTTGCCGATTTGAGGAACATGGAAGCCAAATCCTTGACGCTAACCCGCGAAGTGCTCGAAGAACGAAAACGACTAGAAGTTCTTGTCGAAGGCCTTCAACTTCGTACCCAAATCAAATTGGCACGGATCGACGAGTTTGAACAAATTAAGAAACTGCTGGCAGAGAATCAACAACAAATGGATGAAAACAAGAATTTTGATTTTGAAGTCGAGTTTCTTGTTCCAAAGTCGACGGACATCAGCGGGACGGGCCAGTTCACCACCAACTGTCAAAAATGTACCACAACGTGCCATTTTCCTTGTTCGCAAGCCAGTGACGCCGATAAACATCGTTGTTCCGTCATGGATCCAAATGGAATCTGCAGAATCTGCAAGTGCCCGTGGAACGTTCATTTCAATCAAAAGTACAGGTACGAAATGGTGAAGGAGAAAGTGCAGCGTTCATCAGAAGCCATCCGGAAGCAATACCAAGGGGCCAAGGCCAAAGCCCTGACTAACGAAGAACTCTTCGCCAAAATTCAGGCAGAGATTGACCAATATGAAAAGCAGCTGATGGAGCTGGTGCAGGAGACTTCTCCTTGCATACAAAGATTGAACGAGATCGCCCTTAAGCCTCACATGCTCTCCATACCGTCTTACATTAAGCTAATGATTGAAACTGAGAAACAAGAGCATCGCCCTGGATACCAACAGAGAATCACGACGCTGCAAAGACTTCACCAAGTAGCAGAGATGATGACTAAACTGGTGAACGACCATCAGAGTTCTAAAACGCAGCCTTCTACATCACAGTCTATGCAAACTGTCCGTCGCCCCTCGTCGGTTTTATTCAAAAGTTTTAAGCGTTAATAATGTGACTAAATGTTACGAACAACCAGTGCAGTGGTACTAGATTTTGGTACTCTGATTCAACGCTTGTTTAAATTCTACAACTACAAAATGATATTTCATTGCCTATAGATATGTCTACATAACTTTGTATGTTTCACATCCTTCTATACACAGAATTGGAAAATCAATACAGTTTACAGAAGCTTTTTACTTTAACAAGAAGCCTTGAAAATGTGAAACGAAAAAGGTAAGGCTGAAATAGAAGATCAGCTCCGAGCCTCCGACCATCCTGTTCGTGAAAGAAAAATTTTATATAAAAAACAAAACAAACAAAATTATTATGTACAAAGGATCACATGATTGAATAAGGTATATACATTATTTTTATTGTCATTGGAAATTTTAACTCTTGATCTTTTTACTTTAGGAAGACGTGGACAACTCCTATTGTGAATAGTGAGCTCATACGTAAAATTCTAGAACTCGAGCAGAATGCCGCTGCGTCAAAGATGTAGCTAATGGTTTGTGTAAAGCATCGGGGGTATTCGCCATCACCGTGAACCAATCACGCTGCCACCCTTAGCAAACGTAGAACCATTAAAGAATAAATAATATTCGTGGCATACCTCATTGCCTATATTAGAACCTCAGCTGACGTTATCAGACACGGGATTTGTCAATGCCTGCTCCAACGAAATGTTTAGCGGCATTGAATGATTATCATTGAACATGAAACACGAAGCAATCCGATGGAAACAGAATCTTAAAATCATAGACGATTCGGGTGTAGTTCTTTTTCTGTTTTTCTTAATTGACATTGCGTTATCATGCACAGATCTTATCAGTTTTGGTTCTGTTGCGATCCGTCCTGGCTCGTTGCCATGCCAACTCTTTTTCCCATGCTTAGTACGAGCGCTAGATGGCGTTTGGGTAGGCTTCTCCTCCGAACCCTTGCGGACGGACCGAGAGGCGGGAGAGGGAGAATAATCAGTCAGCCGCATGCTCTGGTCCAGTACGGTAGTTATGTGTGTTAACGAACCCTACTTTGTTGAAAAGAGGGAATTTTTCTCAGCTGGCCACCCTTCACGTCTGAAGTCCACGGGATCTGTGTTATTCTTCTTGTGTCTTGCCTTTCCGTAATATTTGAGCGTTTAAGGCATTCTCTATCCATAACAGTTCCAAGAAAATGACTGTCGTCATTCTCACATTTCAGTTTGATTTCTTTGCCTAGGAAACAGTCAACACGACTTGGTTTGGTTGCCGAAACAGTTGAGGCAAAGTGCACCTAAAAATTATAAAACCTGGGCAAAACAAAACACGTTATCTTTCATATGGCCAATTATTTGGATGACATCGAAATACTGGCTTTAGGCCGACACTTTAGCCTAGGAACACTTTACAATTACGTCGATGATAGCATCATACCAGGTAATAATACAACAACATTACAAACTTTAACAGATGCAAAGTGTTAATGTTCATATTTGTATGTTGGATGTGTTCAGATATTCAATTATGGGTCACAGACGACGTATCCCAGTTATCTGTCAAGACGGAAATGAATGCTGAAGTTTCTTTAAAGACAACTGTGCAAACGGATGAGGACAATGAGGACTTTCACGAGGGACAAGACCAAGGATCATTCCTGTCCAATTTGGGAATGGACGATCACACGGCCATGAGTTTAATGGCCGGACTGTTGCGTCCATCTCTCAAAGGAGCTTGGCAATATGCGGCTGATTGGGTCGACGCGAAGGACGAATTATTTAGTCATGGAGCTCACGTGACAGTCCATTGCTGCCATTCCGAAAAAAATGTCTCTGTCAATCCGGAGAGTCAGTTGGAAATCGTCTGCCAACCTGAGCTATTGGCCAACAGTCAGGCAACTCACGTCGTCGTGGCAATCACGTACGGCCTAGAGGCCTTTTGCATCTTTCCTCAAGACCAACAAGCAGAAACTCAGGAAAAGGAGCGAAAGGACATTGAAATGATGGCGGAAAAAATAAGGGATTATGCACGTCATTTTAAATATCGACTAACGGATGAAAGCGAAAATTTAGAGTCCGATCATGACGAAGACGATGAGGATAATGGCTATTCTTCAATCCCAAAAGATTTGAAATGTATTCTCTACAGCGATCTAGTGGATGTTGAAGATGGCAAAAGTTGGACATTGAAACCTGTCGCAGAGCAGTACGAAGCCTGCAGGAAGATACTGGAAAGCGGAACCGAAAAGGCCATCCCGCTGAGAGTGTGGCTGCGTCCGCTCTGCAACGGAATGAATGCCGAAGAAAGAATAGCTCAAATTCCGATAAATGGTGAAGATGTCTCACAGAAACTGATATTTCGTTGTCAGACTATGTTGAGCCGTCTTCACAGCAGCCGTCTGGAGGCGAAACTGTTGGCCAACCAATTGAACGGGCTAAATAGTCACCAATGCATTCCATCGACAGCCAGCAAAAGAATCAAACACTTTAAAGAGTTGATAATGCAATTTCTGCCAACTTTCATCAAAGCCCTGTCTGTATGGACTGCTCAAATTCGTCGTGGAACGGGTCGAGAAGACAAAATGGCCAAAATCATCGATGCATTGGAGACCCAGTCGCCATTCGTTGCTGAAAAGCTGAAACACTGGCTCAATCTACAGAGACAGGAATTGAAAACTTTAAAGAGTCTGGATAAATTGCCTGGTGTACTTGTGGTGTCGATCATGGAACGCCTTGAAAAAGAAATCAGAAACGGAGGCAATGGGTCGTACGCCGTCGTTCTTCATCTGCCCAGTCCGAGAGGAGAATTAAACTCTTTAGTTAACGAGATGAATCGTTATATCGACGATTTTAATGCATCTGCATCATCGAGCTGGATGAATTTGACAAGGGCTAGTAGCAACCAGCAAACAACAGCGAAGACGACGTCCCCCATATTTCGTCAAATGTTCACGTCTGGCCAAGAATTTTCCAACTGGATTACGAATCACAATGCAGATACCAAGAACGTCCGCTACATCATCTTTTACGACCAATGCACTGAAAAAACATTGCCCTTTACAAGATTATACGATTGCAGTAGGGAAGAGGCCCTACCGTTGGATTTCACCATCCCAAAGGCTCCTGGACAAGTGATGGTCACAAAGAATCGTCGTGGTGTGATCGGATTGCGTTGGACGGCTGATGAAACGACCGGAGTACGCCACTATCTGGTCCAGTATTGCGCAGTGGATGGGCAAGAAGACCATTGGCTTTCCGTCCGGAAATCTTCAAACAAAGTCGAAATTGATTACCTCCAATCAGGGGAGACCTACCTGTTCAGGGTGGCAGCAGAGACACTTGGAGGAAGAAGCCCTTTCAGCCCTGTCAGCTACGAAGTAACAATAGATCCAGTTTGTTCGCCGCCAACTGGATTACGAGTTCACGAGGTGACCGATACGAGCATATCTATCTCGTGGCATCAACCTTACTTGAAAAACAGTGCTGAAGAAGAAGTCAGGATTACCTCGTACTCTGTTGAATGCTGGATGAGCGATAGTCGTCACCAATCCACATTCATCCAACGATCTACGACGAACAAGACAATCGTATTAGAACCGCTAGTTCCAGGTGCGACGTTCAACATTCAAGTTAGGGCTGAATGCAAAAACGCCAGTGGCTCTACTCTCTATAGCCCGGCGTCAGAGATTTTGCAAACTTGTACATTGCAAGAGGCAGAGCGAGCAGCGATCATCGTCCGTCGTACCAGCAAAAAATGTTCCGTATTGCCTGGAATTGAAGTTTACGAATTGCCGTTGAAAAAACGTGGCAATGCCAAAATTCAGGGAGTTGGCCATTACGTTTTTGGTGAGCCGAGTTATTTGGCATTGGTGGGTAAACGTCGACAAAGAACCATCTTGGTACTGGGTGCCACCGGTTCAGGTAAGAGTACACTCATTAACGCCATGGCGAATTACGTACTGGGAATTGAATGGGAAGATGATTTCCGTTTCAAGTTGATCAACGAACCAGCTGACAAATCGCAGGCTTACAGTCAGACGGACTTGGTGACCACCTATGATTTTTACGAGATGAAGGGCTCTCGTTTGGGTTATTCGCTGAGCATTGTCGATACACCAGGATTTGGTGACACAGGTGGAATTGAAAGAGACAAGAAAATTATGCAACAACTCAAAGATTATTTCCAGTGTCCTCACGGGATTCAGCAATTAGAGGCCGTTTGTTTCGTCGTCCAGTCGTCACTCGTCAGATTGACGCCTTCCCAGCAATATATCTTTGACCAGATTCTATCCATCTTCGGTGAAAACGTCAAAGATAATATCCGCATCATGGTGACATTTGCTGACAATGATTTGCCGCCAGTCCTCGACGCTGTCAAAGAGGCTAAAATTCCGTCACCCATCGACCCAATTACCAAACTGCCACTTCACCATAAATTTAACAATTCCATTTTCTTCGAAACTAATAAAAACAGCCGTCAAGTAAATGAATTCAACCGGACTTACTTTGAGTTGGCCGTGAAAGGTTTCGACAAATTCTTTGCCGATTTGAGGAACGTGGAAGCGAAATCCTTGACGCTAACTCGCCAAGTCCTCGAAGAACGAAGGCGACTACAAGCTCTTGTCGAAGGCCTTCAATCTCGTATTCAATTCAATTTAGCAAGGATCGACGAGTTCGAGCAAATCAAGAAACTGCTGGCAGAAAATCAACAACAAATGGATGAAAACAAGAATTTTGATTTTGAAGTCGAGTTTCTTGTTCCAAAGTCGACGGACATCAGTGGGACGGGCCAGTTCACCACCAACTGTCAGAAATGTACCACAACCTGTCATTTTCCTTGCTCGCAAGCCAGCGACACCGATAAATATCGTTGCTCCGTCATGGATCCAAATGGAAACTGCAGGATCTGCAAGTGCCGGTGGAATGATCATTTCAATCAGAAGTTCAGGTACGAAATGGTGAAGGAAAAAGTACAGCGTTCAACGAATGCCATGCGAAAGCAATATCAAGGGGCCAAATCCGAAGCATTGACTAATCAAGAACTATTAGCCAAAATTGAGGCAGAAATTGCCCAAAATAAAAAACAGCTAACGAAGCTGGTGCAGGAGACTTCTCCTTCCATACAGCGATTGAACGAGATCGCATTAAAGCCTCACACGCTCTCCACACCGGCTTATATTGACCTGATGATTGCCAAAGAAAAACAAGAGCATCTTCCTGGATACCAACAGAGAATCACTACTCTGCGAAGACTTCACCAACAAGCCGAGATGATGACCAAACTGGTGAATGACCATCAGAATCGGCCATCGTGGTTCAAGAGGCTACTGAACTTTGGTACTGTTTGAATTTTTAACTTTCAGCATCCTTACTCATAGTACCCAAGAACAAATAATCAAATATTCCAACTCGATTTAGCCAAACCCTGTGTTTGTTACCTATAAGACTCACGCACTTTTTCTTGTTTTTGTAGTTTTAGGTAACCGTGTTTCCGACTTCGCGAATAACTGGACTCCAGATCCACCTGCCAACGCTCGACGACCACCTATAGCAGAGATGAAGACTAAACGGGTGAATGACCATCAGAATCGGCCATCGTGGTACAAGAGGCTACTGAACTTTGGTACTGTTTGAATTTTTAACTTTCAGCATCCTTACTCATAATAACCAAGAACAAATAATCAAATATTCCAACTCGATTTAGCCAAACCTTGTGTTTGTTACCTATAAGACTCACGCACTTTTTCTTGTTTTTGTAGTTTTAGGTAACCGTGTTTCCGACTTCGCGAACAACTGGACTCCAGATCTACCTGCCAACGCTCCACTTATCAAAAGGATTAGTGCGATTATTTTTTTTATTCCTACTTTCTCTTTTCTTGTGTATACCTATACCAGGGAGTCCTTCACTGTGATCGTCATTGCAGCACTGTTTACCCTTGTAAAAAAGGTATTTCCGAGATTCCGATATGCGCAACTACAACTACATCTTTCCTTAATGGATTGTTAATTTTAAATTGTTGCATAGGTTCGATCATCAGCGACGCTTAACGAAATCATCAAGAAATACCTCATTCCAAGCATGGTTGTAGTATCGTTAACCCTAATGGAAAAGGTATCGGTATTTTCTTGGGTTATATGCATTTATATACGAGATCAAGCTTTCGTTAATGTACTCTTTATTTAAATTTATGCAAGATTTGGTTTGCACCGACGTTTATTTATACCATCGAGGAGTTCTGCAATGCAGTCGTCTTTGCAGTTTTGTTAACCCTTATCATAAAGGTATTTCATTTTATTACGTGCAACTGTAACCACAACTTTCTTTAACGGATTGTTAATTTTAAACTGATGCAAGCTCTGGTCATTAACAAGATCTAATTTCATGGAGAACATCAAAGAGATTCTCTTTGCAAGCATGGTTGCAATATCGATAACCCTTTTAAAAAAGGTATTTGATTAATTTAGCGTGTAATTATACGACATCGACATTTCGTTACCATATTGTTTATTCAAACTTATGCCAGGTTGGGTTATCAACGACGTTTGTTTTTATTGACTCAGAGATGTTCAGTGTACTCTGTACAACCATCATTGCAGTAATCGCAACCCTAAAGGAAAAGGTATTTGGATACGTTACGTGTAATTACACCTTATCGAGCATTCATCGTTACTTTAACTAACAAAAAGTTTGTTTTATCAATGCAACAGAGTTGGATACGTAACTGCATGTTCGGATTCCTTTCATTGCCACTTTACGTGCTAAGTCCTTTACATGCTATTTTAAATGTCTTTTGACCACGAAACTCGCCATTCGCCAGCGGCTAGGAGCGAATGGTTGAGGATCCATCCTGCACAAATGAACAATGTTAATTAAGAATCGATACAATTGTTTCACATGCACACATCAAAGAATGATTGCCTTACCCTGATTCACAAGCCCATTTTGAAGTTCTTTCCAGCAGCTGTCTTTCACCATCTTAAGAAGCGCACCGGAGATGTCACCTTCGGCTACTGGCTTCATACCACTAACCTATCACGAGAGAAAAATCATAATTTAAACTTCCGTTCAAAGTTTCCTTGACAGCTAATTTGACTGACCGCGTATCCGGATGCAAGCATGGCAGCCAGAACGGCGTGTGAATACGATTCCAGCATCTCTTCTGACGTACATTCTTGTCGATAAATTATGTAGATAGTTTTAGTAACGGAATCAGGAATCAAAGCAAAATTTCGGTCAGAATAAATAGCTAACTGATTCTCCAAGTCCTTATTGGAGGCAATAGCTTTGATTGAAGATCCAAGTTCTATCCGGTAGCCGCAGACGTCTTTCTCTGTGCCAATCAAAACGGAGAAATCACAGCAGCTGGTTAATATTGAATTAATTCGATAAAGTTACCAGTGGGAATGAGACCAATGACGACGGGCTCAAGTCGGTTAATGACTTTCACCGAAGGCACGTCTTTAGATGTGGCGAATTGCTTTAGAATGATCATGTATCTAGTCCTGTTAAGCGTCTCCATGCTGACGGCTTTCACCGCTTTCAGGTTGGCGAAGACGTGCAGCAACGTAAACAGAAAAAAAGAAAACCACGTCATCCTATACAAGGGGAGAAATGAAAAGGCATAAAATTTGAGTTAAGAAAAAAACAACAGGAGAGCAATAGAAATAGACAAACTTTGTAGACCCGTCCAAGAAAGGTAAAAGCCAGAGGCTGGTGATTAGGGCGGCGAGGTTGACCAGGGTTTCCTGACTTCCATCCTTGGCTGACACGTCGGCCAGGTTCCCTTGTCTAGCCTATGTAATAAAGAGAAAAAAGATCCTCTCGTTTTCTTACAATGATTTGGTGATTTGTATTATTTAATACCTGATGTTGGGTTAATGCTGCTCGAGTTGCTCCACCTGCTACCCCGACGATTGATTTGGCCACACCAGAAACGCAAAGAATACCAGTCATAGCCCCATTAGATCCTCCAACTGCTGCTACAGCATAGGGGGCACATAATTCAAGGCTTAAAGCACAGTCATTGAGAAGATCGGCAAAAAATCTCCATTTTTTGCTGTCAGCATCTAGTTTTGTACTAAAACACATTTATGAAGATGCACTGCATTATCTAAAATTTCTGCGATAACTTACCCATTGCACCAGGCAAATAATATTCGGCCAACCATTCCAGTACCATCTTTGATCAACCACATTAGGGTGGCAGCCAGAGGAGTGGATGTGCTACTTCCCACTCCCACACCCTCTAGCACTGCTCTCGTTGACAAAGATCCTGACAAGCTACTAGCAAATGCCTAAGTGTAATCTTTAATTGTAATACACAGTAGTCAGAAAAAAATACAAAACAAATAAATTCACACAGAGTGTTAAATATCTAATAATCACAAGACATTGCATGTGTACCTGAATTGTATCCCAGATTTGGTATTCCAGATAGTCATCACTGACTGACGAAGGATACCCTTGTGGTAAGAATACTGAGCTAAACAGATGCTTTATTCCCCTGAATCTTGTGTTTGAAGAACTTGTGTTTGAATCAATGCAAACAACTCCATTCTCTGTGCAAACAAAAACGTTAAAGATTGAATGCTTAAAATGAAAGCAATGACTTATTGGAAATAGCTAACCATTGGCAAGTTTGACGTACTGACGAGAACATCCATTTTCTCCTTCTTTCTCACTGATTAAAGTTTTAATGGTACTTTTATTCATGGCACTGATGAAATTTTAATACCACTTTCTGTTTTCGAATATTGGCTTCTTCGACGAGACCGTGTAAGTCCTAGCAGGTCCTAGTCATTGATTTTAAAGCTCAGCTGTCAATTCAACTGTCAACACACACGTCAACGTCAAACATTACACTGCTGCCACGTTTGTACTTGAGCTACGTACAAATATTTTTATTGTTTACGTTACGTCCGTCCGGGTTGGAACCACAAAAAAAAACGTCTATCTGCTCTTAATCATACTGTATTACTTTTTCGTCAACATCTTGAAACAGAACAGCATTTCAGTACAGTGTAACGTCATATTTTGGACTTGAATAACATGCATAAATCGCCGAAACTAAAGAAAGTATTTAGCGTGTAATTTCGTTTCCCTAGCGAGGAATATTATTTACAAGTATAGGTGAATTAAAGATATCGAATCGAACTCACTAAACAAAACAAAAGAGTTATAAAACTTGAAGATGAAGGCTCTTTTCTGCGATGCCGGCGACATTCTCAAAACGACAAGTGTACGTACCAGAATGCTCAGAAGATTCTGCCGCTTGAATCTTCAGATTGATGCCATTATCCGTTCGTTCTATCCATTCGTCCGGCACAGGATCCCCGTTCCGCAACCACTGGCCATTCGGACTTGGTTGGCCGTCCGCCAAACAAGAAAGAGACATTGATTTACCGGACATAACCACCAACTCAGCATCACTACTTTCGGTGATGACTGGCTCTCGGGCATCTTAAAAATCATTTCAAAAACATTGTAAAATTCTAACGAAAAATTGTAAAAAACAAAAAACAAAAACTAAACGAATTAAAAACCTTGAATTTGGATCGGTACTGAAATTCGCGTTCCATCCGCCGTCGAGATGAAATTCCAAGTAAACACTTCACCAGCAACGACGCTGTGCCCGAGCTGATCCGAATTAGTATTGATGCCTTTGATTCTGTAACAATATCCCCGCCTTTCTAAACACTGCCTTTTAGAAATATTGAAACCTGTTTCGAAAAATAAATTCATTTATTCTTTCGGCATACATTCCAGTCGACTCCATCAACGAAAAACAAAAGTTAGCTAACCTGAAGGTGGGTTGGAAAGGTCTAATGGAACGGTAGTTCCATCCGATTGGGTCCACGACCAGGACCCGTTACCACTGGAATTGTAAAACGTGTTGACCACCCAACCCAAATAGAAGAAACGATCGGTTTCATTGTACGCCGTTGTGACAGCAGAGTCTTCTGGATTAAATTAGAAAATCAATCACTAACTCAACCATTATAGTTACGTTGAACTGAATTTACCTTCAGTGCTATTTTTTATGTAAATCGTCAGCGGTTCCAGTACGATGTGACCTTTGCGATCCACTTGTCGGAACGTGTCGACGTCCCACACCGTTTCGTCCTAATTAAAAATTCAACATCTTTTTTGTTTGTTTTTTTTCAAATTCGTCCCAAATGAATTCACCTGAATCAGAACTTACATTTTCTCCAGACCTCTTGCTGTACAATTGACAAGGGATCGGGGGGCGACATTGGAGGAACGAGAACCCGACGATAGGAGGCTGCGCGTGAATCCAAAACAAGGGCGAAACGAAATCGAATGAATAGCGCCAACTCATCATCGAAGATGGAGGTTTGCCTGTGAGCCATAAATAATTCAATTGAATCTTCCGCACGCACAATTTTGTCGATAAGAAATGGATTAGAGACCGTCATCGACGACTAGTGTGAAATTGACGCTCTTCCTCAGCTGGCCGGAAGTCGCTAGCAGACGATAAACGCCATTGTCCGCAATTGAGGTATCCCTGATTTTAAGGTAAGTCTTTCCCCAGCTGCGATGGACGACATATTTAGCCGACGTGGCGATCGGTTCCAGCTGGCCATCCTTGAACCAGTCGACCACAGGATCGGGGCGGGCATCGACGTACACGACGAATGTCATCGTTTTCCCGGCATCGACGTCTCGAGGACCGTCGTTGTACGGCGTCGAAACCAGAAGGAAAGATTCATCTTCTTTGTCTGCAATCGAAAACCGATGAAAAATTGCGGTTAGTTCCAAAACGTCGTGTGATGCGAAAAGATTTACGGTGGATGTTGACAAAGACTTCGGCCCAATCCATCGTGTTGACATCCTGCGAACTCTGGTGGCTGGCGCACATGTAGAATCCACCGTCATCGAGCGTGGCATTTTGCACTCGAAGGGATGACCTGACCGTCGTCCGTTTCTTCCCACCTCTCGGTTGGGCCGCTAAAATCAACTTCTCCGACTTGACTCTCTTTCCCTATATCATTTGTGATGTGCTCGGTAATACGTGAAATTTGCATGGATATGTACCACCAGAAGACTCACGTCGATGCCTTGGAGTTGAGGAACCATCCAGTACAATTCGACAGTCAAATTTTGGGAGTCGTAATACGTGATGGAACAGTTTAACTGGAAGTTTTGGGTGACCACGATCCGTCTGGCTGGCATTTGAATCAGCACGTCCGATTCCATGGCAATAACTAAATTCAAATTCAAAAGTATAGTAGATTTGGCGTCAAATGGTTTCTTTGAAAAAGAAAGGCCTCACGAGGTTTGAATGGCTGCCAGATGTAAACAGGTGTGTCGGCTTCGAATCCTTTAGGATGACGGGCAAGACAGCGATAGATCGGCAAGTGGCTGTTATCCACCGAATTGAGAAAATCATTATCGATGTAGAATCCAACGTGCGGATCGTACACCCAATCAGCTTTCAGATCTTTGCCGATCATGACCGACATTTCGATGTCGGGATGCGATGGTTTGCACGGAACGATGACCGAATAACGCGACAGTCTCTGCGAGAACATCATCACCTGTCTGTGTTGCACAATTAGATTGTCCTCGTCTTCATAAAACAGAGGCTCATTTTAATTGAATCCCCCCTCCAAAACAAAAAAAAAACAAACGAAAGATGAAAAACGATTTACCTTCGACGAAAACGTAGGTTTTGATTTCATCATCGCCATCGTCGTTATCGCGATTGTGACACGCGTAATAACCCGTATCGGTGTAACTGGCTTCGTGCACTGTCAGAACCGAACGATAAGGATAATCGAATAAACGATCCTGATTAGCGGAATCATCTTCGACGTCGTAAAGCTGCACGTCCTCGATCGAAGTTCGATCTTCCAGTTCATTCTGCAACGTCACTGCCTTTGAAATAGAATGAATCGATCACGTATATGTAAATCGTGGATGGAGTTGGGCATATCCCGTTAGAGAGTTACGTAATCACGCGTTTCCAAGATGCTGGGTAGTTTCCAATCGAGATGGAAATCGGCCTCGCAGACGAGTCGTATTGTGTCGCCAGTGCGATAAATTTTGTCTGAATCGTTTGGCAGAAATCGAAGACTCGGTTTTGGATGATCAGTTGATCCATCTGTTATTTAAGGAATTAGCATAACGCACTTTTATTAATTTCAGGTACAAATGCACAGATACATAAACACACACACAGCACCTTTGATATTGTTGTGGTTGATTGGTGGCAAAATGGCGGCATTGACCCAACCGATAACGAGCAGCGCTAACTGAAATGAGAGCCAAAAAACAATTGAATATCATCGTAAATTTTAAAATCGTAAAATTAGAAAAAACTTGTGAACGCACACTCACGACGGATTTCATGGTGACGAAGAAGGAAGGACCGCCCTCGTTGCACGTAACGTCTTTACTGCTGACTTCTCTGGCCAGTGCGAATAGCATCGACTGCGGACCCGAATGTAAACAAGAAATCTGTTCGTTTCGACTCTGACGCGCTTGACGATCATCAGCAAAGACGAAAGGTCGGAGAGTTGACGCACAACCAATCCCACTGCTCTCAGTATAAATATCATAAATTCAATCGCAATCGCACTCGACCTATTGACTTTGGAACATCCTCCATTTTTCTTTTTAGTTTAGTTTTTTTTCTGATTTCTTTATGGCTTGGATAACATTCGATCTTTCTGTTTCTTTCAGAGACAGATAGAGAGAGAGAGTATATTGCATCGAGGAAGTTGATGTCACGATAATAGTGGCCCATGAGAAATTATGGCGATGGCCAGGGTCATCTCCCTCCGCACTTTCGGGTCCTTGGATTTTATTTATTTATTTTTAAAGAATATAATCTAGAAATGTTTTTTTTCGTGAAGCTTTAAGAATATACGTCATATTCTGTTGCTGTTGCGTATAGATGGCACGGTGATCTTGGCCTGGCCAAATTGATAATCAACCACGGGGGGGGGGATCAAATTTGAAAGTGCTATCCACTTGAATGTTAATCACGAACAATAATTAATTCAGATCAAATTTCACCCTACACATCTACAGGCTATATAAACTATAAATAGCACACACTCGCGATAAGACTTATAATGGCCGGGAGGGCCTTCCATCATCAACGTTGCATCAAATTTAAACAGGCACATCATAGCACTTGTTGTGTATATATTCATAATAACATTTTATCTTGGTATATATGCACGTCTCATGTACAGTTATACATAGCTATTGGCTATATAAAGTTCTTACCGACACGATGGATAACGTTGTATATATGTAACAGGCCAATGCACTTGGTCGTCGGTTGTGGACACGACGCAATCAAACGAGATCGATGATGGCGCATTAGTCGTGCGAGAGGCTGTCTAATTTCGATTGGCGCATCATCTATATAATTATACGGCCGGACATATTAATGAGTTTGCGTGTAAACAACACATTGATGAATTATACACGACCTTTCTTCTCGTGTCAGTTTAATGTCAATCAATTTTTCTTTTCTTTTAACATTTGCTCTTGTTTATGTATACTGTTAAGACTTTTCCCTTTTAGTTTATACACGTTCCAAAGGCAGCGGTATGCCTATAATGTGGCTGGAACGTGATCTCGGTGGCTGACGACACTTAAGCGGGCGGTGACATTCTGTTGATTTCTTTGAATGTTTTCGCCTGTATTTGATCAAATGAAAGACAAACACATTGCCCTTGGCTTGTTCTTTTGAATTCTCACACACTCCACCCCTCAACACTTGGGACCAGATGGCCTGCAACAGGCTCTAATGCAAGACAACACACACATGTCCAGCAAAACCCTTCGAAACGCAGCCATCCTAAGAAAAATCCTGCTGCCAATCGGGCGGGGCAAAGATTAAAAAATCTTGTCTTTTTTCTTTTGAATTTAACAAACTAACACAATGACGACAAAAATGAAAAACTCCAATTCGAATTTTGAGAACGTGCTAAATAGTTAACGATGTTCTGTTGTGCCGCAAAGTTTTCGACTGACCTGTGAAACATGTGATGGCTGTAACAGACATTTGGCTTGTTTATCTCTTTAAATAGAAAAAAATAAAAATAAATGTGGCTTCCCTTAAACAGAGCCCGTCCTACGCGACATTTTCTGGCTGGAACGAGAAAACCATGTATATTAAAGCGGACCACATCATATAGGAACCGTAACACATTCACTGCGGCAGGGACGTTGAAAACCTATTCGTTTACATTATACGTCATCCACGGTCGGACGGAACTGGCTGACATAGCATCAATGTAAACTCGTTGCTTATATATATATATACACATATATATATGCAGTTGAGGGGGATTTGAGTAATGATCATAACGATAATGCTGATATGATGAGGGCGTGTCTCCCCATCTGATATGGAAGGGGCAAGAACAGAGGGGTTGGGGTTAGAGGGCGAACAAAAAATGTATAGTTCTGGGGTGGTTGTAAAACACTCGAAGACGTGCCGTTTGGTTGTAGTTGTGTATATACATATACATCAATCGTCTACACAAACGGAGGAAAACCCCGCCCTGCATGGGCCTCTTTTTTCGTCTTCTGAAGAGCTGGCCTACCATCTTCAGCTCTGTAGACTCACTGGAACACATCTGAAAAGCTGCGAGTCTTTCTGTTCTTGAAATTCGAACTGCAGCAATAACATTTTCAAAAACGATGGACCAGCCCACAGAAGAAAAAAGGCAGACATCGTATAAGCCGGAGAAAATGGCCGTCTTGTCCATATAGACAAGACGGCCATTATAAGAGATCATCTTTTTCTTCTTTAAAGTCAGTTTTGATTTTCTTGGTCATGATGATAAGTCAAAGACGGACAAAGGCCTCACCGCCCCCGTTTTTTTTTTGGGGCTCTTATATAGAAGACCCTGCGTATACTGGAACATTATACGACTCGGGGGCCCGGCGACACAACGCCTGGCCTTTGACGTGTCTGCTCGTTTCACTCTCTTCGCTTTCAGACAGCGCATTTCTTAGATATAAACAAGGGCGACAGGCTATATACTTTCAAAGCGGAGAACATCGTCCTTTTGCACAGTAGACTGAAGGCTGCCTCATATGAATAACAATATTCCAAGTGATTATGCATGCATCTATAGTTACAAGCAGCTGATGTATACAAGTCGCTGTCTAAACTGTATAGGCCCTCTTTGTATATGGACATGGTGATGGACACGGGCGAGCTTGACACGAAGGCGGTTGGTAATTCGATCCACTAAGATTAAGTCATTTCAATTCAATGTATTTTGTTTTTGTTTTTAAAGAAATATACGTGAAATCGAAATGATTCATCTCGCATCAGTGACAACCTGCGTAATAATTCACGAGAAAAAGGGAAATTTCCTTTAGGCCTATTTGCATACACTACAGGTCGCCCTTTTTTTAAATTTTTTAAATGTATATTTACAAGCCAATAAAGATTCTCGTGTTGGTGGATTTTAAAAGATAAAATAATTCCGCACCATTATTGTATATACGTTTGCCGCCGTCCGACGAAGACGTTTCACTAGCGAAACCTGCTGTGGAGCTATTACGTGCTGTATAGATTCTTTCCTTCACATTATTTGCATTTAATGGTATATATACATCTCAACGTAAAAAAAAAATGAGAAGAAGAAGAAACATATTACTATGGCTATTAGATGAACAGGAAAAAATAACATAAAGATGCACGAATAAATGTGTGTAACGTCATCACGCACGCATCAAAACGCCTCCAGCCCATCGAACGTAATCAATTCAAAGAAACATGTTTTCGTTTTCTTTTTAAGGTTTTCTCCTCTTTCTTAACTGATGATGACGAAAAAAAACAAAAACAAAAACAAAAAAAAGTGGAATGGAAAAGAAGGAACAAAGAAGAGGAAGGAAAGCGTGAATGATCGTGTTTCACGTTCATATAGGAAAAGAAGATAAAAACTGGAAGAAACACGAGACTTATCGCTCTCCCCCCCCTTTTTTTTTCTCTCCCCTCCAAAACATCTCCAAGAACCGCGACAAACTTTTAAAGTCGACTGACATAAAAATTTTTTTTTATTATTTTTTCGTATATTAACGTCTCCGCCTATTAGAACTCAAAACGTTCAGACGCATAACAATAAAAAAAAGGATCAGAGTTGGTGAACTTGTTTCAAACTATACGATCTATAAGCAAATTATATAGTAGATAGCCTATGTATAGGAGTCAAAAGGAAGGGGGGGGGGTTTAAGTAGGAACCAGATGCTCCTTTAAAAGAATCATAGACGCCATTTTGTTTTTTGAATTTTTCAAAAGAGGCCGTCTAATACAAAGCGAACATTTTTTTCTTTCTTTTGCTAATTACGCTAAACTTAATGGCCTTCCAAACTTTTAGGTGTGACTTTCTTTTCTTACACAGACTTGTCCCCGCTTTAATCTACGCCCAGCTGAGACTTTGAAAAGTCGAAAAGATTTACGGCAATGCACATTTTTTGTGTTTTGTTTTGCGTATGGTGGGGCTATGAATACGTTTACAAGTTCATCTGCCTCTCTCTCTGATCATTTCCCTTTTAGCTTGAAATTCAAATTCGAATCAGACGCTGCCGCCATATGCAAAAACAAACAAAAGATTTATGATGATGACCTGGAGAACAAGTTGTTGCGAGCATCTTAATCAAGTGCGATGTTGAAAACGGAGAAAGTGAGCGGCCATGTGCGCAATTGTTCGTGGGAAAGAGCGTGAAAAAAGCCAACATCTTTTTTTCGGCTTTGAATGTCTGTCGGATTTTGTTCTCCATCTTCTTTACATCCAAAAATCCCTGCTGGATATTTCACGTTTTTTTTTTTTTTAAATCAAATCACCAACTTTGTTGGACTACATTGCGGTTGTATCGTTCGATATAAAGAGAAGAGACCACCCGTTGATTCTTGCGTCGCAACGATGACGTTGAAAGAGTTGGACCGCAAAAGAAGTTCGTGAGTTTGTGCGCGGACGTCAGTGGCAAAAAAAAACAACAAACAAAGGCGAGAAAATATTTGCTGTTGAATAAAAGAAATAGAGAGATGACATTACGACAGCTCACATGATCTGTTGAATAATGACAATTGTCCCCTCGCAGAGTTCGTATGACCTGCAGACGATTTGTCAAAAACGTCGACGTCCGTATGTAGAATTCCGTGGAACACGACGGTGTCGTATAAGACACGAATGTCCAAGTAAAAACCAAATGTCGGAGGACATCAGTCACACTATATGGTATAAAACAAGGTGACATCAAAGTTGAAGGTATATATTGTACAAGAAGATTGAGAACTTCGTGTGATGGTGGGGGACACACAAACATGTTTTGGGATGCATACTCGATTCTTTTGTTTCTGGTTCTCACGGAATATCTTAACATGTATAGCTGTACGGAGAGAGAAACTCAGTTGACCGGATGAAAAGAACAACATGAGGTTTTTGTTCTTGTTCTCTCCAAAGTAAAACAATAAGGGTTTGCGGCCGCGTACGTACGTGGGATTCGTGGAAACGGAAGTGCATTCCCACACAATATGCGCGCATCGTGTAACTTATACACCCGAACGAGGCGGTATATATACGTTAAATGTGCCCAAATAGTTTAAAACGAATTGTTTTTTTTGTTGTTGTTTTTTATTATTTCGTTCTTTTTAAATCAACACAACCAGTTGGTTTTGAAATAATAATGTGCATCACGTAAGCTATATCGCCTTCAAATCTTGTGCACTTACAAGAGTGCACAACATTTCTAAATTTGACGCTCACCCAAGAGTTTCAATTAAGCCCCGAGTGGTTTCAAGAGCTAAATTCAACCAAAAAAAAAAAAATTATAAATAAAAGAATTTGTAGCTTAACGTATAGGGAAAAAAAAGACGCAAAGTGGCGCCACCGCCCCCCTCTAGAGAATGAATAGATCTTTTTAGTGTGCGGCTAAAAAAAAAAAAAAAAACCTTTAAAAAAAAATATTGGGGTATAGAGTGGAAACATACGTATGTATAATAAATATGTGTGTGTGTGTGAAAGAAGGAACAAGTTAAAAATAAAAAAATAAAAGAATATTTAGTTTTCTTTGAAAGAAGAAAAGCCCTCCGGATGGGGGTAGGAATATAAGCCTGGTGGCATCGCGGTGTAGGAGAGTCAGTCGTGGTTCAACCATCGTCGAGACTGGAGCTCCCTGTCGTTCAATAGTGACCCCTTCCAGCAAAAAAAAAAACCAAAACAAAACAAAAGTTTTTTCTCAAATATCGCCGATAACTAAATCGCCAATCGGACGAACGTTAATCGAAACTCCATTCCCGGATTAGAAAGTTAACTAAAAAAACAGCCAGATGATCGATTCTGAAAGTGTTTGGTGAATCCATTACGATTTTATATTCCCAATCTTCTCGCTGTTTCAAAAAAAAAAAAAAGGAAAGGAACAATCCGTTAGAATCATGGAGGATTCTTTGACGAGTAGCGCCAATCAATGGAATAACACGCCGGCGGCGGACGTTTACAACGAGAGCGTCATATCCGCTCATCATCCGATCCGCTATCCGCGTGAGGCTTCCTACTTTGCGGCCGCTTGTGCCATCCTCTTCGTTCTCATCGGCATTGGTGGTACGTCCCCCTATTTTTTTTTTTTTAAGTAGGGAAAGAGGGGGGAGGGGGCTATTAATGAATTTCGTGTCTGCTTTGTTTTCTTCAGTGCGTGTGTGTCCAAAAAAAAAAAAAAAGAAAAAGTAATGACGAGCTAAGGACGTTGTAACATATTGAATGGGAAAAATATTAACGTGCTTTATAAAAAAAGGGGGGGAAAGGCCTGCGGGAATAGGGCCCGTTCGTGATGGGTGCACTGCCACTTGCCGGCCTCTCTTTTGTTACTTGTTTTCGTTTTTGAATACATAATCCGAGCCGCTAGAACTTGGGACAGCGAGGAGAATTTACGAAAAGAAAAGAAAAGAAAAAAAAACATACGGAGGGGATTTTGAAAAATCTATTTCGCAATCAAAATGATCCCGATCGTGACGAGCATGACGAGTTAAAAAAATAATAAAAAATGAAATCTTTTTGCTGTCCTCTTTGATTGGAATCGGTCCCTGCAGCGTAAATCGAAGGGTTCATCGATCATTCGTTTTGAATTTCATTTTTCCCAACGTTTTATTGCCTCATCCTTCTGAATTCATGAACGAATGGGTGGTTGCCGTTTAGTATCTTCCTCGATTCGATTTACATTTACAATCGCAGTCAAAACATAAGATTTCAAATAACCCAACACGTCGTAGTGAGGTCCTGTTTTTTTTCTCTCTCTTCGGTTAGCAGTTTGTTAGAAGACGATTTGATTTGATTATCAAAAAAGAGGTTTGCTTTGGTCCATTCAGAAAATGTTTGAATTGTTATGACATCGATTTGTTATGATTCATCGTTGAACGAATTATTCGAACAAGTCCAGCATCCGCTCCGGATATGGACAATGGACTTTCTTCACACACCTAATTAGACTCTATCCTGAATACGAACGTTCGTCCTGTTCATTAACGATCTCGTTACCAATGACAACTATAATTGGCTCACATTTCAAGTGCTAATTTCCGCTGTTTTAACCAGCCAATTATGAAATCAACATTTCTTTTTGCGATGATAAAAATCGAATCAAAGGTAATTCACTGACTGTGGCGGCTTTGGTTCGCAAGCCGTAAATTGCGATCGCACGCCACGACGGCGTTCGTCCTCAGTCTGGCCGGCTCCGACTTGCTCTTCTGCGCCTTCAACCTGCCGCTGACGGCGTCGCGCTACATCTACGAGTCTTGGATCTTAGGCGACACCCTCTGTCGCCTCTTTCCGTTCTTCTTCTATGGCAACGTGGCTGCTTCCCTCTTCAGCATGGTGCTCATCACCATCAACCGGTAAGACCTCCATATCTAAACCAGGGGCCAGTTAAAGTCGTAGACAGATTGCTTGGGCCTTTCCCAAAGGAAACAAAACTAATTGGACTGTCTGTCATTTAAGTTTGTGTGTGTCTGTGTGTGTGTGTTTGACTGGGCCCTTTTATTTATTTATTATTTATTTATTATTTTTTTTAAATTTTGAAACAGGTATATATTGATTGCTTCGCCTTCGTGGTATGATAAGATCTACCGGCGGCCATTCATTGTGCTGATGATCCTCAGCTCGTGGCTGTTTAGCTTCTTGATGATGACGCCTCCGTTGTTGGGCATCTGGGGAGACTTGGGCCTCAATCCGGCCACGTTTTCGTGCACTATTCTACCAGGAGAAGACGGCAAGTCGCCGAAGAAGTTCTTCTTCGCTTTCGGCTTCCTCATCCCTTGTTTAACAATCATTGTTTCGTACACGTGCATCTTCATCAAAGTGAAACAGTCGAGACGAAACGTCATGGCTCACAGGTAACACACGAAAGTTTTTCGTTTGAAATTCAACTATTTTGCATTAAAAATTGTTACGATCAAATACAGCCCGGAATCGAACGGAAACAGACAGGAAGAGGCCAATGTTCCGGCTATTAAACCGGTGAAAAAGAGCAAAAAGAGCTCGTCGGAGAAACATCAGAGACGGGATGACCTGCGACTTACCCGCATGATGCTCATCATCTTTTGCTGCTTCCTGCTCTGCTTCCTGCCGCTGATGGTGGTCAACGTGGCTGATGACGAGGTTAGTTTTTTTAATTTATTTAAACACACGTCACCCACCGTCATCTTTCACTAATGTACTCACGTCTCCTTTTTAACACTCCCCCCTTTCGCTTATTTTGTGTGTGTGTAGTTTGAGTGACGACTGATTGTGATCGATTGTTTTTGAATTGGAACAGAAAAAGACCAAAGTACCCGTCATTCACGTGATGGCTTCCATCCTGGCCTGGGCGTCCAGTGTCATCAATCCCTTCATCTACGCGTTTTCGAATCGGCAATATCGCTCAGCTTACCGCCAATTGCTGTGCGGATCGTCTCGTTCGGCTCGGCTCACTTCCCAAACGCAGACGTCCCGTTCGTCCGGCCGCACTTTCCTGACAGACATGCTCCATTACACGGCCCACGCGGACAAAGTGAAAGTCATCAGAGCTTCTAATATTCACAGTAGTGTTGCCAATAAAGAGGAAAGGCGATCAACAGCAGTTACCCAGGGTTTGAAAATGGCCCTTCCATTTTGTTTTTGTGTGTGCGGATTAACAAACAAGGAGGAAGGAAAAGTGAAGAATTAAGAACCCAGTGTACATACATATTTCATCGGGCGTAATTCTCTCTAGTTTAAGAGAGAAAAAAAAAATTTGATTGATTTTGGTAATTTTTTTTTTGTTTTGTTTGGTGGGGATAATTGAAAAATGTCGTTTAATTGTCGCGTGAAAATTTACTATTAAGCGCATCCTACTCTTGTTCTCCTGGTCGAGAGAGAGAGAGAGACACGCCAACGGGCGAGAAGTTCGTTTACATTTTTAACACATAATATTGAAAAAGAAAAATACAAAATAAAAGAAGCGAAAGAAAGAAAACTTAAAGAAAAAAAAAAAAATGACGAAGACACGTTCGTGTATGTTTCTTTTCTCCTGTATGTTTTCCTCGTAAACTATGTTGTATACACATGACATGTAACTCTACGACCGAAAACATCTCTTAGTTCTTTTACTATTACAGTTACACGAGCGTTCCTTTGTAAGAAGGAAAATATCCAAGCCGCCTAGGCCTTATAAGGATTGACGATTTCAAACTGTTTTGCCATTGGGCAGTGACGCGAGTTTTAAAAAGGAGGTGATTTATGTGCGTTTGGTAACAAATCGTTATTACCAAAGGAAAGGTTTGGCCAAGTGCGAGCGAAGGTTGCGTAAAATATGCGCTAACCTTAACCCAGGACTACAACCTGGCTGCTACTGACAAAAATCCCGCTAGATGACGTGTACTTTACATAAGAAAGATTATTGACCAAGATCCACCATAGATGGTGTTAGTTACCATCGCTGATTCCTACGTCAATTCTAATAGCAGACGGTTCTCACACGACAACACGTGTGAAATTTCATGCAAAGACGTTCACCCTACTCAAAGTATTTGACGAACTTTGTTTTGTTTTTTTTTTTATTGTAAAGATAGTTTGAATTACTTGTGCAAAGGATTTTAAAGAAACGAATTGTGAGGGGTGAGTCTGTGTATTTGCCAACCAGTGTTTACACCGAACTTCTTGATTGACAACCTTTTCTAAAGTTACGTAGATTCCACCGTTTCCAAAAATGGCTAGAACCATCCGTAAGACCGATCCGGTCAAGAAAGCCGGACGTAAAGATGGATTCAACCGATCCGGACACAGGTTTTTGAAATGACTTAATAGAATGTAATCAATCTTTACTACTGTTATTTTTATTACACAGCATGAACCCAGATCGGAAAACATCCAATCTCAGAGGTGTCAGCAAGGCCAGAGATAAAGCAACAATAAAGAGGTTGCAGATGTACCGCAACTTTAAGGCAAAACGAGATGAATCAGGCAAAATCGTTCGCCCTGCACCCTTTCAGTCCAAAGTACCATCTGGTACTGTTGCCCGTGTAGAACCTAACCGCAGATGGTTTGGTAATGTCAGGGTGGTATGTTAACCGCTTAAGCTTATACTTCTTAAAGAACAGTAAAACAGTGAAGTTTGTTTCTAGGTTGGTCAATCAGCTCTTCAGAAATTTCAAGAAGAGCTTGGGCAGGCTATCAAAGATCCCTACCAAGTCGTAATGCGTCAAACGAAACTGCCCATCACCTTGTTGAAGGAATCCTCCAAGTTCGCAAGAGTTCACTTATTAGAAACGGAAAGTTTTGAAAATACTTTCGGCCCCAAAAAACAGCGCAAGAGGCCTAGCCTTGCTAGTGGTGACTTGGACAGTTACGTATCGTCAGCTCAAAAATTCGGCGAGGATTATGAAGTGGAGAAAGATGGAGCATTGGTCCGTGAGCTGTCGGATGATCGTGCACTTAGCCGAGAGTGGATCATGAAAGCTGGCTTGAGCAAGAGAATCTGGGGAGAGCTATACAAAGTGATTGACTGCTCTGACGTTATTATCCAGGTAATTTACCACGACTTGCTATTTAAATGGTATTCCTTTGACTCATTTCCCTAACAAATGTAAAGGTCTTGGATGCGCGTGATCCCATGGGTACCAGATGCAAGCAAGTTGAAGCGTACATTCGTAAAGAAAAAAGCCACAAACAGTTGTTTTTCGTCCTTAACAAGGTATTATTAGTTTTTTTTTACAGGTCAAGTTCCTTATTATTTATTTTTTCCTTTCTAGGTGGACTTGGTACCCACTTGGATCACACAACGTTGGGTAAAAACTCTTAGCGCCGAATACCCTACAATGGCCTTCCGATCTTCTATGACCCATCCGTTTGGTAAAGGGTCACTGATCAACCTGCTGCGTCAATTTGGCAAGCTGCACAGCGACAAAAAACAAATCAGCGTGGGGTTCATCGGCTATCCAAACGTTGGAAAGTCCTCCGTCATCAACACGCTACGCAGCAAGAAAGTGTGCAAGGTTGCGCCGATCGCGGGCGAGACGAAAGTCTGGCAGTACATCACATTGATGCGACGAATTTTCCTCATTGATTGTCCAGGAGTAGTATTTCCTACTGGGGAGACCGACGAGGAAAAAGTGTTGAAGGTAAAATTTATTACAAATCTCAGATGGAACATTAACACGACATCGCCATTACTTAGGGTGTTGTTCAAGTGGAGAAGCTGAAGACACCAGAAGACTTCATCCCTGCCGTACTAGAAAGGGTAAAAAAAGAATATCTTCGACGAGTGTACCGGCTGAATGATTGGAAAGACGCCAACGACTTCTTGGATCAAATGGCTCGCCGGACGGGCAGATTGTTGAAAGGTGGTGAACCGGACAACAACGCCGTAGCTCGAATGGTCTTGAACGATTGGCAACGAGGCAAATTGCCCTTTTTCGTCGCCCCCGTCAATCCGGACTTGGAAAAAGTCCAGGAGAAACCCGTAGAAGAGCCGTCGCCTGCCATTGCCGATGAATCGGGAGAAGAAAAGGAGAAAACGAAAAAGAAATTTGAGCCTAAATTGGCACAGGATTTCAGCAAAATTCGAGTCGATTTGAAATACGAAGGTGACGACGTTCAACCTTTGGAGGAGCAACCGGAATTGACCGAAGATCACTCCGCAGATGAAGGAGACGATGATGAAGAGGAAGAAGATAAACCAGTGGACACAACAGCGACAGAAGAGCCGAAATCGGCGAACGCTTCTAAACTGGACGACAGTGAATGGCTTGACGACGAAGATGATGATGAAGAAGACATCGATGGAATGGATGAAGAAGACAGTGACGATGACGACGGTTCCAAGAAAAAAGATAAAACTTTGAAGCTCAAAACAAGGACGATCACGAAAAGCGGAGCGTTTTCTGTCTCTGCGACGTCGCGATCAGCAAAGAAAGGCAACGAGGACGACCGGCCGGAGAACCCACGCTGGAAATTGACGTCGAGAGAAAGAAGGAAAATCGATCGTGATCAGAAGAAAAAGAAAGTTGGCACACATTTCTATGAAGTGGTCAACGTCAAGAATAAATCCAAGAAGAAGGGTTTCTTGGAAATGGCCAAGGCATTTAGGGGTCACTGTAAGAAGTAGTGAGCCTTATGTAACTGTCTAACCTTCTAAACCTGATGATTTCATTTAGTTAATGCTTCATAACTGAGCCGACATTCATTCTCGATTCTTCCCTTTTGTCGCCGATTTCAGGTGGTCAACTTCTTATGTAATTCGGTTTGAAATAAAATGATGAATATTGATTAAGATTCTTTGTGTATACTGTGAGGAGACGTGTACACACGTTGACAGATTGTAGCTCAGTTCGTAATGGCGACGGAGAAAAATGTGTGGTGCTTCTGTTGCCAATGTCCACGTGTTGGGAGTTTCTTTCTTCACTCTTGAATCTTCTTTAATGATGCATGCGCTGGCCCAGCACATTATAGTATTCTAACAGGTCAAAGAGGTAATATTTCTTATTATAAGCAATATTTATTTATAAGCCTCGATAGCGCAGTAGGCAGCGCGCGAGTCTCATAATCTCGAGGTCGTGAGTTCGAACCTCACTCGGGGCAGTTGTAAAATTAGGCGTTGTTGTCTATTTTTACTTTTTACCTCAACTGGCTGCATATGCACACTAATATAGGGTAACGGAAAATCTAAAGCTACGTTGGTGGTATCCATCAAAGCATAAAAATCTTTTAGGAAGAGGGAACAGACAAAGGAATCAAACGATTAAATGACTAATGGTGTATTCGAAGTTCCCGATAACCAATCGTTTTTAGAATAAAAACTGTGCAGTTTCGTAAGCGGCGCAGTGGTCGCGGAGGGGCTTTTCAATGGACCTTGGGTTGTTTGGAATTGTGGTTGTAAACGATTAGCGTGGGAGTTGTGGGCGCAAAATAATATTTTTCACCAGCAGAGATTATTGTGGAACGTCAAGTTCTATTGTATAGAAAAAATATCCGAAATACTTGTTATTGTTAAGGAATTCGGAAGTAACTTGCGTATTAAATGCTACTAGATGGCAGCACTTTGTAGACTATTTCAAAGAAGGCCGCCAGCTGTTTTCATAAAACGTAGTTTTCTTTTCAACCTATAAACAGAGTAATAGAATACTGGTGTAGCCACGCTTATGGCGGGTCCTCCCATTGCCTTTTTGGCCTGAAAGTCTTTCTATCCCATAACGAAAGCGCCACAGCGGCTGTGTTGTGAACTTGTGATGTATTACGTTTTTGCTATGTTTTCGCTCATTTTCGTCGTCTGTACTTCAGAAAGTAAACAAAAAGGGGCTTAATTAATTAGTGTGAAAAAAGTAAGAGCATGAAGAGATTTCTTAACAACCCTTAAAACTCAATTCATAGGTGGCGTTACGGTTATGGGACACTTAAATCGATATCTTGCCTCATTTTCTCACAATCGATACGCGAAATTGGCAACAACTTTTGGGAAAAAATCCGAGAGAGGGAGTTAACATGGCCGTGGCTACACCAGTATTCTATTACTCTGCTATAAATAAGCAAAGCAACCTGACCTCAAACTTTAATTATAAGGCCATGGTAGAACTGTAGAAGACATTAGATCCAAATCCAACTTCCATTACAACCGTGATTACCACTTGCTAGCTGCTCGTGATAAGTAACCAAAAAGTTCATGGTAATTTATCGTAATTTGAATGGATTAAAACTTCGTTTTTGGTGTGTAGTAAAGACCGAGGACCTTAGACTAGGGGCCCTCACTCCGTTCAGGAAGTTCCCGATAGGGTACGGCCTATAGTCGCCAATTCGCCATAATATCTCGGAAACCGTTTGCTCTTCCGGCAAAACAGACTCCGTATACATGTCCTATGAGGCGTGCGCTGATCATCAACGCCTTCATCCCGCCTTCCCACTTTTGTCAAAATCGGCCAAAAACGACATCTCATGAAATTCTCCAAAAATCAGACGGCATAATCGAAATTGAACGCTAATTTCGATTTAGTCATTGGTTTTCTCGTTAAACTAGCCGTTTTTAAAATTAACGAAAACAGTGCTGTTGGCACACCAACTTAATTTATGGTTTTTAACATGTAAATGAAAAACTATAAGACCAATAGAAAAATAAACCTGATTTCCGTGATTTTCATTCAATTTTGAATCTAAATCATGTATTTTAAGCCAAATTTGAAATTTGGTCAAAAATGAAAAAGTGGGAAGGGTATAGCCTTTCCACTTTTGTCAAAATCGGCCAAAAACGACATCTCTTGAAATTCTCCAAAAATCAGACGGCATAATGGAAATTGAACGCTGATTTCAATTTAGTCATTGGTTTTCTCTTTAGACTAGCCGTTAAAAAATTAACGAAAACAGTTCTGTTAGCGCACCAACTTCATTTATGGTTTTTAACATGTAAATGAAAAACTATAAGACCAATAGAAAAATAAACCTGATTTCCGTGATTTTCATTCAATTCTGAATCTAAATCATGTATTTTAAGCAAATTTGAAATATGGTCAAAAATGAAAAAGTGGGAAGGGTATAGCCTTTCCACTTTTGTCAAAATCGGCCAAAAACGACATCTCTTGAAATTCTCCAAAAATCAGACGGCATAATCGAAATTGAACGCTGATTTCAATTTAGTCATTGGTTTTCTCTTTAGACTAGCCGTTTAAAAAATTAACGAAAACAGTTCTGTTAGCGCACCAACTTCATTTATGGTTTTTAACATGTAAATGAAAAACTATAAGACCAATAGAAAAATAAACCTGATTTCCGTGATTTTCATTCAATTCTGAATCTAAATCATGTATTTTAAGCCAAATTTGAAATATGGTCAAAAATGAAAAAGTGGGAAGGGTATAGCCTTTCCACTTTTGTCAAAATCGGCCAAAAACGACATCTCTTGAAATTCTCCAAAAATCAGACGGCATAATCGAAATTGAACGCTGATTTCAATTTAGTCATTGGTTTTTTCTTTAGACTAGCCGTTTCAAAAATTAACGAAAACAGTTCTGTTAGCGCACCAACTTCATTTATGGTTTTTAACATGTAAATGAAAAACTATAAGACCAATAGAAAAATAAACCTGATTTCCGTGATTTTCATTCAATTCTGAATCTAAATCATCTATTTTAAGCCCCAAATTTAAAATTTGGCCAAAAATGAAAAAGTGGGAAGGGTATAGCCTTTCCACTTTTGTCAAAATCGGCCAAAAACGACATCTCTTGAAATTCTCCAAAAATCAGACGGCATAATGGAAATTGAACGCTGATTTCAATTTAGTCATTGGTTTTCTCTTTAGACTAGCCGTTAAAAAATTAACGAAAACAGTTCTGTTAGCGCACCAACTTCATTTATGGTTTTTAACATGTAAATGAAAAACTATAAGACCAATAGAAAAATAAACCTGATTTCCGTGATTTTCATTCAATTCTGAATCTAAATCATGTATTTTAAGCCAAATTTAAAATTTGGCCAAAAATGAAAAAGTGGGAAGGGTATAGCCTTTCCACTTTTGTCAAAATCGGCCAAAAACGACATCTCTTGAAATTCTCCAAAAATCAGACGGCATAATGGAAATTGAACGCTGATTTCAATTTAGTCATTGGTTTTTCTTTAGACTAGCCGTTAAAAATTAACGAAAACAGTTCTGTTAGCGCACCAACTTCATTTATGGTTTTAACATGTAATAAATTAAGTAGAAAATTCATATTATAGGCATAATGAATTGAGCTGATTTCATTTAGTCATTGTTTTTTTTAGACTAGCCGTTAAAAAATTAACGAAAACAGTTCTGTTAGCGCACCAACTTCATTTATGGTTTTTAACATGTAAATGAAAAACTATAAGACCAATAGAAAAATAAACCTGATTTCCGTGATTTTCATTCAATTCTGAATCTAAATCATGTATTTTAAGCCAAATTTAAAATTTGGCCAAAAATGAAAAAGTGGGAAGGGTATAGCCTTTCCACTTTTGTCAAAATCGGCCAAAAACGACATCTCTTGAAATTCTCCAAAAATCAGACGGCATAATGGAAATTGAACGCTGATTTCAATTTAGTCATTGGTTTTCTCTTTAGACTAGCCGTTAAAAAATTAACGAAAACAGTTCTGTTAGCGCACCAACTTCATTTATGGTTTTTAACATGTAAATGAAAAACTATAAGACCAATAGAAAAATAAACCTGATTTCCGTGATTTTCATTCAATTCTGAATCTAAATCATGTATTTTAAGCCAAATTTAAAATTTGGCCAAAAATGAAAAAGTGGGAAGGGTATAGCCTTTCCACTTTTGTCAAAATCGGCCAAAAACGACATCTCTTGAAATTCTCCAAAAATCAGACGGCATAATGGAAATTGAACGCTGATTTCAATTTAGTCATTGGTTTTCTCTTTAGACTAGCCGTTAAAAAATTAACGAAAACAGTTCTGTTAGCGCACCAACTTCATTTATGGTTTTTAACATGTAAATGAAAAACTATAAGACCAATAGAAAAATAAACCTGATTTCCGTGATTTTCATTCAATTCTGAATCTAAATCATGTATTTTAAGCCAAATTTGAAAATTTGGCCAAAAATGAAAAAGTGGGAAGGGTATAGCCTTTCCACTTTTGTCAAAATCGGCCAAAAACGACATCTCTTGAAATTCTCCAAAAATCAGACGGCATAATGGAAATTGAACGCTGATTTCAATTTAGTCATTGGTTTTCTCTTTAGACTAGCCGTTAAAAAATTAACGAAAACAGTTCTGTTAGCGCACCAACTTCATTTATGGTTTTTAACATGTAAATGAAAAACTATAAGACCAATAGAAAAATAAACCTGATTTCCGTGATTTTCATTCAATTCTGAATCTAAATCATGTATTTTAAGCCAAATTTAAAATTTGGCCAAAAATGAAAAAGTGGGAAGGGTATAGCCTTTCCACTTTTGTCAAAATCGGCCAAAAACGACATCTCTTGAAATTCTCCAAAAATCAGACGGCATAATCGAAATTGAACGCTGATTTCAATTTAGTCATTGGTTTTCTCTTTAGACTAGCCGTTAAAAAATTAACGAAAACAGTTCTGTTAGCGCACCAACTTCATTTATGGTTTTTAACATGTAAATGAAAAACTATAAGACCAATAGAAAAATAAACCTGATTTCCGTGATTTTCATTCAATTCTGAATCTAAATCATGTATTTTAAGCCAAATTTGAAATTATGGTCAAAAATGAAAAAGTGGGAAGGGTATAGCCTTTCCACTTTTGTCAAAATCGGCCAAAAACGACATCTCTTGAAATTCTCCAAAAATCAGACGGCATAATCGAAATTGAACGCTGATTTCAATTTAGTCATTGGTTTTCTCTTTAGACTAGCCGTTAAAAAATTAACGAAAACAGTTCTGTTAGCGCACCAACTTCATTTATGGTTTTTAACATGTAAATGAAAAACTATAAGACCAATAGAAAAATAAACCTGATTTCCGTGATTTTCATTCAATTCTGAATCTAAATCATGTATTTTAAGCCAAATTTAAAATTTGGCCAAAAATGAAAAAGTGGGAAGGGTATAGCCTTTCCACTTTTGTCAAAATCGGCCAAAAACGACATCTCTTGAAATTCTCCAAAAATCAGACGGCATAATGGAAATTGAACGCTGATTTCAATTTAGTCATTGGTTTTCTCTTTAGACTAGCCGTTAAAAAATTAACGAAAACAGTTCTGTTAGCGCACCAACTTCATTTATGGTTTTTAACATGTAAATGAAAAACTATAAGACCAATAGAAAAATAAACCTGATTTCCGTGATTTTCATTCAATTCTGAATCTAAATCATGTATTTTAAGCCAAATTTGAAATATTGGTCAAAAATGAAAAAGTGGGAAGGGTATAGCCTTTCCACTTTTGTCAAAATCGGCCAAAAACGACATCTCTTGAAATTCTCCAAAAATCAGACGGCATAATCGAAATTGAACGCTGATTTCAATTTAGTCATTGGTTTTTCTCTTTAGACTAGCCGTTAAAAAATTAACGAAAACAGTTCTGTTAGCGCACCAACTTCATTTATGGTTTTTAACATGTAAATGAAAAACTATAAGACCAATAGAAAAATAAACCTGATTTCCGTGATTTTCATTCAATTCTGAATCTAAATCATGTATTTTAAGCCAATTTTTTAAAATTTGGCCAAAAATGAAAAAGTGGGAAGGGTATAGCCTTTCCACTTTTGTCAAAATCGGCCAAAAACGACATCTCTTGAAATTCTCCAAAAATCAGACGGCATAATGGAAATTGAACGCTGATTTCAATTTAGTCATTGGTTTTCTCTTTAGACTAGCCGTTAAAAAATTAACGAAAACAGTTCTGTTAGCGCACCAACTTCATTTATGGTTTTTAACATGTAAATGAAAAACTATAAGACCAATAGAAAAATAAACCTGATTTCCGTGATTTTCATTCAATTCTGAATCTAAATCATGTATTTTAAGCCAAATTTGAAATATGGTTGGCCAAAAATGAAAAAGTGGGAAGGGTATAGCCTTTCCACTTTTGTCAAAATCGGCCAAAAACGACATCTCTTGAAATTCTCCAAAAATCAGACGGCATAATCGAAATTGAACGCTGATTTCAATTTAGTCATTGGTTTTCTCTTTAGACTAGCCGTTAAAAAATTAACGAAAACAGTTCTGTTAGCGCACCAACTTCATTTATGGTTTTTAACATGTAAATGAAAAACTATAAGACCAATAGAAAAATAAACCTGATTTCCGTGATTTTCATTCAATTCTGAATCTAAATCATGTATTTTAAGCCAAATTATAAATTTGGCCAAAAATGAAAAAGTGGGAAGGGTATAGCCTTTCCACTTTTGTCAAAATCGGCCAAAAACGACATCTCTTGAAATTCTCCAAAAATCAGACGGCATAATCGAAATTGAACGCTGATTTCAATTTAGTCATTGGTTTTCTCTTTAGACTAGCCGTTAAAAAATTAACGAAAACAGTTCTGTTAGCGCACCAACTTCATTTATGGTTTTTAACATGTAAATGAAAAACTATAAGACCAATAGAAAAATAAACCTGATTTCCGTGATTTTCATTCAATTCTGAATCTAAATCATGTATTTTAAGCCAAATTTGAAATATGGTCAAAAATGAAAAAGTGGGAAGGGTATAGCCTTTCCACTTTTGTCAAAATCGGCCAAAAACGACATCTCTTGAAATTCTCCAAAAATCAGACGGCATAATCGAAATTGAACGCTGATTTCAATTTAGTCATTGGTTTTTTCTTTAGACTAGCCGTTTTAAAAATTAACGAAAACAGTTCTGTTAGCGCACCAACTTCATTTATGGTTTTTAACATGTAAATGAAAAACTATAAGACCAATAGAAAAATAAACCTGATTTCCGTGATTTTCATTCAATTCTGAATCTAAATCATGTATTTTAAGCCAAATTTAAAATTTGGCCAAAAATGAAAAAGTGGGAAGGGTATAGCCTTTCCACTTTTGTCAAAATCGGCCAAAAACGACATCTCTTGAAATTCTCCAAAAATCAGACGGCATAATGGAAATTGAACGCTGATTTCAATTTAGTCATTGGTTTTCTCTTTAGACTAGCCGTTAAAAAATTAACGAAAACAGTTCTGTTAGCGCACCAACTTCATTTATGGTTTTTAACATGTAAATGAAAAACTATAAGACCAATAGAAAAATAAACCTGATTTCCGTGATTTTCATTCAATTCTGAATCTAAATCATGTATTTTAAGCCAAATTTGAAATATGGTCAAAAATGAAAAAGTGGGAAGGGTATAGCCTTTCCACTTTTGTCAAAATCGGCCAAAAACGACATCTCTTGAAATTCTCCAAAAATCAGACGGCATAATGGAAATTGAACGCTGATTTCAATTTAGTCATTGGTTTTTCTCTTTAGACTAGCCGTTAAAAAATTAACGAAAACAGTTCTGTTAGCGCACCAACTTCATTTATGGTTTTTAACATGTAAATGAAAAACTATAAGACCAATAGAAAAATAAACCTGATTTCCGTGATTTTCATTCAATTCTGAATCTAAATCATGTATTTTAAGCCATATTTAAAATTTGGCCAAAAATGAAAAAGTGGGAAGGGTAAAGCCTTTCCACTTTTGTCAAAATCGGCCAAAAACGACATCTCTTGAAATTCTCCAAAAATCAGACGGCATAATGGAAATTGAACGCTGATTTCAATTTAGTCATTGGTTTTCTCTTTAGACTAGCCGTTAAAAAATTAACGAAAACAGTTCTGTTAGCGCACCAACTTCATTTATGGTTTTTAACATGTAAATGAAAAACTATAAGACCAATAGAAAAATAAACCTGATTTCCGTGATTTTCATTCAATTCTGAATCTAAATCATGTATTTTAAGCCAAATTTGAAATATGGTCAAAAATGAAAAAGTGGGAAGGGTATAGCCTTTCCACTTTTGTCAAAATCGGCCAAAAACGACATCTCTTGAAATTCTCCAAAAATCAGACGGCATAATGGAAATTGAACGCTGATTTCAATTTAGTCATTGGTTTTCTCTTTAGACTAGCCGTTAAAAAATTAACGAAAACAGTTCTGTTAGCGCACCAACTTCATTTATGGTTTTTAACATGTAAATGAAAAACTATAAGACCAATAGAAAAATAAACCTGATTTCCGTGATTTTCATTCAATTCTAAATCTAAATCATGTATTTTAAGCCAAATTTAAAATTTGGCCAAAAATGAAAAAGTGGGAAGGGTATAGCCTTTCCACTTTTGTCAAAATCGGCCAAAAACGACATCTCTTGAAATTCTCCAAAAATCAGACGGCATAATGGAAATTGAACGCTGATTTCAATTTAGTCATTGGTTTTCTCTTTAGACTAGCCGTTAAAAAATTAACGAAAACAGTTCTGTTAGCGCACCAACTTCATTTATGGTTTTTAACATGTAAATGAAAAACTATAAGACCAATAGAAAAATAAACCTGATTTCCGTGATTTTCATTCAATTCTGAATCTAAATCATGTATTTTAAGCCAAATTTAAAATTTGGCCAAAAATGAAAAAGTGGGAAGGGTATAGCCTTTCCACTTTTGTCAAAATCGGCCAAAAACGACATCTCTTGAAATTCTCCAAAAATCAGACGGCATAATGGAAATTGAACGCTGATTTCAATTTAGTCATTGGTTTTCTCTTTAGACTAGCCGTTAAAAAATTAACGAAAACAGTTCTGTTAGCGCACCAACTTCATTTATGGTTTTTAACATGTAAATGAAAAACTATAAGACCAATAGAAAAATAAACCTGATTTCCGTGATTTTCATTCAATTTTGAATCTAAATCATGTATTTAAAGCCAAATTTGAAATATGGTCAAAAATGAAAAAGTGGGAAGGGTATAGCCTTTCCACTTTTGTCAAAATCGGCCAAAAACGACATCTCTTGAAATTCTCCAAAAATCAGACGGCATAATGGAAATTGAACGCTGATTTCAATTTAGTCATTGGTTTTCTCTTTAGACTAGCCGTTAAAATTTAAACGAAAACAGTTCTGTTAGCGCACCAACTTCATTTATGGTTTTTAACATGTAAATGAAAAACTATAAGACCAATAGAAAAATAAACCTGATTTCCGTGATTTTCATTCAATTCTGAATCTAAATCATGTATTTTAAGCCAAATTTAAAATTTGGCCAAAAATGAAAAAGTGGGAAGGGTATAGCCTTTCCACTTTTGTCAAAATCGGCCAAAAACGACATCTCTTGAAATTCTCAAAAAATCAGACGGCATAATGGAAATTGAACGCTGATTTCAATTTAGTCATTGGTTTTCTCTTTAGACTAGCCGTTAAAAAATTAACGAAAACAGTTCTGTTAGCGCACCAACTTCATTTATGGTTTTTAACATGTAAATGAAAAACTATAAGACCAATAGAAAAATAAACCTGATTTCCGTGATTTTCATTCAATTCTGAATCTAAATCATGTATTTTAAGCCAAATTTAAAATTTGGCCAAAAATGAAAAAGTGGGAAGGGTATAGCCTTTCCACTTTTGTCAAAATCGGCCAAAAACGACATCTCTTGAAATTCTCCAAAAATCAGACGGCATAATCGAAATTGAACGCTGATTTCAATTTAGTCATTGGTTTTTTCTTTAGACTAGCCGTTTCAAAAATTAACGAAAACAGTTCTGTTAGCGCACCAACTTCATTTATGGTTTTTAACATGTAAATGAAAAACTATAAGACCAATAGAAAAATAAACCTGATTTCCGTGATTTTCATTCAATTCTGAATCTAAATCATGTATTTTAAGCCAAATTTAAAATTTGGCCAAAAATGAAAAAGTGGGAAGGGTATAGCCTTTCCACTTTTGTCAAAATCGGCCAAAAACGACATCTCTTGAAATTCTCCAAAAATCAGACGGCATAATGGAAATTGAACGCTGATTCCAGCACCACTCCTTAGTGTGTTGTTGTCTACAGAAAAAACTTGTTGGAGGCCTTTTTAATAAAAAAGGCCTCCATCAGTCCATCCATAAGGCTAGCATAAAAAGTTTTTATACTAGTTCTGCAATACCTACACAACAACTATTTTAAATTTTCTAATTAGTTTTAAAGAAGGATTGTTAGTAATTTTATAAGTTAATCTACTACCCCAACACTTAAATATAATTTTTTATGAATTTATTACCTTTGTTTCAGTAGGGGTCGTGTGTTGGTTTCACTGGTTTCACCCTTATGATGGCGGAAGTTCCGCATACGACGGGAAAAGATTCTGCAGAACTGCAGCCCCTCCGCGATCCTAGCAGAAGAATTCAACAGCAGCGTCCCTATCGACTAAATCCGGAAACCTCGCTTTACGTGGCGGGATGATTCAAAACATGAAGGGGAGCACTCCAGGGAAACGCTTGTTAACGCGTTCACGAATTTTTACTTTCTTTCCCCACGTCATCAATATCAATGTTTTACTGGTAGATGAATGTCAGGAAATTTGACGGTATTGACCAACATTCTATTTAATGAACATTAAGTTACTTTGGCCAGTAACTGTTTAATACATCTAAATACAATTGCTAATATTGTTAAAATTGTTTTTCTCAAATAGATAAACGAGACGGTGATCTTCCCATGCAACCTTTTAGCTCTATTATTTTTTTCTGTTGCGACTGTATATTTGTATGACTCATTAAACGATGATAACGAGGTAAAAAAGAAAGATCTGGATTTGGCTGAGAAAATGGTAGAAAACAAAACAAAAAGAATCGGCACATGTCACCCTTTAAGTGTAAGGATGAAAGTTTTAGGACAAAACTGGTGGTCAATAGACACCTTTATGACCATGTTGTAGGATTTAGATTTAAACGAACTAAACGATCCTTACACGTTTATTATAAAAAAAAAAAAAAAAAAAAAAAAGGGATTGGCCCCAGAAGAATGGTTCCGTTTGTCGTGATGAGAAAATAAACCGGTCTTGGATTGATATTAAAACAGACACGAAGAAAACTATCGTATGCAAAATGAATGGGGAACATAGTATATAAACCAAGGTACTGTCAATGTTCCAATATCTTCAAACATTCTAGCCCGTCATCAAACTCGAGCTGTCTGAGTTGTTGCTCGGCATCGTAAAGTAAATCAAAAACTTTCTGAGTCAAAAACGAGTTTCCACGAAGTGCGATTTTGTTCATTCGCTGGATACACCGCCATATGGTTTGAAACTGTTCCAACATCATCGTCCCGTTTTCAACCAAGTCACTTTGCAATACAGCGACCAAATCTCGTCCAGTTGATTTTATGCTTTTCCATTTCATTTCAGCCTCGTATCTTTGGTTAGCAGGGTCGGACAAATTGACAGGCTCCTTTTTCACGTAAACCCACCGGAAAGGCTGAATAGCGTGCATATCCGAGTTACATTTTCCCGGGCAGACAGAACACGAATCACCGATTAACCGAGTCAGACAGATTTGAAGAAGACATACTCTCATTTTCTTTCTTCATAGACGAGTTGCTGCCGCATGTGACGTAGCATTGGGTACAATTATTCACGTATTGGCCGACAGGGAGGTCCACTTTTTGTGTCAATTCAACTTGGAACTTTTCCAAAGCTTCATCGCTCGATTGGATTTGTGCTTGGCAAAAAACAATCATCTTCTTTGTCTTGCTAATTTCTTCCATTTTCACGCACCCGACCTTGATGAGTGGTCGAAGTCCATCTACAGTCACTTCCATTTGTTTTCGTTCTTCCAAAACCTGTTTGGTTAAACGCAGCGATCTTTTCTTTTTCTCTGCCAGAGACGTGAAAAAGCTCTGCATAGTTTCTTGCCACGAAGATGTGTCGCCTACGCAACTGATTGGCTGCCATGTGCTGACGATTCCATCAACGTCGTTGCCGAATATGGACAAGAAAGATTGTTGGCTGACATCTGTCACAGCAGTTACGTTGCAAATCATGTCCAGCTCCTGAATACTATCCTTATCTTTGAGGAACTCGAGAAATTCTTTGGCTGTTCTTTGGTCATTGAACAGTTCCGAGTCACATGCGCTAAAATTACTAGGCATGGCGACTACTGTCAGTGAATAAGGGACGCGGTATCCTTCGGCATGATGGAAGGTGTAGACCTTGATACAGTTCACCTGATAGATGGCTTCCAATTGGGTTACTTGAAAACGAAATTTATCTTCCTTTTCAACGGCGAGGACGTAGTTGGCGATGCAGTTGATAAAATCCATTTGCTTAGATGTATTTTCTCCAAACACCAAGACTATACGGTGCTCCGTCTGGTGATTGGCTTCACCGAAAGTAAATCGCTCAACACTTGAGAATAGGTTGCCCAGTTTCACAAGAGGAATGGCATAGAGATCGAAATCATTGGTGTTGGCAATCTTTTTTGATTGTTTTACTAGCGTCTCAGCAAAGCGAACTTCTTTAACCGGTTCGTGGATATTGTCTGGTATTTCGAGTATTTCTTCTTCGACTGGCTGACGGCATGAAAGAGGGCCCCACTGTTTGTCATTCCTCAGCGAATTCCCTAATGCAGAATATCGATTTCAATGTTTGACAGGATAAATAAAAAACAGAGGAAACCCTAAATTGGCGCAGGAGAATGCGTACCGAAATTTTGCAGAGTTGTGAAAAGGGTTTCATCTGATGGTGGAATTGAGCCTGACGGAAAATTCTGCTCCATGGAAGGTACTTCCTCTGGTCCTTTACTTGGACAGGAATCTGTAATTTCACACAAGTAGTTAAGAAAAAAATAAATTCAGCTTGACTTTGTATTGATGAATTATAGAAATCTTACCAACTAACGAACCTGCGCTATCCATACTATGAAACCGAAAATTGTTCAACACTTCCAACGAAGGCGGATTCAACACAACTGCACATGGCACTATAAATAATATTAGAAATGATACTATAATGTTTTCCTTATTCACAAAACTATAAATGATGGAGAATTTTTATAGCAAAATTTTACCGACAGCTGGAACACTTTCTGGTCTTGGATATTTTCTGGGCCGACCTCTTCCTCTTTTAACTTTTACGATTTCTGACGAGGGCATTGTGTTGGATGTGGTGAGTATTTGATGGGAGATTTGGGGCCCTGATGGAATCTGATGAATATTAGTGCCTGCTAATTCAGTCGTAGACACGTTGTTTTTAGTAAGAGAACTGTCCACACCGTTAGTTGAGGCCGAGATTTCTTCGGAAACTACGTCTCGTGCCTGATTTCGCGAAATTGACCTTGTTGTTCTACGTGAAGAAACATCATTAGATGGCTCATTATCTGGTGAAAAATAGAAAAAATTTGAAATCAAATTAAAGGATAAGTTAGAAAGACTGATGAGGTATAGTCACCTCAGTTTAAAGTGAAATTGCCATCGCTGAGCAGAAGCGATTTTTTAAAGAGAACTTGAAGAAGAAACAATAATCTCCATAATATTTACCATGTAAGTGATTGTGCATAGCAGAATAGGCAATATCATCACAGTGAGATTTTTTCTGTCTCTTGTGGGGAGTTGAGAAAATAACATTAGACGAAAGGATGTCTCTTGCCTGTAGAGAAAAACCGCAGTCTGAATCAATAACAATAATACTTTAAGTAAGTACTGCAACACCTACCATTGCCAGACAAAATCAAAGAAACCACTGTTAAAGAAAATGTTTATAAATTCCAATATTCTTGAAACAGGGATAATGATTCCTGAAAATATACTATGGTAGCTATTTCCGAGGAAAACGACGTCGATTTCCAGCAGGCACTGCCGAAACACCTGTAACGTGACACATACAAATAAAACTGTTTTCTGGTGGTAAGAAAACGTTGCCAGAATAGTGAGTTGAAGAAAACCGATTACCGATTGATTTAATCACATTTATAAATTTCTTGTTTCGACCAAACTAGAATATTTTTTGATCAACAAACAACCCTTGCCACGACAATGTTAAGGAAATAAAAGTGTGACGTGTCATTTTTTTTCTCAGACTGGGGACCTGCACCGTGTTAATCGGGGAAGGCGTTTCGGGGCGGCGCTTTCGGGGTACGGGGCGTCAGCCGATCGGGGCCAATTGGTAGTTAGAGGAACTGGTTAGACTTGAAGTGATGGCAACAAGTGAACAAGGTCTAAAGGATAGGGCCTTCCAAAGAATCGATTTTTTTCCGGTCTTTTAACGATTCAATACTTCACCATCTAGCCAGCACATACTTCACATTTAATCCGTAAACAGTTTACGTGTTACTGCGTATTATTACTATCAAATATAGACCTTTTTAAGATTCCTCGGTGTGTTACTGTGCGCCCATGGCGGGGATAGCGTACTAGCTGCGACTTGGATTCTTAATCCCTTGTTGTTTTTTCTTTTTGTTATTAAAATATTTAGTTTTAATTAGTGTTTCTTCTTCTTTCCATCCGGTCCTTTCAACTAAACATATTTTATTTTATAACTTAAAGTTATATAATACGCATTATTCCTATATATTACGTCATATATATTATATATATCCCTATATATTTACATCCTATATATCCTATATACTACGTATTAATATGTATTAATAACTTAATGTTATCCGTAAAAATATAAATAAGGAATAGACAAATTTTACAGAAATGGATAGCCCTCATCAAGACGTATCTATTTCTGTTAAATTGTCGCTTTAAAAGGATCTACTTGAGTAGTAAACCGATTGGCTATTTTTTGTGTAGGTCGGTGTGGTTTGACGGGTCTCAGGGAGTTTCAGGCCCCAATAAAAATCATAATCGGGAAAACAATTGGTTAAAAATTTATAAAAATTGCCGAAATGGTTAGCTCTTGATAATCTCTATCCATTTTTGTAAAATAATTGCTTAAAAAATAATTACTCGAATGGTAAACCGATTAGCCATTTTTAGGACAGGTCGGTGCGGCTTACTGGGTAGCGGGTAATTCCCTCCTCCCAGTCATACATGACATTTAAAATAATTATTATCGGGGAAACTATAAGCCCGAAATCAAGAAATTTTAACAGAAATAGATAGCTCTCGGTGAGGGCTATCCATTTCTGCAAAACTTATGAAAAAATATTCATAAACAAAAAAGTTTAAGACAAGAACTCTGGAGAGAGGAAGAACTTGGAGTTTTTGCGCTCTATCGAGTAAGTGACTGACGCGTACCCCCATTGTTTTACGAACGCACCTTGGTGTTTTAAGATTAGCTTTTGTGGCTGGAAACCATGTTTGTTTCGCGACAAACATGGCCGCCAGCCGCAATTTCTCTCTTAAAATAGTAAGGTGCGTTCGTAAAACAGTAGGGGGTACGCGTCAGTCACTTGCTCTATAGATTTACTGGACCTAATAGATGTAAGTCAAAAATTTCATTCTTTTTCAAATTTTTTTGTTTATGAATATTTTTCATGGCTTTTACAGAAGTGGATAGTCCTCACCAAGAGCTATCCATTTCTGTAAAATTGATTAATTTCGGGCTTATAGTTTCCGGTGGTAGTGGTAACATAAACATCAAAGCCGACAGCTGTTGAAAGATAAAATTTTATCCCTGAGGGATTTAGTTTACTAAATTACCGAAGGTTTAGGGGCCTTTAACGCAACACAACTTACAATAGGCTCCTCCTCCAGATAGGGACCCGAAAAGGTTTATTGGAATTTTTTCCACCAATAGGAATGAAGGAAAGCGAAAAAACAGCATTAACGATATTTTTAAGCTGAAATTAGTAGATTTAAATTATGATGAAGGTAACAAATTATAATGCACGTCATTTTATTGTCTTAATTGTTAAACTATGTGACAACTAGAATCTTTTTTTCGTATGTAACAAAGTCAACAATCGGCCATTTTGTATTGTTTGCGGTGCTTCAACATTTGGAAAATAGATGGCACCTTTGTACTTTTTTCTAGTTCAAAATTTAAAAACTAGATGTCACTATTTCTTATGTAAACAAAATAAGAAAACAGCAATTGAGATTTGAGACAAACAGTTGTCCGGATTATGTTAGGTTTCGAAGCCGATCAATAAAACAAACACGAAAATGAGAAAGAAATGTTAGATTGCTACATGTAGCAGTAATTGTAATAAAAACCAAACTAAATTGTTTTGTATTCCGCAAGAGCTCAACGAAAACATAAAAGATTGGAAAACGTGTCAGAGTAACAAATTAAGAAGACAGACTTGGATTACGAATCTTGGAAGTGAAGAGATAATTTAACAACTATGACAACTAAAACTAACCTTAAATCCCGAAGTCGCCTAAGGGGCTTTATTTCGAAGTAATGTGAGAAAATGCCAATTTTCGCTTCGACTGACCCACCCATTTGCTATGACCCCGAATACTTTAATAACCTTACCATCGCCATGTTGCAGAGCCATCTACAGTCCGATTTTTAGACGATAAGTGAATCAGTAAAAACTAGCAGACGAACTTTATTGTTCGCTTAAAAGTTTTTAACAATCAACCAGGCACCAGGCTGCAGTCACCCAAACCAAAACCGAGTTGAATAACCAGAATAAGAATGGAACATTTCAACTCTTACATGATAAATTTATGTTTCGAAGAACGAAATTCTGAAAATTGGAATCCTAAGAGTTGTTGGCATTGGCAGAATAGGTGGCATTTCAAAGAGTGGCCATTCTGCAACAAGTGTTCAACAACACAGTGGCGAAATCAATCACAAGAATAAATGATGACCATTCCAACAATGTACGTGACGTAATAATGTAATAGCAAATTATGAATGTAAAGGATGCTAAGGAAAACGAGTCTCCTTCTTACCTTTCGTTCGGGTGTAAACGTACGACGTCCATTGCGAGAATTTGCCACGAGTAGCTTCAAGATATCACTACGCCGCATTACCAAACTATGACCAGGAAAACAACATGAGATAAACATGATTTTTTGCATCCACAGACGTGACGTGGTGACGTCTTTCTTATTCAATACGTCGCGCTCGAGAAGGTGGAGCTGTCTCGAATGGGGAAAAAAAACTGAACTCCGCCTCTACCAACGCCCTGAAGAACGAAACAAGAAAGTTAAAGAGTATTCTCAGTCCGTCCTGGCTGTGCTCAGTTGCCTAGCGGACGCTGGCCGATCGTGTGGGACCAAACGCACGGAAGTCATGAAACTCGTAGTAATCTCTTTCAAATCAAAAATATTCTTGAATTAGTAAACAAAATAAAAAATTTGTTTTGAAATTCTAGGTGGGCACATCTTGTGTGCTGGTGATCTTAACGACCGCCTTCGCTTACCCAACAACGTTTCTTAAGGGACAAAGAAGAAAACAGTTGAACAACACCTTCGTTGCTGATGATGATTATGGATGGTACGCACCAATGGCGATGATACTAACCCCTTTATCACCAGAAAGCGGAGGCCTTGTCAAACATCGACTGGGTTCTCGATTCCCTGCTGATGGGAACATCCCACTGAGCTGGTCACCTGATCCATGGGCGCATCGTCTCCAACAACCACCTGCATATCATTACGGTAGGTGATTTCTTGACTCCGAATGTAATCTGTTAATTAAACAATTCGTGAAATAAGGTCACACACGGTTTCCAGTGGTTCACTCACCATACGACGATTTTCACGAGAGCCAATGGGCTCGAATAATGTGGTCCTTGATGACGACAGGAGCCGTTTACCTACCGAAGAAAGCAGTTAGTGAAATGAGTGGGGATTCCTATTCCAAACTCAGTTGGCCTGTGGCTTCAGGTAAATCATTTCTTGACAATCTTTTGTTCGTGATTCAAAGTAAACTGAATTTCATGGAATGCAATAGGCGGTATAGCTGAATCCAGGACGCCACAAGAAAAAAACAAAAAACAGAGTTCGCTTCCGTGGTTAGTCAATCTGGCAGGTCCACCAGGTTTGCCAGGTAAGTCCCAAATGAATTTCACCTTCAAATTTCTAGTTAAAATCAAACAGCTCAATTAAATCATTCTTTTCTTTCTGACGTAAGGTTCCGACGGGATAGACGGAGTCGAACGGGCGAGATGGTAAAGATGGCAAAGATGGAACACCTGGGCCTGCTGGCCCAGCAGGAACTAAAGGAGACACTGGTAACAACATTTTTTTTTGAACGGGAAATCATTTTAGTTTATCATTGTCTGTAAAAATAAAGGCATACCCGGAAAAGACGGACGTGACGGGCTGATTGGGCCACCAGGAATTGCGGGTCCCATAGGGCCACCAGGCCAGCAAGGGATTCAAGGATTGCACGGGCCACTAGGACCTCCAGGCGTACCAGGTAAAGCTTGCTAGCCTTTTCAATGTAAAACGCTTATGCACAATCACTTTAATCAAATGGCTATGCAGGAGAAAAAGGAGAAGATGGCAAGGACGGACGCGATGGATCTGACGGGACTGACGGCAAAGATGGTACTCATGGTGCGCCCGGTCCGGCAGGTAACTATAAAAGAAAATTAGAAAACGTGTAAGATCGAGTATTGCTAAATTGATATCTTAAATTCTGTGGATGCAAAGGGCCTACTGGAACTCCAGGACAGTTTGGAAAAGACGGACAAGATGGCCAACCTGGAGTTGCAGGACCACCAGGTTAATTTGTTACACAACAAAGGATGTTTTCATGGAATATTATTGTCTTATTTTTTTTTTCGAACAAAAAAAGGTCCTGCTGGCCAAGACGGACAAGACGGAAAAGACGGAGAGGATGGTAAAGATGGCAAAGATGGTCAACCGGGACCACCTGGTCCACCTGGTACGCATTGACAAAAACAAAGAAAATCGTTGAAATGATGAGTTAGTGTCATGAAACTGCTTGTTATCTCAGGTACTCCTGGAAAGGACGGTAAGGACGGTACGTCTGGAACAGCCGGACAAACTGGACAATATGGACAGGACGGACAAGATGGTCAGGCAGGCGCTCCAGGTCCAGTCGGGCCAGGAGGTACACCTGGAACTGGTGGCACAGATGGTCAAGCAGGATCAGGTATCCGTGTGTCCCTCATTTGAGTTATTACCAGTTTGTCTTTGAAATCCCTCGATCAATTTATTATGCCACTTCGTAGGAGGTGTTCCAGGCGTCCCTGGAACGGCTGGAACAAGTGGAATTCCAGGTATACCAGGAATACCGGGAGTGGCAGGAGATGCAGGTGAACCGGGTGCCGCTGGTCCTGCCGGTTCGGCAGGTACTGCAGGAGCAACTGGAACATCAGGTTGGCAAAAATTTCTTATCGTTACAGAATACAGAAAAATTGTTCACAATGAGTTACCAACTAATATGCTTTGTGAGTAACAGGTACGGGAGGTGCGCCAGGATCACCCGGTGCACCGGGCGCTCCCGGATCCCCTGGTGCGGCCGGACGTCGTTAATCATTTTGAATGTTATGTGCCATTTTAAACTTCTCCATTATTTCCAAGTGCTGCAAAACTAGATTGAATGAATGCATTAAACACCTTATTTATCTGACGTTCCTCTTCTTTCAAAAATGAATACATGAAACGGATTGGATGGATATCGAGTTGAGGAAAACCTTTTTTGGCTTTTAATTGATGGTAATCATCCTATAAAATAAAGGAACAATCGATAAGTTTTACAACATCCACATAAAACGAAACGGACTTGCCAGGAAAAGTTGCACTCACGTCGGAATGGCTGCATTATCATATTTTATGAATACGAGACGTTTGATGAGGTTTCCCCGCTGTTCCGTTCAACAGACACGCATAATTTATTTCGTTGCTTCTTCTCGTCTGCATAAAGAAAAATGATTGAAATATCTTTTTCTGAAATATTATTGCCATGTGATATGGAGATTACCAGCCAAATTCCTCTAGGTCAAGATGGTTCAATGATTCTTCGTGCCAGACATCCAAAAACAGCAGGAAGCTTTCCTGTTTTTTTTGTTTCATTCTTCGCGTTGTTGTTCACCGGTTGTTCCGCCTACGAACAGAATCGAGTCCCGCCCTGTTTCTCCTCGTTTCCCTGAATAAGAGTGCCCAATTCAAAGCGGCATTCGCGCAGTTCGCAGAGCCTCAGCTGAGTTGGGTTGTCGGCATTTCGGCAGCTGGAACCGTGGATGATCGTAGAACGAGCCACCATGAAGACCTTGGTCAGTAAACAATTCGACTCACATTCTAAATGATTTTCACATATTTCTTTATTCAAATCAAACTCACCATGTTTTCACAGTTCTTTGTTTTAACGTGGACGGTGGGATCGATGGCGTACCCGATGGAACCGACAAATCGGACGGAAGAAGAGACGGCCGTCGATGGCGAACTCGGCTGGTACAAGCCCGTCGCCGTCATCCTGAAGCCGGCCACCGAACGAGATCTGCAGGAACGACTTCTCCAAGCAGAAGAAGAAGAAGATCCGTACATGTTTCATCGGTACAATCAATTTCGTTCAGCTCCTCCGCCTTGGCTGTCCGTTCCAGAGCATCCGCCGTACGATCCGTGGGCTGATTTACATCAGGGCAGACACTTCGGCAGGGAAGACAGGCTCAGTGACGTGTACCAGAGATTCAAATTGCCCAGTCACGTTCAGGGTAACTTGTTATCACTGGCCCGGATGGGTTTAGTTGCCATCCCGGCCAAAGAAATCGGCCTTCAAAATCGGGGAAGTGTTGAAGAAGAAGAACAACAACAAAGTGAGGATGCACTAATTAAGTCATGAAAGCTCACATTTAGTTAACGCACTTGGTTTTTTTTTGCATAGGTGTGCAATCTCGCACACCTGATCATTACACGGGTAACAAGCCTCTAGTAGCTTACCCTCAACACAAACCAGGGAAAAAGGACAAAGGAGCAGTGACTTTATTGTACGATCTTGTTGGTCCTCCCGGCCCACCGGGTCCTGTCGGTCCTGCAGGTAAGTCTTCTCGAATCTGATTTGAAAAATTTGCATAGTACATTTCATTTGTGTGTGTGTGTGTGTGTGTTGTTGTAGGCAAAGATGGTACAAACGGGATTAATGGAATCAACGGAGTTGATGGTAAAGATGGTACGGATGGAGCGCAGGGACCTATTGGTCCTACAGGACCGCAAGGACTTACCGGTAATTTCTTGATGAGCGTCTCGATTTTTGTTTTTTTTCTAAATTATTTCGGCACATTTTCACGTTTCAGGCAGGCCGGGAACGCAGGGCGCTACCGGTACCCCAGGCATTCAAGGTGCTTCAGGAGTACCAGGTACACAGGGCCTCCAAGGCATTCAAGGACCTACGGGACCGCAAGGCATCCAAGGACCAAGAGGTTAAAACAAAAAATGGCAGGATGATTTTAAGTTTAAATGATTAAAAAAAAAAAAGAAAGATTGGAATAACTTTTGTGTTTTCGAAAACAAAAAGGGGATGATGGAAAAGATGGCAGAGATGGAACGAATGGAATCAACGGAAAAGATGGAACCCCTGGAACTGCTGGAGCAACAGGTAAGTCATTCAACTTGGTAGCTAAACATTCTTCTTGTCTCTCTTGGATTAATCAATCACTTTTACGTGTAGGGCCACCCGGCACCCCCGGACAAAACGGCCAGGACGGGAAAGACGGAGTAGCCGGGCCGCCAGGGCCGCCAGGTCATTTTCTTTTGTCACGATTTCATTATTCTGATCGTTACGTGTTGACGGGGTTTAATTAACAAACATTTCACCGTACAAAGGCCAACCAGGTGTTGCCGGACAAAATGGAAAGGACGGGGTTGACGGTAAAGACGGTCAGGACGGAACACCGGGAGCACCCGGATCTCAAGGTAATCATTTTCCGATTTTGTTCGATGTTAAGATTGTGATTAGCTTATTTCTAATCGTATTCTTTTGAATTGATTTGATTAGGACTTCCGGGAAAGGATGGACAAGACGGGACCCCAGGAACGTTCGGACAAGACGGACAAGATGGACAAGACGGAACGGGCGGTACCGCTGGCGTGGCAGGGGTTGCTGGTCCCGCAGGTTCAGTGGGGACGGCAGGTTCTGCTGGACCTGCTGGTGTAGGTAGGTCTCCAAATCATTTTTGGAAAATATACATATTTTTTGTTTTAATTGAAAAAAAATGATTCAATCAATAATTGAATTGTTCTTTATTTCAGCCGGAGCACCGGGAGTCCCCGGAACACCAGGAGCAGCCGGAGCACCCGGAGCACCCGGAGCACCCGGAGGGAAATAATCATGAAATAATTAACATTTGCCATTTTTGTTTGTAATTCTATTTAAATTAAAAAAGGGTATGAGGTTTTGGTGCAACGGATTGTCTGTACTCCGATATGGCGATGTTCAACTATTGTTGGTGTTAACTCTTATCGCTGTTTCCATCACGCAATACACAATGAAATTGTTAATTCATTCACGCGTTAGCTTATGTGGGGGGGGGCTAGACACACCTGCAAACGAATTCGTATAAATGATTGCCGGTTACAAAGTTAATGCTCAGCCAACTTGATTGATTACATTTGATGGGGGTCATCCTATAAACCAAAAAGGACTAGTGTCCTTATCTGAAGGTGTGTAGCTCCATCTCAAACGTGATGCGCGTATATCTAAATGCAACGCAAATCAAAAGGAAGCGCATCGCATATATATAGTAGACAGACAGGACCGGTTTTCTAAAACATTTCTACTTCGAAAATGTAAGACCTGAAAGAGAAGAAACGCGTTCGTTCAAAGATGGGCACGGGACATGCACGTGAAGAGGCGCAACAAACAGCGTGAGCGCTGCCGTGTCGAGAATGCTAGTCACTTATTCACGTGATGTGCGGGAGAAGGGTGGAGTATCTGTCCATCGTCTATTTCGGGACAGACAGTTGTTTTTGTTTTTTTAAACCCAAAAATTCGATTACGTCTTTGGTAAAAGCGGCGAATGGATTCGTGGAACAATCGATCTATTCTTCTATACTTACCCTTTTTACAAGAGCCCCTTCTTTTATTACTATTTTATTTTGTTAGCTATCTTTGGTTTGCCATCCAGGACATATGATTTTTCTATTTTTTACCCAAAACAACGAAGAGACAAACGAAAAAAAAAAAAAAGATACACACGAAATGTCTACTCCAGGCGGGGTAACAAGAATAAATGTTGAGTCTGGCATCCTACACCGGACAAGTTCAAGTTCGGATGTTGCCCTTTTAAAGAGACCGAAGAGCCCGTTAAATTTGCTCGGGGCGTTATATGACACTCGGAGTCTTTATTCGTTTAAGAAAGGACACTAAAGGCAGTAAAACGACAATGGAAATTTAAAAAAAGAAACATGAACAAATATACTGCGAAAGCTTTTGCATGTCGGCTTTTGAAATAGCATTGTCAACGCAGAATGACAGTGCTGAATTTTATCGCTTCAAATCGATTACGTCACTCGAAATTCACGCCCTCTGTCGCAATTAAGAAAGTAACGGTTTTTTTTTTTTTGTTTTGTTTAAAGAAGATTTGAAAGCGTCTCTGACACAATGCGCTGCAAGTCTATGAAACGAACCATAAAAATAAAACTAAACCATCAGATTTATTCGGTCCATCACGTCCGTAGAAGGTAACTAGCATTTCATTCATAATCATGATGGATGGCTCAGATGTTACATGTCTCAGCATGCTGTATACAATTTTTAAAGGAAATCAAAATGCATATTGTGAGGGTATGGACAAAGTCGCAACCGCCATGAATCATTCTTTCTGCAATCATTCGCTATATCCTGTTTGCATAAAATTCTTTTGCGCAAGAATCGTTTTCTTTCGTTGCTGTTCAGAGTGGAAAAGGGGTAAGAAGAAAAACTTATGTTAAGCGCGCTGTAATGCGAAGCAAAAGAGTTGATCTATTCACGTCTTTCGCTAAGAGCGGCTATCAAAGTACAGAAGAAAACGAAGAAATCCATCGGCTTTAAAAAGCATTTTGACCGATAGCGAATCTCTTGAAATGCCGAATAGGTATGAATCAATGTCAACTGTTGGACGCTTGTAACGCCGCGCATGCGATTTTCAACATTTAAAAAACAATGAAGTCTGATGTGTCGTGGTCAGAATAAACAAATCCTTTGATTCACTTGTGCTGAGCCGGTGCACAAAAGGCCGGCCTGGAAATGAGTCAGGAAAGTGCTGATTACACGGATCAGCAGGTGATTTTCACGAAGGCATATTTTAAACAAACACAAGGGGAAAAAAAAGAAAAGAAAAGATGCAATTCTAATGATGGTGCACAAAAGGTAAGCATAATGAAGACACGAGACATGAGAAAAGGGGCCTCGTCATTGTGGAAATCGATCAATGGCAGATTTTGAATATTCTTTAAGTGATGCCCTTCGCATTCAACTTAGGTTTAAAAAAAAAGAATGAGTGTATTATTATGGTTTTTTTTTTTTAAGGAAAGGTGATGGACTTGATAGATAACTCAATTTTTACATTGAATGAATGAGCAAGTCATTATTCCATCAAACTTTCGGCCAAAAACCACAACTCATTTCAAACGCGATCTAAGAAAATCGATTTAAAATAACGAGCCACGTTTTGTGAATGCTCGTTTCTTCAAAACTATACGTGCATCTGGTTTCACGGTCGTTAACTACACCGAGTATCACGTGTCACGTGAAAGAAACAAGTAACCTCAACAGTTTCGTTAATCGCATTACAGTAGGCTCGTGAAAATTAGCGTAACCGACCGCAGTGTTGACGCCAGACGTGACTAATACAACACATATAACTAACCACAAAACGTTATTTCTTTCTCAATAGGTTGTTACTAACCTCTTTTAGCCTCTTATGTACAACAATAGGTGATGTGACGTGGGATGGCTTGCCGGCTCGGGTGTACGAGAACACAGATTGTAGGAACACCGAAAACAAATATTGACACACGAGTCTTCGTCTGCTTGTGATATTATAGGGGTAAACAGCACCCCAGAAAAACAAAACAAAAGACATAGGAATTTTTATAGGTTTAAGCAACCATTTGTTGCAAAACTCGAGTACTGAAAACTGCAAAACGTAAACCCTTTGACAGAAACAAATGCCGGCCGTTTGTTTTGCACGCATCACGCCCCACTTTAATTTCATTTACCTCCAGAGGGCGTTATACAGCACAATATCCAATGCAATAATACACGTCGATCACAATCTAATTCATTTGTTCTCTAATTGCATTTAATTATCATCCGGCGAATATCAAGACGGATGGCCATTCGTTCTCACGCAGACCACCTGGAAAGATGCAGGAGATGGGGCAATCTTTTCTGCACGAATTTAAATCTTTCTTCTACAAGTGTTTTCGGTAGATGGATAATAAAAAAATTAAAATACAGGATGTAATCTAGCCGTAAGTCACGCACATCCATCTCGTCCGTCTGTCATATTTCTCACTCACCTTTGATAAATGCCTTATACAGTGGAAATCTATTCTGCTCATTGCTGACTATACCCATCCGTTGGCCGCAAAGCGGACAGGTCTTTTTTTTTTAAATTAACACTCTGACCTCAACAACTCTCTCGTTAGCATATTATTATGTAAATTAGGTGAATCCGGGTAGATAATAAAGGAGCAATTCATACAAGGTTATTTGTTATTTTATATCGTACATTCATGACTCAACCACAATGAGGACTCTGCACGCCCAAATATTGCTGTCTGGCTGACCCAGGTCTAAGAGTATATAATACCATTCCATTATGTATGCGACGACTAGTTAAGCGTCAACGATTTTCTTCTATTCATTTTTTGTTTTGGCCTTGAAAGGTCTCTTGAAAATCAGATGGTATTCATTATTTTATCCCAAGGAAATGCTAATCGGACGCAACTGTTACCATTTTGGTACATAAACAAGGAAAGAAGAATGCAGTAGATTATATTTCCAGTCCCAATAACTTGTGACATTCGTCCTCTTAAATTGATTGTCGTCTGTAGCACGTTTCGTGATTATATCTTTTCAGCTTCCATTTTTTGAGGGGCTGATGTCTTGGTCTACAACCTCCTGCAGTTCGTGTTTGGACGCCCAAGAAGAACCAGCTGCTAACCGACAACCCGTTTTTGGCCTTCTTCGAGTCATTTTCATACAATGTGAGTGTTCAAAATCATTGTTTCATTTGAAAACTTTTCTTTTAAATGACTGGAATTGCTGGAACGAAAACTGGATTTTAAAAACGTGTGTTCTGTTTTGGAACCGACCGTCGTTGCTATAAGCAGTTTGGATTGCCCTTATACAACTCTGTTCAAATCTCCAATATTTTTCAAACTGGTTAGCAGCGGTCCGACTGATGAACCAAACGCATCACTTTCAAACCTGCTAATCAACTATTCGTGATCTTCCAGCGTTTTTTTCTTCTCTCCTTTTAGGTTTGAACGAATCCTACATAATGGGATTCCCCGAAAAATACGATTAGAAAATGATGTTGAACACTCACATCGTATGAAAATGCGGGCTTAACCAAACTTAATTATCAAGCAAAGAAAACAAAGTGAAGTGATTGTATACGTAAAAATAAATCGGACTTAAAAGATTAACCCCGACTTTTCCTATATTTTTTTTTAAACCGAAATATTCCTTATATAAAACTAAATGTTTTTAGATTCGACATTTGATGAGAATGTCGACCATTTGATTCGGGGATTTATCGTTTACAAGTTGTATATGAAATTCAAGCGTCTGAAATTATGCATCCTTTCTCTATTGCGCGTAGGTTATACACGTTATAAACAATCACTGTTAAAAAAGTACACCACTATTTCGGGGTTATTTGCCCGAAAAATTCGGCAAATGAGATTTGGGGTTATTAACGAAATTTTGGGGTTATTAACCCTAAATTTGTGGGGTATTATAGGTACAGAAAGAGAAAAAGGTTAGTCTGCCACGGGACTTAAACACCAGATCTTCCGATTCGCAGTCCAATGCTTTACCACTGAGCTACATTCGACGAAATTCAAATGGCAAACATCTCTTCAAATATAATTAAAGTCGGTTAGGTGATAGAAAAATTTAGGGAGAAATTTTTTAAGATATGGTAACATTCGATTTTACGTTCTAAAATTCTGTTTTTGAACATCGCAGAAAACGCAGATTCATAAAATTTGTGAAGTTGATAAATATAAATTGACTTAAATTGATGTAATAAAAAGACATTAAATAAGCAACCCAAAACAATTGTATGTGTTTTTAGTATGGTCATTTTAGCTCTTATACCTAGGACAATTAGTAATTTGAAATTTTTTAAATGAGCACTATTTATACTTACTTTTTAAGGAAGTGTAAAAAACCCGTACAAAATCGTACTGTGGGATCACATATAAATTTGCAATTGAAAATTTGAAAATCGAAAATGGGGGTCTAATTGTAAATATTTTATTGTTTTGAGTACATGTAATCAAACTTTATGTGTTAATAAACGTGTGTTTGCATGTTGCTTCTCACTGCGGAAAATTTTTCTTTATTTGTAAGATTTATCGAACTGTATTATTTTATAACAAAGTCCAGTCTTTCCTAATTGAAAAAAGACCAGATAATTTTCAAATTGCTCAGAATATCTCTTAAAACTGAAGAATTTCAGTCTATCAGTCTCATCCTGCCTCTTTTCGTTCCTGTTTGTATGTCGACTACTTTTATGAATAATATACCTGCGTCGTTTCTTCGAAAATATCTTTCTCTTTATAACAAACCCCGAAATTTCTGGGATACAGCCCAAAAATTTCGGGGTTATTTGTCTAAAATGTTTGCATTGAATTTTAAAAAATGCGAATAGTAGTTAAAACCCCGAAATTTTCGAAAAAAGTCAAAATTTCGTACATTCTGACATTTTTCGGGGTTGACAACCCCAAATAAGTGGTAATACCCTTTTTAACAGTGAATAAATTGTGACATTCGTCCTCTTAAATTAATTGTCATGTGTAGCACGTTTCGTGATTATATCGTGGGATATCTCGTTACGTTGCCAACCGACTTGGCTCAACATTATTTTGATCAAAGGCCAAATGTCAAGATTTTTGGCACAGATACACACGAGACTACGTGTGCGCAAGCACATCGAACGGGAAATCCCGTTCAGCATAGCATGAAACATTCTTAAACGTGGCTTTTGCATATAGTATACATCTAATTTTTCAGTGCATGTGTGAATAATAAAATTTTTTTTGGTGATGTTCCCGTTACTTGGCTCGCATTTGTTTAAGGCGTTTCAAACGCGGTGCATCCCCGTTTGTTTTTCTGTTTTTTTTACAAGAGGATGGTAAAAGTAAATATATTTTAGTAAAATGTATGCAAAGTGAACTTATAGTATGATATCCTTTTAAGGCTCGAACGAACTAATGGATTCGGCTGTTGGTTTTGGCTTCGTCCGTATGAGGTCACAATGATAACCGAAAGCCCAGAAAAATGAACTGCAACATTCATTTCTATATAGAGTATACGCATACCTGTAAAAACACAACAATTAATTTCCAATTGATATTCAGATTACATGTCATTGCCCTATGGTAACCTATACGGCCACAAACGTGAAGGCTGCAGCCTTCACGACATGCTGTCTCGAATGAAACGCGGGCAAGCTATTTGTGACCCTTTCCCGAACAGAACAGGATTTGAAAACCAAAACAGGATAAAAAGGTTGGGTTTGGATTCGTCCGTAGAGGTCACTGAAAAATGGATTATCAATAAACAAACCTGTGTATACAAACAGATTTTTGGCGAGTGGAAGGACAGTTTTTACAGGGAAAGCCGAATAATTGATTAATAAACACATGTTCTGTTTATGTGCCGTAAAGGACAGTTTCACTATTATTTTTTAAGAGTAGCATCTGTTCTTATTGAATCAATTAGATCGACTGGAAAGCTTTTGTGATATATACGACACATTCCTGAATTTCTGAATTTATTCCAAACGTCTCCTCGTTCAAACTTGATCGTTGGAATGCGATAGTGGATCATTTTAAGTGACCAAACGACACAACAAGAAAACATGGTCGGCTTGAACAAATATGCTGGTAAATAACGGCCGTGAATTTGTTTGATGTACAAAAAAATAAAAACGCATCGGTCATTGGGGCACGTATGGGAGAGTCAGAAACCTGCCCTCGTCTGCAGCCTGCCTTCCGGGAATGGTAAAAAAAAGGAACAACCCAAAAGAAGAAAAAAAAAAAAAAATTTATAGAAACTATTCGGTAAAAGAAAACGCACTGCGCTTTTCTTTGCTTGCTGACCGTCCATACCAGTTCCTGAACTGAGCTGGGCGTTGATAGTGATGGTGTTTCCAACGTGATTAAATCTGAAGTTATACACATATTTTTTAAAAAACATTGCAAACTACAGTTTAAGAACACAACAATGACGCTGCTGGTAAGTTGAAACATTTTTTAGATCATTTCGTTTAAGTGTAATCGTAATATATAACATCAACATTTGTATAACGTTCATGTGTCGTGTATCAGGGAATCGGTTCTTTATTTTACTTGGTGGCTGCCTATTTAGCGTTTCCGACGGGCAATTCGACAGTTGAACAATCGACGCAATCCTTTGCTATGCCACCAACAAGTCGTTCGAGTCGTTCGTATTATCCTTACCGTTACACAGGACGTTATTCGCCTGCCGACGTGTGGACGATTCACGAAAATCGACGATACTTTGTGGACGATTATTTATTTGGACGTAGGACTCCTTTTGAATTCTGGAACCCATCGCTGAGTCCTCCCAGAAATTACGGTAAGAATCTTCTATATTTGAAAACTATTAAACAGCTACTCGTGAATGCCTGTCAATTTAGGTCACCATCGTAGGCGTACGGGACCCCCTGCCGATCATCGCAGCCCTTCGCGACGGGTCGATGATGAATGGTGGAGGATCTTACGGTCCATGGCCAAAACGGGCTTAGTTTCTTTAGAGAAGAGCAAGATCGGTTCGAACGTCTATTACGCTAACAATGACGATACGTCGGAAACGGATGGCGAATCGTTTCATTTCGGAGGCCAAGCTCAACCGAGAAGACCCAATCGATTTGAAAAGAACCCAACGAAAAGTAAAAAACACAATCGCAAACCATCGCAAAACGTTAAGAAAGACGAGGACGATGATGAATACATTAAAAAGAGACCAGCCATGGGTTTGGGATTACCTTGGATGTTTAATTTAATTGGACCGCCAGGTATAATTGATTCATTCTCTTTATCCCACCCCCACCCCATTTTGTTTTTGGTTTTGCTGTTCAAACTTAATCGATTGCGGATGAAAATGAATGTCCAGGCCCGCCTGGGAAAGATGGCCGAGATGGATTAGCTGGACCAATAGGACCAACAGGTATGCAAGGACTACAAGGCATTCAAGGTGTTCACGGAAGTGCTGGGCTCCAGGGTGTCCAAGGGCCTCCAGGTGCACAAGGACCACAAGGCCCACCCGGTGTCCCAGGAACTCAAGGTATATATATTGAAATAATTGCATTTTGTTTAAACGAAAATGTTTAACGACTCTGATGAAGGACGAGATGGAGCTGATGGCAAAGATGGCCGGGACGGGGTCGAAGGAAAGGACGGCAAAGACGGCCAGGATGGGGCACCTGGTCTGACAGGCAATACATATTCCTATATGCTGATTACGGATCTATATAGTAACTCAATCAACTGATGGCAAATAGGATTGGCTGGAACAAATGGTCAAGACGGGAAGGACGGAAGAGACGGTCAAGATGGCGCTCCGGGTCCACCAGGTGTGCCAGGAGAAAATGGGAAAGATGGACAGGACGGAAAGGACGGCCAAAACGGAAAAGATGGGCAGGACGGAGCTCCAGGCCCTCCAGGTATGTGATTTATACATCAATCGATGATGAAATCAATTAGGTCCTTATTGTGTTGTATAACAAACATTAGGACCACCTGGAAAAGACGGGAAAGATGGAACTGACGGCACAGGTGGGCAATTCGGACAGGACGGTACCGATGGCCAAGAAGGACAAGACGGCAAAAATGGAGCCCAAGGTCCAGTTGGTCCTGCTGGAACATCTGGTAAAGACGGAACGGATGGAAAAGGTATAAAGATTGACATCGGTTTTGTTAAAGGCAATCGAACTTTAAATTGATCACATAAAACATTTAAGTCGGAGATCCGGGTTTGCACGGTCTTCATGGAACGGCTGGCGAGGCTGGAAATCCTGGATCGCCAGGACTTCCAGGTGAATCAGGTGAACACGGTACTCCAGGAGCGGTTGGTCCACCAGGTACACCTGGTACAGGTGGTACACCAGGAACTGGGGGTACTCCTGGAAGCCCAGGCTCGCCAGGATCGCCAGGATCTCCCGCATCTCCAGGTGATTATTCATTTGAATATAAGTACACCCGTGTTTTTTAAATGCAAAATTTGAAAACGTGTGTATTCAAACCCATTATAGGATTGCCTGGCGATAATGGTATCCCAGGAGACCCTGGGCCGCCAGGTAACAATGGAGTACCTGGAAGTCCCGGAGTGCCCGGAGTACCTGGAGTTGGTTGAGAATAATCCGAGTTGCATCGATGCTGCGGTCACATGTAAGGAACGAAATCTTCTTGCCTACACCTACACCGTATACAGAAGCTTCAATTCTTTTATTTATTGATATTGAATTCAAGGCGATTGTTATATCTCCTTATATCCAAAATTGATTGTTTAATCTCAATATTATTTATGTTTTATTATTCGAGGTCTAAAAACAACAGCTTCTACATTACAAAGGATGACAATACAAATTACGGATTCTATATACTCAGCTAATATCTGTTGACGCATAAAAACAAACATATAAACTTCCAGCAATTAAATTCTTATTTACTGGGCTATGGTACATAAAACTTGTTAATCTATACACGTTTTAATGTCGTAAACTTTCCAGCCCTTCATCGAATCCGAGTAGCTTTAAATGCTGCTCTGCGTCAAAGAGGCAATCGAAAACGAATCGATTTAGAAACGAATTGCGGCGCAAGCCGATCTTGTTGATCCGCTGGATGCACCGCCAGGTGGCTTGGAAATGTTCCAGCATGGCCATGCCGTTCTCTTTGAGTTCACTCTGCAACTGTTTAACCAAATCACGTCCTTTTGATTTGATCTCGTTCCATTTGATTTCCGTTTCTCTTCTCCGATCCTGCAGCACGCGGTTAGAACGACCGACCCTCTCCTCTTTGACGGGTACCCAACGATACGATTGATTCGAATGCATATTCAAATTACATTTCTCCGGACAGAACGAACAGAAACCCGTGGCTGTTGTTTCAAAGAAATCCGAGGACGGAGAGCCATCCTCTTCGTATTTCAAAACACGCGGTTCAACGAACGAATCGTGACACGTGACGTGACAATAGTCGCAATTATTCACGTACTGGCCGACCGGCAGCTCCACCTTTCGTGTGGATTCAACATTTTCATCTAATTCATCGTTGGAATCGATTTGCATTTGACAGAACACGATCATTTGTTTCGCTTTGTCGATCTCTTCGATTTTAGAGCTACCGATTTTAACGAGTCGCTGGAGACCTCTGACGGCCGCTTCCATTTGTTTTCGCTCTTCCAGCACGTGCATTGCCAACACAAGTGACCTCGTTTTCTTTCTGGTTAGCGAAGCAAAGAAACGTTGCATATTCAAGTGCCAAGTACACGTGACGTCAGTGCAATCGTTGGGCTCCCAACTGCTGACGATTGCTTCAACATCGTTACCAAAGATGGACAAGAATGATTGCTGATTAATGCTGGCCTCGTTCACGATGTTGCATATCATATCCAGCCCTTGAATGCCATCTTTGTTTTTGAGAAATTCGTGGAATGTCTGAGCGGTTTCTTGGTGATTGAAGAGCTCCGAATCGTCAGCGTCGTACATCGGAATACAAACGATTGTGATTGAAAAGGGAATGCGGAATCCTTGTGCGTGATGAACCGTGTAGACTTGAATGGAATTCGTTTGATTCGTTTCCTGTTCATTGATTAGAAAACGAAATGTGTCTTTGTGTTCGACGTTGAAAATGTAGTTTAGCATTCCGTCAATGAACTTTGTTTGGTTTGATCTGTCGGCACCGTAGATCACGATCGTTTTGTGCTCCGGAAGACCGTCCGGTTGGCCGTAAACGTATCGCTCGAAGCTTGAAAATGAATCAGCTGATTTTCGGAACGCAATGGCGTAGAGATCGATTCCATTGCAGTTGCCAATGCGAATGGATTTGCCGCAAATAGTTTCTGCTATTCGGATGTTTCCATCGGTTGATGACGAACGACGTGATAAATGACCAAACGGATTTGCATTCTTAGATGATCCTGCTTTAAAAGGATATAGTTGTTAATCCGTAAATCTGTAAAATTAGTGATAGTACACACCCGGAGCTTCGCTGCTTGTGGGTTCGGATTGCGCATTCAAATTTGTCAGAGGACGAGGAACGATTTGAGGCATATCGTTCGTGTCACTAGACGACCCTGTATCCATTTCATCGTCTATAATAAATTCAAAATGGAGTTAACCACAACAGTTGGGATGCAATCGCTGTTATATATATCTTACGTGCTAAAGAAGTGACGCTAACCAGTCGCGGAAGATCGTACGATACCTCATCGTTTGAATCTGTTGAATCAAAATGAATCGCGTTGTTTTTCAGTTATTATCTCGTAAACATTGATGATTGTTAATTAAATACCAATCAGTTCATTAGTGTCTGTTATGACAGGAGTCGATTGATCCTCAATTGGCTCCATGGATCCATCGACGTTCTCGTCGGGAGCCGGAACTCGAGAAGCGGATCGAGTTCGTCTTGCGGCCGTTTTTGGTGGGGGTCTCTTCTTCTTTTCCTGAAATCGTCGGTTGCCGAACCATACTCGTACGACTTCCTCGTCCATTCGGACGGCATTGGCCAACAAAGAAATTTCTTTCAGCGATGGCTTCGGTTGCTGATGGAAGTAGTTCTCGAGGACCTGCTTGACCGATCCCTTGAACAACGTCCGCTTCCTCCTCTTCCTGTTTCCATGTTTTTTCCCCGTCGGTTTCATTTGAAAATTTTTCTTTTAAATGACTGGAATTGCTGGAACGAAAACTGGATTTTAAAAACGTGTGTTCTGTTTTGGCACCCGACCGTCGTTGCCAAGCAGTTTGAATTGCTCGTATACAACTCTGTTCAAATGTCCAATATTTTTGAAAACTAGTTAGCACCGGTCCGACTGATGAACCAAACGTATCACTTTCAAACCTGCTAATCAACTATTCGTGATCTTCCAGCGTTTTCTTCTCTCTCCTTTTAGGTTTGAACCAATCCTACATAATGCGATTCCCCGAAAAATACGATTAGAAAATGATATTGAACACTCACAGTGTACGAAAATCACTCGAGAAGGTCAAACAAACGGGTTGTCGGTTAGCAGCTGGTTCCTGTTGGGCGTCCAAACACGAACTGCAGGAGGTTGTAAACCAAGACATCAGCCCCTAAAAAAAATGAAAGCCATAGGGCAGAAACTGGAACATTTTTTTTTTTTTTTTATTGTTTTCAACATTTGTCGAATCCCTGATGGGTGAGGGGCGAGCCTGCATGAAAGAAAACCTCCACACTTTTAAAAATGGGGCACATGAAATCAATCAACAAGAACGGATTGTTAAGTTGTTAATGAATAAAAGATGGGGGAAGTGCTTTGCTGTACCAGTCGCGACCGATATCTAAAACATCAAAAATGTGCAGATGGTTGCAAAGAGAACGGACACATTCAAAGAGATTGCAGTCAGGTATATAGGCGTCTTCCTACATGTCTATCAGGCCGATTGGGGGTGAATAGAAAGGGCCGGAAAACAGCTCCTCCTTCTATTCAAATTGAATGGGCAGGTAAAAAGAGAAGTGGTCCTAAGAGACAAACCCATTCCAAGAAGAGATTTTGCTCCCGAGTTCTAATTTTATTCGACATCTTTATAGTGCAAAGACATTCACTTAAGTTTTTAAGTAGTACCTTTTTTAACTAAATGCGATGCTAAAACGAACGAACAAAATTTGCAACAACAATTTAACTGCAAATGGCTTAACCAAACTTATAATTATCAAGCAAAGAAAACAAAGTGAAGTGATTGTATACGTAAAAATAAGTCGGACTTAAGCCCAACTTTTCCTATTTTTTTTAAACCAAAATATTCCTTATATAAAATTAAATGTTTTATAGATTCAAAATTTGATGAGAATGTCGACAATCAAGTTCAATTTGATTCGGGGATTTATCGTTTACGAGTTGTATATGAAATTCAAGCGTCTGAAATTATATACATCCTCTCTCTATTGGGCGTATATACACGTTATAAACAATCGTCTTGTATATTTCCTTGCACAAGTGGATCAACACGGGCAAGATATCGTATACACCTCCTACACCATAAGCACCTAATAAGAAATTGCACCTTCACCGACAGTTAGAATATTCCCTTGAATTGCCTTATAAAAAGAACCCAGCACAATGCGTTTTATGTATAGCATCTATTACACGATGTCGGTAATCATTAGCGCAAGGTTCTTGTTTCAACACCTGGTCTACCTTTCTTCTTTTTTTTTTAACATTTAACGAGGGGGGGGGGGGACATTTCTTTTTAATTTTTATTCGGGTTTTACACGACACTTGTTTAATTTTTTAATTTTCAAGGTATGACGATATGATATTTAATTAAAATCACTTGGGTGGGGCATGTTGATTCAACGTGTGCCCATTATCGATGACATTCGATCGAACGTGTTGGCAATTCAACGGGAAATCGATTGTCGACAGACCAAGGCACTCTGTGCAGAAAAAAATGAAAGGATGTACTATATTACACTATATATGTTTTGAATTGAACTGCTAGCCGGAGAAGCTATACGGAAAATGAGGTTACCGAATGAGCTTTACGCAGTTTCCAGTTCTCTTCTTGTAGCTTTAAAATGACTTGTTTGCTCGTTTTATCTCGGTGATTCCCCTGAAAAGTGGCCAACCGGTCCCGTTCGGCGTCCCACTCGGATTCGCGAATTTTCGTCTAAATCCAACGTCCATATATGATGAAATTTTAGCCCCGGGCAAAATATTTGTCACAACAAAATAATACAAATATTATTATTTTTTTTTACCTGAATTTTGATGGCTTCTAAATGTTGAAACAAGACCTTCCTTTCCTGTTCGGATGCTTTCAGCTTTTCAACGATTAATCTGACACGTTCGTTTTGCTGTTGATTGACACGAACCCACTGGTGCATAGTGAAAGTCATCTGTTTTTAAAAATCGCCCACAGCATTTTAAAAACAAAATCTTAACAAGATTAAACGTTTTGTTTTTGAATTGAAAATGTGTACGTCGTTGATTGATTGCCGCATCAGAATGTTTTCTTCCATGGCCGTGTCCACTTTGCGATGCAGGGCGGCCGAATTGCAACATTCGTGAGTCGATTGACTGGATTCCAAAGATTGATTCTCCATCAATGACTTTGTCAAAGGCAATAACGCAATACTGTCCTCAAGCATCGGCTGCTGGACGGTAGATGTCTGTTGGCACGTCATGACACTCAACTGGTCCATCTCGGACTGACGACGTTTCCTTGCACAACTGCATTAATAAACTGTTTTGTTTTGTTTTGTTAATATCCAAATCTGTCTGGTCTGGTCTCTAACCAGCAATTCTGTTGCCTTCTGGCGCTGCTGGCAGTTTGCAATTGTGTTATAAGAGCTCATTATGCAAACAGCCCCTTCTCCCTTTAGCTCTTGGGAAGTCCCCGACTTTTCATTTCCGAGAAGATCTTTCGGTGTCCTTTTATTGTTTTTTTTTTTAAGGGTATATTGGCCAGCAGCTATACAGCTTCCGTGATTACATACTGGAATAATAATAAGTGTTTGAAAGATACCTTGAGGAAGGTCTACTTTTGACAGCAAAGATAGATGCAAGGCACCGTTCCAAATACGTGAGTGTGTCCGACTTAATTCCAGTCTTCAAATCACACTCTACTAGCAATTGTTGGCTGTAAACAACAACAAAATCTAGTTGAAAAATGGCGAATATCATTCGCTTTTTATTGACGCCCTCTACGATAGAAAGAGGAAAACACGTTGCAGGTAGACACACACAAGAATTATATTAGTGTAGAACTTTAGGGGGATAAAGAATTCAACGATTATCTTTCAGCTGAGGTTGCACAACATAACAACACAAATATTTCAAGAAATAAATAATCAACTAACAGTCACCAATAGCGAAAGAGTTTGCAAATGTTTCGACAAACTTCAATTCGTAAGGTTCGCTACCCGTTTCTTCCCCATGGCAAATGGCTGACGGACTCTTGCCGGCCGGCTGGACAATCTTATTTTCGTGGTGATCGCGGGCCAGGCTTTGCTGCAGCTCATTCAAAATCTCCAAACGCGTCACGTAGCCGGGCGCCGATTCTTCGGCGACTCGGCTCCTCATTAGACTCAGGTAGTCGGCCAGACTGAGCGTGTTGGCGCGTAGAGCTGTCGCCTCCAGCAAAAGGCAACTGGAACCGACACGAGCTAAAAAGCAGAACAATTTGGCTTTGGTCATCTTCAACTCGTTTTGGCAATGCTCCAACAGCTGCTCGGTCGTCAGTTTATCGTTGGAATTCGACTCGAATTCGGCCTTCATTTCTGCGTCAGTCGTAACCACTCGATGCGCCACGTGACGCCACTGCCACGATTGGTACTCGTGCTCCGTGGCCGGGCACGGGCAAAAAACGTGCGAACACTGCTTCTTGATGCCGCGAAGGTAATCGAAATTCATTGATCGAATAGGTCCCTCGCACGTCCTCCGGCAACGTCGGCAATTATAGGAAACGTATCCTCTACGGCATTTCACCTTCAGGCGACGCGTGTCCGTTTTTTCCAGCGTGAAATTCTTGTTGGCTTCCATTTTATCGCCGTATTCTTTGATTTTCCTGTGAAACATTCGAATGTTCTCAACGTTGACCAAATAAACTTCCAAGCCGCGTTCGATCTCTTGAAGCGATTGATCCAACAGCAAACGGCGCTGGATAACGTCGCGAGTCGAGCCCAAATCCTTTGCGTTCATCTTCTCTAAATGATCGAAAAATGCGCGAAAATTGTCTTGATCCATTCGCCAGAAGAGCTGGTCGAAACAGACGTCGTCTTCATCTTCGTTGCAAGCGAACAGAACAGAATTATCGAATCGATTGTAAGTGAAACCTGTCGATGCAGCGGGAAACGTGGCAGCGCTGCAAGTGTCAACAACAGGATAGGCCACGTCTGCGAACGTGGTAAGCAGCCGGATGTTGTCCTTGACATCTTTGCCGAATAAAGAAAGAACCGAATCGACGATGTGGGGCTTCGTCGATTCGACATCGTTGGAAGCGGCCACAAAACAAACGGCGTGGATGTGATCGATTCGAATGTTCTGATGCGTTAGGAACCGTTGAATCTTGCTGGAATCGCTTGGTTCACCAGCGTCTTTGCCGTATCCAGGTGTGTCGATGATCGTGATCGAATACGGAATGCACATCCCGTCTTGATGGCGGATGGTGTAGGCCGTCACCGAACTCGTTCGGCTCTCGCCGACGCATTTGAAACGGAACGGATCGTTCCATTGGACGCCTAAAATGTAATTAATCATGCCGTCGATCAAAGTGCTTTTCCCGCTGCCCGTAGTGCCCATTAGCATAATAATCTTGTGATCACGGCGGTTGAACGGCGTGCAAATGGAAGGACGAGACGGGCCGACGTCCATCCATCGGAAATCGCCGTCGATGGAATTCTCTTTGACGTTCAACAGGTGGATGTTGGGCTTACCTCGGTGCATTAAAATGCTGTTCTCCAGCGCAAATGTTTCGGCTATTCTTCGATTGTCCGATTGACATCGTGAACGGATCGAGAAGAACAGCCTGGCGTACGATGGATAGTTGAACCAGATTGCGTCTTCTTTGGTGGAATAATGAGCTCCGTCTTTATGCAAATCGCTTCTACGAGTAGATGCAGCGTCGATCACATTCGAGAAATCGCTACGGCCGATGCAAGTGTCGACCGCCACTCGAATTTCAATGGCCGATCCGGTTGGAAAGCTGATCATCGTTTGATTTTCGCCCGGAATTGTCGTCTTCCGCTGCATCCACGACTTGTCACAGCTCCCTTTCGGTCGGTATTCAACTACAAAATGATGCGGATAACCTACATCTTGATAGTTCCATAAAACTCGAACTACATCAGACGATTTCAGATCGATCGCGTTGTCTTTTGTTGGATAATTAACTCGGAGATCGTTGGGCGGATGAGGCAACGCAATCAGATTGTCCTTCAGTAAGTTATCAGCCTGGTAGACGGAATAATGGCAGCCATCTTGGCCAGGATCATCGAATGTTAGGAAGAATTGCAGTTGATCTTCCAGATGTTTGTTCTTCTGAACGTGATTGGCAAATTCACGAATCTTGTCCAGCACTTGCTTCCTCTTGCTTTGAATCATATGCCACGGAAGTCCGTCTTCATTGTTCTCGTTGTCTTTGTCACAATAGTCCAACGTCAGTTCCACGCATTTGCCAAGGTGATCTCGCATCGCTTCCAGCATCGCATTTGTTTCATCATCCACGGTCGGAATTCTTAAAACGAGTGCAAAGTTTCGAACGAAGGTGTCAGCCAATTCTCTTTCCAATTGAGTTCTGTCAGCAAAGAAGACTATCTCCTTCATGTTGGCCATCTTCTCAATCATGTCCGATTCAGACTGTTTGAAGCGGAGCCATTGTTCCAGACGAGGCGGTTTGAAAAGCGGATGGCTCCGTGCGATTTGAACGATTCGTTCAATTTCTTGATCGTCACTCTTCGCATTTTGCCGGGCCTTTAGCATTTCATTTTTCAGGCTTGCCTGGAACTTGCCCTGATATCCAGCAACGGCATCATGGAACTGACGTAAAGGAACGCGATGCATTCGGTTACCTGTCGTACGGGTTGCCTCATCTGCCATTGCCATTATTCTGTTCAAAGTGTCTGAGATTCGACAGCAACGGATCACCACATCGACGTCTACATCTCGATATTCGAACGCTTCAAGTGTTCCAGCTGAAGCCACGATGAATTTCAATGGAAACAGCATAACAGCGATGGCGTTATCTTTGCTGTTTTGGTACTCGGGGTTCTGAATTCGTTGGATTAATTGGAGAAAATGCTTGTAAGCTTCAAAAACACAATACTCACGAACAGAATGAGATTGATAATCAGCGTACAGTCGGCATTTAACACGAGTCAAGTGCTCTGCTTGCCTATCGTCAAACTGTTCCACGAAAGCGTCCAAGTGCCGGCCGTTTGTCAAAGCGATTTCCATTTTGGACGTTATCTTGGACAAGTGTTCTTCGGCCTCTTCTTCTTCGACGTTGGCAAGATCGTGAGTCATGACGCAATAGGCCTGTGCTCCGTAAACGACACCCACAACCAAGTGAGTGGCTTGATTGAATCCGCACAAACCTGATGCCACGTCCTCTTGATCGACAGTGCGAAGATCCTTGTGGGATTCCATTCGTAAGGCAACAGTTCGAGTGACGTGACCCGGTTGATCTCGATCTGTTAAGTACCTGCTGGAACCCGACAACTGGCCAATGATTCCGGCTGCAATGCTGGATCGTAGATGTTCATCGACACCCAAACGTTCCCACTTGGTGTACGACAGTCCAGAGTCGGAGCCAAACGATTGCACCTGCATTTTGGAAACGATTTCAGTCGACCATTTCGAATCTCGATCTGGACACGATTTGAACCACATCATTATCAACAAGACGATGTGTCAATGTCAATGATTTGTATACCTGGTAGGATGATGCTGTCGTTACGATAGTTGTACAGATCGCCCACTTGGAAGTGACGTCCCAATGCTGCCATTTCAATGACGTAACGATCCATGACGTCACAACGCGTCCATGTCTCTTTATTCGCCATGTTGTTTTTTTTCAGAAGGTGTTTACAGATCCAGCCAGACGAGATACCCACAGCCAGCACACACCTGTGGCTATCGCAGACTGTGCAATTATTGCGCAACTTGGAACACTCGACAAACAAAGAATTATCCGAGGGGGATAGGGTAAAGAAAGCGGGTAAAAACTGGAGCCAAAGCCCTCAAGTGTTATAGCAGCTACGTCACTGCCCCAGGGCTAATTGATACGCCTTCGTTCATATTCAATAACAAGAGTCGATTCCCTCCATTGCCTATAATTTCACCTGCATTTATTAACAGACGTTTTTCGTGTAATGCAATTATTCTAAATTGAGAAACACTTTTTGTGACAAACGTTAAGAAACACGTTTAGCCACGCCCTTTTCAGCAGTTGCTAATGCCATCACAGAGACACGCTATCTACCGCCATCTTACTAAATACAACCCATATATATAAATATGTATCACTTGACGTGTACAGCATTAAAAGACTTAACGAGGATAGTAACAATCGGACCTTTTGGGGAGTTGCCATAGTAACCTCTGATTACATCTTTCATCCGGGCATAATAAAATATACACAAAATTAAGAAGACGCAACACCTTCGAAATCGTTTATTTCGTGTTTGACAGCCTAACCTTCTGGATTTGCCATTTACATTTACAAGTAACCCCCCAAAAATAAATAATTGATTATAGTTTTAAATCAAATGTGTGTGTTTCTTTATCCATTCAACAAACAACAAAAAAAACAAAATGAAGAAAATGCGGCCAGGTAATTATGCGGTAGCTGGAAACTCCCGCAGGACGCCGAATGTTGGACGGAAGACGGTGAACGTCAAGACGGGACTACTCCGATTGTTCTCCATCATCAACATTCTCATCTACTCTCTCTGCGTCGGCTTAGAGGTATAACGTCATTTGTTTTGTTTTGTTTATTAAAAATTTGAATAAAAATGAATCATTTGTATATTAGGCGGTCCATCCGTACATTGGCCAGGGCATCTGGGGTTCCAGCGTTCACTTGATTTCCGGCTTAGTTGGATTCAGCGGTTCTTACAGGCCCACAAAAATGAGGTAAGATGAATAGGCAAAGTTGAAATGAGACAGCCAACCTGTGCTAGTTTTTTTTTTTTTGAATTTCAGGTTGTCATGGGTGTTGGCCTTCTCCTGTTTATCCATCATGTTCGCCTTGATTGTCAGCGGTTTGTCGTGGGCTGGCTACACCGACTGCCATCACTATCATTCTGAATACGACCTTGATATTGACAGTACGTTGCCATTTAACAAACGCATCGATTTCCGCACATTTAACGAGATTCTTATTGTGGAAAAGTTTGCAAAAAACCCATTTCTCAACTGGCTTTATTGGTCGTTAATATCGTGGCCCTCATCTTCAGCCTTTTGTCCGTCATTGTGGTTGCACGTCCGTTGTGTTGTGCTCCCCCTCAGCCGCAGAATCGGCCAGGTTTTCCTAACATCAATGTCTCCGTCATCGGATCTTCAACAGACACGTCCAGGGGGATGACAACGGTGGTTAATGAAAATCAGATAACCCCATAAAATCATTTTGAATTCAAACAATGGCGTTTTTAGGTTAACTCGTCAGCTATTCAAACCTTTCCGTCGCACAGGCCAGAGCGGGAAATCCTCGCTAGAATGGCCTTATTTTCATCACGTCGCCTGGAAGAAGAAGAAGAAGAACGACCTCCTCGTTATTCTATTGCCGTGGCAGAATCTGATGAACAGCAAGCACAAAGTTAACAATACAATATTTATTTGCGAATCAAATCAGCTGGCTTTCCTATATTGCTGTATGAAATGCATCGTTTTTGTTGTCTATGGAACGGTCTATAACCAATCAAATAATTCTTTGAATTGATATAGAATTTGTATATTATTCACCAACGGACGTGTGTAACGTATTTGTTCTAATAATAATCCGTTGCGAAATTTAGTATTTATTAAACGATTTGCTTTTCCAGTCGATGCGTCTAGACGAGTGTTGCTGCACAACTTCTGATTCTCTCGGTTTAGCTATAAGAAATTCGTTTAAATAGTATAGGGGCATCGTGATTGTGAAATGCTTATTGACAAAAATTATGGCATTCTTACGTGGATAAAACGGAGCGAAGACGAGTTTCTCCAGGTTTAGGAAAGAAGCCTCCACCGTGATGGAGACCACAAATGCCAGCCCGAAGACAGTGGCCAAAATCCCGAAATAGGTCGTCAATTGGCTGAGGAATGTGTAGTAAACGAGTTTGCGATTGGAGGCGTAGAACGCGTCCAAATACGAATAGTGAATGAGATAAACGCAATAACTCAATCGACTTAGAGGTAGGAATCCTTTCCAGGACAGCAATCGATTGATGAAGCCTTCAACCAATTGTTTTCTTCAATGAAATACGATGAACACGATATACAACATTAACGTGCATTAATTACCGCCATAACCACGCGTGCAAGCGTACACGATCCAGCCCACGGCGATAGCCCAGGCTGCTCTGTGTAATGAACCGTAACATAAGCTGATGGCCGGATCGATGGTGGGCACTTTGTTCTCGTCTAAATATGGAACCAATCCGTAGATGACTGCCAGGATGATAGCAGACGATAATGTCCAAAATATCACCAATATTATCTGCACATCATTTTGAAAATTAACATCATCAAATGAATTGATGATACAAATGTTATTTATTCATACCTTGGACGTGCGTTTCTGTGATTCTTTCGTCACGTGCAAGAACCAACCGAGCCACACTCCAACGATGTAAGGTGGAGCTCTAGTCCACGGTTTAGTGTAGTAATAATCAGCATCCAATCCCATTGCCAGCGTATCGAATCTGCACAATTATTTCATTCAAGATTTTATCCAAACTGCAAGGATGCCAGTGTGAAGGATCGTACGTTCGGGTGGGCATGATGGTCGGCATCAAATCGAACACGGCAAAGATGGCGAAGTTGGCACCGATCGTGCCTAGAAAGACGAAAGCAAGTAGTGCCAGGCCGATATTTTTGCGACGCCACAACATGTAGATGAACAGCGGCGAGAGGATGAACAGCTGCATGTCCAGTGCCAGGTACCACGTCTGTTCCATGCACTGATGTTCCCGTTGAAAAACAAGAATTCAAGACAATACGCTGACATCTGACATATTGAATACAAAACAACTCACCTGGACGTTGATGTCGGTCGGGAAGAGATTGTTGACTGTAGTTTAATCCAAACTCAATTAGTTTCAGCAACAAAGAAGTGATGGGATATACATAAATAGAACTCACTGTAGAGGAGATGCCACCACCAGTTGATGCGACATCCGTAAGCAGATAATTGAACGTTGTACCAATTGGGCCCCGTCCCCGTGTACACGATCAACGTAGCGACGAATCCGAGAACAATGGCGTACACTGGCGTCAATCTGCAGCGTAAAACACGTGACGTAATCCACTAAATGAATATTTTAATGAACAAAAAAAAACCGGAGATATCGATGGAGATAGAAGAAACCGATGTTGAATTTGCCCTTGTTGCGATCCAGTTCGGCCAGCAAAAGATAGCAGACGAGCAGACCGCCCACCAGCAAGAAGGTGTCAACCGAAATTGTGGCATTTGAAATGCCCTGGAACCACCACGTCATCGCATCCTAAATTCACGAAAGAACATTTCTTCAGTTAGACCAATTAACCATAGTTTGAATTGTTATATACTCACGTCATTGACCATGCTTGGATTCATCGAATTAGAAGCTGGGCCAATGATCCACGAATGTCCGATGACCACCCAGCAGGTGGACAGGACTCGTATGCCGTGAACGCAAGCCAAATTCGAAGGTGATTTCGTGCTTTTCATCGACAGCAATCGTCTTCCATTAGTTAATGCTGAGAAACAGTGTAAAACGTTAATAACATGGCCGTCTTTCTTGGAATCGAAAGGCTCGTTCAGTATCATCCTCCACGCATCGTGAACGGTTGCCATGACAACCAGCAATCCCAATGAGCTCAATACAACTCTGTGAAGATGAACAGACATTAGAAAATGTAAGAAGATCTTCAAAATGGATCTTTGTTTACATGACGGTAATGTCGGGTCCATCGAAAGAGGGCGGATCTTCGTCATCTGTAAAGCAGTACACTTCGTCCGTCACGGTCACGAGCGAGTAATTAGCGATGATGTAACTACCAACAAGCTCCGCAACGGCCTGGCCCAGGTCATCAGCGCTGCAAGACGATGGCAAACAGAAACTGATGCTAGGAAAAGCGTAGGCGAGTACGTCAGCCTTTGCCACTTTGGGTTCGACACGCCCCGCCGAAGGCGACAGGGCGCCCAGCAATTGTAACAACGTCACCAAGTTAGCGCTCCGTTCTTCATTATTGGTAGGCACTTGAGGATCAATGATGTCCGATTGCATAACTGGAGCCGCTTTGAAATAGGCCGTGCAGTACTGACCGGTGAAATTGGGACCGCGGACGGCCAGGCATTCATCGAACAACCCGTCGGCGTGAAAATTGCCCGATCCGTACAGTCCGATTGGGACTTTGCCGGAAGATTCCTTCACTAATTGAAATTGTTTATCAATTGATGATCGAGATCAAAGAAAATGCCACATTTACCGTTCATTCATCAACTTACTCTGCATAGCCCAGGAACGCCGGTAGAGATTGTGGACGTAATGGATACTATCCACCTGGCATTGGTGGCTGATGTTGCTGGCCACGGCCGTCGGGTACGAGGAGGACACCAGCCTAACCACTAAATCATGAAGCCACTGCTGGATCAAGTTCAATTGATCGCTTTCGTCCAACTCGTTTTCTTCCAGTTCAACCGTCTTCTCTTTCCACCACGATTGGAATGTTTGCTGACGAACGATCCCGCCCAGTCGGCTGACAGACTGGCCAGCAACACCAGCTTGACGACAGCAGTTGATACTCACGACAACAATGATTATTAATCGGCAACAGCTCTTCATTTTGTTCTTTCGTCTCTCCAATGACCAGCAAAAATCAGACACGTTGAACTCGATCACGTTCCAATGACTGTGACTACGGTCACCGCTTAACAAGCCATGAGACAATGATTGATTGGTTTCAATCGTTGATATTTATATACGTACAGTGCACCAACTTGCACCATAGTTCAAAATCAACACACACCAAAAAATACTGGACCCCCTAGTCGTTTGCTGATAATCGTATCGGATGGGAGACAAGATTACGTCACTTTGTCAATATGCACACACGTTCACATTTAACAAATAGTTTTTCATAAAAGATAGGAATCGCCTCCACAACTGCATTCCTCAAAACCTCAAATGGTTGAACGTTATTTGGGGGCCGTTGCTGATGGCTAAAAGGACCTTGTTAGAATCTATGGTTTTTCCTAGGCATTCCATCACTAATGTCCTTACATGACAAACAAATAATCTTTCGACAACTATAATTAACGATTGCTTCATGTTTCGGGCAGGAAAATGTTTGTCCTCATCCGTCAGAACAGCCCTGGAATAAACGTGGACGTGCTGGTTGATAATATAGAAAATGCAGATGTGTCATCGTGATCTAATCACTTCTCACGTTGGGGTTTTCACAATTAGGCTAGATATATCTCTGTATAATAGCTTGGTATATGTGTGTTTATCGATCGAACTCGTGGTTTTCCCACGAAAAATGATATCCCCATTGATTTCGTACACACGGCTCTATTTTTGATTGGTCAACACACGCGCAATTCGGAAATGTACACACATTCAAAAGTCAAATTCAGTAAGCCGAATTGTACGATGGAGTCGTCTGATAATAGTTGTTGCCTTCATATTTCGAGGTGCTGTAATAATTGGAATGATCGCTGTTGGATTGCCCGGCCGGCTCGTACGAGACATCCGCCCTGTAGCCGTTCTCGTCCGCTTCGTAGGTCACGATCTGTTTGCGACCGTCCGGCAAGTTAACGGTGTACTCTCCGCGAGTTAACTCGTTCTCGTGCGTCTCGCTACGCGATTGCTCGTTACCGAAATAATCATTGACGTTGAATTTGAATGCGTAATTGTGCCATCCCTGGTAATGAAAGAGAATCGAATTCATTTTGATCGGATTTGTTTGAATGGATTAATAAAGATTGAAGAAGTGATACTTACGTTGTCATCTCCTTCGTACTTCTCCGGATAATAAGAGGGCGTGGTGTAGGCTGTGGTGTGCTGACTCGGTTGGTAATACGTCGGTTGGGTGGTATAGCTTGGCTGGACCGTGTAAGGTTTGCTGGTGGTGTAAGCCGGAGCGGCGGAGTAGTAGGGTTTCGGGGTGGTGTAGTAAGGTGCTGAGGTGGTGTAGTAAGGTTTGGTTGTAGTGTAATAAGGAGCTGGGGTGGTGTAATAGGCTGCTGGGGTAGTATAATATTGTTTAGTGGTGGGGTAGTAAGGTTTGGCAGTGGTGTAGTGCGGCTTGGCTGTGGTGTAGTAAGTTGGCGGGTTGGCGTAATACGCTTTAACTGCGGGGTAGTAATTGATCGGCTGCTGGGGTAGTAGAAAGCCGTAGCTGCTGGACACTGGTCTGATTGCGCATAGCGCAGTTAAATAAACCTGAATTGAATAAAGAAAGTTGGTGTCAGGATAACCCATTTAGAAAAGATAAATTGAATAACCAGATAATGACTATACCAAAAGAGAGAGAAACATGATGCTGGATTGCAACTGTCTGTGATATGCTACTCTTCAACTGTGCACACTCAAAAGCTGACTGATGATCCTTTCCAATTCAAACGGTGTTTATATACAAGTCCGTCAAAACGAACAAACAAAGTGTGAAACAAAATGGCACAGAAATCCTTGAACTTCATCAGGGTACGCTCAGTCAAAAGTTAAATCCCGCAATTGTTCTTTATTCGTTAAAATTTACTGGGATTGTTTCCTATTGTGTATATACTATTTACTTCCATCATTTTCCATTGTAATGTTTTCAAATAGAACTATACATGCAATGCACTAAAGCCAATGGTTGTCTCAGAAGGCCGTATAGGGATTTCGACCAGGTACATTACCTGAAATACGATCGACTCATTATATCCTCGGACTATTTAAGCGGGTTTAAGTCTGTTTATTCCCCTATATAGTTAGGCATTACAAGGGCATGTGGAGCAATCGGAATCCCTCTTCTCCCACAGGTGTTCCCTGATGAGCAAATACAGGTATTTCAACGTTATAATTGGGGTAGTTTAAATGTTTCAAAATTCAGGTTTATTCGAGGGTATGGTTCGAAATGGCTGACATTCGCATGGTTTTACACTCGAGCCTCGACGTACGTAGAAAATGAAGTAATATCAGGTATGGCTTTAGGGACATCATAATTTCTTGGCGACAGGCCTAATTAGATAAGTTTCCAACAATCGCAACAATTTTGGTTTAAAAATTAGAATATCAAAGTTGCTCCTTTACGTTGTTTGTTAAATTACTTTTAGGTTTAGGAGCAAAGAAGAGTTTCTCCAAATTCAAGAAAGATGCCTCTAATGTAACAGCTGTCGCGAAAGCCAAACCAAAGCAAATGAGGAGAACGCCGAAACAAATGGTGAACTGTCCGAGCATCGTGTAATAGTACTGCTTCCTCAGTGCCGCGTAAAAGACGTTCAGGTAATCGTAGTGAATGAGGTAGACGCAGTAGGTCAACCGACCGAGCGGTACAAATCCCTTCCACGATAGAATTCGGTTAACGAAGCCTTGATTGACCATCCAAAATGTAATTAGTTTCCGCGCTGCTTTGATAGTTTTAGTGAATAGCATCGGTACCTCCATAGCCTCTGGAACAGGCGAAGATGATCCAACCAATGACGATACCCCAAGCGAACCGATGTAGAGGACCGTAGGTCATGCTGACGGCCGAACTGATTTCGGGAACTTGCGAACGATCGACGTAAGGTGTCAACCCGTAGATGATGGCTAACGCAACGATCGTAGACAATGTCCATCCTAAAGCTACTAATAACTAAAAGAGAGGACGTTTAAGGCCTCAGATGCATAATGTTCGTTCAAATTGGATTTACTTTGGCTAGTCGAACTTCTGATTGTTTGGTGACGTGCAAGTACCAGCCGAACCAGATGCCAACCAGGTACGGGGGAGCTCTAGTCCACGGTTTAACGTAGTAATGATTGAAATAATCAGCCGAAGTTGAAACATCGCCTCTAAAATCATGTGCAAAGAAGGATGAAACACGTGACTGAGTAGCTCAAAAAGGAATTATTCTATTTACACGCGAGTGAACATCAAAGTTGGCAACAGGTCGTAAACGGCGTAAGCGGCAAAGATGGACGCGAGACAGGCCATTGTAACAGTGGCCAACCAAACGAGGCCCACCTTCCTCCATCGCCAAAGCGGATAAACGAAAAGAGGGGCCACAACGAAGAGTTGCATATCCACCTCCAGGTACCATGTTTGGCCCATGCACTTTGTGTTCATATAAAAATAATGTTCTAGAAACCATTGAACGTGAACGCTCATTTGAATTGACTCACCGAAATGTCAGGATCGCCAGGAAACAAATTGGTGACTGTAAAAATGATTTTAAAATGCTGAGATGTTTGAACTTCAATTCAATTTTGCATCGTAAAAAAAAAACTAACTGTAGAGGAAGTGCTTCCACCATACGATGCGACATCCGTACGACGCCAAATTCACGCTGTACCAATTGGGACCGGTGCCCAGGTAAACCATCAGCGTGGCTACAAAGCCGAGGATGATGGCGTACACTGGCGTCAATCTCAAATAGCGATGAAGGTAATAGAGACCAACGTTGAATTTCCCGTTGTTGCGATCGAGTTCACGCAGCAAAAGGAAGGAAACCAACAGCCCACTCATCAAGAAAAACGTGTCAACTGAGACGGTGCCGTTAGCGAGGCTTTGCATTCCCCATGTGTAGGCGTCCTTCAAAAATGTTTTGAATCATATCATAATGAAATCGATTGACACACAGTGCTGCATCAGGACTAACCGTTTTAACCGCCCTGGGATTCATGGATTTGTAGGCACCTAAGATCCAGGTGTGTCCGATAACGACCCAACAGGTGGAGAAGAATCGAAGGCCGTGAATGCAGCCGAAATTATCGTTCGATGTCGATTGTTTCATCGACAAGATTTTACGGCCGTTGCTCAGTGCTGAGAAACAATGCAGAGAATTCACGAACGGCCCGTCCGTCTTGGAATCGAAATCAATTCCGAAATACATCCGCCAGGCTTCGTGAACAGTCGCTGACGTAACCAACAATCCAACAAGACTCAGCACAATTCTACACAAGGAAAACATTAAATGATTAACCAATGAATTATACTATAGATAATTTGAGTTAATTTACATGACTGTAATGTCGGGACCATCGAAAGTGGGATGATCTCTCTCTTCTTTGAAACAGTACTGTTCATCTGTCACGGTCACGATGGAATAATTACCAAAGACGTAAGGACCAACGAGTTGGGCAACGGCCTGTCCCAGGTCAGCAGCGCTGCAAGACGATGGCAAACAGAAACTGACGCTGGGCAAAACGTAAGTGCCAGAATCAGCACCGGATAATTTGGGTTCAACTCGTCCGGATCCTGAAATTTGACCTAAGATGCCGAAAAGCTGGAAAATTGTGATGAAATTGCTGCGGCTGTTCTCGTCAGGTGGGTCGGGCGGGACAAGTTCAGACTTGTCGACAAGCGCCGGTTTGAAGAAGACGCTACAGTATTGGCCGTCGAACGATGGCGCACGAACTGCCAGACATTCGTCAAACAATCCGTCGGCGTGAACATTCCCAGCTCCGAACAATCCCGGCGGTAATTGCCCACTTGATTCTTGCACTAATTGAATGGGTTATATTTAAACGTACGTGGAGGGTATAAAAATTAAACATTTTAAAACTTATACTCTGTAAGGCCCACAGGCTCCGATTTGCATAAAGACTGTGCACGTAATACTGGCTGTCTTCTAGACATCGTTGACTGATGTTGTTCGCAACGGCCGTAGGGAAGGAAGAGGATTTAAGCGCTGCCAACACGTTGTGAATGATGGATGATGCATCGTACGAGGTCCCGGTCTCTTCCAATTTCTTCGTGATCGCTTCACGCAACGTTTCCAACGATTCTTCGCCAGCTCCCATTGATGTGGCCAGATTCGCGAATTGCTGGGACTGACCTCCTGTCCATAACGAGCCAACGGTCAACACGACCATCCAGGTAGTTTGCATTTTGCAGCAGACAGGTGTAATGTGTGGAACGACTAATTGCCCGCACCGAGATCTATTTATATATACGTAAATGGTGTCTGTACCGGTATTGAACGGACTATCTCTTCTTTCGATATTGTCCCTTCTCATCTTGTTCGTTCTCTTTTCCCATATATTTAATCGTGAGCCTCTTATCGGAGAGCAAATGCATTGCACCAGCGGATGAAATTTCTTTCCCTCTACCCATCGCGTTCTTTTCAGATTTTTAAAGGTGCAAACTTCAAAGTTCGAGCCTCCATTAGTGTTTCAACTTGAGGTGAAATCCTATGTGATTAGTTTATTGATTTATGCATGGCTGCTGATAATTTTAGGCTCCAAATAACCGAAAACGTTTTATATTCGTTTACGGAAAACGGTTATAATAAGACGAAACAGGTTCCGGGAAGAAGACAGCACAGCAAGCTTCACTTTAGGATATAATACACTTTGAGGCCAAACTAAATAATAAAATAGAACAACAATAACGAGCACACTGGGAAAATAATTCATAGTCGAAAAAAGCCGGATGCTGATCTGCCAAGGCCAATATGAAGTTTAACTTAGTCCTACAGTCACAAACTTATATGCCTCTATGGCGCAATTGGCTAGCGCGTTCGGCTGTTAACCGGAAGGCTGGTGGTTCGAGCCCACCTAGGGGCGATAATATTTTATTTTTCAAAACAATAACTATAAATACGTTCTTAAAACAGGTACCCAACTTTATACGGAACGCCATTTAATCCCCTTGTTTTGTTTATTGACGTTCCCTCCGACCTAACTCAGAATTTATAACACAAAACAACGTTGTAAAATCTTTTTATTTAACTATTCCATTTGGTTGACTTAATAGCAGCTTATATAGTTTAAATCCACCTGGCCTTATCGTCACATGACGCAGAGGCCGTCCATTGGGCACGATAAATAATTAAATTTTTTTTTTTTTTTTTTTTTTTTTTTTTTCGTTGTAGCTATATTTACGCTCGCCATTGAACGCTTGAAAGTAAGGCTCGTCGTGCTAAGAATCAGGCCATTTTGGGCGTCATTATCTTACGTCGTATACAGCCCAGAATGGATTGCATCCACTGTTAAAAAACGGTATTTTAAAAGTGGTTTTTATTTTCGAAAAAAAGGTGATTTTTCACCCGAAAAAAACAATGTGGGTTTTAACGGGGTTGTCCATCAGACAATGGTGTTCGCGAACTAATAAATGGTGCAGCTACCCCGAAAAGGGGCTCTGTTAATTGTTTATATTTTAATGAGCGTAGCGTTAGACATTTAAAAATTGTTCGTCTGTTTTGTGTTTTGACTTTGAACTTGTGAGTTCCAGATTTGCTGCATCATGGATTTTCAACTTGAGAATATTGGTATACCATATTAATCCCGATTAATATATATGAATAATAATAACCATATAATCCCCACCCGATTACCCGACTTCTGCCCCGGATCTTACCCAGACATTTTATTTAAGTTCAAAATTCGGAAAATTCTTCATGTTTTTCATGTCTTTCTCATTTAGCGCCACAGATGCGCCATTTTTTCAAGATGCCGCCGGGGCTATCGGTTTCACCGGGTATTTTGAAGAACTCGAAAAAGTACCTACCCGGGTCGCAACCGATCGGCCATTTTTGGGTAGGTCAGTGCGGTTTTTGGGGGTAGGTATCGAGGCCGAGCCCTAATTGTCAATAATCACCAAAACCATATTTCACTGTATGGCAACGTCAATGTGTTCAACTATAACCTACGGGAATTCTTGAAAATCAGTCGGCCATTGATAGCTACACTGTCTACATGCTTTCATTGTCCAACCTAAAGTTCAGTTTTCTATTTAAAACGTGGAAAGTAACTCTCAGTAACCCTAAAAATGGTAGATTCAGATCGTAAAAATGTTATTGTAGTGCTTGAATCTAAAGGAGACGAGGATTCAGATGATAATTTTGAGATTGGTTTTTCTAATGAAAATGGAAAGTATTCAGTTCTTGCTTTGATAAAAAAAAAAAAAAAGCCAAGAGTGAAAGAGTGCAAAATTCATTAAAGGATCGTGACTTAGTCTTTAAAAGACAAAGGGACATTAAAGAAGGTGTATGGGTTGTTGTGAGGGGGGATTCGCCAGTTAAGTCTGGTTCAATAATTAAATGCACTTTCAAAACCTCAGCCAAAAGGTCTTCCTTTGCTGCTACAACAGGTATTTACAATCGAAAATTGATAAAATTATGAAGCTAAGTAAATACAGTGCAGATTACTTGTTAATTATTATAGATGCTGCAGTTATGGATCCTTCTTCTATGCCTCTTGTTTCAAATGGTAAGAATGTTTTTTAAAAATAATTAAACATTAACATTTAATCAAAATTTTATCACTTCCCAGATGAATTTATAAAAGAATTGGTAGTTAAAAATGTGTCTACTCCTGTTACTATATATGGTATATATGTTTTAAAATAGATTTAATATAAAATTTTCTTTCAGCTAATGTAAATTTTTTAGATCACTCTTCCAAAAATGTCTCCACTTATGACATTTCACATGGTACTTAAATTCATGAAATTGGTTGATGATGTAATTATGTTTTATAATTTTTTTTATTTTTTTCAGATAATTTTTTTGTTCTTCCACAAGAATTGGTTGCTGAAAATGCTTTTTCTCATTCCTTGCGAGGTATATCTGGTTTATGAAAATAAGTTTTTAATTTCAACATAACTTCATTTGTCTTAAAAGATGCCTCTGAAGGAAACTGTGTGTTAGACAATTCAGAAACAAGTACTGATATCGTCGACAGCAGCTGTGATGACCATGCCCAAAATATTAGAAGCGTTGCGAAAAACCTAAAGAAAAGAAAATTGTGTTTCAATCGCGGAATCCACCCTCAAAGACAACGTGTCTGACAACTGCTGTACTGAAAGAAAGACGAGAACCAATTCAGTGCACACTGCCAGCCAATTTCAACTTCACCCAATTGATTTGATTGTTATTGCATGGTTCAATGTGCTCGCCTTAATTTGTTAACAAAGAAGACATTAATAATAAAGATATGTTCAGTTTTAATTATACGTTTTTATTTTAATTATTTTTGAATCCTCGCCATTGAACGCTTGAAAGTGAGGCTCATGGTTTCAATTTTACCGAAAGAATTTATCTTTATTTAGGTTTTATTTTAACCAGTTTTGGGCGTCTATTTCATCTTACGTCGTATAAATGCCCAGAGTGGATTGAATCAACAACATTCAAGAGGATGTTACTTGAATACCTATACGATGATGCTTTCACCTTAAAAAAAAACCCCAATCTTTGTAGTAAACGATGTGAAAAGATGAGTTATATTCGGCCAGTGTTTCTCTATACCAAATCCGAAATAGAAACGGAAATCTGAGGCTCACGATGCGATAAGCGTAGTTTGTTGCGGACACAAATCGATTCCGAGATAGGAGGCCTTGAACAATGTTCTCAAAAGTGTTTATATACTTTATGTTCAGCAATTGATGCGTAGCCCTACTTTAGTCAACAACTCGTTCTCGGATTGTGTCGATGGTTTTATTTTTGTCTACACGATCATTATAATATCGCTACTACTAATAATCAAAAGTTAACTATCCTGAGTTTGTTGAGAAATGCATAACAACGTCAACAACACCATGGGTAGGGCCAATCCGTACGGAATCGTTGGGCAACCAGTGGCGATGGGTCCTGCAAACACCCTCAATTACAACATCGGCAAGAAATCGACTACCATCCGCGCTTTTTCAATTATCAGCATCGTTTTGGGTGTCCTCTCCATTGCTATCCAGGTAATTTCTCGTGGCTTGGTTTTGTGTATGCAAATGTTGATAATCGTTCCGTCTGTCATTGCAATTCCTTCATCTTCAAATTGAAATTTTAAAATTGGATTTTTTTTTAACATGACATTAAGATTGCGGCGTTAGTATTCTATGTTATCTCCATCTACTGCGCTGTAAATTTACCGTTTGATGTTATCGGTCATGGAATCTGGTGCGGAGCGTTCTACTTGACGGCCGGCAGCTTAGGAATGGCTGCCTGTAGAAAATTGACGAGATCACTGTAAACAAAGTTTACAAACATATCTCCTTTAATTATTATTATTTTTTTAATTTCTCAATTTGATTGAAAAACAGTTTGATTGCGACCGTAGTAATGTCCGCGATATCAATCGCCGGTGCCATCGTCGCATCTACACTGTCCGGAATGGCGGCAGGCTATGGCTTCGACAATGGTGACTACAATGGCGACTACATCTACAATTATAGCATTTCATACAATCAAACATCATCAAATTCATCCTCATGTATGATTTTTCATTTATACATAATCCTCATTCTGCCATAACATTGGAGATATCCCTGGCTAATATCTCTGAATTCTCTGAGTCTAACTTTGATGTTCTCTTTCTCGGTTGGATGATTTATATTGACAGGTGACGTGTGGCTCGGCCTGGAATGGACCCTATTTTCTATAAGCATATTGGCTTTCATGAACTCAATTGCTCTAGTATCCTTAGCATCAGTTCCTCTCTGTTGTGGCGGACGTAATAAAGGCCCACAAGGAAACACTGTATGTAACACGTTGATCTGCGCTGAGACTGTGTTTTGATCTAACCGTTTTACACCAAAACTTATGGTGGGGCATGAATGTTAACTATAATGTTCTATTACAGAATTTTACCATTGGGGTTGGAAGCAATCAACAACCAATGTATTATCAGCCACAACCGATGTATTCAGCGGCTCAACAGCATCCGAATGTTCAGCAGGCCTATTATCCACAGCAGCAACAGTTTCAATTTTTTCAACCCAATTCGGGAGTCTTCAATGTACCCCAGCAACAACAACAGCCGACGCGGCATTCGCAACTACTGCAACAACAACAATCGCAGCAGAAACAGCCGGAACTACCGCGGTTGGCCACCAGCCAACGCCAAAACCAGTCCTTAAAATCTAAATAGTTGAAAGAGGCCAGCTACATGCTGAAGAAAACTAACCCAACCATTTGAAACAATCGAGTGCAGAACTGGGCTTGTTATTGACACAACGTTAAATGCATATCAACTTGGAAGATTTGAAATAATATAAACCCCATATATCAACCAATCAAAGTTTATTTTATTGAGCTCTCCGTTAGTAATATGCAAGCCACGAACCCGGTTATTTCATCAATTCAAATGAACGTGAATTTTTCTGGAAGCAAAAATTAATTTAAATGGCCTGATTTGTTTTGACGTTGTGAAGTCTTTTCTATTTTAACAATTCCATTTAGTTAACTTCTAACTATATCTTCCTCCTTTCATCTTCAACTATAGATTATTTGGTCCGAAATCACGGTAAACAAGCTCCGGAGGTTGCCAACTTTATTGCGTCTCAAATTTGTTGACGAACTTCTCGGGGTATATAAGTCCACAATATGCAGAAGCTCTAAAAAGTTTTGGGAACTTTTTTGTTTTAAAGTTTCGATAGTACAGTCCAACTTCTTTTTAAGATTGTCTTCAGAATTGGGATTTTAAAAAAATTAAGCCAACGTAGAAACTTTGAAAAACACCGGAAATCTTGTTATCCGCGGAGAAATGAGCACAACATTTCAGCTTGATTGCGACGAATCAATAGCATTGAAACTTGGAGCAGCGTATATACGGACACAAGACTGCTAAAAGCTGATAAAAGAAAAGGGTTTACTTACAAACGGTGAATCCTTGCAGTTCACTGCTGCGTGGCACATCAGCCAAGATCCTCTGCCGATCTATTTCCAGTATAGTCCCTCAGTGTCGTTTACCCCATTTAAAATCCGACCCTTTTCATCCGGGGATTTTAGTTGACTCGTTATACTGACTTTGTAAATGTGGGAGATGACACCCGCCGTCAATCTCAAATCAAATTGTAACGTCGATTACCCCGGAATGCGAGTGTTACCCATCAGGATGTGCTCCGTGTTTTGCATTCTCTGCGGGATCACGTCCATCAGCACACAGGTAAGCAAACACCCCCAAAACCGCTTCATTATGACAATTAAATATTTAAACACGTAACCAACTTGTCTACAACAATCATCCAGACGGCCGCTTTAGCCATTTTCTTGGAGACATTTGATCGTCATTACGTCAACTTCCCTTCGGACTTTGTCGGTCCCGGTATTTGGGGTGGATCGTTCGATGTAATCGCTGGCTGTTTGGGCATTGCTGTAACTTACGCGAGGAAAAAGACGCTGTAAATATTTACGGAGAACGCCTACATTTGAAACACACGCAATTTCATTCAATTTATTTGACAGGCTCGTTTCGACTGTTGTGATGGCGGCCGTATCGATTTTCGCTTCGTTCTCAACGTCTTTACTGTCAGCCGGGGCGGCTTCGTTAGGCGTTTACAGCTCTTGCTACAGAAAATTCGGATACTCTAATTCGATATGTATAATATAACAATGAATTGATGCAATTCGCTGATATTTGCTGCATATTCAGAGGCTGAAACATGTTCATCCACAGGTGACACATGGCTGGAGTTGCAATGGGCGTCAATGAGCTGTGGCATTTTAGCCTTGATCAGCTCAATAGTCCTCGTCATCCTGACATCAGGATCTCTTTGTACTTGTTGCAGGAAGCATAATAGTATCGTAGACATGGTAAACGACATTGTTTAATATGGAACTATCACACATTACGTTATGTCTCTTGCTGATGTGTCTTGTTTTGAATCTCCCATCACGCGAACGACTTGGAAATCCATGATGCGATTGCACATCAGACGGCGGCGTTCCAAGGGACATACGTCGGTCAGCCGATTCCAGATCATCAATTGCAGTAGAAACATGACATAACATTAAATATACCCTGTAGAACAAAAAGAATGGCTGTAATACATCCAATTAAGTCATGTCTAGTGCTCTTCTTTCCACAGGCCGGCTGGAACACAAGACGTTTTGCCATACATTTCCATTGCGCAGCCATTAACAAAGAGCTTGGCAACTGAAACCTTTTCTACATCATTTTTAATTCTTAGAAAAAAAAAATAATCTCTGGTGTATGCCATATATACGTTCGCCTTTCGTGTTCCAAGCAGCTTGCGATTGTCGACGGATAGACGACCGTCTTATATTGGCTAGTCCCTTTGAAATATTTACGAATAGTCAGCTGAACCTACACCCCGGTGAAGGCAACAAATTGAATTGCATCTAATTTTTACTCTCGTTTCGAACGTGACAAACACAGCAAGCTGCGGCTTTTGATACAAAGCTTTAAAAATGGCGCGAGGTACGAATTTCAAGGCAACTTCTAGCGGTGATTACCCCAACATGAAAGTGAAACACATCCGGATTTTTGCTGCCATTTGCATTGCCAGTGGCATCGTCTCCATTCTTTTGCAGGTATATATAAATCATCGTCACAGCGAGAAAGCTTAATTGCCGAGTTAATAGTCTTACTTTGATTGTATTCGATTTTTAAATGTTTTTTTTTTTTTAAATAAAATTTAGTTTGTCGCCATATTGATGGTCATAGCGAATAATGAATATAGTAACAACTTTCCTTCCGACAACATTGGCTGCGGAATTTGGGCTGGAGTGCTTTATTTGATAGCTGGAAGCTTGGGCGTGGCTGTCACTAAAACGAAGAAAAAAAGGCTGTAAGTATCGCAGATGGAGCCACACACCTTGACAAAAAAAAAAACAAACAAGACATTCATATTCATTTTCAGGCTTGTCGCTGTTGTGGTGGTATCGTCCTTATCGATTTTCGCGTCGATCGTAACCTTCATACTGTCAAGCGGTGTGGCTATCTTCGGTGGTTATAGATCTTGCTTATGGCGTTTTGGATACACGATATGTACGTGAGGCCTTGTTATTGTCGTCCAATAGAAACAAGTTGATTAACAATTTCGATTTTGTTACGTGGTAGGTAACGCATGGCTGGGATTGGAATGGACAATAGTGACGTGTAGCATCTTAGCTCTCATCAGCTCCATAGCCCTGCTGATCCTGGCATCTGGATCTCTATGCACTTGCTGCAGAAAGCATGAAATGGTAATATGGCTCGTTGATTGTTCATGAATATAAGAGATATAACAGGGTAATTGCTAAACGATGTCTCTCTTATATAACACGATGTATTCTATGTGTGGATTGCGATTCGGAATCATGAAGAGAGATCCTTTCTCGTACATTGAAGCCACGAACGTCGGAGAGCGAATGGCACATCGTCAACTGCAATTCGACGATGACTTGTAGAACAAGCAAAACTGCAGAGAACAAAATCGATATACGTTTTGAATCCGTTTGTCATGCATTGTTCATGTAGAGCCATTGTTTCCACGTATAACACTTGATACAGTAACGCTTTGGATTATGCCAACACCGAAATCAAACTCGCCTTTGACGATTTCAGTTGTTTGGTCCCAATCAAATGTCAATTGAGCTGGGACCGTTGTTCGCAACGATTTAGGCATCATGCAGATGCAGCTGTTCATTTCTTTTGGCATTTGCTACCTGCAAAAACCCTCTCTTCCATTTTTATTCTTAGAAAAGAGAGATGAAAGGGAAAGACTCGGCATAAATGATGCTAAAGTGTGTTGCATATACGTCTTCACTTTGTGTGCTATCTATAGCATCAATTGAGCTTAAAAAACAGGTTTTGCCAGTTGGAAAGTCAACGTATATTTCCATATTTTTTAATCGTCGACGAACAGACGATCGTCCGTGGACATCATCTACTTTCGCCAAAGACAGACGACGTCCTCCACTTCATGGACAGCTTCAGAGAGTAGCAGACATTCAAATCAGGAACAATTAGTTGTGAAAAGCAGCACTTTAGAATTGAATTGCGTTTCGTTTCTAACGTTATAATGTAACAACAACAACAATGAAAGTGAAATCCATCAGAGTTGTTTCTTCCATTTGCATGATCTGTGGCATTGCATCCATTGGTATCCAGGTACGTCATCATTCTATAACCTTAATTCAGAACATGTTTCATTTTCCAGTGATTGAAAAACCTCAGATCGCCGCCATAACGATATTCTTAGCGAAATTCGGTTATTACTACATTACCTTCACGTCCGATGTTGTTGGCTACGGCATTTGGGGTGGAGCCCTCAATTTGATTGCCGGATGTTTGGGCATCGCCCTCACCTACGTGAATGACAAGTCGCTGTAAATATCTCACCTGACGAAGAAACCGCAGACGTTGCAGAATCAAAACAAAACTTTTGTGCATCTCAAACCTTTCAGACTTGTCGCCGTTGTGGTTGTGGCGTCCTTATCGATCCTCGCATCGTTCCTAATTTCTTTACTGTCAGCTTTAGCCGCTTCTTTAGGCTTTTACAGCTCATGCTTATGGCTATTTGAATATTCAACATGTACGTATGGGATGTAGTGTGTACTTAATTATATATTCAAATTGATGGTGGTTTTGATTCGTATAGGTGACACATGGCTACGACTGGAATGGTCACTGATGGCATGTGGCATTTTAGCTTTCATCAGTTCCACAGCTCTCGTCATCCTGGCATCTCAATCTCTCTGCACTTGCTGTGTGAAACAAAATAGTAGCGCAGACAAGGTAATATAATTGTGAATATGCTAAAGATACGGAATAACATTCAAGAATTATGTCTTGTTTCATTTCCTATATATTCTGCGTGATCCGAATGTCCGGCTCCGTTTCCCGATCTCGTTAACAAACGCCATCTCGCGTGCAAATGGCGAAACGACTGTCCGTATGCAAATTGCATTCCGCAGGCAGAGACTTTCAAAGTGATGGAGATCGATTAGCAACTATATAGCTGAACATCATCTTACATTCCAAGATAATAATGATACGCAAATGAATTGCGTTTGCATGTCCGTGTTTGAGCCATGTCCATGTTAATTCTATTGTTAGTGATCGTCACGTTAAATACTTTTCAAAATCAACACGACCGATGGAAAAATCGAGATGTTTTTTTGTTATCCATGTCGGAGAGAAAACCGGTTCTAAAACCCGATTTTGGGAGAATGAGGAAAACTGTGTGTAAAAAAATTTTAACAATTATAGGAATGAATATGTCTTTACAAGATCTATCTAATTATGTAAAAATATTGCTTACAAAACAATAATTGGGAAAGTAAACCGCTTCGCCCTATTTCAGGTAGGTCGCTGCGGTTAATCGGGTCGAGGTACCCCTCCCCCTAATACTACTGAATTTTTCAATAATTTTTTGCGGGAGAACTATAAGACCAAAATAAATAAATGTTACAGAAATTGATAGCTCCTGATAAGAGCTATGTATTTCTGTAAAAAAATAACATAATTTTCATAAACAAAAAAATTTTGGAAAACAAGTTGTTTGTACTTTTTTTCGCTCTAGATATATACTACATCCAACACATTTCAAGTAGCAATTTTCATTTTAATAAAAACTTTTTTGTGTAAAATATTTTTTTATATATTATATAGAAATCACCGGAATTCCGGGTGGTGACCTCGGTGATAACAAGGTTTAAACGAGGAAAGGGTTCAATAACTTCTGTTGAAAATCCGTCCTTGAAGTGCCGGTAACGGCCGCTTGTGGTGCGAGTGTCCCACGTTCGCAGGGTGGACTTCTATCTGCAACCATCTGTGCGTTGCATTCATCACGTTTGCAACGCTTTTCATCATCGAGTTGAAAAATATCGTTACTGTCGCGCGCGAATCATTAGTCGTTTTGGTCGGTACATTTGGCTTGCCATAAATCTAACGTTTACAATGTGATAAGCGCATTTTGTTGGGGAGACGAACTAATTCCGTGATATAAGGTCTACAGGAGGCCTTGCACAATGATTACAACAGTGCTCATATTCAGCAATTTATGAGTAGCCCGTCTTTAGTCACTAATAACTCGTTCTCGGATTGTGTCGATGGTTTTATTTTGTCTACAATCATTATAATATCGTTACTACTAATAATCAAAAGTTAACTATCCTGACTTTGTTGAGAAATGCATAACAACTTCAGCAACACCATGGGTGGGCCCAATCCACCGGGAATCGTTTGGCAACCAGTGACGATGGCTCCTGCGAACACCACCAACTACAACATCGGCAAGAAATCGACTGACTTCCGCGATGTTTCAATTATCAGCATCGTTTTGGGTGTCCTCTCCATTGCTATCCAGGTAATTTCTCGTGGCTTGGTTTTGTGTATGCAAATGTGATAATCTTTCTGTCTGTCATTGCAATTCATTGCTCTTCAAAATAAATTTTGTAAAATGATTGTTTTTTAATGTGACATTGAGATTGCGGCGTTAGTGATCTACGTTACCTCCATCTACAGCTATGTATATTACCCGTTCGACGTTCTGGGATATGGAATCTGGTGCGGAGCGTGCTACTTGTCGGCCGGTAGCTTGGGCGTGGCTGCCTATAGAAAATTGACGAGATCACTGTAAACAAAGTTTACAAACATATATCCTTTTATTTATTTATTTATTTTTATTTAACAATTTATTTCAAAAACAGTTTGATTAAAACCGTAGGAGTGTCCGCGATAACAGTCGCCTTTGCCATCTTCGCATCTACACTGTCTGGATTAACGGCAAGCGATGGCTTCTCCAATCGCTGCTATAACGTTAACGGTCGAGACCTATGTATGATTTTCCATTGATATATAATAATCCTCATTGTCTGTGATAACAGTGGATATTCATGACTAATTCTTTCGAATTACGTGAGTCTAACTTTGATGTTCTCTTTCTCGGTTTGATGATTTATATTGACAGGTGACGCGTGGCTCGCCCTGGAATGGACCCTATTCTCTATCAGCATATTGGCTTTCATGAACTCAATTGCTCTAGTATCCTTAGCATCAGTGCCCCTCTGTTGTGGTGGACGTAATAACGGCCCACAAGGAAACACTGTATGTAACACGTTGATCTGCGCTGAGACTGTGTTTTGATCTAACCGTTTTACACCAAAACTTATGGTGGTGCATGAATGTTAACTATAATGTTCTATTACAGAATTTTACCATTGGGGTTGGAAGCAATCAACAACCAATGTATTATCAGCCACAACCGATGTATTCAGCGGCTCAACAGCATCCGAATGTTCAGCAGGCCTATTATCCACAGCAGCAACAGTTTCAATTTTTTCAACCCAATTCGGGAGTCTTCAATGTACCCCAGCAACAACAACAGCCAACGCGGCATTCGCAACTACTGCAACAACAATAATCGCCGCAGAAACAGCCGGAACTACCGCGGTTGGCCACCAGCCACCGCTAAATTAGTCGTTATAATCTAAACAGTTGAATGCCCAGCTACATGCTGAAGAAAACTAACCCAACCATTTGAAACAATCGAGTGCAGAACTGGGCTTGTTATTGACACAACGTTAAATGCATATCAACTTGGAAGATTTTAAATAATATAAACCCCATATATCAACCAATCAAAGTGTGTGTTATTGAGCTCTCCGTTAGTATGCAAGCCATGAACCCAGTTATTTCATCAATTCAAATGAACTTGAATTTTTCTGGAAGCAAAAATGATTTAAATGGTCTGATTTGTTTTGACGTTGTGAAGTCTTTTCTATTTTAACAATTCCATTTAGTTAACTTTTAACTATATCTTCCTCCTTTCATCTTCAACTATAGAATATTCGGTCCGAAATCACGGTAAACAAGCTCCGGAAGTTGCCAACTTTATTGCGTCTCAAATTTGTTGACGAACTTCTCGTGGTATATAAGTCCACAATATGCAAAAGCTCTAAAAAGTTTTGGGATCTTTTTTGTTTTAATGTGTATCATGCCATTTCCATGATCTGTGGCATTGCGTCCATTGGTATCCAGGTACGTCATCATTCTATAACCTTAATTCAGAACATGTTTAATTTTCCAGTGATTGAAAAACCTCAGATCGCCGCCATAACGATATTCTTAGCGAAATTCGGTTATTACTACATTACCTTCACGTCCGATGTTGTTGGCTACGGCATTTGGGGTGGAGCCCTCAATTTGATTGCCGGATGTTTGGGCATCGCCCTCACCTACGTGAATGACAAGTCGCTGTAAATATCTCACCTGACGAAGAAACCGCAGACGATGCAAAATCAAAACAAAATTTTTGTGCATCTCAAACCTTTCAGACTTGTCGCCGTTGTGGTTGTGGCGTCCTTATCGATCCTCGCATCGTTCCTAATTTCTTAACTGTCAGCTTTAGCCGCTTCTTTAGGCTTTTACAGCTCATGCTTATGGCTATTTGAATATTCAACATGTACGTATGTGATGTAGTGTGTACTTAATTATATATTCAAATTGATGGTGGTTTTGATTCGTATAGGTGACACATGGCTACGACTGGAATGGTCACTGATGGCATGTGGCATTTTAGCTTTCATCAGTTCCACAGCTCTCGTCATCCTGGCATCTCAATCTCTCTGCACTTGCTGTGTGAATCATAATAGTAGTGCAGACAAGGTAATATAATTGTGAATATGCTACAGATAAGGAATAACATTCAAGAATTATGTCTTGTTTCATTTCCTATATATTCTGCGTGATCCGAATGTCCGGCTCCGTTTCCCGATCTCGTTAACAAACGCCATCTCGCGTGCAAATGGCGAAATGAATGTCCGTATGCAAATTGCATTCCGCAGGCAGAGACTTTCAAAGTGATGGAGATCGATTAGCAACTATAGCTGAACATCAGCTTACATTCCAAGATAATAATGATACGCAAATGAATTGCGTTTGCACGTCCGTGTTTGAGCCATGTCCATGTTAATTCTATTGTTAGTGATCGTCACGTTAAATACTTTTCAAAATCAACACGACCGATGGAAAAATCGAGATGTTTTTTTGTTATCCATATAAAGGAAGTTGATAATGTGAAGGCTTAGATTCATCGACCGACGCTGATAACTGGTTGATTTCATCACAGGCTATATGAATATCTACTTGATCTAACGCGCACTGTACATGTGCAAGTTTTAGATAAGAAATTAGAGCTGATTGAATATTTTGAGCTACAGCTCATATCGCCGTTCTCTCCCATTTTTCTTGTTTGCTTTGTTTGTCTTTTTCTGTCTGTTCTTTGCACCAGGCCGCAATGACGTTGTCATATCGTGCTATAGATGATACATATATACTGAAAGAGGAAATGAAATGAAGGTCATTTTTGCGTGATTATCAAGTCGAGTAAACTATTATTTTTGTTCACGCGTAACGTCTTTGTTGTTGGCAAACGTTACGTGACCACACAAACGCGTGGAGATCCTCTTTTCCCCCGCCAAAAAAAAAAAACGATTTCAAATCGGGAATGAAACCAGTTTTAGTCGTCATCTTTTCAGTGTTTTCCATCATCTTTGGATTCGGATCTGTCGGCCTACAGGTAAAAACAAATCCATCATTTCAATGAGCGATGTTTATTGTTGTAATATAACAAAGAAATTGAACAGCTGGCCGCTTTGATATTGTACACGAGAATCAGTAACTATGTTGTGCTCGGCTACGATGTCGTCGCCCACGGAATCTGGTGCGGTTTCATTTACATCGGCGCCGGAAGTCAGGGACTGTATTCCTCGTACAACCAACCGAAAGCGTAATGAATAATTTCAAGGATTATAGCTACTTATAAGCCGATAAAACAAGAGTATATATACACATTCATTCTCAAATTGCAGTCTGTTCATGACGGTAGTGACCGCAGGCGTCGCAGTTTGCGGAGCCATTGTTGCAGCCACTCTGTCCGGTTTGGTAGCCTCTTCCGGATTCTCTTACGCTTGCGATGCTTACCATTATTCAAGCTCATGTAATTATACAACATTTTAAAAACAATTAAAGCTTATTAGGGATTGCTGAAGATGCAATTGACGACAGGTTTACCGTGGCTCGATCTCGAATGGGCCCTGATGGGCATCAGCATCTTGGCGGGCATCAACAATTTAATTTTGATGTACTACGCCAATGTTGCACGTCATTCCGACAAGTGCCGCGGGAGAAATCACCACATTAGAGTAAGAGTTTTTTTTATTTGTAAGGCAATTCAATTTGATGAGCATAGGTTAAATGTATATTGCTATTCTATCCGAACAGAGTGACAGTCATTCAGAATCGCCTGGTCCTTACGTCATTCACGACCGGAGGCATCAGCAGCCCCAGAACGTTGTAACATCCGACATTTAATATCGCTCTTCTATTCGTTTGTTTTTGTTGCTGTACATTTCATATTTTATTCGCAAATGATATTCACAATGGTGTAAATATATAGAACATGACAACTTCACAATTCAAAATGTTAAGACAAACATTTGACTATAAATGAATTGGGTTGAATTGCGAATAATGTGCAAAATACATTGTTCATCGGTGTATATTCATATTTCATATTATTTAAAAGTGTTCACTTTTTTAAATTGTTGTGCCTTTAGGGCAATTGAAGGAGAATAGATAAGGCTGTGTGTCGAAAGAACTAACACTATTGAGCACACAAGGACTATATACTAAAGTTTAAATCAGCCTGTCCTTATCGCCACAGGACGCAAAGGGCGTCCATTGGACACAGCCGGTCTTAATCAACTGTCAAATAGCTTATCATTTCCATTTTCTGTTACGTGCGTTCCAATTTTGTTTGTTGGTTTTTCTTGATCGTATAATGCCGACGCCCGCCGTTGAACGCTTGGAGAGTGACGTTCGTTGTTTAAAGAATCAGATGATTCATTCTGCTTGGACGTCATTATCTTACGTGGTATACAGCCCAGTGCGGATTGCATCAACAACATTCATGTATACGTTGATGCTTTCGCCTTAAAAAAAAACCCCAATCTTTGTAAACGGTGTGAAAAGATGAGTTATTCGGCCAGTGTTTCTCTAAACCAAATCGAAACGGAAATCTAACGTTTACAATGTGATAAGCGCATTATGTTGGGGAGACGAACTGATTCCGTGATATAAGGTCTACAGGAGGCCTTGAACAACGATTACAACAGTGCTCATATTCAGCAATTTATGAGTAGCCCGTCTTTAGTCACTAATAACTCGTTCTCGGATTGTGTCGATGGTTTTATTTTGTCTACAATCATTATAATATCGTTACGACTAATAATCAAAAGTTGAACTCTTTAGTTTGTTTAAGAAATGCATAACAACTTCAGCAACACCATGGGTGGGCCCAATCCACCGGGAATCGTTTGGCAACCAGTGACGATGGCTCCTGCAAACATCGCCAACTACAACATCGGCAAGAAATCGACTACCCTCCGCGCTGTTTCAAATATCAGCATCATTTTGGGTGTCCTCTCCATTGCTATCCAGGTAATTTCTCGTGGCTTGGTTTTGTGTATGCAAATGTATTCGTCTGTCATTGCAATTCATTGCTCTTCGAATTGAATTTTGTAAAATGATTGTTTTTTTAATGTGACATTGAGATTGCGGCGTTAGTGATCTACGCTACCTCCATCTACAACTATGTATATTTACCGTGGGATGTTATCGGTCATGGAATCTGGTGCGGAGCGTTCTACTTGACGGCCGGTAGCTTAGGCGTGGCTGCCTGTAGAAAATTGGCGAGATCACTGTAAACAAAGTTTACAAACATATCTCCTTTAATTTATTTTTTTATTTTTATTTAACAATTTATTTCAAAAACAGTTTGATTGCGACCGTAGTAATGTCCGCGATATCAGTCGCCGGTGCCATCGTCGCATCTACACTGTCTGGATTAGCGGCAATCGATGGCGTCTCCTATCGTTGCTACGTTTACAGTCCATACTATGTATCAGACTCAGACCTATGTATGATTTTCCATTGATATATGATAATCCTCATTGTCTGTGATAACTGGATATTCATAACTAATTCTTTCGAATTACGTGAGTCTAACTTTGATGTTCTCTTTCTCGGTTGGATGATTTATATTGACAGGTGACGCGTGGCTCGGCCTGGAATGGACCCTATTTTCTATCAGCATATTGGCTTTCATGAACTCAATTGCTCTAGTATCCTTAGCATCAGTTTCTCTATGTTGTGGCGGACGTAATAAAGACCCACAAGGAAACACTGTATGTAACACGTTGATCTGCGCTGACACTGTGTTTTGATCTAACCGTTTTACACCAAAACTTATGGTGGGGCATGAATGTTAACTATAATGTTATATTACAGAATTTTACCATTGGGGTTGGAAGCAATCAACAACCAATGTATTATCAGCCACAACCGATGTATTCAGCGGCTCAACAGCATCCGAATGTTCAGCAGGCCTATTATCCACAGCAGCAACAGTTTCAATTTTTTCAACCCAATTCGGAAGTCTTCAATGTACCCCAGCAACAACAACAGCCGACGCGGCATTCGCAACTACTGCAACAACAACAATCGCAGCAGAAACAGCCGGAACTACCGCGGTTGGCCACCAGCCAACGCCAAAATCAGTCGTTACAATCTGAACAGTTCAATGCCCAGCCATATACTGAACAAAACTAACCCAACCGTTTGAAAGAATCGAGTGCAGAACTGAGCTTGTTATTAACATAACAATAAATGAATATAAACTTATAAAACTTTTAATACAACCCCATATCACCAATCACAGTGTATATGTTATTTAGCTCTCCGTTGGTACAAAACATTCGCAAAGCCACAAACCCAGTTATTTCATCAATTTCAAACGAAAAAGATTTTTTTTTTTTTTGAAGCAAAAATGATTTATTTGTCATATGATTATTTATTTAAACAGTTTGTAGATGCTAAGCCTCTATGGCGCAATTGGCTAGCGCGTTCGGCTGTTAACCGGAAGGCTGGTGGTTCGAGCCCACCTAGGGGCGGCTTGATTCTTTTATTTTTATAATACGTCAATAAATTTTTATCTCGTAAAATAGAATAAGACTTTATTAGCATGAATAATTTAAATAAGACAACCGCTCTATACGTGAATGTAAAACTACACTTTCAGTGAAGAAATCCTTAATAGGATTCGGCCAGTTTGGGTAGAGTGGGGAGAACGCGGGCGATCTCTTCCGGAATGGGGGGAGGTGTAGGCAAGTGGTCACCTTTAGGTTGGAATCCCTTCTCATCAGCAACCCAGGACAGTGTGATCTTCTGGCCTTCCGGCGAAGTGTAGTAGGTATTGCCCTGGTTAGTGTTGCCAGATGTCACTTCTTTATCGTAACCGGGCAGTTGTTTCTGGGCCTGGGATTCGTCGCGGGTTGTTCCATCAGATCCAGCAAAACTTCATTGTTAAGTCATTATCATTAGCAACAATTAAACGTGTTGATAAAATTTGCAATAGTGGAAATTACCTCCACTGGCTGCTGCCGTCCAAGTTACGAACATCCGACTGGCTGGTGATGGTAATCTCCGGCTCCTTCTTGTAAGCCGGGAGAGATCCAGCGGCAACGGTGGCAACGAGAAGGGCGAAGATGAACTTGATTGCAAATAAATTTCATTCGAAAATAAAATGTAGTGATATTCAATTTAAAATGTAACTTAAATGTAAATTTTCTGGTTATGCATAAAATTGGGCTTTTAAAGATCAGCTTACCACTTGCATGTTGGATGATTGGCGAATGTCTGATACCATTTGAGATCCATCTCAGCCCTTTTTATACTAGCGATACGGTGCTAAGTGTTGGGGCAGTTGCTCTCTCTTCTTCCAGTGACCCATTTGCATATGCAGATTTCTCGATAGTCTACCCTCCGTTATTGCGTAAGCGGCACCCAGTCTGCTGCACATTTCGAAGTTTATTTTCTTTTTCGCCGTTTAAAAATTGCACATGCCCTTCAGACGTCTCTTAACTTTCACTCGTGTCTAAAGCTTTCCTAGAACTACCCCCGTCTAGCTATAGGACACTTGGTTTGTTGAGAATCAAATGTAAACGATTCGAATTTCTATTAGAACGCGTCTTTGCTGTTGGCGATAGACACGTGCCAAGTCTAAACAGCCTAGAAATATTAACGTCGGTTGCTATGCCAGCTCATTCAGCAAAGTAACGCGTGTCTAGCTAATCATCCTATGAAATCAGTGGGTTTTAGAAACGTTCTAGCTGTCAAAATAAATGTGTTTCAAACATTTGATAAATGCAAATTTCGACTTTAAGAAAATTTAAATAATTTGTTTGCACCCATCGACAGCGCATGCAAATTCGACCGAGATTCATGACGTAGGCAGCCTGTGGGGTGGGCAATTATTGAAAAAGAGGCAGGGTAAGCAAAAAAGAAAACCGTCAAGGCCATGGGGGGGGGAGAGGAAAACAAAAAAAAAATTGCATAATGTTCTTCTGGGAATGCCAAACCTGATGCAAAATAACTGAAATACAATAGTTTTTGGGGACTTCAAGGAGGGAGGCGTGGGAAGGAAATTCAGAAACTAAAAAATTATGCAAATGATCAACTTTAACAAAAGGCGCCAAAAGCCAACCATAACATTTTTTTCTTTTCACTGTGCATAGCCACGAATAAAAATTTAAAAAAAATGGAAGTATTGAATGTGTGACGTGACAAGAATTCCCAATAAATTTTGGTTAAACATTAACTATTATAACATATATTGCAGCAAGTATAAAAAGTTGATAAATTCTATGCAAATTATAATTAAATGAAACTTAAAAAGGACTTCGCCCCTAGGTGGGCTCGAACCACCAGCCTTCCGGTTAACAGCCGAACGCGCTAGCCAATTGCGCCATAGAGGCTTGTTATAAAACAGCAACAGAATAAAAGCATAACCTAGTACTATTTTCGGGATTCTTTTTTCGTGATTATCGGAAGAACTATAAGTTCAAAATGCACAAATTTAGGTGAAATGAGAAGCTCTTGATGAGAGCTATCCATTTTTGTAAAAAAATTTGAATAATTTTTATAAAGTAAAGAAGTTGATAGAAAAATTTTTTCAACGTTTTTGCGCTCCGCCAGTATACTCGACCTAATAGACACAATGAAGAAAATAGTTTTCTTTTAAAAATTTTTTGTTTATCAAAATTTTTCAAATTGTTTTACAGAAATAGATAGCTCTAATCAAGAGCTTTTCATTTCATATAAGTTTATGCATTTTGAAAACATTATTCTCCTGATAATAATTATTTTAATTTCGCGTAATACTGGGAGTGGGGCCCGGCCCCGGGTCGATCGGGTAGCTTTTTGACAATCGCTTGGGTCGCTTCGGATTTTGATGTGGTTCTTTCAGGTTTCGGGGCGCTTTTTTTTTTTTTTTTTTTTTGCTTGTTTGGGTCGGTTTCCAGGTCTAAACCGTTGCCGTCAGAAAAAGATCACTGGTTGCAAAACCCGGTTACATGCTCGATTACAACGCTTTCTAGCCCGTTTGCCCCAAATTTTACCCCTATTTTTACCCAGAAATTTAATATCCAGATACAGTTATGAAAAATACACGTTAATTTGTTAAATAATAATATCAAATTAAACAACAATTAGAAGATAATAAACATTTTATTTTACAGATAATAATAATTAAAAGATAATGAATGATTATTATAATATTCAACGACATCAATGACAATGACTACAACATCTAGATTCACCACATGCTTGTGTCCCTTGTGTAATTCATTACAGGGAATTGAATCAAGACTTTTTTTGTTAGTTTTCCAGGTAGCGTCAGGGCATCTAGGCAAGATCACGTTGGTCAATTGCAATCATAAGTCTCAGATCTGGCAAAATGCAGAAAAAATAATACGCCCCTAGGTGGGCTCGAACCACCAGCCTTCCGGTTAACAGCCGAACGCGCTAGCCAATTGCGCCATAGAGGCTTGTATGTTAACGGATCCTGTATTTTTGAAATTAGGAGACATCTTAGACTATTAATTCGTATTAGTTTTTTCTCGAGTATTTCTTGTTCTTTATTATAAACCCGTAAGCGGGACATATTCTAAACAACACGAAACAACATTTAACAATGAGGTGCTTCCCATGAAACTAATTAGAATTAAACAGCCAACCAGCTGTATTTGAACAGGTAATAGAGCATTTAAGCCTGTCTTCATAGGTAAGCAATAACTGCGCCGCGTTCAGCTGAGGTGAGTTGCAATGCCTATCCATACCCTCCAACATGATTTATAGCATTGTGCAGTTGAGAATGTACATACATGCCTCTATGGCGCAATTGGCTAGCGCGTTCGGCTGTTAACCGGAAGGCTGGTGGTTCGAGCCCACCTAGGGGCGGCGTCTTTTTGCCTTGCAATTTTTTAAATTATTTTATTCACGTATTCTCCGTTCTCAATGATAAAGTATTGTTTTCCATTTCCGACAAATTTATCACATTCCATGGCCAATTAACTTAAACATCTTCGTTCACGATGAGGCTTGTATTTTTTGTGCCAAAAACTAATCATGTAATTGTAACACAGTTGGCAGTATGTGAAAGGCAATGCTGCCCTTTTCATTTTTTATTTTATGCATTGCATTTTCAACATTTAGTTCCATCATCATCGATTCATTAGCGGAATCATGCCAGGCTCCGAACCGGCTGCTGGTCCAGTCCTCTTGTTCCGGCCTTGTTCAGCTTGACTGAAAACGGTGGTCGTCATGCTCCTCGTCTTCGGGCACTTCCCAAGACAGTTCATCATCAAACAGCCTATGGCGGGGCACTTGATCGAAAATGGGCAACTTCAGCAGAAATCCTATTACGCCAAAAAACCAACACGTAAAGTCAACATTCGAAATCGATAGTTTACAGCTCCGTATATAACTTTAAAACGTTCTCGTTTACCTGTCAGGAGGCCACCTACAATGGCGACAGCAAGAGTGGTCAGAAGAGCATACATTTGAAAAGCCGCCTGATTGGTGGCAGAACGGCCCAGCCCGGGCTCCATATCAGCAAATTGGCTCTTCAGTTGGATGAATTCCGTCGTGTTCAATTCGGGTACCCTGGCTGGGAACTGACGGAACAAACTGCCATCAACATAAACATTTAAACAATTAACCTCTTTTTAAAAAAGAAAATCAAATCTAACACTATATTTTATCTAAGAAAAAAACAATAATACCTGACACCGTATTCTTCTTGGGTTGCCATGGCAGCGGTAATTGCTCCGACGATGCCCGCCATCACGCCGGGCATACCGTGCAAATTGTGGACACCACAAGTGTCGTGAATGTTCAGCTTCTTGTTCATGGCAGGCTGTGACAGTAGTGAATGCACATTTTTATTGTAGCATTATTTTAAAAAAATTTAAATAATATGTTAATCGATCACACCGTAAAGAATCGATAGCCGAGAACAGACAAGGCTCCCGCAGCGCTTCCGACTACCATCGCTCCCCACGGATGGATCATCATATCCGCCGCAGTTCCGATAGCGACGCCTCCAGCTAAAGTCGAATTTTGAATGTGAACCTGATAGGAAAGATTAAGCTCTGATTGGTTGATTGTTTGCTGATTTAGGGTAGAGTAAAAATGGAGTTCAATCCGACTTCGACATACCATGTCGAATTTATTGTCTTTGCTGACCAAAGAGGAGAGCGCAAAGGCCGTTACGCAACAAGCGGCCAGCGAATAGTAAGTATTGATAACTGCCCGATGCTGGGCATCGCCTTCGGCCAATCCGGAGTTGAAGCTGGGCCAAAACAACCAAAGGAAAATGGTACCTAACGGCGGGAATGTTTGAAAATGCATTCCATTTGAAAGCCTGTACACAGTTTTCAACATTACCAATCATTGCAAACGTATCGGATGTGTAGGAAGGTCCTTCGTTATCAGAAGAATGATCTCTGCGCAGCACAAAACTGACGGCCAGACCAAAATATGCGCCAAAGACATGGACGAGCATGGACGCTCCGATATCCGAAACCTGACGCAATTGAATTCATTCAAAACAATGATCCATTAATCCCGTACAATTTCAATATACTTTGAAGGTCTCCAATCCAAGGTGTTCATTGCCAGCGAAGATGACGATTTCAATCAGCGACATAACGATCAACTGGAACGGGGTGGTCACTCCGAGGACGGCCCCGAATGAAATGAGAACAGTGGCCGATGCAAAATCAGCATTCAATAAACTATTTTCAACAAATTTTTGCTCGTTTAAAATTTAAAAACAAAAATCACGTACAGAAATTGCGTTGAATTATAGAATCGACGTACTTGGTAATACTAACGTGAATCGAATCGGAACCTTCCAGCCCGTGGAAGAATCCCTGACAGAGGGTGGCCCATTGCAAGGTAATGGCGGCGATCAGGAAATTGAGAGCAACAGCGCTGTAGCCGTACTTCTTTAAGAACGTCATCAAGAATCCGAAGCCGATGAAAATCATGACGTGGACATCCTGAAACACTGACCCCAAAATTCGCATTACATTAAACAAACGATTCGAATGCATTTCTAAGGTCATTTGATGCGTAGTAGATCTCCGTGTCGTTAAACCCCGGCCACGCCTCGTCAACAAGACAAACGAAGCAAATTCTTACGTTGAACAACAACTTACTGGGATAATAGTGTCCGAGAGTATTGACGTCATCATTAGGGCGATGATGTCCGTTGGCACTTTCCGTTGTCTTTTTGCCAGCGTCGCTGCTATTTCCGACGCCATCCTGGACTGCACTTTTAGGTGGCGTCGTACCTGCGTGAATCTCAGGCTCGGCCGGCGAATCGTATTCAACGAAAAAACCGAACAGGACAATGAGAACGGCCTGAAGGAATAACAAGAACGGAATGTGCATCATCCGCGGCCGACGCGGCTGCAAACGATCTTCCATCGACATGTTGAATTCTGTATTTGAATTTGATTTTGGCTACCCAGGCAACGCACGTGCAGTAATAGCCGAGTCTGACAGACTACTGAACACCGGCCAACGTTGGTATACGTGTGACGGCGACCTCTGCTGTCCGTATGTTTTTTTTAATGATTTTCCTTCCCATTTCTACCGTCCAGCCATTAAACGAGGTAATCTTGAACATTTCAATCTATAGGCATTCTGTATGTTTTGTTTTGTTTTTTTAAATATACACCTGCAACTGAAAACACGCATTGGTAAACACGACGGGAACCCATTTTTTGGCTGTGTTATCACACGAGATCTCATTCACAGCCAGACTTCCCCGATTCTTAATGCAACACACTTGCAATAACAACAAATTTAATTTATGCAGAAGCGCGTGACTTGCCGTGTGCACTACCGCATTCCCGACGACCCCATACACCCACGAAACTTTAGTTGGGAGGGGGACAACTAACGAACTGATTTTTTCTGGCAGATATATCAGTGGACAAACGAAGGATAATTAAAATGTGGGGCTAATGAACCCTCGTCTATAATGTTTTCTGTGCTAAGTGGGTAGACATGTCTCTATTAATTGGGGCTCCATTCAAACGGCTTTTACCTGTTGATTTTCCCCGTAGATTGGGGTACGATAGGTTGACGATCTCACCGTCACATTCTATTGGAAAGCGTTTTCATTTCGTTATCATATGATTGGCTTTCTTTTTCTCTTTCGGTTTGTTTCAAGTAATGATGAATCAATCTCATCTCACATTGAGGTGGATAGCATTTTAAAAAAAACTTTGTAACAAGTTGGGTCGAGTCTTTTTTTTTTTTGCTTTTTTCTTAAATAAACATCTGATTTGTTTGCTTTGAATGCAACTAGATGGGACAACAAAGAAAACTGAAACGAGCATCAGCGTAAATCGTTAATCATATGGTATAACACATTAGCACATCAAACAATACACTTCAAGGGCTCAAGTATAGAATTAATCTAGAAGTTTTTCTCTTTAGCCACGGATTGTAGTAATGATACAAATTATTTTAAAAAAAAATGGCAGTGATCAAGATATTGTGCGCCACATTTGCATATATTTAAATGTGCGTATCGCCCACTGCTTTGCCGTGATGGACCATCGGCGAAGCCGACGTGTCGTGATGACTGACCTGACTGATCCCTTGGTGATGGTGATCTTCTTCGGGCACTTCCCACGATAATTCGTCATCAAACAAATGATCTCTAGGCACTTTGCCGAATATTGGCAAGCGCAAAATCAGCCCTGAATTCGAAAATGTCATTATTAGCACAAACAATCAAACTCACAACGTATAAAATGTAAATGAAACACACCTGTTACTAGTCCACCACTGATTGCTATTGCCAAAGTGATGAAGAGTGTCGCGATCTGATAGCCTCCCTGCATCGAAGCTGAACGACCCAATCCCGGATGGAGATGTCCAATGTGATGATGAAGTTCGGCGTATTCGGCAGTGCCTTCCAGCGGTCCTCGTGCCGAGAATTGCCGATACAAACTGTTGTCCAACATTTGAATGAAATTTACATTTCCAATTTCTATAAATGATTGAAAACTATCATCAAGTTCAACCTGTATCCATATTCTTCTTGAGTGGCAGCTGCGGCTGTAATCGCACCGACGATTCCCGCAATCACGCCGGGCATGCCGTGCAAATTGTGAACGCCGCAAGTGTCGTGAATGCCGAATTTGCGGTTAATGACTGGCTACATTTCAGCAACATCGTAAGGCGCGTGAAAAACGTAAGTTTGAAATCAATCAGCTGACGACATTTTTGTTCACGTATCCTCACCGTAAGGTATCGATAACCGAGGACGGACACCGTTCCGGCGATACTGCCGACAATCATGGCACCGAACGGGTTGATCATCATGTCCGCCGCTGTGCCGATGGCCACGCCTCCAGCCAGCGTTGAATTTTGGATGTGGACCTGAACGATTCAAAATGTAATCACGAACCAATCGACGAATCAAAATCGATCTACACGAACCATATCGAATTTGTGTTCTTTGCTGACTAACGAGGAGATGGCAAAGGCCGTCACGCAACACGCGGCCAGCGAGTAATACGTGTTGATTACTGCCCTATGCTGGGCATCGCCTTCAGCGAGTCCGGCATTGAAACTGGGCCAAAACAGCCACAGGAAAATGGTTCCTGAATGTCCAGCAATTTCATCATTTTTGATTAGATCATCATCATACGAACGGATTCAGTGCAAATGTATACCAATCATGGCGAAAATATCAGAATTATAACTGGCCCCTTCTTTCTCCGATGTGACGTCACGACGCAAGACGCAGCTGACGGCCAGCCCGAAATAAGCGCCAAAGACGTGGACGAGCATCGATGCTCCGATATCGGAAATCTTTAAATTCAAATCAAATGGTTTTTTTGCAGCAGAAGTTGAAACAAAGTCATTCACAATAAATTACCCTCAAAACTTCCAGGCCGAGATGTTCGTTACTGGCGAAAATGGCAATCTCACAAACGGCCATGACGGCCAATTGGAGTGGCGTCGTGACGCCGATGACGGCGCCGAACGAAATCAAAACAGTGGCCGACGCGAAATCAGCGTTCAACAAACTGAATTTTTAAAACGAGAAAAAACAAAAACAAACGACGTCATTCATTTCACGCTTTCATCTGCATACATTTGCATATTATACCTGGTGATGGTAATGTGAATTTTTTGGCCGTCAAATGTGTGGTAGAATCCCTGGCAGAGCGTGGCCCATTGGAGGACGATGGCGGCAATCAGGAAGTTAACAGCCACGGCACTGTAGCCGTACTTCTTAAGGAACGTCATCAAGAATCCGAAACCGATGAACATCATGACGTGCACATCCTGGAACACTAAAACCCCCAAACAGCAAAAGAGAAAATTTAAACCGCATTGAATCGTTTAATTGTTTTTAAAGAGCATCACATCGAATTGGTTTGGAAATTTACTTGGATAGTAATGGCCGAGGCTGTTGCCCTCGTTGGTGGTCGCATTTGCATCTTTGTCGAAGGCCCTGGCGCTGTGCGCCTCTTTGTCGTACTCGACAAAGACCCCAAACAAGATGATGAAAGCCACCTGGATTGCCAGTAGGAACGGGATATGGCGTCCGTGCATCAGGAAATGTTTGCACGACATTTTTGTTGATAGCAAAATATCAAAGAATCTCAGAAGAAACACCAGAGATGTACAAATTCACGAAGGATTTCTGGGTAAATCACAGGATTCTTTTCTCTTATTATTGTGTTTTTACTGGGAGCAGCGTAGCTCTTCACGTTGGCCACCTGGACACTCGGCTGTTCGACAGCCCTTTATGCGGCCGCTCTTTTATAGCCAACGTCAAAGTTCAATCACACAGAAATGGACTACACAGAAAAACACCTACCTCCCTTGTATCCAGGCGATTGACACTGGGCTACGACACGAAAGCCAACTGTTACGCAACAAGCCACGATCCAGGGAAAACAAAACACAAAATTCAGAAATAATAAAGAAATGAAGAAAGTATCAACAATGGCGGTAAACAACACGCCTTCGTGGACGTTTTAACGAGCGTAAACGTTACGTGTCACGATTTTTCTGTTCGATGAAATTTCAATCAGATGACACGGCACGACGTGTGTATGAGAAACACAGAGCCAACCACCCGAATGAATGCAGGATTTTTCCACAAATGAGGATGCAAATGGGTCGTTAATTAAGTTCTCGGGCACCTCACGATTAATATTTAAGTGCCCGCTATAATCCTGACGAGTTTGACGTAAAAATACAGCGAGAAAAGTTGCAAATGCAAAGTGGGCAAAGGTATGAGATTCTAAATGTCCGCTCAGCTGTTTGGATCTTAGTCCCCTCGGAAGGGGGGGAGTATTTATCTGTTTTCTTTTTTGGGGGGCTGAGTAAGGAACAAAAATTGAAAATACATGCAAAAGGGAAGGGTAATAAAGAAAATTGGTGCAAAAACCCCCGTCTCAAATGACGACGGTTGCCCTTGAGTTGCCTTAATCCTAAAGGAATTTACATAACTTGGTCTCATTGAGATGGTCTCTAGGTTGGTTCTCGACGAAACGTTTTTTTTTTGGGGTTCGATGTGTGCAGACGCATAATTCGCATTTTGTCCAGTCAGCTGAGACGTTTGTACAAATTAGTCTGCTGATGCAGGCTGTCGCTGTGCGGAAAACAACGTTGTTTGTTTTCGTTGTTGGACACAAACATGGCGATCTATAACGAACCTGCCACACTTGAATTACTAATTCATTTTTGTTTTTTTTTCTGCATGACCTTTTATTTAATCGAATATTTAAAGATACCTGAGAAGGGCACCACCAATCGAGGCTTAAAAAATAAAAAAAAATTTTTATTAAAAAAAAATTAAAAGAAAAAAAAAAAAAGAATATCCCAAAAAACACAAGGAGGGAAAGTCAAATGGAATTGCCAATTAGTTTGAAATATGTTTTATTCACATTGCCACTTTGGTTGTTTTAAAGAAATAAGCGTTGGAATGCCGGAAGTCCTATATAAGAAGTGGAATCAAATAAGGACTAACCGCATAAACTAAATAATACATGAACTATCCAATTTCAAAACAAATCAACGAGCTATACAGGACCTCCCATGAATTTTGGCAATTTATTTTTTTTAATTTTTCTGTTTTCGCATTGGCATTGATTGGTTGAGGCTAACTGCATCAAACGAGTTACGATAAATGAATCCGATCGACACACACGAGAACTAGATCTCTATGCAAAACTGTATGTCTGCTGGTGACATTCAGAGCGTGTCGTTGTCAACAGATGACGCCACCGTCTCTTAATTGATGGTGTGATCTCGGTCGTTCGCCCTCAAAATCGGGATTAGTGTTGTTGGAATTAAAGCAGCAGATAGAAATTGAATCCAGTTTTACGCTGTTTGGTGCCATACTCTGACGTACGATGATGGCACCCAGCCGTCTGCTGACGTTATAGCAAGACTGCGTTACGGACGTTTGCTATTAGCATTGTAATCATTTTCATCATGTTGAGAGAGAAAAAACAACAACAAAAGAACGGCGTGCCGATTGAATACAAAAAAAAAAAAACAATCCAAATTATGGATGGAATTCCCGACGTTAAGGCTCTCGTCACCTGACGGGAAGTCGCGTGAAAACGATGCCCAATTTCTTCAGACAGGATGATGATGATGATCCATAAATAAAAATTGTGTGCGTTGAATTATGTAGTAAGGGCTGTGGTTGTTGTTCAAAAGGTATAAGTTAGATCCGATTGCAGCGTGAACAACAACGTGATATTACTGTGCGGAGGGCGCTATACGTCTGTCGGGAAACCAATTTGAATATTTATGTAGCAGGTGTATGAGTATAAGGTGTGTCTCTGCACAGAATTTTCGGACCTATAATGAACTGGCTGAATGAACAATGTTGTGCTCAGCCCGTTCAAATTTTCAAAATTGAACAGATCGGTCTTGAAAAACAGCGTCAATTTTCGCTCAACAGATGGCAGCTGTTGCTTTGAGAGTGTAGAAACAATCACATTTTCACCTGATAAGCGTCAATAACGTAAGCTTGATTTTGTCTGGCTGATATGCAAAATGCAATATCAACAAACAAATTTCTATAACACTTGATTTTTATCAGAAAGAATATGAAAAACAAGACAGGACCGTTCGAAGGATATATCTATGGTAGCTTAATATAAGCCCAGCTTGGAACTGTCTCAATGAAAAGCTCGTGAAAAGCTCTTCTTCTGACATAGTTTCAGTATCGCTGTTTATATTTATACAATGATTAGTTGACAAAATAAAGCTCTGATTGCAGCATATATACGTCGTGGCTCTTGTATGGGTATCGTCTCGTATACAGTTAAAGTGAGAGAAAGAATTTTATTTGATGAATCAAGACGGTATATATACAGTCCGATAGCGGATGGGCAGCTCGTGTATATACTTTACAGTGTGGAAACGCACGTTTACGTTGTGTGTTTCGTTTCAGCCGCTTGACAACAAGAGATCCGCATTAATCTCTGATAAACGAGGAAACAAAAAAAAGAACCTGTCTACGTGATGAATAACGATTATAGGCATAAATCAATAGATTTCGACATTATTTACATGGGGAACAAACAGAAATGGTGATCTTTTATTCCCCTCGCCACGAGTACCTACGGCTGTTATCATCACAAGGAAACATTGATACACAAATTGACAATCACGTGAGGTGAGGTGTGATAACGATCCGTGAGCTCATTTGCCTATGAGCTCTTCCCATCAAACGGAATATGTTGTTAATCAAATCAACGTATCCCCGTTTATTCTAATTAGACGTATAGAGCTGACACTTAGGGGATGAATATATTTATTTTCTGCCAGAATATGAAGTCAGTCTTTACAACACCGTGCCCAGTCTCATCGATAACGTCGTAATAACAAAAGACGAATCAATCAAACTAAATCAATTGTATTCATCTCTTTGCAGTTGAAGCTTTTTTTATTATTATTTTTCGCTCGTATTGGTGCATGTAAATGAACGCCAATGTGAGCTGCAATTAGAAATGGGGAAAAAAATAAAAAATTGAAGTATCGGAGACACGCAAAATCCCGTAGTTTATGTTTAACGTCTAGAAGTGGCAGGGATTGGCTGCTGTCCGGCGATCCTGTACAGCCAGGCGTAGTAAACCGATAGGCGGGTGAAGACGCTTGGTTCCGCAGGATCGCACGTTTCACTGCGCTTAGACAAAACTCCGACAACGATAGTTGTTTCAGTAGGAGCAGTTCCGTATGTTTGAACCAGTGGAGATCCTTCGTCGAAATTGCATGGAGCAGCTACAAGGAATGGACAAGTGATCATCAAGGCATCCATCGTGTAAAAGAATAGCCGAAATTGCTCTACCAATGTTATCCATGTCCATGGCGCAAATCATCTTGGAAATTTGGAATTCGTTCCGCGCCGTAACGTTCCACAAATTGCATTGTCTTCTATCATTTTAAGTTGTGCATGACGGAGTCTTGGAGAAAATCCTCCTCCGGCCTTAAAAAAGGTTAAAATTATCAAGAATTTTATGGTATGTTATGGTGTTAAAGAACCTACCACTGTAGCGCCCCATCCCATAAACGTCCCCATAGGAGTTGGTAAATCATCTGTAAAGACTTCATTGAACTTGATGAAATTTCTCAAGACGCCGTCAAGTTTGATCAATGATGATAGCTAAAAATGAATATTTCGAATGGGTTCAAAACTGCCATAAACTTCTGTTAGCGTATTCAATCAACCTCAATCAGTGCAATGTCGTCTACTAGCGTGTCATTATCGAACGTGTCGTAAGGGATCACTCGGAAAACGGCATGCCTTTCTTCGGAGTAGTCGTAATCAATCAAATTGACCTGTCCGGCCACAACTACCAACTCGCCAAGAACCTTACTAAAGAATACAATAACAATCAATTTAAAAAAAATAACAATAGTCATTATTTAATTAATGAAAAATGATGGATGCCCATCGCGAAAAGAGATAACCCACTTCTCCAGACAAGACGCAGTCGTGACGATCCACTTTTCGCTGTAAATGAATCCTCCACAAATGTGGGAATTCTCGTACTCGATGGAGACAACATAAGGGAACATGGCTTCATATGGTGGTGTTGCATCTGTTGGTGCTATGGTGATCGGTGTCCCTCCAACAAGGCGTTCCTCCACATGAGGAGCACCTTACATGCAAAACAAATTAACGTACAGCTGCAATGAATTGCTACTAAAGAAAGGCTTGAAAACTATAACGTATTACCTGTAACAACAGCGACAATAGCTAAGATGAAGAACACGATGGGCTGCATGATGGCTTCTGTTCGCCGACCTCGTCAGTAACTGAATCCCAGCGTCCGAACGTCAGAACAAACATAGAGGCTCTCCAAACGTTCGGACTTTGAACCGAAACGATAAACACAAAACGAAAAAAAAAAATATTCCCCGACAAATCAAAATGGCCTTTGTCTAAAATGACCAAGGTGCAACAAGCAAATCATGAGATTGACAGTCTGTTTACTGTACATCGAACGTCACTCGTTGCGCAATTTCAACGCCGTCTGTTTAAGTTGAATTTCATGTGTATATACTGAATTCAAATTTCCATACCAGCACCTTTACAATCAATACATCACGTTGGGAACTTAATTATTCAGAGGGGTAAAAACCCATGTCTTATCGTTTTCAAGTTCTATGATAATTTGTATAGGTCTATACAATTACTGCGGCTGTGGACCGGCTGTTTGCTGCAGCCACGAATAGAAAATGGACAGACGAGTGTAGACGCTCGCAGAGTCCACCGAGCAGCTCTCCGCCTTTGACATGACACCAACGGCGATGTGTTGCGATCCGCTAATTTGAACGAGGGGAGATCCTTGATCATATTGGCATGGAGATCCGGCAGTGGGGACTGTATTATATATTACAATAAATCCTTTTTCGTGAATCAATTGATCTTACGCGATAATATAGGAGATGATTTTACCTGGTAGATCGGCAATGGCACCGTTGGCGCATATCATAGACGCCAGTTTGAATTCCGGTTGGGAATAATCGCCACATTGAACTTCTTCTTTAATGTCTACGGTTCCGTAGCGAAGTTCAGTAGATTGCACCTCATCTCCCTATTTTACAACGAATAATTAATGACGTAATTACCATAATTATTTAGACTTTTTATGTTAATATGATTACTGCATCAATTGCACCCCATCCGATGACGTTTGCAGTCAAATCATCCGTGTCGACTTCGTTGTAGTTCACAAAATCAATGTTGGGCGAGGTCAAATCAATGTCTCTCGTCACCTATGCAAATTAAAATTTATACCCACCCCCTCAGATCCAATTTTGGAGGTGATTTTAAATAACGAGTCTTTATATACCTTGAGAAGCGCAATGTCGTTCATTTTGAACGTACTATTGTACCCTTCGAAAACATAAATATTGTAAACGGATATGATTTGCTCGGAGCCCGTCGTCACGTCCCAATTCAAGCCGCCCGCCATGATTTCCAACGCGCTCGGTAATTTCCTTTCGTCATGCAAATAACAGAGATATGGACGAAGAAAAAAAAAAAAAGGTCAAACGATCGTCTTATCTTTGGATTTCCATTCGATCGTGACGCACCCAACGACGCAAGACGCTGCCGTGATGATCCATCGGATATTGTAAATGAACCCGCCGCAGAGATGGCGTTCGTTTTCAATGACCGAGACGACGTACGGGAATTGGCCCAGCGTGGCCGCATCACCTCCGATGATGCGTTCGTTCAACACCGCCAGTCCTTTTAACGTTATAACGTTCGATCAGTTAAAATGATGCTCTAATAATTGCATTACATATACCTGTAACGGAGCAGATGATAGAGAGGAATAGGAGAACAGGTTTCATGGTTGCCGACGGTTACTAACGGCATAGGATAATGTCATATCGCATCTCACAAAGTCTTTTGTTGTTGTCGTGAAAAATGAAAAATGACGGGCGTGCATAATCGTTAAGTGATAAGCGTCCAATGATTCATCCATCATGTGATTACATATACATTTTCTGGATATTATAGCGGCTAACGTATATGTATATAGTTCATTTCAATGCTGAAGCACAGATGGCGACGTTAAGAATGGTGCATAAAATCAGTGTATTAGAAATTCGTTTGAAATACTCATTTCCATAGCCGTTTTAAGTATATTTAATATATATTGGAGGGTAAGAGATAAACGTTTCCACATTTCAAACTTTGATGTCTTCGACACGCATTCGATTCAAAACTGATTATGAAGCGCAGCAGCAAACGTGTCAACTTCCCTTATCATTTTCTATCATATCATTTTACTAAATCATAAATGTCTTGACATGCATCATCTTGATGATCTTATATTGCCCTATTTATTCAAAACGAATTGAGAGAATTCAAATGTTCATAATTGAAGGTTCTAACGTGTTTATTCATGTCCAAAAAGTGTTTGCCAACGACGTCGTTCATCAACGCGTCGTCAGTAATAAGGGTGGTATTGAACGACATCTCCTAAGAGATGGTTTCACTTGAAAATTTCTTTGTACATGCTTAGATTTTACCAGGTGGAACGATTGTGGTAGGTTCAGGTGTAATAGGTGCAGGTGTCGTTCTAACCGGCTGTTGACCAGCTGTGTTGATCAGCCATGAGTAGAAGATGGAGACGCGCGTGTAGACGCTAACAGCGGTGTCCAACGAGCAATCCTCACTCTTGGATAAGATGCCAACAACAGTTGCAACCTCGTTAAATTTTTGAACTAGTGGTGACCCCTCGTCGTACTTGCAAGGTGACCCGACAGCCCGCCCATTTTTGGCAGGAGGAGTAGGAGCAGGAGTTGCTGAAAGATGAAAAAATTAAGTAAGGTCGTTGTGTTGTGTTTTAGATTTCCATGATGTAATAGACAACAGAAATAACATCTCGATTGAATGTCATTTATCCTCTACTAACATTCGTCTTTCATGATTCATTTAATAAATGACTAATCAAATTTTGAAATGTTTAACTTACCATCAGGGACAGTCGAAGCGCAAATCATGGTGGCGAAATTAAAGACGGTAGTATTGAAAGTTCCACAAAGATCGCCGGAACCCTTAACATTGATGTGGGCTACCCCATGACGAAGATTGACGGATTCGAATCCTCCCTCCTATTTCGGACATTCATCATTCGAAAAGTTTGAACAGGACGCATTTTGACAAAATGTATCTATACATACGAAAGTAGCGCCCCATCCCATGATTTCTGCCGGCAACGTGTTGTCTGCCTCGTTGTATGCAACAAAGTCAACGTTAGTGTAATCAAACGTAATGTTTGCAGTGAGCTGTCAAGAAATTATAGCCGATGCTGATCATTCATCAAATGCTTTTTATGTACAATTTATACAGTACCTTCAGCAGAGCGATATCGTTTAGCTGCAAGATGTTGTCGTATTGCGGGAAAATGGTGACTGTGTACACGGAAATCGTCTGCTCGTTAGGGTCAGCATTGATAGCGCTTACTTGGCCGGCAACGACTTTCAATTTGCTTGGTGTTTTCCTTGAGAAAAAAAAAAAAAAAATAAATAAAAGAGAATTTTAGTTGGTAGTTCGTAGGCCTGCAATCAACGTCCAGCAGCTTACGTTCGATTAAAAATTATGTCTTACCCTTCAACACAAGAGGCTGCGGTGATGATCCATCTTTCGCTGTAGATGAAACCACCGCAGAAATGGCGATCATCATCAGTTATGGAAACCACGTACGGATATTGTCCAGCCACGGCTTGATCTCCAGCATTAATGCGCCCGTTTGGAAGCGCTTCACATACATCAATTTGATTATAGGTTCGCAATTTTAAATTTGTATATATAACTTATTGCGCTTACCAGAGACGGAGCAAACGATAGCGATTAGGAGTAGAACGGTCTTCATGGTTCTCAACTGGGTTTCCAAATGACAGTCGTTCGGCTTCGCTCTCCTGTATCCCTAAATATGTTTGCCTCGAACTTTGAACGCGTCTACTTTACGATAACAGGTGATTGATATGTAGGTGTTCGTTTCTTTATCGCGCATCGGTTTCGATTGCTTTCACAATTGCCCACAGTTTTCTTAAACCATCCACTCGTTAACCGTTGCATTTCAGTCGTCTGCGTGAATGTATATAATGAATGCAATACTATAATGAGCAATTTTTTACCATTTTTATCGATCAATGGCTTCTACCAAGATATTACGGCGTTCGACATTCGAAGAGGAACATCGAGTTGTATAATGCAAACAACCCACATCTAATCCAACACACGTGCCTACACCCAAACTATAGAAATCCTCTGGAATAAAAAAACCCATGATTATTTTTAGGGGGAATTAAACCTGTAGGGGAAAACCGTTAAACAACACACAGCTAAATCCTCTATATTTTGTACATACACAAAGTTTCGTAATCCTCGTATCAAACATCGTGATGGAAGATAAAAAATCAAACAACGTACCCAACGATGTGAAAGAACGTCTGTCTTCCTGACACGCATCAAGACAAACCGAGTCGTATTACATATAGACACGTTAATCTATTGCACCGAGTTTCTAACGACGAAATATATGACATTAGAATTAACTACATAGACCATACGTGGAGGTAAATTAAATTCCCCTAGTTTCTTTTGTTTACTTTTAACGAAAGATTTTATGATATGGAGAAAACCTCGTACACGTACTGTAGCCTACACATTAGCCGATATAATTGTTTGTTTTACGCTTGCTGGTATATATCAATATACAAAGTCCCCGTATCTCATTTTTAAATGGTTATAGATAGCGGGGGTTTTGTAGCAGGAAACGACATAGTTCATTTGGGTGATTTAGGGATTCAGCGATGTCTAATAATAATAACAAATACATATAGAAGATTTAGTCAAAATGAATCGATTGCAGTGATTATACGATATTCATGTTCGTATAATCAACCGCACATTGATTATACGAACATTCCCGATAGAATTATCGGCTGTCTTGTGGACGATGAGGTTGCGGTCCGGCTGTGTTCAGTAACCAAGAACCAAAGAGGGACAGACGCGTGTAAACAATAGGTCGTCCCAACTCGCAGATTTGCGTTTTCGAATAGACGCCGATGGCGGTGGTGATTCTCAGCGATTCATTAGAAGGATCAGTGAATTCCTGGACGAGTGGGGATCCTTCGTCGTAAGTACAAGGAGTTCCGGCAGGAAGTTCTTTCCAGAAAGAACAAAAACTGAACTAATTTGCTTAACATATTGACAGAATTATATATCATCACACACACACACACACACACTATATATACCTGAGAGCAAAGTGCCTGCAGCACATATCATTGTTGTCGGATCAAACTCCTCGTTGCCAAAGGGTCCGCACGTTGCGTAGTCATTGGCTCGTACTGCCCCATAGCGAAGGTAAAGGGATTCGTACCCTGCCTCCTATTTTGGTCAGTTTGCGAAACGCGTCAGGGCATTGTTATATCATTTAGGAATACTTACGTAGGTGACGCCCCACCCCATGGTGATTGCTTCTTTCGTGTAATCCACCTCATTATTGTATTCAATGAAATCAACGTATTCATAATCGAACACAATCTCTGCCGTGAGCTGTTGACAACAAACAAACCAAACATATTAAATGATTCAAACAAATCAAAATCAAAAATTAAAAAAAGCTTTGCTTATAATACTAACCCTAACAAGAGCGATATCATTCGCTTTGTTCGTGCTGTCGTACTCGGGAAAAGGATTGAGGGTGTACACAGCCATCGTTTGCTCGTTAATGTCTGGATTTAAAAGGTTAAACTGTCCCACAACGACCTTCAGTCTAGTTAACGATTTCCTATAAACGAAATGGCAACGAATGAATCGTTAGATTTCTATTATATAATAAGGACAGGAATGTTACCCAACAAGACAAGACGCTGTCGTAACGATCCATCTTGAGCTGTAGATGAATCCGCCACAGAAATGGCGTCCATCTTCTGTGATGGAAACTACGTATGGAAACTGGCCAGCCGAAGCCGAATCACCTCCGATGATGCGACCGGTCTGAGAAAACGACCCTTAACGAATAGACATGAACGATTATGCAATAATGAAGGACAATAATGTTACATTTTGCAACCAATTTCCAAAAGTGTGTTAGACCTGAAATACAGAAGATTACGGCTACCACAACTAAAATGGACTTCATCATTGTCATCACGAGTTGCAAACATATCACAAACGCGTCTGGCTGTTAAATGACGTCCGACCTGTTCGCTTTCCTTTTCCAAAATAATATTTGAACGCTGAACTGCGAGTGGGGACATCTGAATTGGATAACAAGCAATTTTTCTATAACCGGGTTTTCCCATTTAATTCTCATTGTTTCAACGTGTCGAAATTGTTTGGGATAGCACTGTTGGTATTAGTCCTAAAATGAGCGGGATGATTGGCCATTTAGGACTACCGCGGACGAGTGAGTCCCGCCCCTGATCAGACACGTTCAAACGAATTGTACGTACACTATATACGTACAGTTTACTACCTTTACTAACCGATAGTCCAGAGTCTTTAGTAATCGGTGGTATGGCTGACAAGCGTCGTGTGGCGTAGTAGTGGCTGCTGTGTTCTTCTCCATTTCATTTTCCTGAAGAGACGCGAAGAAACTGGATGTACAATGATGTTGATGAAGAATCAAAGGAGTTATGTGTACAGACAAAATACTGATGGTGTTGATTTATTGTCTCACTCTCCCTCTTTGTTTTGATCATCAGCTCCCAAGGCAACAGAATGAAACGAGGTAAGCTGTTTACTGTTTCACGACGATTGTGTGGTGTGTCCAATGTAACTCGCAGTTAATTGCTAAAAAAAGTGAAAATAAAGGCCATTAAAGTTGGATCCTTAGGCGACGAAGCGTAAAATTTTAAGTGTTTACCTTTATAGAAACAGAGGCTGCGATAACAAACCAGCATCTCTCACCGTCTCTGAATTCAAACTGTTCGGAATGAGTCACCAGTTAAAAAATGTTTTAGAAAAGTTAAATGTCTTCAGTTGGCCTTATAGTTTGGTGGAAAAGAGTTGTATTGAATAATCAAATAAGGTATAGTATAATTGCCATTTAAGACTTTTGGGCTTCAGAGGCTCTTGCTATATCCAAAGTAAGAGGAACGTGTTATATAGTCAGCACTTTGTCCTTTAGAAATGTGAGCTGTCTTGGGAACGCGTTGGTTGTTGGCCGGCTGTTTCCAGCAACCACTTTGAATAGACGGACAAACGAGTGTAAACTCCCGGATTTTCCAACTTGCAGCCCCCTGTTTTAGAAAAGATGCCAATAGCAGTGGGGATGACCAATGCAGGATTGGCAGGATCGGTTAGTTCTTGCACGAACGGGGATCCCTCGTCATACTGACAAGGAGACCCGTATGGAGCTGGAACAAGAGGAACAATACCAAATGATATTCATCACGATATAGACGGTCTGGATACGGTAGACTTACGTGCGGGCAGGGATATTCCAGCGCAAATCATGGTCGCGGTATCGAATTCATTGTTTGTATAATTGCCACATGGTAGTGTAGCATTGGTTGCAACGATACCAACACCCCCGTAACGTAAATTGACAGACTCCAACCCTCCGTCCTGTTTCAACCAACGATAATGTCAACATGCTCTTCGAGGCGGCAACGTGTTTTTGCTATGTAAGGAAATATATACGCACAAAGGTGGCACCCCATCCCATGACCTCTCCTGGAATGTTAGCCGCTTCGTTAAATGCGATGAAATCGACATATTCCCCATCGAATAGAATATCTTCTTTGAGCTATATCAACGAGAAGACAATGAATTATATATAGCAACCGTTTAAGTTTAACATTACACGTGTCTAACCCTAATGAGTGCGATGTCATGTCGTATGAACGTACTGTTGTACTCGGGAAAAATCGTGATGGTGTAGATATCCATTATCTGCTCGTTAACATCTGGGTTTATAAGGTTGAACTGTCCGACAACGACGTTCAGTGTCTGCATGGATTTCCTATAAACAAAACGGCAAGAAGAACTTGATTGCAAAGACCAATCTGAATCTCAATGAATCCCTTTTCTTTCAAGTGAAAATTGCCCGCCATTTGTTATTCGCCATTACAAAATGTGAAACTGACTATTATAATATACCCAAAGATACAAGATGCTGCAGTGACGATCCACCTCGTAGCGTAAATGAATCCACCGCAGATGTGACGACCATTTTCAGTAACAGAGACGACATACGGAAATTGCCCCGGTGAAGCCAATTCTCCTCCAGTGATGCGCTCACGTATTCCTTAACACCAAAAACGATACGCCAATGTCTATCTATATACCTTAAACGGTTTCCATTTTCAGCAAGACCTACCTGAGACTGTGCACGTAGCAGCAAAAAGAAGGAACAAAATCTTCATCGTTATTCAACAATAACGCACCAGCCAACCGTTCGGCTTGTGTTCGCATACGATACAACCTTTGCGAGGTGGTACTTCATTGTTCGAAAGCTAAATATCGATATACAGTACGCTATAGATAAGCAATAACGCTATACATGTTCCTGTGTGCCCATTATAAGGCCTATTATTCAAACCAAATTATACGATAACGAAGATGGGCCTTGTGATGTTCACGTCGTAGCTAAAGCCATGCATCAGTCACGAACTAAGTACCAACGCTTTAAATCGAATGGAGTACCTGCATCATCTTTTCAATGACACGAACATATTTGCGCTTATACTTTTTGAAATTTAATTCATCGATTAATGGAATAGAAACATTTAATTTGTTGATGTACTTGGTATCAAACTCTGTACAATGCTGATAATCAGTTCATAACCAAGTTCACGTATGATGTTATAGTCTCCTGTGATGTCTACTCACAGTCTGCATCAACTGTAGGTAAACAAATCGACAAGTAACGAGACTGTTTGTTGATATTCAACATTTGAAACGAGTTTGATGTAAACTTCTCGTGTCTACATCTCACCTTCACAATTGGCTTATTGAAATAAATGTGTACAGCATGAACTAATTTTTCTCTTGTGTCGAACGTATACGTGATCATCACGTCAGCATTCCAAATCTCTGTTATCTATATACTTTGTTTTTGAAATGCTGTTGTCACTTCCAACTGAGGTAAGACTGACATGTAGCTTCTATTACCTATAATATTCGAGAGAACGTTTCGTCCGATCGTGTTCAATGACGAGTTGCACCGTTCAAGACGTCCAAACAAATTGAATTGTTTCATTGCGTGGTATACGTGTTATATTCCCTTTTATATTATTATACAACATGAACATTCTTTTCAATTCATAATTTGCAATATAAATGTTGACATCACAACTAACTTAAATAGAATCCTGCTCCGTCCCAGCAGTTGTAACATCGGGTTCCGTCCCAGTTGTAACGGCCGGTTCCGTCTCAGCAGTTGTAACGGCCGGTTCGGTAACTGTCGTGACAACCGACTCTGCTGTTGTCACAGGATTTGTGTTGGTAATTCCAGGCTCCGGGGTAGTGACGGTGGTATTATCCAATTCCTGCTGGCCGGCTGTCTTCAGAAACCAGGAGTAGTAGACGGACAAGCGAGTGTACACGCTGGATTGATCCACAGAACAGCCTCTGTTCTTCGACATGACGCCCACCACCGTCGGTTTGCTGTTAATGTATTGGACCAAAGGCGATCCTTGGTCGTACTGGCACGGAGCACCAGCAGTGGCTGCTGTATCCAATCAAATTTCATTAGGATTTAATCCGATTTAGGTGTATAATTGTATAGCTACAGGTAGTAGTTGCGGCGTTTGTGCAAATCATGGTTGCCAATAGGAAGTCTGAGCCGGTGTAATCCCCGCAATCCATTTCATTTTGGATAGCTGTCGTGGCGTAGCGAAGTCTAATCGATTCAAATCCTCCTTCCTAATTAATTAAAATTTTTTTAAAATTCAGAACTTGCTAATTTTGGTTATGTTGATGAGTGACCCATATACCTGATAGGCACCCCATCCCATGATTATGGCCTCTGGGTTCGTCAAATCAACTTCGTTGTAGTTGATGAAGTAAACTCCATCGGGAGTGACGTAACTGATATTATTCGTCAACTATACATAACAACATTTTGGAATGAAACGCAGTGAGTCGAAGGAGGAAGTGTTGACATACCTGAAGAAGGGCGAGGTCGTGGAGCTGATTGGTGGCATCGTATTCGCTGAAAGGAACAATTCGATAAACTGGGTGGATTTCTTCATGAGGATCAGGTGTGGTGAAATCCAGCTGTCCCGTAATCACTTTCAGGTTACTCGCAATTTTTCTAAACATCGTGATAACAAACAAGGGGATTTAAAATCGGTATGTGACTTATATATATGAACAGTCTTACCCGACGATGCACGACGCTGTCGTGACGACCCATTTCTCGCTGTAAATGAAGCCACTGCAGAAATGTCGATTGTTTTCAGTCAATGAAATGATGTACGGAAATTGCCCAGGTGAGGCGATCCCACCGCCTATGATGCGTTCATCGTAAGTCGGTGCTCCTGGTTATAGAAAGGGTCATTAACGATTCTAAGACAAATGATTGCAAGAAGTCAATACCTGCACTAAGGTAAAGGATGGAGAAAAGGTAGGCAATGGTCAATTTCATTGTTCTTGAAGGAAGTGAACTCGATTGAATGATGTCCTTTTAAAAACGTGGGTTTCCTATTTATGACATTGTCTTGGGTCTTATCACAGCAATTAACTTCGATGGTGCGACCTTTCAAGATCGATAACAGAACGAAAAGAGGAGTCACGCGCTTTTCGAAATGACGCAACAGTTTGACGTCAAGTCTTACAGAATAATTCAGTAAATGGGACATTTCGTGATCCCAGCGTAACACTCTGTTTAAACAAACACAGAAATTAGTTTGCGGTGTTTTATATAGGCCTACCTGTGATTGGGTCCATCAAATTCAATGCTTGTATATATTTCAAAACTGCGCAAGATGTAAACACCCTGTTTGTTCTCCAATAACATTAGGGTTCTCACGTATATTTATGTGAGGACACATGACTACAGTATCGGTTCCATATCTATAGACTTATGCAATGCAATGATGTTTATCCAACTAAATGTTTTCAACCGTTTTCAACAGTTTCACACGTATTTACATTCTGGGTTTGAGTGTAATCTAACGAATAGTTTCGAAAACAATCACTACTTCATTAATTTACAATAATTTAACTCAATTCGCATTTCTTTTCCGCTCTATGAGCATTATGTTTCTTTCTTCCGGATGAACCATAATTGCAAGAAAGTGCAATCCATGGCGTATAGTTCAACAAAATAATGCGGTATAACCTTTTCTGCATGTACCGGTTTTATACCGGATATGCAAATCACTATTAATTGCTAAAGAAAATATTAACAAAAAACAACGTCTGCCAACTTACGCAAGAGTATAAAGGGCAATCGTATCACCAAAACCCAAAGATCCCAAAGATCATTTGTGTACAACGCGTCGTACTAGTCAAGCATATATCGGATATGTGCGCTATGATTTAATCACATAATTATCAGACTATCATTTGACATGGCTGATTAGTGCCCTAGTGGACTTTTACTCCTTGTCACTTGATGAACACCACGTAGTCAACGTCATTTTGAAAATCGGGAATTGTAAATTATTCATAAGTAGGGCACCGCATCTCTGAAATATTCAAAACACCTTCTTTTATAGAAGGTATGATATACTTATGTATTTTTCTATTGATTACGCAGCAGTTATTGAAATACGCATACGTGGCATTTGAATCAATGCTTTTCGTTTGCGACTAAAAACTAATGTGTCACGGTTTGATTTTGATTGAGATCTCGTATGTCATTCGCGCATAACGATATTAGTTTTGTTGATGACGTGCAAGATCAATATGTCCAAACATTGCTATCAGCAGATATACCGGTGTATAATGCCCCCGCGTGCTACTATTTAGATTAAGGTTGTCTGCTGTGATAAGGAAATGAAACGTTTACTTTGCTTTTGTAATGCCAACGTAACTGTTTGACTTGACTCCATCACATATCACCAATACACTCGTGGAGGGCCAAATAGCAAATGAACGATCACGATTGGTATATAGTAATACCTCGAATTATATTCAATGTCCTTGAAAATGTTTAAGTTTTCTTGATGATGAAGCCTCTGTAAGAAGTGATACCGTAATACCACTGCGTGATTTTGTCGGTAGCTAAACTTTGTTCGTTTTCTTCATCACCGTCAACTTCAATTTGCACTCGAACCTTATCGTTAGCCTCCAATGGCAACGTCATTTCAACATTTCGAAGAAGCCAGTTTTGATCTTCCTCCGGTTGGCCATCTTTCGTTGTTATTACCGTATGCAAAACGCCCTTTTCTTCGGGATTCGTAGGCAAAATAACGGTCCCGTTACGATAGAACTTGACCAACAGATTTGAATATGGGCCCTCCAATGGCTTTTCAACTGTCAGCGAGAAATAATAATTGCCTTTGACCGGGGTAGTAAAACGCAGATCGTTCGGTTCCATAACGGCTCCGTTGTTCAATAAAACAAAGTCACTAGGAATGACAGAAATTCGGGTGACATTCATTGTTTTCATTGGTTCGACTTTGTAGAAATGGAAAGCTGCTTGAACTCCATCATCTGGCGAAGGCAATGGGAGAAGGCTCTCTTTCTGGCGTAGGAAAGTCGTCAGCAGCTTTACATTTGGGCGTGAATATGTCATAAAAGGCATACACATAAATGTGAAATTATCTCTAATGGTGTTGCATAATTTGTTGTTACCTCCTTCTGTTTTTCTATCGTTTTTATGGTTTCCTCATTAACGTCCTTGCCTTCACAGAAGAACGAAACATCCGCAATAAATTACAAAAAGAAATGAATTTAATTAAATAAATTTGCAAATTAATACGCTACTATTTACCTTACCTAAATAGAATTTTACCAAGCGCTCTTTGCCGATCTCCACTTCAAGTACCTTTGGCATTGGCCGGCTGATAACTTGGGCGAATGCCGTCCAACTTCCCAGCATACACATCAACCATATCTGAAATGAGATTAAAACAGAGATTCTCAATGTAACAGATTAATTAGCAATAAAAAAAAACAAAAAAAAACAACGTCCTACCACATAGCACATTCTTTTTCCGCTTAGAGATGGTTATATGGGTTCGTGTTATGAATCCTAATGGAGTTGCAAATTCGGGAATTGTTGTAGATGTACTATACTCCGGACTTTGCGAACCTATGGTAAGGTTAGGTAGCCTTGTCACGGAAAACGACAATGGTGGCCGTTGCGTCTTAGCCAGTAGCTGATTGCCAGGTATACCGAATGACGTGATATTGAAAATCGGTCAATTTACATCATATACGCTATTCAAATATCTGCTGGAGATCAGATTTCATTCATAGCACAACTTACAGCACAACAAAGCTGTTGCAAGTTTCAAAACACACCACGATATACGTATCAGGCCATCCACTGGACGGGGTACGCAGTGAGAAAAAAAGAAAGCGGCCATCAGGAATTTTTGATCTCTCCTCCTTCAATCCCGACGAACTCACGAATTCCCTACCTCGAAAATTTGCAGTTTCTTGGAATTTTAGGAAAAGAGGGAAAAACAACCACTCAATTAAGATGGAATTGTGTCAATTTGTGCCCAGCAACACCGAAAATGAAAACAAATGGAAAACATTAACGGACCCTTCCTCCTGAAATTCGTTCAAGATCGTGAGCGTCGCCTTCGCCATCTGATGTGAAAAGTCGTAACAATAAGGTCATTTGCGATCTTGGCAGAATACCCGTCGGGAAACACGTAGCCTTTTCTCTAAAGAATCTCTTTCGATTGATAACATAGTTTGTTTTCTTCATTCTAAGTTTCAAACTCGATCATGTCGAACACCATTTTACGTCGCATTATTCACTCATCGTTTGCTCCAGCAGCCATCGGTCCTTATAGGTAATATTTCTTGAGCACTGTCTATAAAATTTGCTTATCTTACATTGCCATCAAAATAGTCAAGCTGTTCTAGTGGACAAAACATTATACATCTCTGGACAGCTAGGACTTGATGCCCAAACCGGGTCATTAGTTCCTGGAGGGGTTGAGGCTGAAGCAAAGAAAGCCTTGGATAATATGGGCCATATTCTAGAGGCAGCTGGAATTTCTTATAAAAATGGTAACAAAAGTTTGTGGTATAGAAAGCATAATTTTTCATAATCATTTCCATACTTCTGGGTTTCAATATGTTTAGTGGTTAAGACTACCGTATTGCTTGCAGACATTAATGACTTTGGCAAAGTAAATGAAATTTATCGCCAATGTAAGTTGTTACCCATACTTATAAATCTTATAGCATAAATGGTTTATTGAAATCTGTTCTATTTAGATTTTACAGAAAATTTTCCTGCTCGTGCTGCCTACCAGGTTGCTGCTTTGCCTAGGGTATATAATTGAAATTTTTATCCATTTAGATCCAGTTAAAAAGCAATTTTTAAAATAGGCTGGAAGAGTTGAAATTGAAGCTGTTGCTGTTGTTGGGGTAGTAGAAGACATGGCTAAACTGTAAGAAGTTTTAAGTTTGCTAGGATTTTACTATTACTGTTAAAATATTTTTGTTCACACAGAGAACTAAAAATAGAAAAGCTCAAACAGTTTATAATGTAATTTCATTTATTTTCATCTTTTCTTGTACATAATTGTCCAATTAACGTCTTCCTCCTTTGCCTTTCTTCTTACCACCACCACCCTGGTTGGCTGCTTGTCCTTCTCCACTTGACTTGAAGACTCTGCTTTTTAAATGGGGAATTTTCTCTCCAATGTATAAAAACAATGAATCTCCTATTGTAATATTTCATGTCAGTCATGTTAGCCTCTTTCTAAATTCATACTGTTCATCTTACTAGTGGGAAATGTTGGATTGACAGGTGATCCATCCTCATTTTTCAGCTGGACCCTAACTCTTCCACGCATTTCCTCTTCCTTGCTTGACTCCCTTGAGTAGAACTTTGGTTCAATTCCTACCTTGAAATTAGCGGCTTGTAAGACATCACTTATTTCAGTACAAGTAGGTCGCTCAACAGCACGGGATTTAGGAACTCGGCGACCAGCTACTCTAGTCTTATTGCTGTCGATGTATGCAGGGTAGATGCAAATCCATCTGTCAAAGAAAACACCAAGAAAGAAACAAACTGAAGGATGATGAAAACAGAACACTTGTCAAGCTTAACTTGACACAAAGTCTTAGCCAAATTTCATGGACTTGATTTACCTTTCAGGATCACTAGGTTTCTTATTTGGGTTGAAAGAAGTTCTTGTGAAAGTGGCAGCCATTTTTCGAAGTCAACATCAGCACACTGGGTGACGTGAACAAGTAAACAGACGACTTTAAAAAGTTTCAGGTGTTTTACCCACCTGCCCCTAGATGGCTTGTTAGTTTTTAAAGCAGACGAACATCAATTTCTTATCGTTCAACAACTGACAAACCGCGAACACGGGTAATGTTGCCTTAGTTCAGTTTCTCATTCGATACACAACTATAAGCATTCTAATATTATTTTTCTGTTTATTATTTATATATTAATCTCCCCATAAAATTCTGTAGTCGACTGCGCAGTTGAAATCGCTCATGATGATCAAACCTTGATTGCTTAACAGCGACCATAATCAGCACAGTCATGGATGAGAGCTGTTCTAAAACAGCAAATTTGTCCTGCTTTATACTTTCTTCTGTCTATGTTGGAAGCCTCTATGTTTGGAAGTCAACTGAAGATAGGTATTGCTTTAATTGACACCAGAAATCATCTCTATGCATATTGTTTTTAATCCTCTTAGAAATCACCCCAAAACTGTGATCCGGAGGTTTATCAGTGCATTCTGCATGTTGTTTGTGGCCCCAGCCATTGTTTACATCACATTAAAATATATGAACCCTAAGGTGAATGAAGGTTTTTTCTACATTTTCAAAACTTTAAACTTTAATAATTTATGATTCTTTAAAATTTTAGGAATCAATTGATCTTTTAAGTTTATTGGGTTTAAGATATAGTGGCTTATTGTCAGCCATCTCACTACCAGTGCTTTTGACATCTATCCTCTTTTTAGGCCCAATCACCATCACATTTTTTGATGGGTCATGGAAAGATATGTTCAGTGAGTTTAATTTTACAATGTAGGTGAGTGGGATAAATAAAATTATTGCTTTGGTTACAGGTGCAGAATGTTGGAAGACTAACCTGCAAGATATATTATGGATTCGCAATCAAATTGTCGCCCCGATCTCGGAAGAATTTACATTTCGAGCATGCATGCTTCCCCAGCTGCTCAAATGCTATTTAACTTCACAAGCCGTTCTAGTCAGCCCATTGTTTTTTGGAGTTGGTAAGGTGGTAAAGAAATTTGTGTGTATTAATGGTGGTTAAAGGCTTTTATATTTTAGGGCATTTCCACCACATGATCGAGCGTTGGCGACAGGGTATGCCATTGTTGCAGTCTCTACTTGTCTCATGTAAATAATAAGAGAACTGGACGTTATTTTAAGGGGAGTCCATATAACGTGCCTCTATCGCTTTAGGTTTTCAGTTTGCCTACACTACCCTCTTCGGAATGTATGCGGCTTTTTTATTTATTCGCACGAATCATGTCGTGGCGCCTTGCGTGGCGCATGCGTTCTGTAACGTGATGGGTTTTCCCGATTTTGGTGAGATTGGTCGGCAAACAGGTTGGAAAAGGATCATATTGGCTTCAGCATTCGTTGCCGGTCTTGTTGGGTGGTACCTCTTACTTTGGCCTTTGACTGAACCTACTCTCTATTATAATAACCCATGAGAACGCATACGTGATGCTAGCGAAAGTCGTGTTACAACAAACTAAACACTACCATAAAACGGTGCTTCAGCAGTGGTAATGAAAAGCGTGGAAATAAACTTGCTTCTGTGTCACGAACTTATTTTTAAGCGCATCTAGTATCTTTTATGACTGTTAAAGAAAGCCGAAATTGCACGTTCAAATATACTTTGAGAAGCCAATGTTGCTTTTGAGAAAGATAAGAGGCTCCTCGCAAGGTGGCACTGCTGGTGTTGTTTTCATTTGCATATTTTGGAGATTCTGAAAGCACCGTGCCGACTGCGGTCGTTTTATCACAGTTCAACGATTGTTCTTCGTGATAAATCAGCAATCTTCCACTACAGACTTTCGAAATTTCATTGGTTGGTCAAAGTTAAATGAATTCATTTGTAGAAGATGTTCCAGTAGAACACTTATTACGTGAAAATACCACCGCTCAAGTAAAGAAGACGATGCATGGTTTTTCAGATGGTACATGAGAAAAAGGAAGTAGCCAAGCTGGTCGTCACCCACGTTTTCTTTCAACGATCATTATTTCAGAAATTCCGTTCTGTGTTTCTGTAACCTAAATATTCGTGTAATGTAATCCAAGAATCATATTGGCTACATAAAAAGAAAAATGATCAAAGCCATATTTTTTTCCGAGTTTCATCCAACCCTGGGACCTAAAATAAGCTATCAGGTACTTTGTGTTTCTAACCATTTTAATTAAATTTTTTAAAAACACTTGTTGTGATCTAGGTGCCAGAAGATTATGTTTCTAAGGAAATATTTGATGCAGTTAGCGTTTATATCATTCCTAAAGAGCAACTAGATAGTTGTATCATTACAGTGAATGTGTTGGGGCACAAGATAACAGGTAAGATGTGTGCAATTTGCTTGTTCAATGCTTCATATTTAGATTTCTAGCTTAACTCTTTTTTTCACTTTTGTAGGATATCCTGTGCGCATATCAGATGAGAAGTATCCACGCAACTTTTTGATTTTCAATCTGTGTTTTGTGTGCGATTCTGATGCCAGAACCGTACAATTTGAGCTAGTTGTTAGGAAGTTAGCTGAGCATTTGGTGACTCTGGAAGTGGAACAAAACTTTCTGTCCACTGAATCTAACAGAGCATTGTTGCCCAAAATTTTAGGCCAAATTCTCAGTGATCTCAATTATTGTGGGTTATGCACAGTCACAGGTAAATCAAGATGATTTATTTTGATTTTAATTTACTCAGCATTTTTTAAAAATTAGTTGGGACGTCAACGTTACACCTTAAAGTAATCCAAGTAGCCGCCGAGCCCCCTCCCGTATTTGACCACCACGTCCCTGTGTTCACGTCGGAGTTTTCTCCGCTAAAGCAAGACTATTGGGACCTGACTACAAAACAGGTGTTTATTTCATAGAACAATGGATCTTTGACAATATCTTTACGCATACAACTGGTTTTGGGACAAGAGTAGGTATTGCCGTACATCGATGGACGCATTCACGTTGCTAGAGTAGCAATCGAGGCCGACGTAGACATCGGTTTGGTCAAGGCCTGTATTCAGAATCTCTTGTAAGCAAATTTATTGTATTGATCCCTGTGTTAAAGATCTCCTTTATTGACTTTCTTTTCGTTTTTAGATACTATGGTGTCGTCCAACTCATTCCCATTTTCCAGTACAGCAACATGTACGCTGCCACGCCAAAGCTCCGAGAGCTTCCCATGAATTCAGACTTGAGCAGAGAGTGCATCACTTTTGTTGCCAAATCTGGTAAAAAACTGACTCACTTGTTGTTGTTTTTTTAAAATTATCTTATCATCTTCTACATTGAAACTTATCAATCCTTATTTTACTGCTCTAGATAGACACCCGCCTTCATTTCGAGATGTTTTCCAAATGTACTGGTGAGTTGATTTCTTTTGCGTTTCCAAAATTCATACGCAAACTGATCTAATGAAACCTTTACGTTCTTTCGTAACAGTGGGATGACTTACGGTACTACCATCAGAGATCTGTGTCTGCGCTTCAATCCGCACGCATTGCGCATCGACGAGCACCGACTAGTCCAGTTCGGCGTCCTGCAAGGCATCATTCGTCGGATTTGCAAGGTTAGTCAGTGCGTTCCTCTCTTTCATTCTTTTCTTTTTCTGCGACTCCCTATCGAGTAACACGTTCCCGTTGAACTGTCTCCCTTTTTTCTTTCTCGCCCATTTTTTTTTTTTGAATGAGTCAGTATCCGGTGTACAAACCGGAGACGCAACGGGGATCGCACAAGAAACAAATGACCTCTTTGCATCGGCTCTGCACCGGAGTGGCCTCTTACGACGAGATTTGCTGTCGAACGGGCATGTCCTACCACGAATTGGACGAAAAAATTGAAGCCGATGCCGACATATGCGTCCTCTGGAAGTGAAACGTGTTAACGCCCCCCTTCTCTTTCCCTCTTTTAATTCAATCATCCTATCCACCCTAGCCCATCGATTTTCGTTTCACCAAACAAAATCAAAACCAAAAAAAAACAATTTTTTAGCGACTCGTTAATTCCAAAACGAACAGTTCAACGTTCCCGAACTGAACTCCCTTCATTTTATTTCATTTTTAAATTTCTTTCTTTGCAATCGGATGCCTCTTTTATTGCGCAACACAAGACCTAAGTCAGTCGTTGGCCATCGTCACGTTTAAATAGGCAAATGTCGAAACTTACGGGAACAAGTTTCAACGTTTCTTCCCGACCGTTTCTCGCAATTGTGAAAACAAGGATCGAGGTTTAGAGAGGCAACGATCCATTGGAATTTCCTCTTCCTCCCGTAGCGAAAAGGTGAGGGGCACTCACGCAGGCGAGTAGTATTTCCAGACAGCCGTAGAACCGACGAGGTCCCAGTAAATCTGTCCGCTAAGTTTTGACAATCTTTGTTGGCCGTTAAAATGTGCTCGTCGGGCTTTGAAATGGGAACACGAGAAAAAACACACACTACAAAAGATGGGGCTACGCATTCTCTTTGTCCCTATTGGCCGTCTGCCAAAAATTCCGCTCCTCTTGAAAAAGAAAAAGAGAGAGACCCTAATAAGATTTACACGCATCAACATGGCGCGATGGTAGAAACAGAGAGAAATATTACAAGCAACAAAAAAAGATAAAAGCCTCTCCCACTGTTTGAAACGTAGCTCCGCACGCAACAGCGTCCATCCTCTTGGCATCCGAGAGGCTTCCGTTCGTGAGAGAACCGCGTTTAGTCTCCCCCCCCCTTTTTTCTTGCGCTCTTAAACAAGCAGACAAGAGGTTTATGCTGATAAGGAGTCGACAAGCTTGTCGACAAGTGTTATGTCGACAAACCGACACGGCGGTCACCCCCCACCCACTTGGGCCTATCTCAATGGCCGTACGAAACACTTTCTGCCACTATACGTGTATGAATATGTTTTTGTTTTTTTTTTGTATTTTAAAGAAGAATTAATATGCCATTTTATGTCTGACGTCTGGCACAATAAAGTGGAACGCTATATTGTACCATATCCGGGTTTATTTTGATGTGTGTGTGTGTGCGCTAATCTCGTTAATTAAAGAAGAAAAAAAATGGTTGGATTTTTTCGGATTTTAAAAAAAGCCTGGCACGGTGTTGAGTTACTGGCGCTTCCTGCGTGAACATAAGACGGCGTGATTTTGTTGGGTGCAACCCATTGCAGGGCGATTAAATGTCGATCGGTTTCCCTTGCCGAAACAGATTAACCCTATCCCAACCCGTAGATGTATGCACATCGTTTTGAATCGGCTATCCTGTTGTCGTCGTCTCTATGACAAGCCCGGGAAATGGCCGATTAAATGCGGCTGTTTTTAGCGTTGGCAATCAAAGACGTTCGTTAACATGCCATTTCTAGTCTGCATATTGCAGACTAGACTCTCTCCCTTGTTTCTTTTTCTTTTTTTCTATTTCATTCGTCATCTTGGATTACATTTCTCTCTACTTGTTGGCCAGTCTTCATCATCGATCATTGACTGGCCATGCGGAACCGTCCGTCGATTCTTCCGAGGCGGAAAAGTCGGGGACGGCCGCATCACCAGCACGAGTCTTGCGGTGGAAGCAGTTGAGGGAAGGGGGGGAAATCTGGTTTAAAGAGTCGTCACACAGACTAGAGGGGGTGCTAATTTGAGAGCTTGATGGACGACATTTCTCTTATTTTTTTTCCCCTCCTTAAACATCTCTCTCTCTCTCTCTCCGAGTTATTTGCCTTTTTCCTCCCTCTCTTGTCGTTTTTGACTGTCGAGACGAGCCGTACACGCACAAAGACAAACTCCCTTTTTTCTTCTTTTTTTTGTGTGTGTGTATGTTCCATCTCATTACGTAGGCGTAACCCGTTCGGAAAAAAAAATCGAAGTTCTTCTTTCTTGATCGTTTTTTTTTTTTTCTTTTTCTAACTGCACCCTCCGTTTCAGCAACTCTGGGCCCTGGGCAGGTCATCAATTCTCTTTGGCCGTGGTTCCACATAGTCGCCGTTAGTAAATGTAGACATAACCCCTGAGCGCGCAGTTTGCGTTAGCTACGGTTACACGGGGTGGCTGGGTGGGGGGGGTTTACAAACACATATGGAGTCGAGTTGTTTCGAATGGCTATAGAGAAACGAGACAAGAGAGAAAGAAACGAGAAATGGAGACAAGCAGATTGCGTATCCTCTTCTATACTTTGTGTTTCGTGCACCAAAAACGCACGTCTCCATTTTCCATCGCCTTTTCATTTGATTTTTTATTTGTTTGTTGCCCGGATATGACCTGTCGCGCCCGCCGGCTTTTGCACGGCCATTTGCTTTCTGAAACTCGCTCACTATAAGCAACACAATCTATAGACACAAAGAGTCAGCGCTATTCAGTCCGCTTCCGAGAAACGGGAAAAGAATTAGAAAATCGTCTCTTCTTCTTTTTCTTTTTTTGATTGATGGATGAAACTCTTCCATCGCCAGGCAATTTGTTCAATAGCCCGAGGCAAACATCGTTCGTATTATATTCACGCCAAAAGAAAAAAAAGGAAGAAAACAAGATGGCGTGTCGGAACGAAAGTCCTGTAGGCCTGTGACATCACAACGACGGGGTTTTCACGCAACCAAGCCGTTTAGAACGTCAAACTCTGGGAACGTTCATTCATTGTGAATTGACAGCCGAAGGCAATGATTGGTTTGAAAGGAACAAGAAAACAAAAGCGATACGAGTCGCATCTTTGGGATGGATGTACTTGAACGTATTGCGGGCGACAGATGAAACCCAACATTGAACACCTCAGCAAGAAGAAGTGTTGCGATGGTGGATGATGGTCGTGCTGCGTACACAATAAGTCGATGCTTGTTGAAAGAGGAGCCCTTACTGGCTGCTGCTGGATGAGTCATAACGGAGATCCGATGAAACGCACAGACAGCAAACGGAGGCAAAAGTCATCGACACTCGCATTCAGCCGCACGACGTGTTCCATGGCGACGGCCAGACCGCGCAACCGCCTGTCTTAATCACTTAATTCAATCATCATCATCATCGCTGTATCCCTCCCTCAACGATACCGAAGAAACAAAGACGGCCATTTAAAAAGAACAACAGCCATTTGCATAGACAAACACGTCAAGACAAGTTGAACGTCCGGGTGTCCGATTTTCACCGTTTTTTCATTTCTTTTTTGTTTTCAGAACGGACTGACGTTGCCTAATTTCTATATGATGTTATAGCAGAAGCAACGATGATACTTGTTGACAGCTCGGCCAACAAGTTGATGTCCAATCATCACTTCTTTGACTTAACCAGACTTGACTGAAACAGCCAACGCCGGAAAGGCTTTGCTTTGCTCATTGGAGTGACAACGATGATCTAATAACGCAAGAACCCACGGATTGTGTCATCCGCAAAATGGGCAGCAAGGCGAATATTCAAGGGAAATTTGCATACGAGTTGACCGGAATCGAATGCGACATCCCTTTCCCCCCTTTTCGTTCGTTGACGCCATCACGGAATTCCCCCGTCGGAAATAATAATAAGAATTTGAAAAAAAAGGGGGGAGGGGGGTTGCATAATAACATGCAACCAAATCAAAAGGGAAGGATGTGAAACTAGAAAAAAAAGGGAAGGAAGAGGGGGAGGAAATGTTTGAACGACGACAAGTCCCTCAGCCATACGAAATGATTTACTTTTAAAGGCCTAAAAAAAAAAAAGAAAAGACTAACGCATACTTCCGCAATGGATGCGCAACATACACGTCCTGTACAACACACACACACCCGCACTTTCAAAACTTGGTGAGTTGCTCTTTTTTCTTTTTCTTTACACTCCCCTAACGAAGCATCAGGAATTCGAAATCGTTCGAAGGCCTATTTAGAGGTAAACGAAACGTCTTTTGATGTTCGTTTGTTTTTTTCCGGCTACTGTTGTTGTATGTATGGCGCCAGGAGACATCGGAACGTATAGGCCTAACTATCAGCTGTTTCTACTTTTGTTTTGCAGTACAATAACATCTCGTAGTATTTGGTGACAGCCTCAAGTCTTGACGTTCATGAGGATCGAGTTAAACAAAACTTTTAAAAAAAAAAGATACACAGAAATAACCCAGGAAAACAGACCCGCATTGGATGACGTTATGCCGATAGAAACATGAAATGTTGTTGACACAAAAAAAAAAATAGAGCACTTGAGTCAGATCGATGCACCTCATCCATGGCATTTCTATCGTGGCTGGCCAAAGCAAAAAAAAAGAAAAAGGGGGGAGAGACGAGTTTGACACGCCCAACAAAACATTTCAAATGTAGTAGATATGCATCATATACAAAAGAATAGAGAAAAAGAGAGAGAGAGAGAAGGGTATATAGACGGTTTGTGACAGCTGACACTGTGGTCCAGCCTTTGGAGGCGGCGAGTGTCGGCTCTGTCTGTAGAAAAAGGTCAGCGCACCCACCAGCCGGCCCGTCAGCCAAAGCAACGTTGCTGGTGGACGGTCCTCTGATATTACAGAGGCGGTGACCTCATCCTAATGTATATTTTAAATATACACCGTATTTTTCGCGACTTTTGTCGCTAACGTAATGACTAGATGTAACATGGGCCTCATCTTTGATTGAGGGCGAATTGAACAGAAGACGCTGAATGACACAGCGAAAATAATCAATCGAAGTGGGCCGATCATTTGAAATATGGAAACGATGGCAGCACTATCTGTCTGCACATCTTACCGTTGTGAAAGAAAAAAACACATCACGGGATTCGTGTTGCCTTGCCATTTAATACGTCGCCGTGTAGAACCGTCTAACCTCCTGATAACCCCCCCCCTCCTTTTTTTTTTTTTAAATATATGGAAGGGCAATAAAAATTAATAGAGACGTCGGCGCAATTTGATACAAAATCATAATCCGTTTTTCTTTTGTTTTTTTTTTTCCCTCCCCCCTTTCAATCAAATAGCCTTCCGCATACTAAAAACTGGTGTGGAGGCTGTTACTCAACGGATTTCAGCGGTTCTAATATCAATCTGCATAATAACGCTTTCAGTTGTTTTCAAAGAAGAGGCATTCGAAAAACACAGTCCGTGTTATTTCATACGCCTCGCCCTTACAGCGGTGTAGTAAAAAAACCAAACAAAATTGTAGCGCGTCATCAACGATTTGAAAGTGACGCAATGGCCAACAGTAAAAATGCGAGGTGATACGGTTTCATTTTTCATAGCCTCGATGACACCGCTCTTCATCCAAAACAAGCAGAAAACAACGAGCCAATAACAACCTTTTTTTTTTTCTTTGCTGACGCTCCATCGTCAAAGGATCCATTACTACCCCCAGTCTACGTGCGACACGGATTTCGAATAGTTGCCTCTACTTTTTGTTTTTGAAATGCAACAAGTCATAGCTTAGAGCTTAAAAACGTAGGCCGATAACACAATACGCTTTTTTTTTTTCCCCTTCAAACTTTGCTCATTTTCGATGGTGATGGCGGCCTGATGGTTTGAACGTATCCCGTTTCAAGGGTCCAGGCGTCTCACTGGCGACTTGCACCGGGGGTCTTTTTTTTTTTTTTTAAATTCTATTTGATTTTTTTTGAAAAAATACATCCCAGTAAATAGTTTCATCTCATATTAACTGACCCCCCCTTTATTTTTTTGTTTCAAATTATTGTGTCTGTCTTAAAGAGATGGGACTCGTTAATTTTAAATGGCAGATAATTGAATAAATAGGGTCGCGTGCACTGGCGCAGTGATGGGCCAATTTGAATCATCCGCATTTAACACTTGTGGCCTCTTTCTCATTAGACTAATGCGCATAATCAATAGATGCGAACACGTTGAAAAACTATTGATCAACAAATAATTAACAAGTTGATTATTCGTTTACTTCGTTTACTCTCCTCCTCCCTTTTCATCTTTTTGTTTTTTTCTTTTTAATGAGGCATGTCGCATTTGAAAGCTCTCGACGCTTCTTTAATTGAGTCTGACGATTATTTATAAGCTGTTGATCTGAACATTTGGCCTGCCGTTTGGTGGGGTGAGGGCATCTCTTGGGTCTGCGGTGGGTCGTGCGGGAGGCCGCGGATGACGGTACGCAAGACGGATATGGTGACTGAGTTGGACTAATGAGCAGGGAAGGCCAAGAACTTTTACTTTGATTGTCTTAATAGACGTTCGGTCTATTATGTTGTTACGGTACAGCACAAAAAACAAACAAAACAAGCCGGGGAGGGAGGGGGGGAGGCTTGTATAAGAGCGCAGGAATGCGACGGCGTTCCGTCACGGCGCGTCGCGTTTGATGGAACAGGCCAGCTCATACCTTATGTATTTCTGAGCAAAAAAAATGAAAAGAGGAGCTCGTGACGGCCAGGCCATCCAGCGAAATTCAGCCGCAGGATATCGGGAAGAGGAGGGCGCACAGCGAGCAGATGCAAACGTTTGCCAATAAACGTAAGACGGCCATCATAGCCAACGCCACGCAAGTATAGTTTAAATCAATTTGAATCATGTCATTTTTCTTTTTGTTTTTGTTTTTCGCAATGTTCAACTGGAGGTCCGACCTATCGTCCATTCGTGCAGATTTAACAAAGCGCTAATGTGAGTGTCTCGTTCTTAGCATTGACACCCTCCTGTTTTTTTTGGTTTTTTCCAAAACGTTTATGGAACGGAGATATCTTAAATGCATATTTATCTTTATTTTGGTATTGTTTTAAATTTTTTTCTCGGTGCCTTCATCACTCTGCCTGCATCCTCGTAAGTGATGACGACGTCTTTTCAAGGGGGAAAAAAGAGAAAAATGTACTCCCCGGTGCGGCCCCAGCATTGCGGGAATCGGGACTGGAGCGCCCTGCACGTCGTTATGTCACAACCAATCAGAGCGCCCTTCATCAATGGTACGTAGAAAAATAAAAAAGGCAAACCCCAAAACAAAACAAAACATCATTTTATTCTTTTCTTTTCTATTCTTAAGTTGTAATCCCAACATGGCTCCGGTGTAGTGTGCATACATAAATATCTAGTCTTAAACTAAATTCTTACACACACACACACTATTTGATTTAATGTAATTTTTTTCAGCTACAATATTCGAATAGAAGAGATTGAAATGATATTATTTTTGAGGGGGGCAAAGGGGCTTGTCTGATTGGTCGGAGCTCCATTGGCGCTGTTCGAGCTGATCGCAGCGAAAGGAGGAGGAGCCTGGAAAAAAAGGGCTCAGCATCGCCTAGGAGAAGAAGAAGAAGAAGAAGGAGGAGAAGAACTATAGCCGTGCCACTCTATTCGACTGGCATTCAGTAGTTTGATAGACACTTGAAGTGTCGGGTCGCAACGGTCATGGCTTCCTACACATTGCGCATCAACCAGGGAGGGACGGTCCAGCATCATCACCACCACGGTAGTGGCCAAGTCATCGGTGGATCGGCAGGGAATTATTTGAATGCGAGTGGTCACCATCTCGGCCCATCATCGAATTGCGGTTCAGGCACAGCCGATCTCTTGGCCGTCAACACCTACCTGGAACGATTCTCCAGCGGTGGCAGCAGCACCCCCGCCGTGGCCTATCAACCGGACGTGACGGTGATGGCCAGTGACAAGTTTAGCAATTTCTACATCAACAATAATAATAACAACAACAGCAACTCGGCTAGCAGTTATCAGAGAATAACGCCGTCGATGGAGAGTCAGCAACAACAACAACAACAACAACAAAGTGATTATTTCTTGCCGTATCTTGGCGGATCGCAACAGCAGCAGATGACCTCCCTGCAACACCAACAGATCCACCAACAGCACCAACAGCATCAAGAACAACAACATCAGCAACAACAATCGTTGCTGGCGCAGGATCAGCAATGGCCAGTGATGCCTTACGACAATTGCGCAGCGGCCGCGGCGGCTGCGGCGGCCGCCGCCGCCGCCGCCGACACGCTCAAAAGGTTCTCCGTGACGCGCCTCATTCAACACCATCATCACCATCATCATCAGATGGAATCGCCTTCGTTAACAGGAGGTGCTAGATCATCTGCCGTGGGGTCCGGTGGTGACCCGTTGATTCCCGCCGTCGGTGTGGCCCTTCCTTCCGCCCACCAATCGCCCACACCGGTCCAAGCGCACGGACTGATCGCCTCCGTCAGGGACGATTCGGAGACATCATCGCACGCCACCGATAAAAGCGACGGTATGTCTGCTTGCATTAAACTTGAAAAAAATTAAAAACAAATACAAAAATGTATTTGACGTTTCATTTTGGTTGAAAATGCAGACGAATCAGAAGCCGGCGGCGATCCTGCCAATAAGAACTGCGCTAAGAAAAGGAGCAGCTCGTCATCGTCTTCACCTTCATCGCCGTTGATGTCCCACCACCATCGTCACCATCCACATCACTCGATGTCGAGCGTGTCGTCGAGTGGCGGCAGCAAAAAACCGCGTCGCAATCGGACGACGTTCACCAGCGCCCAACTGTCGGCGTTGGAGAAGGTCTTCGAGCGGACGCACTATCCGGACGCGTTTGTCCGTGAAGATTTGGCCAAGCGGGTCAGCCTGAGCGAAGCCAGAGTTCAAGTACGTTTGTTTTTGCTTGTTTTCTTTTTTTCTTTTGTCTGTTATTATTATTACGACGAGTTGCCATGTGCGGATGTCAAGAGCCGCCAGTGTAAACGACCACAAGGGCGCCGATGTACACACACGAAAACGACGTCCTTCATTCAATTCCGCACCCAAGTTGTCCGTGAAAGAAAACGCAGAAACAATTCTTCCATTTATTTTCCGCTCTATTTCAGCTCTTTCCTTTACTGTCACAACCTCCCCCAGAAGAAGAAGAGGGGAGTAAAATAACATTTGATAAATGGATGATGAGAAAACAGAGGGGGAAAAAAAGGAATTTACATTTTTTGTTTCGTATTTTTGCTCGGGAATTTTTCGGCCAAAGTGAAGTGACAACTGTTGGCTGGCTATGCTTAATGAAGCCAAGACAAATGTTGTTTCCCTTTTATTTTAACTTAACAGTTCACTCTCGATCTTATTTGCCCTTCCCCCTCTTTTTTTTCCTTACGTCCGCCTCTCTAACGTGCCGGCATCGTTTTTCTAAAATTTTCTTTATCTCTCCTTATTTTTTTTCTTTTCTGTCTTCCGTTTGCCCGGTGTTGTTTCAAACGAAAAGACAAGAGAAATGAATAAAATAACAAAAATGGTCGTCGGTCGGATTGAGTGGGGGGAGGTCATTGAGGACGTTTATTCAAAAAGCCTCGCAAAGATTGAAGTCGAGATTCTCTTGTTTTACAGTTTCTTTTTCAAATCGGTGTCGCTTGATATTTGCATACGATAGCCATTGAGAAATTGAATCGAAGCTTCTATTTGCAGATTCGTGTTAAAACTGCGGAAATGCAAAACAACACCCCCGTTTCATTTTGGGATGTCCAACAATATCAACGACGGTCGCTCCAATTTTTTGTTTGTTAATCTCGCACATCTCTCTGCTCCCCTTCCCTCTCGGAAAAATGTATTGCTAAATGAATCGCAACGAAAAGAAAAAAAAAATTTTGGAATTGGCACTCGGGCACGGCAGTTTATAGTCGCAATTTGATCGTCACTCGATCCAAATTTGATTTGGCATCAGTTACAAGAGAACGTTCTGTTGATTCTTTCCCGTTTCGGTGTGTTTCATCTCGATTACGTTTGTCTACGTGATTTTGATTTTTTATTTGATTTTTTCTTTCTTCCCCCATCTTCATAAAAAGATGGACCGGCTAGTTGGTTTTTTAATCGGTTAGGGATCAAAAGGTTTAAAAAAAAAGAAAAAGAAAAAATCCCGCACCCGATCTCAGTTTTCTCGGACGATTTGCGCACCGTCAGCAATAAACCGCTGCGCGTATTAGAAATGCGACTCTCTTTGCACCCGCCAGTTTTTTTTTTAAAGCTATGGCGATGCTTAAACGAAAATAGAAAAAAAAAAAATATTCATGAATTCATTTTTCCTTTATTTTTGGATTGATTTAAAAATTGTGACGACATTTTGGGAAGCGCATAAATAGTCGTCGATGATCAATGAGCTCATTTCAATTCTGATTCTGCCGCGCAGAATTTGTGTTTCGTAATTCGACTTGTTTCTTGTATTTCGCTCTTATTTTTGTTGTTGCGATATTTTAGATTTTCGTTTTGTTTTTTGTTTTTTTCAATAAGAAAATGCCAATAGGTCAACGGGATCAGACGCGGGTGGCGCTCATCAATCTCCTTCAATGCTAAATAGCTTCATTATCGCGCTGAATGTAATCTATCCTTTTTATACTCGGCCACCGCCTCGTGCGTCAATGGCGTTTTCAATCATTTGCATGTCCAATTTTTTTTTTTTGTTTTCGCCAATCACCTCTCAAGGTTAGAAAGCAATCGAAATTCGAATTTCTTGAATGTTTTTCATTTGCGTTCATGGTTACACGTGCGTTCATTTGATTGCAAATTGATTGCAGACTTTATGGGGGGGGGGGGCAATGGATAGCATAACGTTTGACAAGGTCAAAGGTTTAATATGTAAATCAAATTAGATAGACGCGCACACGGTTTCCTTTAGCCGACCAAATCGAGAGCTCAAAGTCTCGACTGTACGCTCGGCCATTTGCATACGAGCAGTCCAGTCCGGCGCCGCCAGGATATAGGCAGACGACTTTGTCGTCTTTATTCTTTTTCTTTCATGTTTGAATTCTTTCTTCTTCTTCTTCTTTTTCTTTTTGTGTATGTCTGTGGGAGGAGAAAGGAAGGAATTGTACGTCCCGCCTATCTTTTCTTCGGTAACTGACGCACCCCCCCCAGCAGTTGAACAGTAGACATGGGGGGGGGGAGAGTGAGGCTAAGGATAGTTTTCTTACTTCTTCCGACAAACGACGGCATTCCGCCCATCCGGCCACCCACACCCCTAGCGAGAACTGGCCTTTTCATTCTGTGCTTTGCTCTCTTTCCTCTGCTGCTGCTGGCGCACCGTCGTCGGCTGACACGCACCCATCAACTGTCTCCTCCAATTAGGGCCATTCACTTGGCCGATATATTTAGAGTGAGACGGTGCCATGGGAAAAGATGCAGAGACGGAAACAATTGCCGTGCGCTTCTGCAAACGTTTCGGTTTCATTTGTCTTGATGTGGAGAGGGAGGCAAACGAATTCAATGAGAAACGATGAATTATATAAATGCCGTGATTTGCAGGTGTGGTTTCAAAATCGGCGCGCTAAATTCAGACGTAACGAACGATCGCTCCAATCGCCGTCGGCCACGAACGTGACAACGTCGCCCGTCCAGCGGGTTGCAACCACAGCTTCATCGTCCTCTTCGTCGTTCTCCACCTCGTCAATGACGTCGCCGCCCGTCAACGGCGCCAAATCTCCGTCGGACTTGACCGCGTCCGACCAGGCGTCTTTCGCAGCCCGCACGGCCCCTACCGTCCCGTCGCCCAGCAGCTGTACGTACATTTTAACTGACGCCATTAGAGGCTTTTGTTGATCCAATCAAATTGCTCCCTCCTTCAATTTGAAACGAAAGAAAAAACAATCGCGAGGGTTCTCTATGTTTCTTTGTTGCTTTTAGTCGATGGACTGTACGCGGTAGGCAGCTGGAAGAGCAGCAGTGCAGCCCTGACGGCCCACTCTTCGTCGTCCGCCAGCAGCGCCTTACCATCGAGTCACCACGCCGCCGCTTTGGCTCTCATGCAGTCGGGTAAGTCTCTCCTTTCTTTTTGGTTGAAATCCTTATTCGTTTCATTCCTAACTCGCATCCCCCCCCATTTCTTCGCTAATTGATGGTGATATGCAAAAGAGCATAGTGGCATCCGTGCTCTTCATCCGCACACAAAATTTTTTTTTTTTGAATTTGATTTACATGTTCTCCTCCTTCACGTCACTCTCTTTGCCCATGTGCGACGACTTCACGCTCTTCCATTTTTTTTGTCCCCCCCATCTTTCAAAGCCGCTACGACGGCGGTTCCTCTTGTGCCTTTGACTTGATGTGCGCCCAACAGGTGCCGAATTAGTTTTCCCTCCTGTTTAAAATTCCCAGGCTACTCAAGTCATTCATAAAGTCGTAGTTAGATCCATCACCAATCCCGATGCTACCATTTTTTTGTTTATTTTTTTAAAAGTAATTGTGCTGTCTTTCTATTTGGCCAGCAGGTTTCTCTTCGATGTACCCGAACCCGATGCCAAGCTGCAATTACGGATTGGCGTCGCTTCGCTACTCGGGCGGAATCAACTAGACCTCCTACAGTTATAAGTCAAAACAAAGAAAAGAATGAAACAAGATCGATAAACAAAACAAAACAAAAAAAATACGACGTTATGCATTATAGATATACTGTTGCTGTATTGACGGATATATTTTTTTTTTGTTTGATTTTATTCCCCCCCCCCCCTACACCCACCTCCGCCAAATTTGACCCTAATTTTTTTTTCTTTATTATTATAACATTGTTGATAATTCTTTGGCCTTGGCACACACAACGACATGATGAAAACAAATCCTTTCATTTTTGTTTGTTTTTCAAATCATGTCATTCTCTTGTCTCGTGTGTGTTTCTTTTTTTTTTATTATTATTATTATTATTACAAAATTGGCATATACAAAATACACTACATCATGCGCGTCGTCGTGATTGCTGGAATGACTAGACACAGGTGTCGATGTGATATAAGAAAGCAGTTCAAAACTGATGGAGAAAAAAAAAAAAAAAAAAAAAAACAGATTTTCTAATCTTTAATCTCTTTCTCTTTTACCTTTGCCCAATACATTTGAAATCGCCACCCCTCTTTTTAATTTTTCTTTTTTTTTTAGTCATCCCAATTCCAGCCATCAACTTCGTCTTTTTCCTCTTGCGATTGGACGTTGAAATCCAATCCATTGGATCCGGTTGACACGGCCATCGGTTCGTCGGCCGGAGCGAAAATGGCCGGAGTGGACGTGATGGTCGGTTCCATGTCGGCGAAATAATCAATCTCGTCTTCGCGCGATTTGATTTGGATTTCTAGGGCCGACAAGTCGCTCACCAGCGGCTTCTTCGTCGTCACTCTTGCCGGACTCTGCAGCTCTTGTTTCTTTCCAGGGAAAGAAGAAGCCGAGGTTGAATCGGGATTGGATTCGATCCTTGTTCTCTATCGTCTTCACAAACTTCTTCTCCTTCAGCTTCCCAATCGGACCAGTGCTCATCTGAGTCCGTTTTTTCTAGCAGAGAATGCACCCCGTCTTCCCCGCCGTCAGGTTCGTGACGTTCGGGTAGCGTCCGAACGTGCACCACGGCGTTGGGACTCGATTTCTTCCTGACCATTTCCAGGACTTTGGCTGGTCGGATTTCACTTTCCTGGAGAGAGAGTAAAACAAACAACGGCTGATCATTTTCATACGTCCACGTGTGCTTAGCTTTGCCTATTACCTTGGGCATTCCATTGGTGAAAAGTTTGAGTCTCGTACCACCGATAACGGTGGACCCGCCGAGAATGGGAACAAGGCAAGCCAAAGCTTTCAACGTGGCCGCCACCACCGTGTCGTCCGTGTCTTTGATGCCTAAAAGCAACTGCCAGCCAAATAAGATAGGGAGGATTATGTATGCACGATGTGGAAGGCCAGTAACAGAGGGGGATCGTATGACGCGCGATATGAATGAGCTACTCGTATACCTCCGGAAGGATATTATGAACGAGATGGTCTGGTTCCATCAGACCGACAAAGTGTGGGAAGTAGTGAAGCAGGACCAGCCTAATCTGAGCGTCTCTCACAGGGAAGATGCGCGACACCACTGGCAGGACGAACAGCCGGTAGTTGGAGGCGTCAAATAACCCTTGCGTCGAATCTGTAAAAGGGTTCGATGTTATCGAACGGTTTCATTGTTCCATCGTGCCTGGCAATCTCACCTGTTCTGGGGATCAACAGATGAGGTAGAAGGTGTTGCTGAGCGGCCACGCTAAGCACTACTAAGCGGCTAAGTAGAGAGCTGGCCAATTTGCAGCCGACTACGCTTTCTGACATTGAGTACAGTAGCGTCGGTAAGTCCCTTCAAAAGAAAAATACAAAATGTCAAAACAAAACAAAAAATACGAATAAATCATATCAACTTTTGCTCGTTTTACCTGAAAAATTCGTCCTTTTCTTTTTGGGACTTGATGGAAATTTGAGCTAGAAATTCTTGGGCATGCAAAAGAGGCTGGTCGAAAAATTTATGCCTCGAAAGAACTGAGGCAGTTGGACGAGATTGTGGCGTGACACTTTGCATCTGCTTATTGGCTAAATCACGGAAGACATCGGCGTCGGTAACGCCAGATTCCACGCATTTGCTTATGGTCTCTTTAACAAGTTGTCCGAATGCGAAGATATCTCTTGACGAAACGTTGCCACCACCGGGAAATTTAGTTTTCTTTTCATCTTCCGGGGCGATGGCCTTTTCATATCGAAAAGATCGAATCTGATCTAGAAAGCCTTCAGTCACTTCGGCAAAACTATGGAATATTAATTGGTTGTATTATTAATTGGCTTTTTTTAGCTTCTGTTAGCCAATCATCATACCTGCAAGCAAGATCAAAATAGCCCAATTTCCAATCTCCTCCTGTGGTGACGAATATTGCATCTTTGCAAAGGTTGTTATGCACAATATTAGCCTGCTCACAGAAGTGTTTTTGTTTATTATTATTTAAAGCCAAGTCAATCAGAGACAGTACCTTGGAATGTATGAAATCAAGAGCTGAGACAATATTCTGAAGCCCACAGCATATTTCCAGCTCAGTTTGCTGTGGCAGGACTTGGCTCAAAGGTGTAACATACTCAACAAATAGATGGACAGTTTCACCTGCTATACATGAATTCAAGTACTTGAGGATTGACGGATGTCTCAACGTTTTCAATCTCTGTTTCAAAGGAGAGGCTCAATAGAAAATTCATTTGATAAAGAAAATTTAGCGAACCTCGACCGCACGTTGGAATTCCTTGCTAAGTTGGCCGTAACTTTTTAATTTTCCTGTAAAAACGGACACTGTTTCACTATCTGAATTCTTTCTCGTGGCTGAATGCAATGTCCAAGGTCCTAATTGGGCATAATGTGCATCGTCAACCTGATACTCAGATAAAACACTTGAATCGTTCCCCATACTAACTGTCTCATTAAAACTAACGCAAGGGAAGGTGACTTAAACTATTATTTCACGAAGTGCTACACAAACACAAATCACCTGTCAGTTCTATCGGATTTTGGCGCAACGACATCTAGTGGCCATCGTACAAATTTTTGAAATTGTTGTTTCGTCTGCTTTATTGTGAAAATTGTGCCGGTTGCTAAAAAAGGGTGCTTAAAAGTCAAAACTCAAAGCATGCTTAAAGCAACTTTACATGGTTAGTTACGACAAAGCTACAATCATGTATAATGATGCATACATTGTCGAGTGATTCGGTATATTTTGACAGAGAAAGTCATAAAGGCATTATTGACTTGCAAAATTTCATTCAGAAACTGTTTTCCTTCTAACAAATTATGAATCTATTCAAGCCGCATCGTCTGTGGTTTTACCGTGGCGGAATTATGTTTTCTGAAAGAAATGTTTCTCGGCGAATTCATTCTTACTCGAATTATCGGGAGTTAATAGAGAGTTATACTACTATCTCAGATAAACATTTGACTCCAGAAATCAAATTGAGGCTAATTACGCCTGAATGTCAAGCATGGAACGAACCAGTCGAAAGCAACTCCCAGCATCCACTAGGTGAACCATTTTGGGCATTCTACTGGCCAGGTGGACAAGCACTTTCTAGGTATGGCTATTGGATCTTAGTTACTCATAATATCATATGGCAATGTTACACTTAAAGCAATTTACAGTGGCAATTTAGAAAATTAGGTATATTCTAGATAACCCTTCAGTCACCAGAGGAAAACATGTGCTGGATTTTGGATCTGGAAGTGGAGCACTTTCTATTGCTGCATTAAAATCAGGAGCCAAGTCAGCAGTAGCCAACGATATTGATCACCGTTAGTGAAAAGTTAATGTTTTTCCAAAAAAGTATTTGAAAATATGCTTCTATTTTTAGTGGCCATTGCAGCTTCACAGTTGAATGCACAAATCAATGCAGTTGAGCTGAAATTCAGTGAGGAAAATTTAATAGGCAATGAATGCATGGATTACGATTTAATTCTTGTCGGAGACATGCTTTACGATACAACCCTCTCGGATTCTATAGCAACTTGGTTACTGAACCTCCGCTCGGCCAACAAGACAGTTCTTGTCGGTGATCCTGGTCGAGGACCTGTTGGTACCTCATCCCTATTGGCCCAGTTGTGTCGTCTTGCAAAATACGAACTTGATTCAGTCACCAAAAAAGACAATTATGGGTTTCATCAAGCTCACGTCTTTACCCTTCTTTAACAATGTTTCTCAAGCATGCACCACAGTGTAGTATGTTGAAAAAAGTTCTGTATCAACTACAATGTCCTTCACCGCAACGAGAGCTACTAGCCGCAGGAAATCTGCCCGATTCCATTCTGAAGAGCTGTAGTAGATATTTGGGAGATAGCGCCTCAACTCAATTGGAAATCTATCCAGTGGAAGATCACACTCTTGATAGGCGACGTTGCAAGGAAAATCTAATAAAACATCACAAAATTAACCGTATGAATTGATTCTGAATATGAGGACTTCGGAAGGTATGTGCACGCATACTTTACCTGGTGTCTCATTGTTAACATATTGACCACAGTTAAGGGGATTAATAAAGTCTCCTGTTAGCCAGCTTAAATCGGCAGGAAAGAAAGGCCAACGCAGATCTCGGTGTACACAAGACCTGTTTTGATTACAGAATTCTACTCACTAAGCGATAGTTCATGGTGCTAAGACACCCTTCCATCATACGAATTTTCTACTTGAAAATCATGCGCGAAATACCGCTGTCCTTCCCGTCTAGGTGCAGTCCGTCAATGCAACGGAAAATGAATGGATTGGCAATCGATTGTAAAAGCAAAGGTTCTGTACCTCTATAAATGGTCCCTGAAAGTAAAAAAGAAAAAATTTATTATCCAAGTACATTGCAATGTCTAGCCTTTCATTGCTAATAGAAAACCTGGATAAAAAGCAACTATAGACCCTGCTGTAACAATGCCCTGAGTTACAAAAACTCCTACGCCAGCCCCAGGAATAGTACTCTGTTTTAGCTGAACAGTGTAGCCCAACACTTTTTCCATTACCTAGCCAAAAGAAATCGAAATTGGTTAAACTCTCAAAAATAATATTTTTTGAAATGGGTAAAATATGATCTACCTTAAGTGATTCTATTGGTTTCTTGTTTACAAACCCATTATTCAAGTTTTCATGTAGAGATGCAGAAAAATGAAACAATGTGCTAATAATGGCATCATCTGGAACTATTTTGTCATCTACCTTGCGAACTGAACGATGACCTCTGAATAAGGCGTGAATCAGTTAGACTTCGAACTTGGAAGTAAAATCAGAAGTATTTGTAGCCTACTTCTCTTTCAAGTTGAGCGCAATCCATGGAACAAATCGAAAGCGGTACGACAACCATTTTTTCTTCACCAAATGCCAGAATCCTTTCATAATTTCGTGTTGACAATGGTGGACAATACGCACTCGCTATACTGAAATATAGCTTGGCTAAATGAAGACAATATAAAGTAAAAGTAAAAATATATGTATAGATTTGTCTAGCATTAAATTTAAAAATCAGAATTGAAAACAAAACTTTATTTCGTCTGTGGCGACAAAAAGTTGCCAAATGTATCTTTTTTAGAAGATGTCACCGACCGGTTTGACGGCTTCTCTTCATTCTTCAACACTTGGAGAAAGGGGGATCTGGAGACTGGACTACGGTAAAAATTGAAATCTAATTCGGAAGATACCTAATTGGCAACCGTTATTATTATAGTGGGAATTTTCCTCCTCTGCAGTGGTGCAAATCGAATTTACAGTATTGCTCTTCATCGATATTACTCTTAAAAGGACGGAAAAGCAAGGTACAGTTAAAGCAAAGGTTTTGATTTTGAAGTCAATAATGCTCTACCATAAATGTTTAATATCATAAATCAGCAACACGGAACGAAAGCAGGCTCTAATTAGCCAGATCAACCAGTGGTAAAACGATCTTCTACTGAACAAAAATCGCAAAATGTAAGACTTGTCTTGTAACGAGGAAGTTATCATATCCCATATGGTCTAGTGGCTAGTTTATGGAGGGGTTTCCGGAAGGGGAATAAACATGTATGAGGTAGGTGCATTTTAAAATATTACTAAAATTACATAAATAAAATATGAGGGAAAGAATCTACTAATCTACTGGGTGGGGAGTTTCTACGGGAAAAGGGGGGATATCCTCAGCTTCGGGGTTTGGTGCACCATGATGGAAATGGGCACACACCATATCCATTGATCCCTGGATCACTGCCAATCGGGCCTTGAATCGGAAGGCACCCCAGGATCTTCCGTTGATTCCGAGAATCGAACGGATTTCGTCGTTCCTGGGGTACCATGATCCAAGAGACCCGACAACCAGGGGGAGAATCCTCCCATGCGAAGAATATTTATCATATTTCCGCTGGTAGGCATTCTCCATACTCCCTGGTTGGTCATAGCAGACCACGACGTCAACCATCACCCGGGAACCGGATAGTTGAAATTCAACATCCGGTCTTAACCTTTGCCCGGGGATGGCATTGTTGATCGTGACGTCGTGTCCCTGCTTGACTAGCAGCGATTCCAAGAGATCTTGGATGGTGTTGTGCCTCTTGGTGGCGAGCTGGAGACCTTCTTCACAGTGGTTAAGCACATGAAACCCGGTCTCGTTTTCCTTTCCGCATCGGCGGCAACTCGTATCTTGCTCCTGTGAGCAAAACCACGAGTGCCCCCGAAGAGGAAGGATGTCGAGCCGGGCCCTGTGAAGATATCTCCAGTCGCGGAAGGAGAGGGGCGTACGGCAGGATACCAGGCGAGCCATGTCTTTCGACTTGTCTTCCAGGGAGAGGCCAGTGGCAACTACTCCCTGGTGGCTCTTGTCGGAAATTAGGTCCCTGGTATAGCGCTGCCGAGCTACTTTCCGAAGTCCGCGGACTGCCTTGACTGGGCTTACGGAGACGTCATCGGCGACAATTCTTAGATTTTCGTCGCCGGATACATCAATCCGCACTCCCAGTCGTTTGGCAGCTTGGCGGGCAAGAGTCCAAAGATTGGACCCTGCCTCCGCGTACCTCAGTCTGTAGAGCCCCCCATCCACGGATCCCGAAAGATATTCCCCAACTGGCAACACTCCTGGATGCTCGTTTCTGAACCCTCGCCGGATGGTGTCATGGAGCTGCTCTCGGCATATGTTCCTCACTGTAGGGTCTCTACAAGTGAGGAGCTGAGCAGACCCTGGCGATGGTCCAGATATCGGCATCATCAGTGAGGCGGCATGTTCCTAGGCCCCCAACCCGCCGGTCCGCGTAGAAAAACGGGACCGTTGCGTGATTGGGAAGGTTGCAAATTAGGCCTAGAAACTTCCTACACTCAGTGTCCAGTTGGGTAAGACAGTCTTTCAGGACCCGACCCGAAGCGAGGTGATGGGAAAGGGAGGGAAGAAGGTGGCTACGGAAGATTTCAAGTTTTTGCCATGGTGCGAGGTGGGAGGCGGCAATCTTGTCGAGGTTAGGGATAAGGTCAGTTGGTGGTCGGAACCGCAATTTTCCTCCGATCGGTGTACCAAGATATGTTTCTTGGTCGTCTGGACCCAAGCACCGAATTAATTGATCACCAATTCGGCACTGGGCGTCAGACGGCTTGCCTTTGTCGAAGACCAGGCAAGCACACTTCCCGGCATTAAATTGCAGCCCCAAGGTGTTTGCGGTGAGGGTAAAAACGTTTAAAATGTTTTGGAGCTCGGAGGGAGAATTTGTAACCACGGCAATGTCGTCAGCATATGCCGTGGTTTTCACGAGCGAGCCAAATATTAAAAATCCGGGGTTAATATTGGACTTTCCGGCCCTGACGAGGGGTTCGGAAGCCAGGTTAAAAATAGGGGAACTAAGAGCGTCACCCTGGCGAACACCTGCTGTCGGGAAAATGCGGATGGATTCTTTCCCAACGGCAAAATCCATCCGATTTCCCGAATATATGTCCACCAGGATGCGCCGGAGGTCCTCTGGTATTGGAAGTGATGTGAACAGCTCATTCAGAACGGCGTGAGGCACAGATCCAAACGCGTTGCACATGTCCAGCCATGCAATAGACATGTGCTTTCGTTTGGTCTTTGTCTCCTCGACAACCGTCTGTAAGAGCTGTGTATGTTCCTGAATACCATGGACCCCCGGGAGGAAACCCTTTTGCTCGGGAGATAACCAGCCAAGGTCTGAAGCGACTTGCGTTATTCTCTGGCTGATCACTCCCGAGAACAGTTTGTAAATGGTAGGAAGAAGGGATATTGGTCTAAAGTTGGAATAGTCGCTAGTGTCCCCTTTCTTGAAAATGGGGACAGTTCGCGATGTCTTCCAACAATTAGGAACCCCTAGCTTCCAAACCATTTTACAAACTGTTTCCAGCAGAATGCAGTTGGGGTCGATGGCTCTAAGATGACGGTATTCTAGGCCATCAACCCCTGGTGATGTGTTGGTAGCCCGGCGGAGCTTAGCTTCAAGCTCTTGTTGGGTTGGCGCACGATTAAGGAAGTTCATCTGGTCCTCTGAAGGTTGGGACCAGTCGCAGGTGTCGTAGAGTTCCCTCGCACTTTGGCACTGCTGCGGAGATGGTCTCAATCGGTTGTAAGTCCTCTTGAGATATTCCTCCGCAGCTTGTACAGTACCATCGTAGGAGGGTAAACGGTCTTCGAGCACCTGTCGAACGGCTCTTCTTGGGTAAATGTTGAAGAGCCGCTGAATCTTCCTCGCCTCGTACGCCTTTTGCTTGATATGTCGCCGGGCCTTCTGCATCTGCCGGTTTTGGTTTCTTTTTCTTTTGTCAGGGTTTCCTCGGGGTTGTTCAGGGCTAGGGTCTTGTAAAATTTGTGCTTTAGGGAGCCAGTCAGCTGTGCAACGTTCGAGGACATCGTCTAGGTCATGTAGAGTCTCACAGCTCAAGAAGGCAGGAACCCAGAGACTGACAAAATCGTCGTCTCTTTGACTCTGCTCTTCTGAGCTGTGGTGACTACGTCCTCGATTGCTGTGCTGACTGGGGACAAAGGATAAGGTCTCGGGGTTAGGTGAAGGGTCTAAAATCTCTTGTGATAAAATTGTGGGGCTAGTATTTTCTTGTGGGGGAGTTCATAAAGCCAACTAAAATTTTGTGTATTAAAAGAGGAGGCGAACTCCCTCCCAAGATCTAAAATAGGGCTAGCGGTAAAATTTGCTGGAGATAGGACATTACCAGGGGATTCCTCGATCGCTGGGATTTCCACCACGGATAGCTCATCACGCTCGTCTTCTGTTGCAGTAACATCCTCTAGAGAGATCACTGCAGCAGAAGAGTCACGGTTTGAGCCATCCATACTGGATATCCCAGCAAATCGGATGGAGGGTGATGGGTTGTTATTAGAATGTAACCTTTGGTAATGTCCTTTTAGTGTAGGGCCATCTCCAGCAAATCCACACACTCCGCATTCCCAATATTTAACTAGTCGGAGTGTGTGGGCTGTCTCTAGGTGTCTGTGGATACTACCCATGGCTCTGGTGTTAGTTGCCAAGGTAGTCCACTCACACCTAGGACACTTCGTGGGTTTACCAGGGTATTTTAAAATGATTTTGTCCCCTTCAATTCTGGAAGGGGAAAACGTGGGGAGAGAAGAGTGAGCGGGATTAGGAGACCCCTGCAGAACCATCCATTGCAGATGCAATGGTTAGTTCGAGGGATTGGCGGAGAATACTGGAGGAAAGGGACTCAGTACAAGGTCTTGCATGTCTGCCGGCTGAAATAAACGAATTAAATTCCTTTTTACAGCCAAGGCAGACATACTGGGTGGTGTACTGAACCCCTCTCCTAGAATGTCTTTCTTTTATGTGTGTCTCCGCCAATTGTCTCTTGCGATCCCCAGACCAGGGACCGCTACCTCGCTCACCTTGACAGGATTTCTCCCCACATTTTAAAATAATTGGCAGAGGAACTGGGATTTTAATGATTGTCCCATGGAGTCTTACTCTAGTAGCATTTCTACTAGATGCTCCTACCTCTGCCATTGCTACCCTGGGCCCACTTACATATGAAAGAATAAAACAGTAATTCTTATTGACTAAAAACAAACAAATAAAGAAAAAATCGGTAAAATATTGTTAGAAAAATTTAAAAAAACCATTAAAAATCTGAAGAGAAAATTCTAAAAAAATATAGAAAGAGAGGAATTTAGAAATTTAAGAAAGAAAGAAAAAAAATAGAAAAATAGATGTTTTAAGTACTAAAAATTAAAAATTAAATAATTTTGTAAAGAATAAAAAAAATAGAAACCGAAGAAATTGTGGAATAAAAAAAAATTTAGTGAAGAATAAAGAAAAAATTTTAAAAACAAAGAAATTGTGGTATAAAAAAATTAATGAAGAATTAAAAAAAAAATAATAATAATAATTTAAAAACCGAAGAAAGTGTGAAATCAAATAAAAAAAAAATTCATGGATGAAAAGAATAAATAAATAAATTCTATAGAGTACTAAAATTAAAGAAAGATATGCATTAAAATTCAATATTTGTTTTGGTTAAAGCATAATAAAAAAATTTTTTTTAAAGGGTTTTTTGGATGTAAATGGATAAAATGTAAAAATAATACAAGGAGCTAAAACATTTCATCAGTGACAACGGGAGCTCTTTAAAAACACGTCTGCTCTACACGAAGTCTAGCAGACCGACTAGTGGCTAGGATACTTGGCTTTCACCCAAGAGGCTCGGGTTCGATTCCCGGTATGGGAGGGTTTTTTATTCATTTCCAAGCAGATTTTCTTGTAACAACAGTCAAACACAAAAGAATACATTGTCTAATTAAATCTTTTTGGCTACTACAGGAAATGCAATTACCACGTTATCACTAAACAAATACTTAATCCCGACTTTTTGAACAAAAAGTTGCCCTTATGTTTTCATTTATAAAAAAAAAACGCTGGTTTAACGAGAAAACCAATAGCATAATCGAAATCTGCGTTCGATTTAAATAATGCCGTGCGATTTCGGTCGAATTTCAAGAGATGTCGTTTTTTTTTCAGATTTTGACGAGTTTTTCATTTTTAGCCAAATTTTAAATTTTGCTTAAAATACCTGATTTCGATTCAGAATTGAATAGTAATCAGGGAAATCAAGTTTATTTTTCCAACGATTATATAATTTTTGAAATAAACGTAAAAAACAAAGTTAGTGCGCTAATAGCACTTTCTTTAAGTTTGCTTTAAAAACGGCTGGTTCAACAAAAGATCTATTAACTTAAAAGAAATCAACGTTCAATTTTTATTATACTATGTGATTTATCTTTTCTCCAAGGCTATCGGGAACACCGGGAGCCATTGAGTAAAAAATATGACAAGACTTATTATGTCAGGCTTATTTTAAAACCTGACTGAACTTAACTTAATAATCATTCATTTCTGAATCTAAATCATGTATTTTAAGCCAAATTTGAAATTTGGACAAAAATGAAAAAGTGGGAAGGGTATAGCCTTTCCACTTTTGTCAAAATCGGCCAAAAATGTCATCTCTTGAAATTCTCCAAAAATCAGACGGTATAATCGAAATTGAACGCTGATTTCGATTTAGTCATTGGTTTTCTCTTTAGACTAGCCGTTAAAAAAATTAACGAAACTGTTAGCGCACCAACTTCATTTATGGTTTTTAACATGTAAATGAAAAACTATAAGACCAATAGAAAAATAAACCTGATTTCCGTGATTTTCATTCAATTTTGAATCTAAATCATGTATTTTAAGCCAAATTTGAAATTTGGTCAAAAATGAAAAAGTGGGAAGGGTATATAGCCTTTCCACTTTTGTCAAAATCGGCCAAAAATGACATCTCTTGAAATTCTCCAGAAATCAGACGGTATAATCGAAATTGAACGCTGATTTCGATTTAGTCATTGGTTTTCTCTTTAGACTAGCCGTTAAAAAAATTAACGAAACTGTTAGCGCACCAACTTCATTTATGGTTTTTAACATGTAAATGAAAAACTATAAGACCAATAGAAAAATAAACCTGATTTCCGTGATTTTCATTCAATTCTGAATCTAAATCATGTATTTTAAGCCAAATTAGAAATTTGGTCAAAAATGAAAAAGTGGGAAGGGTATAGCCTTTCCACTTTTGTCAAAATCGGCCAAAAATGACATCTCTTGAAATTCTCCAGAAATCAGACGGTATAATCGAAATTGAACGCTGATTTCGATTTAGTCATTGGTTTTCTCTTTAGACTAGCCGTTTAAAAAATTAACGAAAACAGTTCTGTTAGCGCACCAACTTCATTTATGGTTTTTAACATGTAAATGAAAAACTATAAGACCAATAGAAAAATAAACCTGATTTCCGTGATTTTCATTCAATTCTGAATCTAAATCATGTATTTTAAGCCAAATTTGAAATTTGGTCAAAAATGAAAAAGTGGGAAGGGTATAGCCTTTCCACTTTTGTCAAAATCGGCCAAAAATGACATCTCTTGAAATTCTCCAGAAATCAGACGGTATAATCGAAATTGAACGCTGATTTCGATTTAGTCATTGGTTTTCTCTTTAGACTAGCCGTTTAAAAAATTAACGAATCTGTTAGCGCACCAACTTCATTTATGGTTTTTAACATGTAAATGAAAAACTATAAGACCAATAGAAAAATAAACCTGATTTCCGTGATTTTCATTCAATTCTGAATCTAAATCATGTATTTTAAGCCAAATTTGAAATTTGGTCAAAAATGAAAAAGTGGGAAGGGTATAGCCTTTCCACTTTTGTCAAAATCGGCCAAAAATGACATCTCTTGAAATTCTCCAGAAATCAGACGGTATAATCGAAATTGAACGCTGATTTCGATTTAGTCATTGGTTTTCTCTTTAGACTAGCCGTTTAAAAAATTAACGAAACTGTTAGCGCACCAACTTCATTTATGGTTTTTAACATGTAAATGAAAAACTATAAGACCAATAGAAAAATAAACCTGATTTCCGTGATTTTCATTCAATTCTGAATCTAAATCATGTATTTTAAGCCAAATTTGAAATTTGGTCAAAAATGAAAAAGTGGGAAGGGTATAGCCTTTCCACTTTTGTCAAAATCGGCCAAAAATGACATCTCTTAAAATTCTCCAGAAATCAGACGGTATAATCGAAATTGAACGCTGATTTCGATTTAGTCATTGGTTTTCTCTTTAGACTAGCCGTTTAAAAAATTAACGAAACTGTTAGCGCACCAACTTCATTTATGGTTTTTAACATGTAAATGAAAAACTATAAGACCAATAGAAAAATAAACCTGATTTCCGTGATTTTCATTCAATTCTGAATCTAAATCATGTATTTTAAGCCAAATTTGAAATTTGGTCAAAAATGAAAAAGTGGGAAGGGTATAGCCTTTCCACTTTTGTCAAAATCGGCCAAAAATGACATCTCTTGAAATTCTCCAGAAATCAGACGGTATAATCGAAATTGAACGCTGATTTCGATTTAGTCATTGGTTTTCTCTTTAGACTAGCCGTTTAAAAAATTAACGAAACTGTTAGCGCACCAACTTCATTTATGGTTTTTAACATGTAAATGAAAAACTATAAGACCAATAGAAAAATAAACCTGATTTCCGTGATTTTCATTCAATTCTGAATCTAAATCATGTATTTTAAGCCAAATTTGAAATTTGGTCAAAAATGAAAAAGTGGGAAGGGTATAGCCTTTCCACTTTTGTCAAAATCGGCCAAAAATGACATCTCTTGAAATTCTCCAGAAATCAGACGGTATAATCGAAATTGAACGCTGATTTCGATTTAGTCATTGGTTTTCTCTTTAGACTAGCCGTTTAAAAAATTAACGAAACTGTTAGCGCACCAACTTCATTTATGGTTTTTAACATGTAAATGAAAAACTATAAGACCAATAGAAAAATAAACCTGATTTCCGTGATTTTCATTCAATTCTGAATCTAAATCATGTATTTTAAGCCAAATTTGAAATTTGGTCAAAAATGAAAAAGTGGGAAGGGTATAGCCTTTCCACTTTTGTCAAAATCGGCCAAAAATGACATCTCTTGAAATTCTCCAGAAATCAGACGGTATAATCGAAATTGAACGCTGATTTCGATTTAGTCATTGGTTTTCTCTTTAGACTAGCCGTTTAAAAAATTAACGAAACTGTTAGCGCACCAACTTCATTTATGGTTTTTAACATGTAAATGAAAAACTATAAGACCAATAGAAAAATAAACCTGATTTCCGTGATTTTCATTCAATTCTGAATCTAAATCATGTATTTTAAGCCAAATTTGAAATTTGGTCAAAAATGAAAAAGTGGGAAGGGTATAGCCTTTCCACTTTTGTCAAAATCGGCCAAAAATGACATCTCTTGAAATTCTCCAGAAATCAGACGGTATAATCGAAATTGAACGCTGATTTCGATTTAGTCATTGGTTTTCTCTTTAGACTAGCCGTTTAAAAAATTAACGAAACTGTTAGCGCACCAACTTCATTTATGGTTTTTAACATGTAAATGAAAAACTATAAGACCAATAGAAAAATAAACCTGATTTCCGTGATTTTCATTCAATTTTGAATCTAAATCATGTATTTTAAGCCAAATTTGAAATTTGGTCAAAAATGAAAAAGTGGGAAGGGTATAGCCTTTCCACTTTTGTCAAAATCGGCCAAAAATGACATCTCTTGAAATTCTCCAGAAATCAGACGGTATAATCGAAATTCAACGCTGATTTCGATTTAGTCATTGGTTTTCTCTTTAGACTAGCCGTTTAAAAAATTAACGAAACTGTTAGCGCACCAACTTCATTTATGGTTTTTAACATGTAAATGAAAAACTATAAGACCAATAGAAAAATAAACCTGATTTCCGTGATTTTCATTCAATTCTGAATCTAAATCATGATCTAAATCATGTATTTTAAGCCAAATTTGAAATTTGGTCAAAAATGAAAAAGTGGGAAGGGTATAGCCTTTCCACTTTTGTCAAAATCGGCCAAAAATGACATCTCTTGAAATTCTCCAGAAATCAGACGGTATAATCGAAATTCAACGCTGATTTCGATTTAGTCATTGGTTTTCTCTTTAGACTAGCCGTTTAAAAAATTAACGAAACTGTTAGCGCACCAACTTCATTTATGGTTTTTAACATGTAAATGAAAAACTATAAGACCAATAGAAAAATAAACCTGATTTCCGTGATTTTCATTCAATTCTGAATCTAAATCATGTATTTTAAGCCAAATTTGAAATTTGGTCAAAAATGAAAAAGTGGGAAGGGTATAGCCTTTCCACTTTTGTCAAAATCGGCCAAAAATGACATCTCTTGAAATTCTCCAGAAATCAGACGGTATAATCGAAATTGAACGCTGATTTCGATTTAGTCATTGGTTTTCTCTTTAGACTAGCCGTTTAAAAAATTAACGAAACTGTTAGCGCACCAACTTCATTTATGGTTTTTAACATGTAAATGAAAAACTATAAGACCAATAGAAAAATAAACCTGATTTCCGTGATTTTCATTCAATTCTGAATCTAAATCATGTATTTTAAGCCAAATTTGAAATTTGGTCAAAAATGAAAAAGTGGGAAGGGTATAAGCCTTTCCACTTTTGTCAAAATCGGCCAAAAATGACATCTCTTGAAATTCTCCAGAAATCAGACGGTATAATCGAAATTGAACGCTGATTTCGATTTAGTCATTGGTTTTCTCTTTAGACTAGCCGTTAAAAAGAATTAACGAAACTGTTAGCGCACCAACTTCATTTATGGTTTTTAACATGTAAATGAAAAACTATAAGACCAATAGAAAAATAAACCTGATTTCCGTGATTTTCATTCAATTCTGAATCTAAATCATGTATTTTAAGCCAAATTTGAAATTTGGTCAAAAATGAAAAAGTGGGAAGGGTATAGCCTTTCCACTTTTGTCAAAATCGGCCAAAAATGACATCTCTTGAAATTCTCCAGAAATCAGACGGTATAATCGAAATTGAACGCTGATTTCGATTTAGTCATTGGTTTTCTCTTTAGACTAGCCGTTTAAAAAATTAACGAAACTGTTAGCGCACCAACTTCATTTATGGTTTTTAACATGTAAATGAAAAACTATAAGACCAATAGAAAAATAAACCTGATTTCCGTGATTTTCATTCAATTCTGAATCTAAATCATGTATTTTAAGCCAAATTTGAAATTTGGTCAAAAATGAAAAAGTGGGAAGGGTATAGCCTTTCCACTTTTGTCAAAATCGGCCAAAAATGACATCTCTTGAAATTCTCCAGAAATCAGACGGTATAATCGAAATTGAACGCTGATTTCGATTTAGTCATTGGTTTTCTCTTTAGACTAGCCGTTTAAAAAATTAACGAAACTGTTAGCGCACCAACTTCATTTATGGTTTTTAACATGTAAATGAAAAACTATAAGACCAATAGAAAAATAAACCTGATTTCCGTGATTTTCATTCAATTCTGAATCTAAATCATGTATTTTAAGCCAAATTTGAAATTTGGTCAAAAATGAAAAAGTGGGAAGGGTATAGCCTTTCCACTTTTGTCAAAATCGGCCAAAAATGACATCTCTTGAAATTCTCCAGAAATCAGACGGTATAATCGAAATTGAACGCTGATTTCGATTTAGTCATTGGTTTTCTCTTTAGACTAGCCGTTTAAAAAATTAACGAAACTGTTAGCGCACCAACTTCATTTATGGTTTTTAACATGTAAATGAAAAACTATAAGACCAATAGAAAAATAAACCTGATTTCCGTGATTTTCATTCAATTCTGAATCTAAATCATGTATTTTAAGCCAAATTTGAAATTTGGTCAAAAATGAAAAAGTGGGAAGGGTATAGCCTTTCCACTTTTGTCAAAATCGGCCAAAAATGACATCTCTTGAAATTCTCCAGAAATCAGACGGTATAATCGAAATTGAACGCTGATTTCGATTTAGTCATTGGTTTTCTCTTTAGACTAGCCGTTTAAAAAATTAACGAAACTGTTAGCGCACCAACTTCATTTATGGTTTTTAACATGTAAATGAAAAACTATAAGACCAATAGAAAAATAAACCTGATTTCCGTGATTTTCATTCAATTCTGAATCTAAATCATGTATTTTAAGCCAAATTTGAAATTTGGTCAAAAATGAAAAAGTGGGAAGGGTATAGCCTTTCCACTTTTGTCAAAATCGGCCAAAAATGACATCTCTTGAAATTCTCCAGAAATCAGACGGTATAATCGAAATTGAACGCTGATTTCGATTTAGTCATTGGTTTTCTCTTTAGACTAGCCGTTTAAAAAATTAACGAAACTGTTAGCGCACCAACTTCATTTATGGTTTTTAACATGTAAATGAAAAACTATAAGACCAATAGAAAAATAAACCTGATTTCCGTGATTTTCATTCAATTCTGAATCTAAATCATGTATTTTAAGCCAAATTTGAAATTTGGTCAAAAATGAAAAAGTGGGAAGGGTATAGCCTTTCCACTTTTGTCAAAATCGGCCAAAAATGACATCTCTTGAAATTCTCCAGAAATCAGACGGTATAATCGAAATTGAACGCTGATTTCGATTTAGTCATTGGTTTTCTCTTTAGACTAGCCGTTTAAAAAATTAACGAAACTGTTAGCGCACCAACTTCATTTATGGTTTTTAACATGTAAATGAAAAACTATAAGACCAATAGAAAAATAAACCTGATTTCCGTGATTTTCATTCAATTCTGAATCTAAATCATGTATTTTAAGCCAAATTTGAAATTTGGTCAAAAATGAAAAAGTGGGAAGGGTATAGCCTTTCCACTTTTGTCAAAATCGGCCAAAAATGACATCTCTTGAAATTCTCCAGAAATCAGACGGTATAATCGAAATTGAACGCTGATTTCGATTTAGTCATTGGTTTTCTCTTTAGACTAGCCGTTTAAAAAATTAACGAAACTGTTAGCGCACCAACTTCATTTATGGTTTTTAACATGTAAATGAAAAACTATAAGACCAATAGAAAAATAAACCTGATTTCCGTGATTTTCATTCAATTCTGAATCTAAATCATGTATTTTAAGCCAAATTTGAAATTTGGTCAAAAATGAAAAAGTGGGAAGGGTATAGCCTTTCCACTTTTGTCAAAATCGGCCAAAAATGACATCTCTTGAAATTCTCCAGAAATCAGACGGTATAATCGAAATTGAACGCTGATTTCGATTTAGTCATTGGTTTTCTCTTTAGACTAGCCGTTTAAAAAATTAACGAAACTGTTAGCGCACCAACTTCATTTATGGTTTTTAACATGTAAATGAAAAACTATAAGACCAATAGAAAAATAAACCTGATTTCCGTGATTTTCATTCAATTCTGAATCTAAATCATGTATTTTAAGCCAAATTTGAAATTTGGTCAAAAATGAAAAAGTGGGAAGGGTATAGCCTTTCCACTTTTGTCAAAATCGGCCAAAAATGACATCTCTTGAAATTCTCCAGAAATCAGACGGTATAATCGAAATTGAACGCTGATTTCGATTTAGTCATTGGTTTTCTCTTTAGACTAGCCGTTTAAAAAATTAACGAAACTGTTAGCGCACCAACTTCATTTATGGTTTTTAACATGTAAATGAAAAACTATAAGACCAATAGAAAAATAAACCTGATTTCCGTGATTTTCATTCAATTCTGAATATAAATCATGTATTTTAAGCCAAATTTGAAATTTGGTCAAAAATGAAAAAGTGGGAAGGGTATAGCCTTTCCACTTTTGTCAAAATCGGCCAAAAATGACATCTCTTGAAATTCTCCAGAAATCAGACGGTATAATCGAAATTGAACGCTGATTTCGATTTAGTCATTGGTTTTCTCTTTAGACTAGCCGTTTAAAAAATTAACGAAACTGTTAGCGCACCAACTTCATTTATGGTTTTTAACATGTAAATGAAAAACTATAAGACCAATAGAAAAATAAACCTGATTTCCGTGATTTTCATTCAATTCTGAATCTAAATCATGTATTTTAAGCCAAATTTGAAATTTGGTCAAAAATGAAAAAGTGGGAAGGGTATAGCCTTTCCACTTTTGTCAAAATCGGCCAAAAATGACATCTCTTGAAATTCTCCAGAAATCAGACGGTATAATCGAAATTGAACGCTGATTTCGATTTAGTCATTGGTTTTCTCTTTAGACTAGCCGTTTAAAAAATTAACGAAACTGTTAGCGCACCAACTTCATTTATGGTTTTTAACATGTAAATGAAAAACTATAAGACCAATAGAAAAATAAACCTGATTTCCGTGATTTTCATTCAATTCTGAATATAAATCATGTATTTTAAGCCAAATTTGAAATTTGGTCAAAAATGAAAAAGTGGGAAGGGTATAGCCTTTCCACTTTTGTCAAAATCGGCCAAAAATGACATCTCTTGAAATTCTCCAGAAATCAGACGGTATAATCGAAATTGAACGCTGATTTCGATTTAGTCATTGGTTTTCTCTTTAGACTAGCCGTTTAAAAAATTAACGAAACTGTTAGCGCACCAACTTCATTTATGGTTTTTAACATGTAAATGAAAAACTATAAGACCAATAGAAAAATAAACCTGATTTCCGTGATTTTCATTCAATTCTGAATCTAAATCATGTATTTTAAGCCAAATTTGAAATTTGGTCAAAAATGAAAAAGTGGGAAGGGTATAGCCTTTCCACTTTTGTCAAAATCGGCCAAAAATGACATCTCTTGAAATTCTCCAGAAATCAGACGGTATAATCGAAATTGAACGCTGATTTCGATTTAGTCATTGGTTTTCTCTTTAGACTAGCCGTTTAAAAAATTAACGAAACTGTTAGCGCACCAACTTCATTTATGGTTTTTAACATGTAAATGAAAAACTATAAGACCAATAGAAAAATAAACCTGATTTCCGTGATTTTCATTCAATTCTGAATATAAATCATGTATTTTAAGCCAAATTTGAAATTTGGTCAAAAATGAAAAAGTGGGAAGGGTATAGCCTTTCCACTTTTGTCAAAATCGGCCAAAAATGACATCTCTTGAAATTCTCCAGAAATCAGACGGTATAATCGAAATTGAACGCTGATTTCGATTTAGTCATTGGTTTTCTCTTTAGACTAGCCGTTTAAAAAATTAACGAAACTGTTAGCGCACCAACTTCATTTATGGTTTTTAACATGTAAATGAAAAACTATAAGACCAATAGAAAAATAAACCTGATTTCCGTGATTTTCATTCAATTCTGAATCTAAATCATGTATTTTAAGCCAAATTTGAAATTTGGTCAAAAATGAAAAAGTGGGAAGGGTATAGCCTTTCCACTTTTGTCAAAATCGGCCAAAAATGACATCTCTTGAAATTCTCCAGAAATCAGACGGTATAATCGAAATTGAACGCTGATTTCGATTTAGTCATTGGTTTTCTCTTTAGACTAGCCGTTTAAAAAATTAACGAAACTGTTAGCGCACCAACTTCATTTATGGTTTTTAACATGTAAATGAAAAACTATAAGACCAATAGAAAAATAAACCTGATTTCCGTGATTTTCATTCAATTCTGAATCTAAATCATGTATTTTAAGCCAAATTTGAAATTTGGTCAAAAATGAAAAAGTGGGAAGGGTATAGCCTTTCCACTTTTGTCAAAATCGGCCAAAAATGACATCTCTTGAAATTCTCCAGAAATCAGACGGTATAATCGAAATTGAACGCTGATTTCGATTTAGTTTGGTTTTTCTCTTTAGACTAGCCGTTAAAAAATTAAAGAAACTGTTAGCGCACCAACTTCATTTATGGTTTTTAACATGTAAATGAAAAACTATAAGACCAATAGAAAATAAACCTGATTTCCGTGATTTTATTCAATTCTGAATTAAATCATGTATTTTAACCAAATTTGAAATTTGGTCAAAAAAAAAAAAGGGGGAGGGAAAAACTTTTTGTCAAAAAATCGGAAACTTGAAATTCTCCAGAATCGACGGTATAATCGAATTGAACGCTGATTTCGATTTAGTCATTGGTTTTCTTTGCTAGCCTTAAAAAAATTAACGAAACTGTTAGCGCACCAACTTCATTTATGGTTTTTAACATGTAAATGAAAAACTATAAGACCAATAGAAAAATAAACCTGATTTCCGTGATTTTCATTTTCAATTCTGAATATAAATCATGTATTTTAAACCAAATTAAAAATTTGAAAAAAAAAAAAAAGGGGGGAAGGGTATAATGCCTTTCCACTTTTGTCAAAATCGGCCATCGGAAAATGACATCTCTTGAAATTCTCCAGAAATCAGACGGTATAATCGAAATTGAACGCTGATTTCGATTTAGTCATTGGTTTTCTCTTTAGACTAGCCGTTTAAAAAATTAACGAAACTGTTAGCGCACCAACTTCATTTATGGTTTTTAACATGTAAATGAAAAACTATAAGACCAATAGAAAAATAAACCTGATTTCCGTGATTTTCATTCAATTCTGAATCTAAATCATGTATTTTAAAACCAAATTTGCAAATTTGGTCAAAAATGAAAAAGTGGGAAGGGTATAGCCTTTCTTCTTTCATCACATTTTAAATTATCAAAATGGACATAATAAAAACTGATTTCCGTTTCAATTCTGAAATCATGTAGAAATAGACGGAAATTGAAATTTGGCGAAAATTTAATGAATTTTTTTCATAATAATATAATCGAAATTGAACGCTGATTTCGATTTAGTCATTGGTTTTCTTTTTAGACTAGCCGTTTAAAAAATTAACGAAACTGTTAGCGCACCAACTTCATTTATGGTTTTTAACATGTAAATGAAAAACTATAAGACCAATAGAAAAATAAACCTGATTTCCGTGATTTTCATTCAATTCTGAATATAAATCATGTATTTTAAGCCAAATTTGAAATTTGGTCAAAAATGAAAAAGTGGGAAGGGTATAGCCTTTCCACTTTTGTCAAAATCGGCCAAAAATGACATCTCTTGAAATTCTCCAGAAATCAGACGGTATAATCGAAATTGAACGCTGATTTCGATTTAGTCATTGGTTTTCTTCTTTAGACTAGCCGTTTAAAAAATTAACGAAACTGTTAGCGCACCAACTTCATTTATGGTTTTTAACATGTAAATGAAAAACTATAAGACCAATAGAAAAATAAACCTGATTTCCGTGATTTTCATTCAATTCTGAATCTAAATCATGTATTTTAAGCCAAATTTGAAATTTGGTCAAAAATGAAAAAGTGGGAAGGGTATAGCCTTTCCACTTTTGTCAAAATCGGCCAAAAATGACATCTCTTGAAATTCTCCAGAAATCAGACGGTATAATCGAAATTGAACGCTGATTTCGATTTAGTCATTGGTTTTCTCTTTAGACTAGCCGTTTAAAAAATTAACGAAACTGTTAGCGCACCAACTTCATTTATGGTTTTTAACATGTAAATGAAAAACTATAAGACCAATAGAAAAATAAACCTGATTTCCGTGATTTTCATTCAATTCTGAATCTAAATCATGTATTTTAAGCCAAATTTGAAATTTGGTCAAAAATGAAAAAGTGGGAAGGGTATAGCCTTTCCCCTTTTGTCAAAATCGGCCAAAAATGACATCTCTTGAAATTCTCCAGAAATCAGACGGTATAATCGAAATTGAACGCTGATTTCGATTTAGTCATTGGTTTTCTCTTTAGACTAGCCGTTTAAAAAATTAACGAAACTGTTAGCGCACCAACTTCATTTATGGTTTTTAACATGTAAATGAAAAACTATAAGACCAATAGAAAAATAAACCTGATTTCCGTGATTTTCATTCAATTCTGAATCTAAATCATGTATTTTAAGCCAAATTTGAAATTTGGTCAAAAATGAAAAAGTGGGAAGGGTATAGCCTTTCCACTTTTGTCAAAATCGGCCAAAAATGACATCTCTTGAAATTCTCCAGAAATCAGACGGTATAATCGAAATTGAACGCTGATTTCGATTTAGTCATTGGTTTTCTCTTTAGACTAGCCGTTTAAAAAATTAACGAAACTGTTAGCGCACCAACTTCATTTATGGTTTTTAACATGTAAATGAAAAACTATAAGACCAATAGAAAAATAAACCTGATTTCCGTGATTTTCATTCAATTCTGAATCTAAATCATGTATTTTAAGCCAAATTTGAAATTTGGTCAAAAATGAAAAAGTGGGAAGGGTATAGCCTTTCCACTTTTGTCAAAATCGGCCAAAAATGACATCTCTTGAAATTCTCCAGAAATCAGACGGTATAATCGAAATTGAACGCTGATTTCGATTTAGTCATTGGTTTTCTCTTTAGACTAGCCGTTTAAAAAATTAACGAAACTGTTAGCGCACCAACTTCATTTATGGTTTTTAACATGTAAATGAAAAACTATAAGACCAATAGAAAAATAAACCTGATTTCCGTGATTTTCATTCAATTCTGAATCTAAATCATGTATTTTAAGCCAAATTTGAAATTTGGTCAAAAATGAAAAAGTGGGAAGGGTATAGCCTTTCCACTTTTGTCAAAATCGGCCAAAAATGACATCTCTTGAAATTCTCCAGAAATCAGACGGTATAATCGAAATTGAACGCTGATTTCGATTTAGTCATTGGTTTTCTCTTTAGACTAGCCGTTTAAAAAATTAACGAAACTGTTAGCGCACCAACTTCATTTATGGTTTTTAACATGTAAATGAAAAACTATAAGACCAATAGAAAAATAAACCTGATTTCCGTGATTTTCATTCAATTCTGAATCTAAATCATGTATTTTAAGCCAAATTTGAAATTTGGTCAAAAATGAAAAAGTGGGAAGGGTATAGCCTTTCCACTTTTGTCAAAATCGGCCAAAAATGACATCTCTTGAAATTCTCCAGAAATCAGACGGTATAATCGAAATTGAACGCTGATTTCGATTTAGTCATTGGTTTTCTCTTTAGACTAGCCGTTTAAAAAATTAACGAAACTGTTAGCGCACCAACTTCATTTATGGTTTTTAACATGTAAATGAAAAACTATAAGACCAATAGAAAAATAAACCTGATTTCCGTGATTTTCATTCAATTCTGAATCTAAATCATGTATTTTAAGCCAAATTTGAAATTTGGTCAAAAATGAAAAAGTGGGAAGGGTATAGCCTTTCCACTTTTGTCAAAATCGGCCAAAAATGACATCTCTTGAAATTCTCCAGAAATCAGACGGTATAATCGAAATTGAACGCTGATTTCGATTTAGTCATTGGTTTTCTCTTTAGACTAGCCGTTTAAAAAATTAACGAAACTGTTAGCGCACCAACTTCATTTATGGTTTTTAACATGTAAATGAAAAACTATAAGACCAATAGAAAAATAAACCTGATTTCCGTGATTTTCATTCAATTCTGAATCTAAATCATGTATTTTAAGCCAAATTTGAAATTTGGTCAAAAATGAAAAAGTGGGAAGGGTATAGCCTTTCCACTTTTGTCAAAATCGGCCAAAAATGACATCTCTTGAAATTCTCCAGAAATCAGACGGTATAATCGAAATTGAACGCTGATTTCGATTTAGTCATTGGTTTTCTCTTTAGACTAGCCGTTTAAAAAATTAACGAAACTGTTAGCGCACCAACTTCATTTATGGTTTTTAACATGTAAATGAAAAACTATAAGACCAATAGAAAAATAAACCTGATTTCCGTGATTTTCATTCAATTCTGAATATAAATCATGTATTTTAAGCCAAATTTGAAATTTGGTCAAAAATGAAAAAGTGGGAAGGGTATAGCCTTTCCACTTTTGTCAAAATCGGCCAAAAATGACATCTCTTGAAATTCTCCAGAAATCAGACGGTATAATCGAAATTGAACGCTGATTTCGATTTAGTCATTGGTTTTCTCTTTAGACTAGCCGTTTAAAAAATTAACGAAACTGTTAGCGCACCAACTTCATTTATGGTTTTTAACATGTAAATGAAAAACTATAAGACCAATAGAAAAATAAACCTGATTTCCGTGATTTTCATTCAATTCTGAATCTAAATCATGTATTTTAAGCCAAATTTGAAATTTGGTCAAAAATGAAAAAGTGGGAAGGGTATAGCCTTTCCACTTTTGTCAAAATCGGCCAAAAATGACATCTCTTGAAATTCTCCAGAAATCAGACGGTATAATCGAAATTGAACGCTGATTTCGATTTAGTCATTGGTTTTCTCTTCAGACTAGCCGTTTAAAAAATTAACGAAACTGTTAGCGCACCAACTTCATTTATGGTTTTTAACATGTAAATGAAAAACTATAAGACCAATAGAAAAATAAACCTGATTTCCGTGATTTTCATTCAATTCTGAATCTAAATCATGTATTTTAAGCCAAATTTGAAATTTGGTCAAAAATGAAAAAGTGGGAAGGGTATAGCCTTTCCACTTTTGTCAAAATCGGCCAAAAATGACATCTCTTGAAATTCTCCAGAAATCAGACGGTATAATCGAAATTGAACGCTGATTTCGATTTAGTCACTGGTTTTCTCTTTAGACTAGCCGTTTAAAAAATTAACGAAACTGTTAGCGCACCAACTTCATTTATGGTTTTTAACATGTAAATGAAAAACTATAAAACCAATAGAAAAATAAACCTGATTTCCGTGATTTTCATTCAATTCTGAATCTAAATCATGTATTTTAAGCCAAATTTGAAATTTGGTCAAAAATGAAAAAGTGGGAAGGGTATAGCCTTTCCACTTTTGTCAAAATCGGCCAAAAATGACATCTCTTGAAATTCTCCAGAAATCAGACGGTATAATCGAAATTGAACGCTGATTTCGATTTAGTCATTGGTTTTCTCTTCAGACTAGCCGTTTAAAAAATTAACGAAACTGTTAGCGCACCAACTTCATTTATGGTTTTTAACATGTAAATGAAAAACTATAAGACCAATAGAAAAATAAACCTGATTTCCGTGATTTTCATTCAATTCTGAATCTAAATCATGTATTTTAAGCCAAATTTGAAATTTGGTCAAAAATGAAAAAGTGGGAAGGGTATAGCCTTTCCACTTTTGTCAAAATCGGCCAAAAATGACATCTCTTGAAATTCTCCAGAAATCAGACGGTATAATCGAAATTGAACGCTGATTTCGATTTAGTCACTGGTTTTCTCTTTAGACTAGCCGTTTAAAAAATTAACGAAACTGTTAGCGCACCAACTTCATTTATGGTTTTTAACATGTAAATGAAAAACTATAAGACCAATAGAAAAATAAACCTGATTTCCGTGATTTTCATTCAATTCTGAATCTAAATCATGTATTTTAAGCCAAATTTGAAATTTGGTCAAAAATGAAAAAGTGGGAAGGGTATAGCCTTTCCACTTTTGTCAAAATCGGCCAAAAATGACATCTCTTGAAATTCTCCAGAAATCAGACGGTATAATCGAAATTGAACGCTGATTTCGATTTAGTCACTGGTTTTCTCTTTAGACTAGCCGTTTAAAAAATTAACGAAACTGTTAGCGCACCAACTTCATTTATGGTTTTTAACATGTAAATGAAAAACTATAAGACCAATAGAAAAATAAACCTGATTTCCGTGATTTTCATTCAATTCTGAATCTAAATCATGTATTTTAAGCCAAATTTGAAATTTGGTCAAAAATGAAAAAGTGGGAAGGGTATAGCCTTTCCACTTTTGTCAAAATCGGCCAAAAATGACATCTCTTGAAATTCTCCAGAAATCAGACGGTATAATCGAAATTGAACGCTGATTTCGATTTAGTCACTGGTTTTCTCTTTAGACTAGCCGTTTAAAAAATTAACGAAACTGTTAGCGCACCAACTTCATTTATGGTTTTTAACATGTAAATGAAAAACTATAAGACCAATAGAAAAATAAACCTGATTTCCGTGATTTTCATTCAATTCTGAATCTAAATCATGTATTTTAAGCCAAATTTGAAATTTGGTCAAAAATGAAAAAGTGGGAAGGGTATAGCCTTTCCACTTTTGTCAAAATCGGCCAAAAATGACATCTCTTGAAATTCTCCAGAAATCAGACGGTATAATCGAAATTGAACGCTGATTTCGATTTAGTCACTGGTTTTCTCTTTAGACTAGCCGTTTAAAAAATTAACGAAACTGTTAGCGCACCAACTTCATTTATGGTTTTTAACATGTAAATGAAAAACTATAAGACCAATAGAAAAATAAACCTGATTTCCGTGATTTTCATTCAATTCTGAATCTAAATCATGTATTTTAAGCCAAATTTGAAATTTGGTCAAAAATGAAAAAGTGGGAAGGGTATAGCCTTTCCACTTTTGTCAAAATCGGCCAAAAATGACATCTCTTGAAATTCTCCAGAAATCAGACGGTATAATCGAAATTGAACGCTGATTTCGATTTAGTCACTGGTTTTCTCTTTAGACTAGCCGTTTAAAAAATTAACGAAACTGTTAGCGCACCAACTTCATTTATGGTTTTTAACATGTAAATGAAAAACTATAAGACCAATAGAAAAATAAACCTGATTTCCGTGATTTTCATTCAATTCTGAATCTAAATCATGTATTTTAAGCCAAATTTGAAATTTGGTCAAAAATGAAAAAGTGGGAAGGGTATAGCCTTTCCACTTTTGTCAAAATCGGCCAAAAATGACATCTCTTGAAATTCTCCAGAAATCAGACGGTATAATCGAAATTGAACGCTGATTTCGATTTAGTCATTGGGTTTTCTCTTTAGACTAGCCGTTTAAAAAATTAACGAAACTATTAGCGCACCAACTTCATTTATGGTTTTTAACATGTAAATGAAAAACTATAAGACCAATAGAAAAATAAACCTGATTTCCGTGATTTTCATTCAATTCTGAATCTAAATCATGTATTTTAAGCCAAATTTGAAATTTGGTCAAAAATGAAAAAGTGGGAAGGGTATGGCCTTTCCACTTTTGTCAAAATCGGCCAAAAATGACATCTCTTGAAATTCTCCAGAAATCAGACGGTATAATCGAAATTGAACGCTGATTTCGATTTAGTCACTGGTTTTCTCTTTAGACTAGCCGTTTAAAAAATTAACGAAACTGTTAGCGCACCAACTTCATTTATGGTTTTTAACATGTAAATGAAAAACTATAAGACCAATAGAAAAATAAACCTGATTTCCGTGATTTTCATTCAATTCTGAATCTAAATCATGTATTTTAAGCCAAATTTGAAATTTGGTCAAAAATGAAAAAGTGGGAAGGGTATAGCCTTTCCACTTTTGTCAAATTCGGCCAAAAATGACATCTCTTGAAATTCTCCAAAAATCAGACGGTATAATCGAAATTGAACGCTGATTTCGATTTAGTCATTGGTTTTCTCTTTAGACTAGCCGTTTAAAAAATTAACGAAACTGTTAGCGCACCAACTTCATTTATGGTTTTTAATATGTAAATGAAAAACTATAAGACCAATATTTAGAAAATTTCAGGAAATATGGGCTGTATATAAAATCTAATAACTTTAAAACTAATTCCCCCTTCCAAAAATCTTTTACTGGGTTTGTAGAAGAGAATTAGCTCTTTAACATAAGACAAAAACGGAAGAGGAGGGGATTAAAGATAACTAACGGCAGTGATTTTCGCTAAAGCCGTTTCCCCGTAAACTCTGTGTTAAACACGGAAGCGGTTTTTGGGTAGTAAAAAGGGAGACGGAACTCATTTTTCGTGTGGTGTTTCATCATTTTACAAGTTAGGGAAATAAAATTTGGCATGCATGACTCCATTTCCATCCATTCAAAGTCGTGCCACGAGATCTCACGAGACTGTCGAAACAGAAAATCTGTTTTGTACCTCTCGCAGAAAAGGGTGAGAGAAAAAATGCTTGGAGTTCATCGGATGTGATAAAAAGGGTTACAACAAATGGTACCACAAAATGTGCGTTAATGATTGTCCTGTAAATGTGGCTGACGAATGGTTTTGCATGACCTGTAAAAAATAAAAAAATTTAATCCTGAATATTAAATATTAAAAGTAATATTTTTTTAGTTGCCTAATGTTAATGTTAACGAAAAGAAAACATATTGCTCGTTCTAGAGCAATAAGGAAAGTCGCGACTCGAAGCAGACTAAAAAAAAATGGGGAAAAAAAAATAATAAATCAAAAATTGATATAGTTTGGCAACGCTGTGTGAGGTGCAATAAGTGTGACCTTAATACATATGTAGTGAGACCATGTTGACAACCTCACACGGCCTGTGGAAAAACCAGTCCGTTGCCAGGCGACGCACAAAGCCCGGCCTTGAAGGGGGTTGGGAAATGCGAGGTTTGATAGAATCCCTATCGGGAAATTGATGTTAATTGAAAAGCTTAAACAGGAAGTATTCATTTCTCAATGAATCTGGATATTCAGAGTTTGTAACTGAAAATTTGTTGTTGTTGAAATAAACCTTCAAGTCTTAAAAGAAGTGCTATTGACTTTCAATATTCTGCTAGAGTTGGATCTCCATTCTTGAATTTACTCGGAAACTTTCACGTAGAAGTATGCTTAATGAAGAATTTATTTAATGTTAGTTTTATTGTTTTGTTCACGGACTTTTTGCATTGACATAAACTGGATATGTACCGCTCTATAATTAGTAGTATTAGAATTAGAATCAAAAAGTTCATATCAATGCAGTTCTCGCAATAAAAAATGAGCAAGTTTTTTAAGCTTGTATTTTTTTTAATAAATTGTAAAACGAGATGGCGCTGCTGCGCATTTATACTTGTTATGTGATCAAGCTCTATGTGACCATAGACAACGAAGTGGAAGATCGCTAACGCTTATATCCCTCTGTAGCGATGCGCGTGAGGTACCGCATAGTGGCGCTGAGTCCGCTAAGATAATAATTTTGGGTTTCCCTACTGATCCAATGCTTCACATACTGTAATTTTTAATTAAATCATGCACGGTATCACTTTGGTATGCACATGTAAATTATGCACAAAAATTCAGCATATCGTGTGAATTATTTCATATTTTTAGTGGTTGGGTAACCTACGTTCATAAAATGTTTTATTTTCCCCCATTTTCCCTATCTCGAAAATTCGAAAAAAAAAATTTTTGTCTCAAAACAAACTATAAAAACGAAACACCATTCTTCGCGAGAATACTAAACACTTAAAACATTTTACCCACCCTAACAAGTATATGCAGCATTCCATCCCTGGCATAGCTTGCGCCAATCATAATCAGCTCAGAACTGGAGAGAATGATCTTAAAATGCATTTCCATGTGAACTAAAGATGAACTGAACATGAAATAAAAAAGAACTCACCTGACATAGACAACACCTTCGAATCTTATCACCACAGTGTCACAAGCATCTAGAAACGGTAAAGCAAAGGACGCAGAAGATTATTTATCTCACCCATGAATTTATAACACCCCAACGACCATACCAAGCGAAAACCAACTTATTTGTAATCCCAACGACTATTGACTTTACAAACAGCCAAGTTACCCCTAATGAAACAGATAACAGTAAATTGAAAGCAAACGACATGACAAAAGTTAATATGTAAACATTCGAATCCCCTCAAACGCGAAGCAATTTACTTGGCTTTCGACAGACTAGTATGAATTGAGTTTTGCAGTTAAATAAAACTCAATCGTACGTGAACGTACAATCTGTGTTATTAATAGCCCTACAACAAGAGCCAGGCCCAGTTTTAGACATCCACGGGATTACCTATAGCAAACAGTGCACCCCGTATGTGACTCCCAAATGCGAGATTTTCGGAAGCCATGGAAGCAACGTGAAAATTCAACAGGGATAAGCTCAGAACTCAACGACATAATGTAAACCTACCGACAAACAGCGTCGACAACAGCGCCAGCCCCGCCAATGAAACTCTGGAATAACCATACTTGTCTCCTTCAAAACAATCTTAAACGAAAGGTTCCTATATCAGCACCAACCAAAACCCATCTCACAGCCCAAATACCTGCATCCAACAACCAGAATGCATGGCCATCTCTAACACCTGTGAAAGAACACAAAGAGTAGAGATCCACAGCAGCTAAAAACATGAAATAGGCCTACCTGAGAAAAACTCAGCAGTCAAAGAAACACCACTACAGATGAACTATGAAAATCAATGAACAGACAACCGATAATGAATCAAAAGGACATAAATATCCAAAATCACTATTGATCACTGCATAAATGACAATAGGGGAATAAAATTTATCCCCATCGAATGAGAAAATATCAGCTATCATTAACCACAAAGAGCCTCTAATCAAACCAAAAATCATTGAACTAATTAAAGAAAATTAGCATCATGCAACTTAAACAAATTTTAACGTGCAACACATACACACCTTGAATGGAACGACCAGCAGCAATTGCCTCACCGCCATAGCAAATTTTACAGTGCAGCACAGCAATATGAAACACAAGAGAAGCAACTCTTACTTCAACCCAAGACATGATCCTGAAGGTACATACTCAGGCTCAAGTTATCAAATTTTATCTGAAAAGGTAAACCAAAATTAAAAAATCAATCTCTGTGATACAATAAATTTGCATCAATCATACAGCTCACGTGAATCATGCACATCTGACATTTGGTTGGCTTCGCCACGCAATCTTGCGTACAGAAACATTTGCTCGCCACTACATGGAATTAAGCCAAATTAAACACTCCATACCATGACCATAATATAATTTTCAAGTTTATAGAGCATGTTTCATAATGTACCAAACTTTCCAATAGAACTTACGAATTACGATTCCTTCAAACACACAATCGCAACGTTGATAGCTGGAGCTTTCCGACTTCCAACTGGCAATTAACCGCGCACACCACACATTAAATAGATGACGGATGGAGGGAGGGAAGAAACACGTGCAAAGCTCAAGGCAAAGGGCCAGGCCGGATCACTTGCATATGTTGCCAAACGGAATAATAGAGTTTAATACGAAAATGCATTATATTTTAATGAAATGTAATAAAATAGGATATGGATAAGTAATAAATTACATTAAATATAATTTAAATAAAAAATAATTTTATGCCGATTTTTGAATCATATATTGTATTGACAACCCCGTAAGATGGAAATCAAACGTTCAACACAACCAGACATGTTCACTATTCAGTGATCGCTACAAAGTCATATGATATAACAGATCGTTTTACTTTAGACACGGAACTTATTTTATTGTATACCCATGTATCCAGCCCACCTATTTTCAAGAATAAACAAATGTATGTAACACTTGCATAGCACTAGCTGTTTTTCGTGTATCGCAGTGAAATCAGACTGTTTCACTGACGCTGAATCTGACAACAGGTTTGTTGAACAAGAGTCAAACCATGTTCCATGGCCGTGGGAAAAATGGCATACCTTTCATAGGATTTTATGTGTAAAGTATGACAAAATCCAAGACTAGATCGTGAACAAACTTTCTTGCAGACGAATTTGTATTACCCATCAACAAGAAACAATTTCGAAGATGTATTCCGCATTATAATATTCTACTACATGTTTGTACCACTGGTGGGACTAGAACACATAATTCCCGGCTTAGGACTTTAGGAGGCTACAAAGGCTTACCTAATCATTAAATCACACGGATCTATGAAACACATATTGTACCGTGAGCTAGAATCCCAACTTTCTGCAAGACTTTTTCACATTTTCTTAAGCATTCCCAATCACAGCGAAGCCTTCTAGTCTTTACACTGTTCTGCCATACTCGTTAAAGGTGTTAATAAGTGTGTAATAGATCGATCGATCTCCTATTGACGTATTTTGTTATAAAACTTGTGTGCAATAGAACAAGTTAAATTATTGGGAAAGTCATATAGTGGATAAAACCAATAATTCTCCAGGCGAGGCTCGAACTCGCGACCTCGGCATTACTTCTTTTTCCTTTGCATTATTTATCAGCGCAATCATTTACTGTCTTATAAGTACCATGCGCTAACCAACTGCGCCACTGGAGATATTTATCTTGTATTCCATATATACTAAGATTTTAAATATTGTCGCGGAGGGACAATAGCAGAAATGCTTATCTCTTCCTAGAGAAGCTACAGCTGACGCTGTAATTACGAATATGGAAATTCGTTGTAATGTCATCGGGCATTACTCTTTATTAAGCAGAAATTTTAAAAATAGATTAAGAAAGTACGTTAAGTTCATGTAACCTTAGGGGAGGGGCGTATTTTCAAGGCTAGTATAAAACCCACTATTTTCTCTCCCTCATTAGTTCTTATTCCGCTAGACCCGTAGCTACTAAGTAAAAGAGTGTTATTCTTTTTCTCGCATGTATTTCACTTGTTTTGAGTTACAATACATCCCTTTAAAGTCAAGTGTGACAATATACTAGTAGATTACAGAACCCTCTAAGTGTTAATTCCCATTCAGTACAGGTATTAACAGATTTTTGATTTTCGTGACCCAATCATTCATAGAGTGTTCGCCCACATCGCAGTTAAAATCTAAATAATCTCTATCAACCTTTCTGCTTCGAGACAAACATTTTTAGATGCAATGCCATTAATTATTCATTTCCTTTACCTCTGGCGGGACTCGAACCCGCAATCCCCGGCTTAGGAGGCCGGTGCCTTATCCATTAGGCCACAGAGGCTTGCGAGTTAATAATTTGCATTTAACTTTTTAAAACATGAAATTGTTTACGTGATAACTACCCATCACCAAGCAACAATTTTAAAGATGTATTCTGCATTATAATATTCAACTACATGTTTGTACCACTGGCAGGACTAGAACTCTTAATTCCCGGCTTAGGAGGCTACAAAGACTTACTTAATCATAAAATCCCACGGATCTACGAAACACATATTGTAGCGTGCATTTAGAATCCCAACTCTTTGCAAGACTTTTTCACATTTTCTTAAGCATTCCCAATCACGGTGAAGCCTTCCAGTCTTTAAACTGTTGTGTACTCGTTAAAGGTGTTAATAAGGTTGTAATAACTCGATCGAACTCCTATTGACCTATTTTGTTAGAAAACTTGTGTGCAATAGAACACGTTAAATTATTGAGAATGTCACAATGGATAAAGACCAAAACTTCTCCAGGCGAGGCTCGAACTCGCGACCTCGGCATTACTTCTTTTACCTTTGCATTATCGATCAGCACAATCAGTTACTGTCTTATAAGTACCATGCGCTAACCAACTGCGCCACTGGAGATATTTGTTGGTTATATTTGTTTTGTATTCCATATATACTAATATTTTAAATATACTAGTAGATTAAAGAACTCTCAAAGTGTTAATTCCCATTCAGTACAAGTATTAACAGATTTTGATGATCGTGACCCAATCATTCACAGAATGTTCGACCACATCGCAGTTCAGATATAAATTATTTCTATCAACCTTTCGGCTTTGAGACAAACAATTATAGACGTAATGCCATTAACTATTCATTTCCTTTACCTCTGGCGGGACTCGAACCCGCAATCCCCGGCTTAGGAGGCCGGTGCCTTATCCATTAGGCCACAGAGGCTTGCAAACTGATAATCTGCATTTAAATTTTGAAAACATGAATTTGTTTACGTGATAACTACCCATCACCAAGCAACAATTTCGAAGATGTATTCTGCATTATAATATTCAACTACATGTTTGTACCACTGGCAGGACTAGAACTCATAATTCCCGGCTTAGGAGGCTACAAAGGCTTACCTAATCATTATATCACACGGATCTATGAAACACATATTGTACTCGTTAAAGGTGTTAATAAGTGTGTAATAGCTCGATCGAACTCCTATTGACCTATTTTGTTAGAAAACTTGTGTGCAATAGAACACGTTAAATTATTGAGAATGTCACAGTGGATAAAGACCAAAACTTCTCCAGGCGAGGCTCGAACTCGCGACCTCGGCATTACTTCTTTTACCTTTGCATTATCGATCAGCACAACCAGTTACTGTCTTATAAGTACCATGCGCTAACCAACTGCGCCACTGGAAATATTAGTTTTGTATTCCATATCTACTAATATTTTAAATATACTAGTAGATTAAAGAACTCTCAAAGTGTTAATTCCCATTCAGTACAGGTATTAACAGATTTTGATTTTCGTGACCCAATTATTCACAGAGTGTTCGCCCACATCGCAGATAAGATATACATTATTTCTATCAACTTTTCGGCATTGAGACAAACAATTATAGACGTAATGCCATTAACTATCCAATGCCTTTACCTCTAGCGGGACTCGAACCCGCAATCCCCGGCTTAGGAGGCCGGTGCCTTATCCATTAGGCCACAGAGGCTTGCAAACTGATAATCTGCATTTAAATTTTGAAAACATGAAATTGTTTACGTGATAACTACCCATCACCAAGCAACAATTTCGAAGATGTATTCTGCATTATAATATTCAACTACATGTTTGTACCCCTGGCAGGACTAGAACTCATAATTCCCGGCTTAGGAGGCTACAAAAGCTTACCTAATCATAAAATCCCACGGATCTATGAAACACATATTGTAGCGTGCATTTAGAATCCCAACTCTTGGCAAGACTTTTTCACATTTTCTTAAGCATTCCCAATCACAGTGAAGCCTTCCAGTCTTTAAACTGTTGTGCCATACTCGTTAAAGGTGTTAATAAGTGTGTAATAGCTCGATCGAACTCGTATTGACCTATTTTGTTAATAAAACTTGTGTGCAATAGAACAAGTTAAATTATTTGGAAAGTCATAGTGGATAAAGACCAAAAGTTCTCCAGGCGAGGCTCGAACTCGCGACCTCGGCATTACTTCTTTTTCCTTTGCATTATCTATCAGCACAATCAGTTACTGTCTTATAAGTACCATGCGCTAACCAACTGCGCCACTGGAGATATTTACTTTGTATTCCATACATACTAATAATTTAAATATAGGGGAGAGTGGGGGCAATTGATACACTTTTTGGTTTTTTGTATTTCTTGAAGAAAAAACTGAATAATTTAATATAAAAATTATATAGAATTGTAGCCTATTATCTCAGCTACTAAACTGTATTTTTTCAAATGAGAAAAGATTAATTTTAATAGTAGTAAATTGTAAAAAACTGAGGTTGCTTCGAGTGTTTTAATTGCCATGGTAGCAGGGCAATTGAAACGGTGTGTCAACGCAATTGCAACGCGGGTTTTCCCATAAGGAAGCTTCTTTATACCCACATAAAATGAAAATCACGATATCTCAGCAGCCACAACTGCTAGTGTGATCAAATTTTACCAATAGGTACAATGCGATTTACAGATTTTTAAAATATGCTTAAATTATATCGTAATTTAGTTTAAAATATTTAAATAATTAAATTTAAAAAAAAACATTAAGCAACATGCTTTTTTAAATAAATCCCAAACAGCGAATACAAGTATTATAGTTGTGTTAATATGATGATTTACATTTGTTTAAATGAATTACGTCAAATACTTGCAAAAAAATGCAACCACTCGCAGACAGGGAATATAAATAAAGTGTTTCAATTGCCCTGCAATAGGGTCATCGTTACATTTAATTATTCAAAATTATTTAAGAGTGCAGGGAAAAATTAAATGACATTAAATTGTAGAAAAATGAATTGCAAATCATCTGAAACTAATTTTATTACTAAAACGTAGCGTTTTAGGGGTTAAAACAAAACAATTGAAAACGCAAATTTAACAGACGGAGAACAAAAAACAGTTTTTTCGAGATATTTTAAAAAGTTTTTAATAAAAAAACTCGTAAATTTTTCTAAACTTGTAAACCCCCTCATTCTATTAACCCTAATTTTTTTCAAGAAAATCCCTCGTATACGGCGAGAGAAACAATTTTTGTTTCAATTGCCCTGTGTCTCAATTGACCCCACTCTCCTCTACTAGTAGATTAAAGAACCATCAAAGTGTTAATTCCCATTCAGTACAGGTATTAACAGATTTTTGATTTTCGTGACCCAATCATTCATAGAGTGTTCGTCCACATCGCAGTTAAAATCTAAACTATTTCTATCAACGTTTCTGCTTCGAGACAAACATTTATAGACGCAATGCCATTAATTATTCATTTCCTTTACCTCAGGCGGGACTCGAAACCGCAATCCCCGGCTTAGGAGGCCGGTGCCTTATCCATTAGGCCACAGAGGCTTGCAAACTGATAATCTGCATTTAAATTTTGAAAACATGAAATTGTTTACGTGATAACTACCCATCACCAAGCAACAATTTCGAAGATGTTTTCTGCATTATAATATTCAACTACATGTTTGTACCACTGGCAGGACTAGAACTCATAATTCCCGGCTTAGGAGGCTACAAAGGCTTACCTAATCATTATATCACACGGATCTATGAAACACATATTGTACTCGTTAAAGGTGTTAATAAGGTTGTAATAGCTCGATCGAACTCCTATTGACCTATTTTGTTATAAAACTTGTGTGCAATAGAACAAGTTAAATTATTAGGAAAGTCTTAGTGAATAAAACCAATAATTCTCCAGGCGAGGCTCGAACTCGCGACCTCGGCATTACTTCTTTTACCTTTGCATTATCGATCAGCACAATCAGTTACTGTCTTATAAGTACCATGCGCTAACCAACTGCGCCACTGAAGATAATTGTTTTGTATTCCGTATATATTAAGATTTTAAATATACTAGTAGATTAAAGAACTCTCAAAGTGTTAATTCCCATTCAGTACAGGTATTAACAGATATTCGATTTTCGTGACACAATCATTCACAGAGTGTTCGCCCACATCGCAGTTAAGATGTAAATTATTTTTATCAACCTTTCGGCTTTGAGACAAACAATTATAGACGTAATGCCATTAACTATCCATTGCCTTTACCTCTAGCGGGACTCGAACCCGCAATCCCCGGCTTAGGAGGCCGGTGCCTTATCCATTAGGCCACAGAGGCATGCAAATTAATAATCTGCATTTAAATTTTGAAAACATGAACCTGTTTACGTGATAAATACCCATCACCAAGCAACAATTTTGAAGATGTATTCTGCATTATAATATTCAACTACATGTTTGTACCACTGGCAGGACTAGAACTCTCAATTCCCGGCTTAGGAGGCTTCAAAGACTTACTTAATCATAAAATCCCACGGATCTACGAAACACATATTGTAGCGTGCATTTAGAATCCCAACTCTTTACAAGACTTTTTCACATTTTCTTAAGCATTCCCAATCACGGTGAAGCCTTCCAGTCTTTAAACTGTTGTGTACTCGTTAAAGGTATTAATAAGGTTGTAATAGCTCGATCGAACTCCTATTGACCTATTTTGTTAGAAAACTTGTGTGCAATAGAACACGTTAAATTATTGAGAATGTCACAGTGGATAAAGACCAAAAGTTCTCCAGGCGAGGCTCGAACTCGCGACCTCGGCATTACTCCTTTTTCCTTTGCATTATCGATCAGCACAATCAGTTACTGTCTTATAAGTACCATGCGCTAACCAACTGCGCCACTGGAGATGTTAAATTTGTATTCCATATATGCTAAGATTTTAAATATACTAGTTGATTAAAGAACCCTCAAAGTGTTAATGATCAAAATATTGACAAAAATAGTCTACATCGACACTGAATCATCGATTGTTCCTTTTGGTTCTTCCATTCGATTCTTGCTCCGCCGCAAACATGATAAGGTATACCTAGCATTCGTATAAAAGACAACATGTGCATAAAATAACATATCACAAATAGAAGTAAATAAAAAAATTAATAAATAGAACTAACTAAGGAACTCGCTTACTTTTCCATTTCCTCGGCTTCTTCAACTGTGTCCGGTAGAGTTGTCTTGTTAGTTTCAGGTAAAAGAAGACAAAGGAGTCCTACACTCAGGTTGACACCAGCAAATACTATGAAAGGCAATGCTGGATCAATTTTCCTTCCCTGTGTATAAGCCGTAAATTCAGGTAATCTCCAGTAACGTAATATTTTACGTAATTTGCTTACAGCGGTAGCTATAATAGGTGCTAATATCCCACCAACACGGCCAAAGGTCGAACAGAGTCCTACTGCAGCACTTCTAGCTGATGTAGGGAACAGATCTGACGTATAGGAATAGACCGTTGCCATCACGCACGATATGAACAGTTTTCCGAGCATGGAGAAAGTGATCCTGATTGCCGGAGGATCTTTATCACAATCAAGCAGCTATTCATGCTTCTCTTTGCCCTTTTAAGCAAAATAATATATCTAATTCATACCTTCAGGAACAAGGCCTGTTATCAGACAAGCTACGCCACTGGCAATCAAACCGCCGCTGAGGGTAGGTCTTCGCCCAAGTTTGTCCACGAGAAAGATACCGCTAATATAGGCTGGGATTTCCACAGCCCTGTGGGTAATCAATTGAAATGATAAGAAATCAGTGAGCTATAGACGAATTGGATACTTGCATTGCTAGTTCATAATTGAGGAAGAAGTCATCAGATAAGTTCGTCGCTGCAAATGTGATCCCGTAATACCCCATCACGGCAGCAATCCTTTAGGTTTTTCCATCACAATTAAATCGTTGTTCTGGGATGCTAATAGTATATACTTGATGTACAAACTTGATACTTACCAAGCCAAGAACATGATCGCAAATCTCTTCAATAGAACTTTGGAATGAAATACATCTTGAATGCTCTCTCCCTTTGAAACGCTGCTGGAAACTGGTTCCCCTTCGTGATCGCGGCCACCTGTCTGTTAAAATATTCGTAGACATGATTGTGTCGTAATTTTGCTGTTATAAAAATCTTAATGTTTTGTTTGACTCAATGGACATTTGCAGACTTAATATATAAGATGTTTAAGGATTTTGGTGTGTACATCGTCGCTTTTTTCTTTTTCAACAAAGATCAAGTGATCTGGCACGTTTTTCTTATTCATTTTCGCCGCCTGAAGGATGAGGAGACGGGCTTCTGAGTAACGTTTCTTCGCGATTAGCCAACGGATCGATTCCGGGACGACCCTTTTCATTTCAGAGAATCATGCATAGATCAGCAACAACTTGATGTAAAACACGTACAATCGGAGTTCTTACCAATAAAGGGAGACGAGGGCAAACATTGGAACACTGATGACGAGTTGCAGATTTTTCCAATCGCGGATGTAAAAAGCCACCAAACCAAGGACTGCGCATCCGACGGTAAAAACGCACTGGTATATGAAACCGCACATCACACGGTATTTCTTGCCAACAGCTTCCACACCTAACTCGTTACCGGGAAACGTTTTTAATTGGAAAGAAGAGTAATAAATTCATCGTTTTTTCAGTAGTGAATAGTTTCAAAGTTACCAAACAACTTACCCCATACGAAAAGTATAAGAAAATGGCCGATGGCGGTGACGCCGCACAAAAATCGCAACACGCAGAATGTAATGAAATTCGGAGAAAATGCCAAACCAGTGGTTAGAGTGGCAAGAAGCACAACGTTCACAGAAAAGGCCAACTTGCGGCCAATTCTAAACAACAATATTACTTCAATTAGGATAACCTTAAACAGGTTGGATACCTATACACCTACTGACTTGAATTCTGTATAAGAAAATTAGGTATACCTATCGGCTATGTTGCCAAGTGTTGCTGCACCAATTAGCATTCCAAACATGTAAACTGAGCTGGCCAGGGTTTCTTTCCATTCGTTTTCGCAGGTCAAATCAAACTGTAAAATAATGATTCTTACATTTAAAAAAAAAAAGCAATTCTGCAGGAGTATATGATAAACAAACCTCCGTGACGATGGTTGATTGGAATAATGATGTATCATAAATCCAATGGTCACATCCTACAATCATTGTTGGGTCAGTCGGGGCGTCAGGTTGCTGGCATTCTTCTAAGTTTGTCCAAGTATAATTGTAACGATTGCATTGATCCGGGGTATTGTCTTCTTTCCAGGGAATTGTATTGTTTAGCCAAGGCGTGAAGAAGTGATTGGACTCAGACGAAACGCTATAGTCAGCATCGCAGCCCTCTACAAAACACCTGTGCAAGAGTTATACATTTACAGCTTCAAACAAACAATAAACGTTTAACGAATTATTCACCTATAATCAGGAACAGCGCCCGTGAACGTGTAAGACATCACCACCATACCCGGGAAAAACGCGGGTACGCAGAGCCATAAAAATGTACGTAGTTGATATTGTCCTAACTGCCCTACATGTTCCAAAATGTCGTCGTAGTTGAAGCTTTCCCCTTGCTGTGTTTTAAGGTCATTTTGCTGACTCTTTGTGGAATCGTCTTCGTCGCAAATGGAGCTTGTGGATGAATGTTCCGCCATTCCCATTAATTGTGTATTCAATTAAAGTTGAAAAAGGCTTAACTTTCGCTGTTTTAATGACAGAAAACTCCAGGAACAAGAATTAGGCCAAGCGCGGTGCATTTGCTACATTCATGCAGCCGACTGATCACCAAAGCGACTCATTTGCGCATGAAGACCCTTCTTAATCTCTATAGTCTGGCCTTGATTATACTGATGTAGTGTGCTCTAATCATAGCTGTCATTCATCGTCTATGTTATTATCTAATGATAATTTTTCGTGTCATGCAAGCCCAACAGTGGCAAGGCTTCAAATGCCATTGTTTGCTTTGTGTTTACTGCCGTTTTATGTACATAAGCTTCGAGCTGTCTCACACAGCTTGGAACGAATAACTAAACGTCAGCATATTGAATTCAGACGCATAAAGGAAGGGAAAGCACAAGAGATGAGATACTGCATTCTTTTGTGCTACATTCATTTTTATTGGCTTGATTTGATCCAAAATGATTTCATCAGAAATATGATTGTGCTCCAGAAGCAAGCCTAAAATTTCATGTACAGTCCATGATTGGCTTTGGAAGCACGGACGCAATGCGCTCCGTTGGGAAAGGGTACTGGGACACCAATAATTTTAAAAATTACGATTCATGATGATCATGTGTCGGAATGTTTACATTATTAGGTTGCAGTTTTATTTTTATGGTTTTAAATTCAAACGAAAATTGTTAGTGGTCGGAATGTATAGTGGGTATTCGGAGTTCGTGTTTAATCGACATCGCCTACGTCTTGTTAAACAATTTCAGGGCTTACAAGAAAGCCACCAAAACTAGTCATAAGGTGTTCTAGATTTTCACTTTCATGAATGGATCCGACAAGTAATTCAACCTCAACAGTGTCATTTTCTTGCAGCTTAACTGTAGCCTGTAGAATCACAGGGAACCACCCATGCATGTCGTTGGAGTTGACATGACCTTCGGCCAACATTTGTGCAGATTTTTCTTTCTGATTTCTGTTAGCCCAGAGCCGAACAGTGATAATGCTTGTGCCCGAAATCTCCGCACTGGCCTTCAATGCTAAATTTAAAACACTTGGAATTATTGAACGAAAGCTTCGTAATGTCGCTCGACATTCGACTATTGCATAAATCTAAGAGAAAAATAATAAAAAATTCCGTAATAACCGGTAAAGTAGAAATGGTAGTTTCCGTTAATTGGCACTGTGAATATTCCTGATGCTTGGTTAAACGCCTTTCCATCATTTAATCGATTTATGAGGTACGGCTGTATAGTATTCTTTTGATCAAAGCTACTGTTCCTTTGAGCGAAAAAAGCAACGTTTGTCTGGAATTTTAAATATACAGTTACATTTGCAAACGCTATTCGATTCCCATTTGTTTAAAAAAGCCAATAAAATTCAAAGGAAAAACAGAGTTACTTACCAGTTTTTTAGAGTAACGTTGCTCTTCGCCATTAATCTTTTCTACCACTTTATCTATCTTTTCCTCGATTGTTTCCAGTTTTTTCTGTATTATCTGAAATGAAATAGAAATACGTGAAATCTAAATGTCAACAAAAACGTACCTTGAAACGAATAAATGCTTCACTACTGCTTACCTTGTTGGCTATTTTGGTAAAAACTCTGATTTCATCTTCTGATACATTTCCGCTATCTAAAACAAAATTCAGTTTGGATTAATTTAGCACAAGAAACTAAATGGATCAAACGACCAATGATAACAAGCAACATAAGTGATGAAATGGGAAACTTTAACTTCCGATGATAAAAAATCGATTATCACTGCAGTAAAACAATTTTATGGAAACTTTTACAATCTCTATCGGATCATGGCCTTTCCTTTTGGCGGACCTATCAGAAAAGAGTATTGGAGGAACACATGGCTCGAGCAATCATCGTGACAGGGTTGAAAACGAAAAAGAATGGAAGTAGTGCACTGATATATACCTGAGCTTTCTGGAAGAATTGCATTAGTAGTTGGATTATTGGTTATTCCTAAAGCCCCTGTGGTATCAAAGAGGAACGAGAAATTCATTAGAGGCTTACCTTAAAAGAGAAATGTAAATATTCACCAAGTGCAAAACTACACTCGGGGAAAAAGAATATTAAGGAGCTTACCAGCATCTATAGTTGCTTCTGTGGTAACAGGTTTGTTTTCCATATTCGGCGTTGGTTCCGTCATAGTTAATGCCTGAGCATAGGCATTTGACACTATTTCTGCATTGGAGTTTTAATCAGATTTTTTTTTTTTCGGGATAAACTATTAACTAAAGAAACTCATCATATGAAATATACACACACCCAAAAAAAACGCCCATGACTTCGACTGAAGAATTTCCCTACCCTTCAAACAGTAAATAGAAAGGAGAATTGGTGATTGATACCTGAGATTTCTGAAAGATCTGTAGTTATCGGATTATCGGTTGTTCCTAAATCCTCTGTGGTATCAGGAGAAATTCATTAGGTAGAAGGATCAGCGAATAAAAAAGCGAATAAACAAACAAACATGCGTTGATAGTGAAGAATTTTACTATCCTTTAAACAGTAAATGGAAAGGATAATTCTTGATTATTACCTGAGACTTCTGAGAAATCTGCACTGGTGTTCGGATTATCGGTTATTCCTAAAGTCCCTGTGGTATCAGGAGGAATGAGAAATTCATTAGGTGGAAAGGTTATATCTTAACAGGAAAATGTAAATGTTCACAAAGTGCAAAATTACACTCGGGAAAAAATGAATATTAAGGTGCTCACTGGCTTCTGTAGTTGCTTCCGTGGTAGTATCTTTGACTTCCGTGTTTGGCGTTGGTTCCGTATTAGCTGATGCCTGAGAAGAGGCAGTTGACGGTAGTTCTGTATTTGAAGTTTTAATCGGATTTTTTGAACAAAAAATTAGGGTTGAAGTATTAACTAAAGACAGATGATTTTATGAAATACACGGCTACTGTGGATAAAATCTACGTGTTTCCGACATGTTGCCAACTGACATCAAGTTTACAATACTTGCTTAGGTGGAAACTTCGCCGAACGTAGCGAAGAGAAAAGCGGAAAAAACAAAAAAAACAAAACATGCATGGCTATGAAGAATTTCACTACCCTTTAAACAGTAAATAGATAGGAGAATTGGTGGCTGATACCTGAGGTTTCTGAAAGATCTGTCCTGGTTGTTGGATTATCAGTTATTCCTGATGTTCCTATGGTATCAAGAGAAAATGAGAAATTCGTTAGGTATAAACCTTAACAGACAAAATGAGAATATTAACCAAGTGCAAAACTACACCCGGGAAAACAAGAATATTAAGGAGCTCACTGGCATCTGTAGTTGCTTCCGTGGTAGTATCTTTGGTTTCCGTGTTTGGCGTCGGTTCCGTAATAGTAGATTCCTGAGCATCCACATTTGACGGGGTTTCTGAGTTGGAGTTAATACAATTATGGATGAACTATGGACTTAAGAAATACACAGCTACTGTAGATAAGATATACCTGTTTTCGATGTGTTATCATCTGGCACCAAGTTGACAGTACTTGCTTGAGTGGACAATTCGCCTAACGCGGCGGATAAAAAAGCGGAAAAACAAAACAAAAATGCACGGCTATCATTTCACTAGACTTTAAACTGTAAATAGAAAGAAGAATTGATGACAGATACCCGAAACTTCTGCATTAGTTGTCGGATTTTGGGTTATTCCTGAAGCCCCTAGTGGTATCAAGAGGAATGAGAAATTCATTAGGTGGGAAGGTAACCTTAGCAGAAAATTGTAAGTATTCACCAAGTGCAATGCAAACACCAAGTGCAATGCAACACTCGAGAAAAAAGAATATTATGTAGCTCACCAGCATCTATAGTGGCTTCCGTAATGGCTGCTGCCTGATCAGGGGTATTTGACGGTATTTCTGTATTGGAGTTTTAATCAGATATTTAAAAACAAAAGAATTTAAGGACGAATTGTTGATTAAAGAAACTTTGTATATAAAACATACAGCTACTGTCGATCAAATATACCTGTTTTCGATGTGTTACCAATTGGTATCAAGTTTACAGTAGTTGATTGGGTGGAAACTTCACCGAACGCAGCCGATAGAAAAGTGGAAAAAAAAATACACGCATGATGTGAAGAATTTCATTGTACCCTTTAAACAGTAAATAGAAAGGACAATTGGTGATAGATACCTGAGATTTCCGGAACATATGGTTTAGTTGTCGGATTATAGGTTAGTCCTAAAGTGCCTGTGGTATCAGGAGAAATGAGAAATTCATTAGATCGAAAGGTAATACCTTAACAGAAAAATCTAAATATAAATCGAGTGCAAAACTACACTCGTGAAAGAAAGAAATAGCTCGCTGGCACCTGTAGTTGCGTTGGTGGTAACATTTCTGGTTACCATTGTTGGTGTTGGTCTCGTAGTAGCTGATGCCTGAGTAGAGGCATTTGACGATGGCGTTGAATTCGTAATAGCTGATGCCTGAGTGGAGGCATTTGACATTGACGTTGGTCTCGTAGTAGCTGATGCCTGGGTAGAGGCACTTGACGTTAGCGTTGGTATCGTAGTAGCTGATGCCTGAGTGGAGGCATTTGACATTGACGTTGGTCTCGTAGTAGCTGATGCCTGGGTAGAGGCATTTGAAGTTAGGGTTGGTATCGTAGTAGCTGATGCCTGGGTAGAGACATTTGAAGTTAGCGTTGGTCTCGTAGTAGCTGATGCCTGGGTAGAGGCATTTGAAGTTAGCGTTGGTCTCGTAGTAGCTGATGCCTGGGTAGAGGCGTTTGACGTTGACGTTGGTGTCGTAGTAGCTGATGCCTGAGTAGAGGCATTTGGCGTTGGTCTCGTAGTACTTGATGCCTGGGTAGAGGCACTTGGCGTTGGTCTCGTAGTACTTGATGCCTGGGTAGAGGCACTTGGCGTTGGTCTCGTAGTACTTGATGCCTGGGTAGAGGCACTTGGCGTTGGTGTTCCTGTATTGGAGTTTTAATCAGATTTTTTTAGGAAAAAAAATGGGACGAACTATTAACTAAAGAAACTCATTATATGAAATACACAGCTACCGTGAATAAAATATACCTGTCCTCGTCGTGCCACCAACTGGCATCCCGGTTACTGTAGTCCTACTAGCTTGAGTGGTCAATTGGCCGAATGCAGCGGATAGAAAAACGGATAAAACCAAAACAAATGCATGGCTATGGAAAATTTTACTACCCTTTAAACAGTAGACAGAAAGGAGAATTAGTTAATGACAACAATCATAATATACTTGCAATATTAAGTTTTACCATTGCTTTCATAGTCGAATTTTCGTTTTGCTTTCGGATGTACAAATGAGTCTAATTACGGTCTCTCTGCTTATATTTGGTACGTATAATACCGACTACGTGCTTTTTGAAAAACAAAATTAGTTTTCACTCAACAGAAAAATGATACGTCCGAAACGAACAAGATACACGTTAAGAAGAAAAAGGTTACAAATTTAGCAAATCATTTTAGAATCAGCTTTCAGTCTTCGTTTCAATCCATGTGGCCTTTGTGGTTCTTCTAAAACTTTACATCTAAACATGTTTCAGAATTCAACAAAGCTAAGCTATTTTGATTGAAATTGAACGCGGAATTCGAATTTCAGGTCAGATTTAGCGTAAGCTAATCTGTTTCAAGTTTTGATTAGAATTTGAACATGTTAGAATTTCATTAGAAGGTCCTACTGTTAAAACTACAAGTGTAACTTGAAAATGGACCTGATTTTCGTGATCGCCGTCCAATTTCGAGTAGGAATCAAGAGCTTTTAGCCAAAGTTGGGATTTGACCAAAAATCGCAAAAGTGAGAAGGCTATAGCCTTTGCTGTTTTTCAAATTCTTGAAAATTGGGACATATCTCAGAATTTGACCAAACTTAACCATCCTGACCAAAATTAAACGAGGATTTCGAATTTCAGGTCACATTTGGCGTAAATGAATCGGTTTTTGTGTTATGAGTAGCATTTGAGCATGTTCGTATTCCTAGATTTCCATTTCGAAACGTCTTATTATCGAAAATACAAATCACAATCCAAAACGGACTTGATTTTCGTGATCCTCGTCCATTTTCGAGTAGGAATCAAGTGTTTTTAACCAAAGTTGGGATTCGACCAAAAATCGCGAAAGTGAGAAGGCCTTTGCTGTTTTTCAAATTCTTGAAAATTGGGACATATCTCAGAATTTTGCCAAATTTAACTATTCCAACCAAAATTGAACGAGGATTTCGAATTTCAGTCCTGATTAATGACTTTACTGTTAAATTTTGGACATGTGTATACCGTTCTGTTTAGAGCCTTTGCCTCAATAAACTTTACTCTCTAATGGAAAAAGTAAGTCAATGACCAGCATTCGGCTGTTTAACTACATAAAGAGTCCATGCAACCATGCCAATATGCCATATACCTGTGCCATATATGAAATACGAAATGACTTCGTATTGAGCCTCATCTTTCGGGTCGAACTAGTGGCGCCGATGTCTGTTATGTGACTTGCTTATTGCTCCACGATTCACATACAAAGATAAGCAGACGAACATACTTAGTAATTTTGTGCTCGACAAATATAAAAATCAGTATAATGTTACTTGGGGTTATTATTGGGTTGGCTGCCTTCTTCCTACAGTTCAATAGCTCCTCCGGAGTGCAATTTGTAATTAAAACTATGAATGATGAGATTGGTAAAGAAGTTCCATTGTGGGAACAGCAATGGTCTTCAACAAAAAGTATGCTTCCTGCTGTTATCAATACATGGGCGTTCACCAATGCTACAAACAGAGGTAATATCTTTGACTAAGGTAGAAATGAATGCTTACTGTTATTATGTGTAGCATGGGAGGTCCTTTACAAAAATGGAAAATCTGCATTGGATGCTGTTGAACAGGGCTGCTCTGTTTGTGAAAATGAGCAGTGTGATGGTACAGTTGGTTTTGGTGGAAGTCCAGATGAAAATGGAGAAACAACCTTGGATGCCATGATTATGGATGGGTAACAATACCAACACCTTCTTTCCTATACTTAATACATAAACTTTTTGTATTTTTAAAGGCCCACACATAGCTGTGGAGCTGTTGCTAGTATGAAAAATATCAAGAGTGCCATCAGTGTTGCAAGGAAAGTTATGGAACATACAGACCACACACTCCTAGTTGGTGAAGGTGCGACTCAGTTTGCAGTAGAAATGGGCTTCCCCTATGAAAACTTGACAACTAATGAATCTAGTGAAATTTGGCAAGAATGGAAAAACAGAAACTGTCAGCCCAATTTTTGGATGGTAATCAACTATTTTTTTTTATAAACTGAGCCATAATTGACATATAGCTCACTCGCTTTAGAATGTACTGCCTATTCCAGAAAGGAGTTGTGGGCCATATACTCCCTATGAAGTGCAAAAGGAGACGGAATTCGGCACAAAAGATGGTATAAACTATTGATAGTCAATGCGTAAGCTGGATTACATTGATGTTTGCTATTTAGAACCTAAAAAAAGCCATGACACCATAGGAATGGTAGCAATTGATGTGGATGGAAAGATGGCTAGTGGGACATCCACTAACGGTGCTAGACATAAAATCCCAGGACGAGTGGGTGACGCCCCCATTATAGGTTCGGGATCTTACGTGGACCAAGAGATTGGAGGTGCTGCTGCCACCGGCGATGGCGATGTCTTAATGCGATTCTTACCAAGCTTTGCCACGGTTGAACACATGCGAAGCGGCATGACTCCGAGCACTGCCGCAGCTTACTCCCTGAAACGAATAGCAAATTATTACCCTCGATTTGAAGGAGCTGTCGTTGCAATGAGAAAAAATGGAGAGTTTGGTGCCGCTTGCCATGGTTTCAAAAATTTCACGTATGCCGTTTCGAATCCCGATTTAGAGCAACCTCGTGTGTTTTTCGTCGATTGCGTTCTTACCGAATAATATTTCTTGCTTTCTTCTTATTGTCGTAAAAATATGTTGGGTAACTATAGAAAAGGAGAGCTCTCTGTGATCGAATGTCATATGTGTAATCGTTGATTTCAAGTGAACTATTGTGCAATTTGCAATTACTATTACAGGTTCGAATTAGGTTTCATTATCTTCCAGTTCAGAGGCTGTAAAAAATTCGAGTGATATTCATAATGGTACCAATAAGTAACAATACATAGAATGAACATACCAAAAGTTTTTTCAATAGAAGTCGACAAGTCGTGTGAATAACAACGGAAATTCTTAGCTAAACAAATCCGCGGTACGATGACATGGCGACAACAGAGCCATCTGGCAAATTTGTATACATAACAGGTCTACCAGGCGTCTGCTAAATGCTGATGTGTTATTTCTCATTAATTGTTCAGCCGTGCCAGGAATTATTTATTGTTTCTCGACTGCCATTTACAGGGTTATTCTTTCGTCAACACTGTGATTGTCTTGTTTTCACCGTCTGAGACGGTGTTTTGTTGATGTCTGTGGAACTTTTTACATCGTCGCTGTCGCACCTATTCCACTACCGTCCGTTTCTCGTCACACGCATCGTCTCGGCCATGCTCAACAAATTCAAAAATGCGTTTTTCTCCGTGGTGAACAACTTGGACGCAACGTCAACAGACAAAAATAATGATATAGGTCCTAATGGTGAACCAAAATTACCCCTAAAATTTCCATACTCCAGACCACACTTCCTGCAGCTCAACGGTGAAGATGAGATCCAGGTGGCTGGAGATCACGCCATCAGACCCATTATTGTTCCAAGAGACATTACCAAAATCCCCTGGAATTCTGGTTATGCAGAGTCAGTTTAAACTATATTATATGTTTATATAAAATTATTTTGTTTCTAATTTTCCCCTTTGTGTAACTGTTTCACACAGGGCTGTCAATGCTGGCAAGTCCTTAAGGAATGAAGACCAGGCAAGAATCCATGTGGGCTACCTGGAAAGAAGACATTCCGACAATGGTCACTCAGCTGAAACTACTGAATTTCACACGCCACCCTCCACCCCAGAGAAAGATTCTACAACACAGAGACCCAGACAAAGGATACCTTATGCATATTTTGCTCTTTTTGATGGTCACGCCGGAACCGGAGCGGCAATATCGGCAGCCAACGAACTTCACTGCATTCTTCACGTAACATCTTGACAGCCCCAAATACCTTAAAACAAACTCAAGTGTAATCTCTTTGTCTTTATTTCACAGGATAAATTAATGGATGTGATTCATCATTTGCTACCTCCTACAGACACAGGCGAGTGTGCCCAGAATGGTCGCAATCAAGTTCTGTGGTTTCCCGAGAGAGAGATTAGTGTGGAAAGTTTCATTGTAGGAGCATTAGAAGCGACGTTCCACGAGATGGTAACACTTCGTAGCATGCACTATAGTTTTGCAGATATCGGCCTTAGTCGTCAACCTGATCCATTTCTCTTTTTCTTTTCTTGTTTAGGACAATTTGATCGCTGAAGATCGATTCGTGTATCGTGTAACAGGCGGCTGTACAGTGGTCGTATCTCTTTTCATTTGTGGCAAACTCTTTGTGTCGAATGCTGGAGACTCACGAGCCGTTCTCTGTCGTGGCCGAAAGGCTTTCCCGTTATCAAACGACTTCACTCCCGAAACAGAACGCCAACGAATTCGCAAGCTGGCCGCACTGCAGCCAGAGCTGCTGGGTGGCGAATACACGGCGTTGGATTTTTCCCGTCGTCCCAATCGACGCGATATCGGTCAGCGGTTACTCTACCGCGAGCCCCACATGACCGGATGGGCATACAAGACGGTCACACCAGAAGACCTCAAGTTCCCCGTCGTCTACGGTGAAGGCAAGCGGAGCCGTGTCCTGGCGACCATCGGTGTAACTCGTGGCTTCGGTGACCATGACTTGCGTGCCCCCAATTCCAACATCCTCATCAAGCCTTTCCTTTCATCACAACCCGAGGTCGTTATTTCTTTCTTTATTCTTCTCAACATTTTAGCTGACCATGAATATTGCATTTTGTTTGACTTGATTCAGGTTCGCATTGTGGATATAGAAAAGGAAGCCATTTACGAGACGGATGTGTTAGTGATGGGCACTGACGGTCTGTGGGACGTGACGAGCAACGAGCGCGTTGCCGAATCGGTCCAGCGCAGTTTGGAGCAGTTCCCTATCGAGGACAGTGCAAGGTATCGATACCGCTTCACGTCGGCTGCACAAGATTTGGTGATGTGCTCTCGCGGCAAGCTGAACGAGCGCAGTTGGCGAACAGCTGATAGCAAATCGGCCACGATCGATGACATTTCCGTCTTTGTCATCCCATTGGCCGCCTACAAGGAGGAGTATCTACGTTGGAAACTCGAAATGGAATCTCATACTCTGCGCCCGGAGACTAAAGCGGCGGACATTCCGGTCAATGAACCGGTCGGATCTTTGTCGACAGTCAGCGTGGGCAACCAGCCGGGTCGAATGACCGAGCCCGCCAATACGAACGGTACACCTGCTGTAAATGAAACTGCCCTATCGGACCCGTCTCTCGACGCGGTTAGTGTCGAAAAGGACGAGGGCATCGTCGTCATGGAAGAAGAAGCTGCCGTCGTCACCGCTGCCGACAGTGCGCTGCCTCTGAACGAGGCTGTTGATCCCTTGCAAATTCCCGCCGACGGAGCGGCCGGCCTAGAAAATAACGAGTCCAATTCGTAAGACTTGTTTGAGCATTCGTTTTTTTGTTTATTGACCGTCATAGGTTCGAGTTGCTTTTTTCGACCGCTAGATGGCATTGGCGGACGCGTACAAAAAAAAATGAAGGGAAAAAGCGCTGCATCTTCTTCCTTTTTCTTTTGGTTCCCCCCCTATGGCGAAAAAAAAAAAAATTACCGATCGCCTTAAAAATTTTTCTCTATTATTATTATTATTCATCTAATCTTATCCATTCCTTTATGTTTTGTTTTGTTTCCGCGTTTTTGTCTTTTGAAAGAAATAACGTGCTCAATAGGGAACGTTGGCGGTAGGCATCTTGGAGCGAGGGAATGGTGGTTCGTGGTCATCGATTATTAGCAATTTTGTTTGAAAGAAAAACTCGTTGTATACTAATCTGAATAGCAAGAGAGTGAAAAAAATGTGATTTGTCAAATGCACCTAATAATTCCTATTGTTATACTCCCCCCCTCCTCAGTGTCTATCTTCATTACGAAAACTGTAAAACAAAACACATTCATACAACTGTGAGAAAGACGAAAATAAAAAAATTAATACAAAATACGATACCGCCGCTTGAAAATGAATGCCGGCTACTTAACTTTTCTTTCATTCTTGTTGTTGAAAAATTTCCCTAATAAAAGATAAAAATGACCCGTATCAGTGGTGGACTCGTCTTTTTTTAAGAGGCCATTTTTCAACAAAAAAAAAAAAAAACGAGTCATTTTTTTTCCCCCTCCTATTCCTGAAATCCTCTTTTGCTAGGCCTGTCGTGTATAAGATTTGGTAATCAAGAAGAATCGTATCCGGGAATGGCCCCTCCTCTCAAGGGGGGGAAAGTTTCGATTCCAAGTTATCGTTAGATATTTTTTATTTTTTTCAATGCTTCTTTATTTTTTATTTTTTATTTTTTTTGTATTTGTCTGTGTGGGGTATAGAGCCTATTCTATTGTATACGTCCCGCATCAAAGAAAATGATCCGGCATAGAAAAAAAAAAGAAGTGCGGGGGGTTCGTTTTTTTTTTTTTCACGTCATCGCGGAGGAAGAGCCGAGGGAGTTTCCCACGTCACATCGGCGTTTCCCTTAAAAAAAAAAAAGAAACTTCCCGAGTTTTGCGCGCCTATACAAAAAATTCACCTCTCGTTTTTTTTCAGAGGGGGTATGTTCCAGTGTGACGTAAAAAAAAACTGGACACAAAAAAAAAAATGCGTCCCCCTTTTTTCTCACGTTCCATCAGATCCTATTTTTTTTTTTTTATACGGAGGTATTTGTATTTTTTTGTTGTTTGTGTGTGTACGATGTACATGTATATATATACACATTGCTAGCATAGGGCTGATTACCTGAACAGCGCGTCACACTGTTACGTGTTTGTTTCTCACCGTTATAGCTTAAAAAAAAAAATAGGCAAAAGCCGATACAAAAAAATGGCTGCGTGGTTGAAATAACGGTCATTGGCTATAGATGTAATTTCAGAGGCATATTGGTATATAATAAAAAATAAATCGAATTTCCAGTGATGAAATTCTATTTTTTGTGTGTGGATTCGATGTGTGCGTCCGCATGGCAATAAAGAGCGTACCCAATTTTCGTAAGGGAAAAGTATTTATTTATTATTTTATATTTTTTTAATATGAAAAGGAAGAAGAAAACCACAGATTCTGTTTTTTTAAATTTAATTCAAAAGAATATCATCCGCTTTTTTTCATCTTCTGAACTGGTTAGATTAATTCGAGTTGAATACGAGTCACGGTCCAAAAATGCTGAGCTTCTCCATTTTCTTATGATTTCTTTCCCCCATTTTTTTTTTTTAGTTTAGAAATTCAGGGGGATCTCTGTTTCCAATGAAACGATTTTCTTTTCTTTCCCCAACCGGAAAAAAAAAAAAATAAGAAAATTCCTTTTTTTTTTTTGCACTTGAGCGACTCACGTCGGCCGATTGAAGGGCGGAGGGAAATAAGAAACTTTTTTTTTTTCTTCTTCTTTGAATAGAAAAAAAAAAATAAAACTTTGATAACTAAAAAAGAAGATTCGAATTTCTTGGCGCGCTCAACGGAACGCAGAGGGCATTTCGTTCATTAACTATTGTATATAATAGAAGCGTCTATTTCGCTGACTAATGGTCGGCCTTGGCGTCTTAAATTCAAAAAAAGAAAAGAATCATTTTCTTTTTAAAATACATCCCTACACACACAATAATGTGTATAACCTCAAGACTCGGCTTTCAATCGTTTGTTATTGTTCCGCACTGTTAATCTAATGACTCGACTTGATGGTATATAGTCTACTGTCCTTCCTTTGATTGCTGCCTATTTGTTCGTCTGCACCTAACAAACCTTCCAGCATTTGTCTGCCTCCTGTGTGCGTGCATCGTTAACTCGAAATAAAATACCTGAAACTCGATTTTTGATGACATGTTGAGATCACGGATGCGGCAAAAAGTATATTGTACAACAAAAGCCACACACACAACAAAAAAAAAACGAATAATAGAAATGAAAACAAAGTCACATCCATTCTCGTAGATAGATGGATCGTATCGATCCCATTGTCCCCGGCTTTTTCAGCCGCACGCACTGCCGATTCATTTATTATATATATATTCTATATAACACATAAATCCGAATTCAATACAGCCGACATTGCCGGAATTTTAATATATTAACACGTCCATTTTTAGTTTGCGATCGAAATTTCCCAAACGATCTTCTCGCCGTTTTGCGCATTGACGTCAGTTGTCGATGATGAACGAGCGATCCCACCCTTGTCTGTATATGAGTTCCTTAAAAAAGAAACGACATGAATCATTTTTGGGAAGTGATTTGAACAACGTTTGACTTTGATGTCAACCGTTTTTCTATATAGAAACATCCGAATCCACGCAGCACATTCCACAGTGACTTCTTTAAATGATTTTTATTTTTTTAAATCGATCGTCATTCAATACGAACGCGCAAAGTTCTGATTGTATGGGTCATTCGATATATTAGTCTGCGTGTGTCTATTTTGCTTTATACAAATAGAAGCACTTAATGGTCAGCCCATCGTCTATACTTTGATGTGGTTGGCGCGCATTTGACCATAGCCTCGTTAATCCACAGCAGATGTGTTTTTTTTTTCCTTTCTCTTAACACAGTGATGATTGAATAGACCCAAAAATTGAAAACCTATCTATTATACAAAGACAGATATACTTGGCACATACTTTCTGATGGCGTGATGCACGTCTATAAATGCTTATAAATACACACAACTGTATAGATGTATATATACACAGAGCTCTGTTTGAATGAAGGGGGTTATCAGTCTAGTCCAATCCTCTATATTCGCCTGTATAAAATAAATGCGATGGGCTAAACAAGGATGAAAAAAAAAAATCCTTTGATTTTTTTTATTTTTTTCTTCCCCTTTCCATCATTATTCCAATCTGACAATATACTCATTGATGAGGAAATCTCGAAATCCAGCTACATCGGCCTGGTGGTAAATATACAAAGAAGAGCACCCCTCGGGCTATTCATTTTTTTTTTTGATCTAGTAAAAAAAAAAAATGCTTCTCCCCCCTTCACTTTGAGAAGAGAAGGGGGGGTTACGCAATAGATGGAAAACCCAAGGCTTGCACACCCTCTCGATCTTAGGGGTTGATTGAAACCGCTTTTTTTTTTATATGTATATACCCTCGCCTCGAGATCTAGCCGTTCCACAGAGGTGGAAGGCCCATCATGCCGCGCCCTAGATCCCTCACTCTTTTTTTTTCGATTCCCATGATGATGAATCCTGCTCTCTCTCTCTCTCTCTGACATGTAAGCCTTTTTTTATTTTTTATATGAATATAATGCCGTACATTTTATAAAGGGGGGGATGAGAGACATTCCACCCCCCACGCACCAACTTTTTTTTTTTTTTTGGATTGCAACCAGGATGGAAAAAATATATATATATATATCTAACCCCCACAATAACCCGTCATGTATTACGGCATCGAATAAAAGGGGTGTTTACATCAACAGCAGCTGTCTGAAAAAATTGTGTGATCCATAAACTCTTACATGTTCTTCCAATATTTTCTGGCCTCTCAGATTGCATATCATTCCCCCCTTTTTTATGGAAAATTATATAGTCTCAAAAAATATAATAATCATAACGTTTGTGTACAACATACATTTTAAAAAAATCAAACAGTTTGTCATCCGTTCACAGTTTTATAATCTAAAACATAATTTTTTTGTTTTAAAATACACTTTGGCTATCCTATATAGGGTCTGTAATATTTATATAATAACAGAAAGAAATAATCCGTTTATGTGTTTAATTTGTCTTGACATACATTTGCCCGGAGCTTTCATCGAAGGCTTTCAATCATTTTGGCAGATTTTGCTTGATATGATTTGCCATCCACTTTAATCGCTGCAATCTCTTGTTAATGATGAAAAGGCCGTAAATTTTGGCCAACACGGGGATTTATTATGTAACGCACAACCAAAAAACCATCTGTTGTTTGCCAATGTCCGCAGCAGCATCCATCAGCTGTTATCTTCAGCCCACATATTACACGTTCATATATAATACAATTACGGTCATTGAAAAAATACAACGAGCATAGAAAACAAGTTCAAATTGAAACAGTTTTTTTAAATTTCATCTTCTATACAAAAAAAAAAACGTGTCGACATCAACTCGGATAAATGATCCGACCTACATAATATACTATAACAATATGAAAAGTGGGTCTACATATAGAACACGGTATAGACTACGTGTACGTGTATATCTAAATAATTAATGATAGCTCTATAAATAATGTATACTTGTTTTACATCGTACATTATTAAAAGCGAACGTTATATATCTTGTATATAAATATATAGGTATAGTATCTACGTATATAACTTGGGTTTTGGAGAGGGCAAAAAAAATATATATGTTTATATATGGGGGGTTGGGTAAGGGGGGGGGCTGGGGGGTTGGGGTGTAGGATAAAAGAAATATTAGGCAGAGAGGAAAAGGGGGGAGATATATACAGACATATCAACGGGGTCGAGCTACAACCAATTAAATTGCTCCGCTCGCCATCTTGCCACCTTTTGTCATCGGCTTGCTGATTGGTTCAGTTTGAGCTCCGCCCAGGCGTCGCCGGGTGGAGCTCTGTCTCCTCCCACCGTCGCTATATACACGTGATGTGTCTGATGTAGTAGATTCCATGTTGGAAAACGACGGTCATTGAATCCCCTATGTATGCGCGTCATCTTTTTTTTTTTTTATAAATTATTATCATTTTTTTTTTTTTCGATTTGGCATCACCTAACGGCCAAATTAAATATGCAAAAAATGCAATTTTCCTGGTGACAAATTGCTTTTTGAATTTTGATGAGTCATCAATTTGCCAGCCGATTGCGTTACATCTCAAACGATTTGGCTTCTATATAAACTGCACATACAAAGATCAAGAATCACGAATCAATTATAATTTAATTGTTAAATGGGAATAAGCAAAGAAAAAAACAAATGGACGTTCACAGACAATCAGATTAAACAGGATCATCATTAAACATAACGCGCATGTTGCCACATTTAAAACACGAACGACACATTATTTGCTGTTTTTTTCAGATTTTTATACCTTACAGATGAATTTTCTTGATATACAAGGAATGTGGCCGGCCGCTCGCTGGCAAAAGTGGGCGTTGCCCTGAGGGAGAAAGAGACACACACACACACACACACACACAAAAAAGAAAATGGGAAGAAGGGAGGGATGAAAGTTGGGGAGGAGTTGGTGTGAAGTTCCGTGACCGGCGCGCGGCAACAGTTGCGTCTGCGATCGTGTCGTGAACGGATGGCGGCGTTTGATACGCGCCCTAAACTCCTTAAAAAAAAAGAAAAATTTAAAAAAAAAGGAAATTAAATACCCTTCCTCCTAAAAGCGGTTCCTAGTAACCGCGGTTTTGTTTCCTGGATAGATTTCATCAAACGTTTCATCGTGAATTGTTTTGCCACTTTCTTCAGTTCGTTCTTTGTACGGGGTAAGTGATGGCCAAAATCATAAATAAATAAATAAATGGTGTTATCATTTAATATAGTTAATTTAATTGATATTTCAGTGGGGGGAAGGGAAAAAAAAGACTATAGGATTAGATATAAGTGTTTTAAAACTTGCAAGGCGAATTGGATTAATTAATTCCATTGAAAAATGATGGATCGTTTTTTGTTGCCGTTGCCAACGTCGCGATGGAATGTGAACTGAAAAATCTATTTTATTTTTGAGTTCCTCCCTCTTTTGTTTTTTTTTTAAATTTGACAAAACATCTTCCATTTTTAAAAAAATTAAATGGCCGGCTCTTTGTCATTATTAGTCGTTACACAATAAAGAGACCCGCCTTTATTGGATTGGATTCCATTTTTGTCGCCCCCCTTCTTTTCTAGGTATTTTTTTTTTTTCAAAATCTTGAGCACAAAATATAGATGGCAGTCGTTTCTCTTTTACCGGTTTAATAATTAGCGGGATTGAATTCATTTTTATCCTTAAAAAAGGAAAATACATTTTCATTCTGAGGACTGAATTCTCGTGAAAGAGGCTAATTATTTTCGATATAATGTCGACCTGCAAGTAACAAAAAAAAAACAAAAAAACAAAAACCTACACAGGACAATTTGTATTTTCATCAGATCCGCTAGGTTTTATTATTCTTATTATCCAGCTTGTTAAAGACATAAAAAGACGATGAAAGGGAATTAGCTCGATATGACGTCTGCCCATTTTCATGTGGGCCTCTAGGCCTCCTCCTATAAATATAGTCCCCTCTATAATATAGGCCTATTAAAGAAAATCATTTCAATGTATATAGGCCCAATAAAAATAAAAAAAAGACTAGAAAAAAAAATTATTGAAATGAATTTCTAATGGCTTAAATTTAAAAAAAAAATGGAGGGGGGTAGGTCTAAACATTTTTCAACAAAAAAACAAAAAAACTCGGCCGTCGCGGTTCTGAATGTAATCAACCATCCGGAAATGAGAAACAATAATTTAAGACATTTTTTTTTTTTCTATTTTTTGGAAAAGAATAAAAAAAAAATAATAAAATAAAATGGCTTCTTGGCGCACTAACTGCTGCCGACGCCTCGAGCTATACACCTCGACATTAATTGCCGTTACAGCACCATACCCTTTTTTTTCTTTCTTTCTTTCTTTTCATTCCCCCCCTTTTTTTCTTTCTTTCTTCTATCATAATCATCAAGCTTGAAAAAAAAAAAAAACTCAATTGCATTCCGTGACCATTTTAAAGAAGAGGACTCCCCTTTCTCGTTTATTTCTTAAAAGATTAAGTGATGGTCTTTAATGAGGTGTGTGGAAAATAGTGAAATGTTTATTTTTTTGAAAAAAAAAAAAAAAGATGTCACTGTTTTTTTGCTTTCAAAAAAATCCTGCCGGACAACATTCTGAAAGCTCTCCCCCCCTCTAAAAAAAAAATGAATGAATATAGAAAGAAAAGAAAGAAAAGAAAACAAAAAATGATTTCGTTATTGACGGTTTTGATTTTATATATTTGTTATCAAAACTGCCAACACGCGGAAGTGAATAAAAATCAAGCGGTTCGGTTGGGTTATAGACTCCGACGGCGGATATTGCATCACGCCGCATAACGAGATGTGTGTGTAGAAAGACACACACATAGAAAGTCATTGTTGATATAGAACAACATCCGCTTCTATATATACAATTTTTCTTTCTTGATTTATTAATAATAATATCGATTTCATTCTTTCCCTTTTTTTTTTTGAAATCAAATTTGGGTCTATCCATTCGATCGTTGTTTCCGCCCTGGGAGTGACGTCACACATCTTATTATATACAAATGATGCACACCTTGAGAAATTGACAGGGGCGTTTGGTGTACAGATTTTGTTTAGTTGACCTCGCCTCTTCTATATTTTGTTGAAATAGAAACAAGTGAAAAGACCTTGAGACATTTTCACCTGTGTGTGCTGCACGAAATGTTGAAATAACGCGAACGAGGAGTGCATTCCCGCCCAGTTTTAGCCTATACGTTGTTGTAGTGTTATATGTAATGACTTTATCTATACATACGTAACAGAAAATGTTGTGGTTTGAGGTCGATAACGGTCATTTTCAGATTGAAAATTTAGGAAATTAAACGTGACTCGATAGAGAGGGGAAGTTGCTTGTTTAACGGCTTACACGAATGGATCGTTAATTGCATATACATTTATATAGAACCCTATACTTAACTCTTTAAGTATCTTTAGGCTGTCTATCGATGCTTTAAACAAAAACACAGAAATGGCCCTAAACAAAATTCGAGTTGATGGCTATAAACAAATGTATACAGCACATGTCCAATTCCAAAATGGCTAATATTATTAGTCTAATATAAATAAATATTTAAAACCTTCAAAACACAAATAAGACAGAACCAAACATTTTAGTTTTCCATATATTTATAGAAATTTCCCTTTGCAATATTTGATTGTTTCTCTTCTTATACATGAAATTTGAAATAAAACTCGAATGTGCATACGCAGAGCAGCCAGAGCTACAGCGCATGTGTGTGCTGGGGGTCGTGCAGCACATTGTTTAGTTAAAAAAAAAAAAAAAAATTTGTTCATTCTATTTTTGAACTGAGGAGAGAACAGTTGGGGGGCGGGTAAGATATTTAGTGGGCAAGAAAAAAGTGGAGTATATATATATAAGTGTACACACACCGTGCGTGGAAGAGAAAGGCGCGGTGACGCAAGACTCCCGCTGATATATTTTCTACACACAATGATTCTCTTGTTTTTTTTATTGCTGCAGGCTAATATAGATTATCTCTATACAGAGAACGTCTCAAGTTGATTGGGATCGACTCAGTTTATTATATATAAGAAAAATAAACAAAATAATCAGTGGGAATCAAGTTAAAATTGTTTTTAAAAAAAGAGATAAGACAGCACATATGGCGCTGTCTTAAGTGATTGAGTTCCAGGGCAATAAAAGTTAATTGGGCATTTTTTTTTCTTACGAAAAAGAAGAAAAAAACCTTGCACCGGTATACATATAACAATAGTTGCACACACAACAGAGGGCCCCCACGCTGAGGATGGAACTTCTTCTTATATACATCGTCCTCTTCCTTTTAGAAGGCCCCCCCCCTGTCCTCGCTTCTTCATCCCTCCTACACACCAAAACACGGTTAGATACAACAGGTGTCGATGGTGTCAAGTTACGCCCCTCCTATATTCTCCTCCCTTTATTCACCTTGTCTTCCCCTTTTATTTTTCTTGTTATCTTCCCAACAAGAAATGACTATAATTTTTCATGGTGCGAACATCCTATTCTCTTATATTCTATTGTTGTAATTATATTTCAAAAAAAAAAACAGCAGTTGCTCGCAGTTATATCGTCAGTCAACTTTGTATCTCTCAGAAAAAGAAATTCAAGTTTTTCGTAAAACGAAAAATACGGTTGCCATGGAGACGGCGCGTAGGCCTATATCTATCACACAGGAAATGAACTTTCCTTGTCGCACCGATATAGATTCAATTGCACTATGCACATCGAATTGAAACAATATAGAAATGATTATTTATAAAATCAAATCAAATGAAAGAAACGCAGCTTGAATCCGATTTTCACGCGTCAGATGACGTCAGCAGTCTCCCGCAGAGAGAAAGGCAGCCCAAAAGAAGCATTTTCGCGCCCTCTGACCCCACTTTTTTTTTCTTTTTTACATGTCGACTCATTTGTTATAGCCTCTCTTTTTTTTTTAAAGATGTTCTCGCTATATACAAAACACTAGAGACGCTTTGAAGTGTCTACTTAGTATATATGTATATATAAGAGACTTGTAGCAACAATTTCTTTGGCTGCATTTTTCACAAACGGTTAGGCCAAATCAAATGAATATGTTGTTTTTTTTAAAGACATTTTTATTTTTTTTGTCTGGTCACGATGTTTTCACACAGCTCCGTTTGGGGGCCCTTCATGACGAGATGCTTTTTCCTTTGGCTGCTGGTTGAAGCATCTTCTTTTTTTCATATACTTCTATACAAAATGCGATGGTGTTTTGTGTATAGAGAAAAGATGGCCAACGCACAGCTGGCCCAACAGCAGCAGCACTTGACCGTTTTCTTTTTCTTTTTTTTTAACAAGACGTATGGAAGGGAGGGAAGGAAACGGCCAGTTTTCTTGAGCTGTAATATACACACAGGGCTTGTTACGTCTTTTCATTCTTTCGTCTGTATATACATGCGATGGACGTATAGACTGCACACAAGAAATCAAATATTAGACAGCACTTATATTATTTATGAAAATAGTGCCGACTCATTTTCCAACAGCTTTCTAGCGCTCGTGTAAACACACAAAAGATTTCTGTCCCATAGGCTTAACACACATTTAAGGTTTCGTCATCGTTTTACCTACATTTTTCCAGATGATTCTTATTTCATTTTCATGCGCTATATCTTATGCTGGAATATATGTTTAACGTGTTTATGATGTACTCTTTGACTTGATAATTAATTTGTATAGACTTTTATAGATACGAAAGTTGATCTCATCAAATAGATTCTGAACGGCGTTATCGTCTCTTGACAACACCTGGACGGATTGATCTATATTTAATCGAGATTAAATTTCTATAAGATAAATAGGCACAGACTTTGAAATTGATTGAAACGAATGACGAGCCTCAACGAATTCAAATGTATGTCATATACTATATAGCCTATATACTGGCAGCGTGAAAAGAGGTGCCGGTCTTGGCGGGCGTGGTCTCGTAAAATAAATCAATACTTTTGGGCTTCGCTTCTCTTAAAATTCTATGCGTTTCTGCGTCTGATGCCAACACACACACCCCTCGCGTACATCTACATAAAACTCTCCAGCACACACACACTGGAAAAAAGGAACAGTTAAAATCAAAGAAAAGAAAAATGAATTTCTAATGATCTTACGGTTCAATCGCACAAAAAAAAGCCGAATTAAATTTCGTTCGAGAATTTTATAGACTGGCCTATATTGATGTGTTTCTTAGTAGATATACAGAGTCGCATTTCTCCATTTTGAAAGAGCTGGGAAATGACTGAACCACCACCGATATTAACTCTGAATTAAATTTCGTGAGGACCCTCTAGAGAAAAATCAGCAGCCCTGAACGTTTAGACGCGTAATGCATAATGGCGTATCGCCCTTTTTTTATATGATGTAGATAAATCGACTTTAATCTCTTGAACTGCGCTCTACTTTTTGTTTTTCATTTATTGTTTGTTTTCTTTGCCATGACGTCCAACTATTTATACCGGCATTATATAGTTAACGCGTTCAAATGTGAAACAGACACAACTGTTAGGTGCTGAAAAGAATAAGAGAGCCGTCACGGCCCAAGAGTTGGATCTGCGCGCCCAGGAAAGCGGAACGTTGGCGTCTGCGACACTAACGCCATCTATTGTCGGTTTCTGTTTTATTTGTGTGCGGTGTGAAAAATCGAGACATTTCGAGAAGGAAAAATGAATGCGCCTATAGAACAACAATTCGTGTTGATGTCCAATAGTTTTCTTTCGGAACGTGTACGATCCTAATCGCTGACGAAGAGATGGGTATATAGATCCCAACAACAACTGCCGAGAGGTCTCGAATCGCTGTTTGAAACAACAGTGATAATGGAGTTTTCCTTTTTTTTTCTTTTTTATCTTTGTGTTTAAACTATCGATCGATGACGTCAGCAACAAAACAACGACAAAAAAATAGGGCCAAACAAAAATCATATTAAAAAGAAAAAAAGAAACGCGGCGAAACTGGATCCAGCGGCTTGACGGAGCTCGACGGCGATTTTCTCAAATGTTGACATAAACTGAGGCCGTCGAGTCAACAAAAACTGTTTTATTATTGACTAGGAGGGTTAAGATTGAATTTCTCTCCATCACGGCGCCTAATTCGTTTAACTTTGATTCCATTTAACTATAGATACAGCCCCTTGTTCAAAATCAGTATAAAAAAGAAAATTGGATGCATACAATTTGATGATGATTCAAACTGTAGCCATAAACGCAAACACCGCGAAGATTTGAAAAAATAATCGAAAAAAAAAATTGTTTTATTGATTTCATCCATTTCCGTATGCATAACTGGATACGTAATGGAATTAGCTCGCCAATTAAGGTAAGTATATAACATCTTTTTCTTTATTTGTAAACATACATGTACACCTCTATACAATTTAATGTACTAGATATTTGCCGCATACCTAACACACACACACACACGTCTATTATAAGGGGGTGGGCGGAGGGATTTGCAGAGTTATAAAAAAAAAAAAATGTGGGCGGGGTCTCTTTTTAGGGGGGACGCGCGCCGACGCCATCGCCCGTTATTATATATACAACACACGTTTTGCCTTATAGCGACCTGCCCTCGCCCTGCATATTATAGTTTATAGACGAACAACTAAACATAACAGAAGGTGAAAACTTCTTTTCTTTTGATTCTTTTACACAGAAAAATACGCATAAAGGCTAACATTTTTTTTTCTTCTTCTCTCGTTGCGTCATATCATCGAGCCGTTCAATAAAGTTTCGCCTTTTTGGCGTTTGATCGATGGATGTTCACTACCTGCATGTTTTCGATCATCTATAACATTGTGTTTAATTCTTTTTCCTTCAAATATTACCACGTGGAAATGTCCTGGACGATCTTCAACTGCTGATGCGGATGGCCCCCCTCTTTTTGATCGATGGATGATGGATCATTTTCGATGCCTTTGGATTCCAGGTGTTTGTTTTTTTCAATTCTTTCGTTTAGCTAACTGCCGTGCTGCTGCGTTTTTCAAAAATGGCTCCCAATGTTTTTGATTGTTGCTCAGAAAGCCGTGCCATTTCGCTATTGTTTGGCTGAACGCCGAAAACATATACAAACTGGCTTTCGAGAAATAATCAGAATCACAAAAGGGCGAAGAATCAACGTACAACTATCGCAGCACGCAGTGGTGCATTTACATAACGCACACACTCGATTGCTATTCTCTATTATACATTTCATTTTGCACGATTTAACATTTCATTTTGATGTCGAATCGTATATCCGTCATTTTGTTTACAGAGATGTTTAGGAAGAATTACGTACGATGTTGACCGCACCGATCAGCAGACGCCATCTATGGTATTTAGAACACTGGAAAATCCCAGTATTTTGGAACGATGTATTGGAAAACAACTATGTGTACAATCTTCGTATTTTGGTCAATATCAGTGTGCGTTGATTGACTTATTGACACTAATGGAAGCCTACCTTATCTGTTTGTTTGTGTTACAGTCTCTCCGTGTGTTGCCCAATCAGGCCCATTAGGTATTTAGGCCATATTCCAAATGTCAGTCTGGCCCAGGTATTTCCAGTACACGAGGACTTATCGTATAGAAGCATCGCCCCTTTTATTTTTGAAAAAGCTTCAAAGCTTACACTTCTTCTATGCAAATGAGGGTTTTTTTTCCCCGCATCATCGATTAATTTTCGGTTGTAATTGTCTGTTGTGCCCAGGTGAAATGCGCGTCGTGGGCTGGAATTGATTATGAATTTTTTAAAGTGAGGAAATAACACGGGACGGCTAATGACGAGACGATCAATTTCTAGGCAAATTCCAGCACGGGATGTTATAGCGAGAGAAAACTGGTCAAAGATGCCGCTAATGGACGGGGCGGTTAAATCACGGAAGTGTTTTGTCGATTCCCGCTAGTTCGTTCCGTCGTGTTCATTCAAATCGGTTTTTAATGGGAACCGTTGGTTAATTTGTGATTTTATTATGTTCAGCACTGCTAACGAAGCGCGTGAGAAAGATAGTAAATAAAAGAAGAGGAAAAAAACTGAAAATTTAGTCACCATCGCCATCTATGGGACATAAATGTGAACGCCATCTAGCAGCCAACATTTGCACCATTCCGATTCTCTTGAAAACAATGGCGAGTTCACCGTCGGATGCCAAATGATATGCGTCGAACCGAAATTTAACCAACGATGAACGGTAAAGTCTTATCTTATTTATAGTCAAAGCCCTTTCTTTTAAACTTAATTGTTTGTTATTTACAGAAAGGATTTTACGAGCCAGCAAGTGACGTCTCATTCTGATTTCGGGGTAATGGTGCCGGCGAATGTCGATATATTGTCCCACGCAATTCAAAAGAAGGATGTTCCTGACATTAACAAAATAATAAAGGACGAAAAGTAAAAAGAAAAAACCAAAATAGAACACCATGAAAAATGATGAGACACATAAAGTTGATTCATCGTCAACCAAGCGGGTCTACGACATATTCCCATTATCTCTCTCTTTTCTTTTTCCTTTTTTTAATAGGATTAAAGAAATGAGAAGAAGAAGAAAAATAAATTCACACTTTGTAAGCTTCAAAGCGGGAGTCACGCCTCAAGCCGCATAGACAAGACCCACCTAAAAAATAAGTGACGCAACAAATCATTCGGTGCTGCGGCAAGTAGGGCGTGACATTCCACCGTACAATATGTATACGTAAAAGAGACCTAACGCAACATAATACTCGGAAAATAAAAAAAAGAGGGGGGACGAATACTTGGGGCGCAAGGCTAACAAGCTAATCAATTCCAGAACCTGGAGAGACCTTGTACACAGCAATTGTTCAACCTGTCATCAGGTCCATTATTCGGCCACTCCAAAAGCTCAATTTGCAAAATATTTTCATGTAGACTTGTTTTTTCCTTCGTTTTCCCGAGCTGTACAAACATGCAGAATTATAATGAGGGCTATCCAACATGGCGTAGCTAAACAGGTTCAGACTTGTGATATTCACAAACATTCTGCTATAGAAATGTGTGAAAGAGAATACAGGTGTAAGAGGCGACCTTTCTAACATGAGGCAACTAATTGTTTTAATTAAGCCAAATGCATTTAAAAAAAAAGACAGTTATGATTTCTTGCTTGATTCCTTTGATCTTCTTTGACTTGATTGTTTCATTTCACGCAGAGTTATGTGTTTAGTTTAACTTGTTATTGTGCGAACCAGCAACGAAGCGTAAATATGAACAGCATTTTTATACTTGCAGGTCTGCGGTCACGAACCACGTCCCCCCTTTTTTTCTTTCTATTAAAGCCACAATAATCTTTTTACCCTTGGCCCTGTTTTTCTTGTTGCCCAATGCCCTATGACAACCAGTCAACCACCTCTCACGTCCGTCCAAACGAAATCTCGTGAAGAACGCAAGAGAAAATGTCCTAACTTCATAAATCGATTGTCAGTTTAATCCTTAAAAAAAATGTTCACGCCCTATCCTTTTAGGGCTAAAATGAATTTTTCAAAGTGACTGATTTCGTGCTCAGTGTGCGGTTTGTGAACGGGGATGACGTTGAAGTGTCAAGAGTTCAATTAATCAGCCCATTGAATAGGAAAAAATGTGAAAGAGGGTCGTCTGAAATCATCGCTACTGAACTGACTTACGGAAAATGCACAGTCACCAAAACGGTGTTTACTGAATGCACGGGAAATATGGTCGATGATAACAAAAAAGACGTTACCTGGAATTTGGAAGTCGGAATTCAAGGTTGTGGAATTGCTATTATGGACGAGATTTCCTTTGCTTACTTGTGACCTGAATAGAATTGAAAGCCACCTGATTATTATTTTTTTGGCCATAATGCTTCTATACAATCTTTTGTGAGTTTACTTTGAACGAAAGAACGGGCATTCAGGCATGATGAAATTCCTCTTTACATCCAAAGTCTTTCCTAGAACTTCCAATAGATGGCAAACTTAATAATTTTGTAGATAGAGAAAAAAAAAGGGAAAATAACAAAATTGCATACTTGAATTTGGGAACACCGTGACATCATTAAGCATTTCCAGTAAACAGAGCATAGCTGATGGGTTCCTGTGAGGTCATCAAGGCGATAACAAAAAGTAGGCAGGTCATCGATGAATACTTTCTTTTGTTATTGATCTCCTTTCAAATGCCGGGTAGAAATGGTGTCTCTAATGGGTAGTACAATTCTCAGAAATTAACAGCTGGACGCCTTGGGCATAATCTATTAATAATTTACAATTTAAGCCTTCTAATATCAATTCATTTGCATCTCCCTCCGAGGTAACAATTGAGTTGTTTTAAGTATACACGATGTCTAGCGATTAGCATCCGTCTATGAATGAATAATTCATAAAAATGCAAATTTTCGAATAGAAATGTGGCTGATTTCTTTTTAAGTTTACAGTAGTCAGTCACGTATGCTCGGTCCGTATAAACATTGCTTAAGAACTCAATACCACGACAATTTTGGTCTTTTTGGCTTACGTTTGTTGTTATTGTCATGTCGACGACGTCTTGACATTTGCTTTCATCTATGACCATTTGGAAAGTCAGTGAACTTTCAAAGAGATGGCAAGTCGCAACAATCATATACCGTTTTGAATTTACATAAAGTCATGATGGATTACCAAGCTGTGATGCATACATCTGTTGCAACTCGAGTGTAAGAGATAATAGCATAGACCGCATTTGAACCGACCAACTGCTGTTACATGGCGAGATTCGGTCAACGAGTCTTGCAAACGTTAATGAAAGAGACATGACTCCGAGCATTAAACAGTACCAGTCTTCAAGTATTCTTAATATACGTCAAATTATAAGACTATATAATCTAATTGTTAAAGTGAAAAAGAAAACGCACGTTTTTACCTTGCTGAAGAAGAAGTATCAACTGCTGTCGGAAGAGGGTTCCAATTCACTTTAGGGAATGTCACTGTTTTTTTGTTTTTTTACGGTGGGTGTTATTTTCGTCTGCTTTGTTGGGTACGTGCGGTTAAAATTTTACGATGTATCAACGTTGTGAAACCGTGTTGAGAAAGTGTCCCAATGTGCCCTCGGTTTAGCTAATAAGGAAATTTAAACGTCCAATACACCCTGGTGCAATATCCAGGGGAAAATGTTAATGTCTTTGCTCAGCATTGAAGGTGTTGGGGAAGAGGTTATTCTCAGCGCAGTCGCCTTTGTACTTGCTCTCCTTGTTTTTGGATATTACATGATGAGGTTGGTTAATTTGATAATTTATTCTTGTGTTGGCCAAGTTTGTGATAAAATTTTTTTCTGTGTGTGTGTGTGTTGCCCCTAATAGAAATGAAAGACGAGAACAAACTGTTCATCCTGAAGAGAGGGAAAATATGAATTTACTTCGTGAATCAATGCGTGGTAAAACTTTTCCTTGTTCATAAAAAAGAAAATTGATGCTAATAGTGACATATCTGATTCAAGTTGAACCAAGAAGAAGGTACGGCTCACAGAATCAATGTCCCGTGTGCCTAAATGATATTGCCTATGAGGTGGAAACCAACTGTGGTCACATTTTCTGCTGTAAGTGTGAAAGCTTACATTTTAGGCTAACACATACCTTGAAGAAATCTTTCCCTTTTTAGGTAAGTGCTGGCTTGCCTACAGAGCTCATGGTAGTTTTTTAGGGGCAGTCCGTTGCCCTGTTTGCAGACAGCAGGTGAATAGTCACACAAGTGCCACCAGATGGGATACAATCAACTTACAGATGTCTTACATTTCAGGTTACAATCCTGTTCCAGTGTTTCACCGAGAATGAATTGAACCCTACCAGCGGATCAGAAGAAGAGCCGGAGCTCGGCACGTTCATCCGCGAAATTAACAGCTACAATCGTCGCTATAGCGGCGAACCCAGACAGGTGCTTCACATATGGAGAACAAAAACGTATTCATATTAACTGTCCCTATAATTATTATTTTTTTCCTGTTAGTTCTGGGAAACTGTACGCGAGCTTCCCATTTTGTTTCGTCATCTTGTAAGCGAAATCTTTTCGGAGGGTGGCTTCCTCTACCTGTATCGCCTTCGTGTCAGCCTTCTCGTCATTGGTTGTGTGATCTACCTTCTCTCACCACTTGATATCATACCGGAAGCAGCTTTCGGCATTCTTGGCCTTGTAGACGACATGTTGGTCCTCCTAGTCGTCAGCGTTTTCCTTACAAACGTGTACCGCAACTACATAGCTGACGGTGGAAATATTTTCGGCCGTCATAATCAAGCCCCACCAGTTTCGTCTACATCAAATTAATAACAAACAAGTGCCGCTTAACCCCTCATTCTTGTTTTAAATTTCTTTTTTACCCCCTCTTCTATTGTAATCGTGCCCGTTGTATATGATATATGGTGTAATGTGCTTTTATTTTATTTTGCCGGGGTTATTCATTTCAAAGTACTTTGTGGGATCAGTTTCTCCCTGATTTTTTTTTTTTCGTGTTTTCTCTCCATCCAAGAGAAAGAATTTTTTGTATTTATAGAAAAATACCGACACTCGAAATAGACATGAAAGAAAAATGCAGCAGTCGGCAGCCAGTATTTAGTCAGCTGACGTAAGGTGGGGAGAGATGGTGGGTGTTACAAATGGATTTTTCTTTTCTTTCACTATATATATATATAAAATCCTCTTTCGTAACAAGAGTCTAAAAAAACAAAACAAAACAAGGATGTTTTTGCAGGGAGGACTGGGTAGTGTATAATGACAGGCGGGGATTTTAAAAAATTTTATTTTTTTTTTAAGCTTATTTATAAATCGTTTCCGATCGAGCATATAACTTTCTGAAATGATATAAACTCGCGAAAAAGTCTTGTAGTTAAAAAGATTGGTGGACAGAGAGAGATAGAGAGAGAAAAGGGAACACAACCACGTCAAGAAGTCAAATATATAATATAAGGGAAGTTATGCACAAGACATTAGTCCTTTTTCTTTGTCCTCCAGGATTTAGGATTTGTCCTCGGTACTAGATATAGCACAACATATTGTATAATAATTAAGAAAAGAAAAATAGATGGGAACAAAAGAGGAGGCACTTTGCAAACCTTCGATCTCTCAGAAAAAAGAATCAGTGGTACAGTTCATATGTTCAAAGAGTGAAAGAGGCTTGTGAAGTGATGATCGTATAGAAGGATAGACAAATGAAGCCTCAGACACACTTTTCTTTAAAAGTGTAAATACAACTCACTCGGTTGGATCATTTCAAGAAAAAAGACACACACACACACACGCACACATCAAATCAATATATATATATATATGTGGATATATGCACACACATGAACCCAGTTTTGGATATACAGAAGAAAAACAAAACATGAGGCAATTGTCGGGGGGGAGGAGGAACCCGAAAGTTAAGAAAATCCCACCCCCCAAAAAAATGTAATGAATCGGGTCATCAATTGTTTTATATCTATATTGAATAATTAATAATGAAGAAAAAAAAAGAAAAAAAAAAAAAAAAGGGATGTGTGTGTGATGACACACATCCAATTTAGTGGCCGGCTGGAGAGCGCGAATGCGTCCGGTGGTTACCCGGCAATGGTGAGGAAGACGACTGTTGGCCTCGGGGGCTAGGGCTGGCCATAGCTCCACCTACATTTCAAGAAAGAGAAAAACATTTTCAAATGACGTACGTGAGAACAAAGTTGATCGCCATTATAATGATCATTATCTTTCTGCGGTCGGATCGTTTGTTCTATTTACCAAATTGGCCGTTGTACTCTGTCGAATCCATTCGAAGGATGTAGGGAATGACCGAGTCAATGTGGACGGTGCCGATCAAGGCGGCGAAAAACAGCTCCTCCATCAATCCGGGCTGGAGCGAACGGAGCGGTGGGAGCCTCAACAGCAACCGTGGGAATCGATCTTCAGCCTCTTCGTTCCACGTTTGCGTCACGTACGTCCGCAACTCTTTCACAGCCTTGTCCTGAAAACGCTCCACTTGACGGCCAGTCGACCCCGCGTGATCTACAGATTTTCATTTTTACAAAACACGACAAAAAAAAATAAAAAAATATGACAAATGATGCACATTTTTCTTTCTTCTTTCGGTTGGGTAGTTTATAACAATAAATCGTTTTCATACCTGGACTAAAGAGGGCGATGGCTTTCAAGTAAGCATATTCATGCTCGTCGACCTGTAGTTTGGCCATGGTGTTGACGTAATCTTGCAACTGCAAAACGTGCTCCGTCACCTGGACAAACAGTGGCAAGAAGATGAACGGTCGTTAACTCAATTGCTGAGCAAAAGAAGGGAAAAAAGAAAGGTAACGTTTGAAAAGGAAGGTAGAAGGTAAAAAAGAAAAAAAAAAAAGAAAGAGGTACCAATTTGACTCGCTGTGCCGAGACTTTGTCCTGAGCGACGGAGGCTTGAAGGTGGGTGATGATGGCCGTCAAAATGGCCGGTAGGGACATGATGTGAGAACACTGCGCCATGCCTAGGGCAAAGAGTTCAGACCAGCAGCCCCGAACGAGTTCGATTTGAGTGTCGGACGAAAGCAGCTGGAAGGCGCCGATAGATCGTGCCCAATGTACTGAAAGGAACAAGAGCCGTGAGGCACTCTCGCAGATGAAGTGGGCATTAAGGAAGACGGGCATAGGTGATGGCGTCGTCAGCTGGAACGAAACGTTGCCATCAGACAGTAGGGGACCTTCCAGCTCGTAAAGACCATCATCCTCGTAATCGGCTCCCGTGCTTGACGTGTCTCCACCATTCATGTTCTATGGGCAATAATAGTGAACAAGAATACGCTGTTTTACTTTTTTCATGCCCCTCTTTTTTTGGTGTGTGCAACGGGCAGGTTCATCTAAAGCAACAGGTGTTGGAAGTTGAATATGGTTGGGGGCATGACAGTTACGTGCAAGCTATCTGCAGCAAAGAGTCCCAGAAAAGACAAAGAACAATAGCATTACGAGGAAAGAAAAAAAAATGTATACTAAAAGAGAAACTCTGTGCTACAATTGAATACCACAACAGGTTCCGAAGAGGCTTCCTCTAAATGGAGCCCAATTAATTCCTTTTTCATGAGAAATTTGATTATGCTTGAATAAATAAATAGACGTCTGAATGGTTTAACACTCGATTATGGAATATCTCCAAAAGGTATTCAAACGAGGTCATTAATCTAGACACCCTAATTATGTTGATTTCAGTGGCACAATTTATCGATGCGATTTTTGGAAACTGGATACTTTTCACTACTGTGTCGAGTGCAATCAATTTGAAATGTTATCGCACACGCCAATCGTAACGTGGTGTTTTTTTACGAGCAGACGAACATTTTTCGCCTCTAGGCTAAACTCGCAATTACAACGTTTCCAAAATGAAACAACAACAAAGTGTCCCTCCTATAAAAAAATAATGAAGATGGCATACCTTGGCCATGGTGTCAAAGGCTTTAGAAATGAGGTTCTCTTTCGCCAGGTGAAGTGCATTGGCGACGGCCGCTTCATCGTTGGTGGTCGAAGCAGAATCTTCGTCATCCGAATCGTCCTCCTCTTCCATTTTGACATTCTGTCCTCCTCCACCACCACCACCGCCACCACTTCCACCGCGCTCGTGGTGATGATGATGGTGATGATGATGTCGATCTGCACTCAAAGCTCCACGATCAGGTCTGTCAGCTGGCGACGCTCCTCGATGGTTCATCGGGTTACTGCTGACACCGCCGAAGGCTTCCGAACGCATGCCGGCCAACGACGTCACCACGCTGGCCAACGTGCTGAGATCCGCGTTCCAGCCAAAGGCTTTATTGATATTTGATGAAAACGTTAAACAAAAAAACAACACAAGATCAATGATGGGTTTTTTCTTTCCTTTCGCACATCGTTTTCGCCAGCGGCTGATTGATTTATTTCAACAGCAAAAAAATGTGCCATGCAAATTTGTATTTAAAAAGAAAAGCCTATCATACGTTTGAGGATGCCTGGCGATGAAACGTTTTGTCCAGAGGCTGAAAGGGCGGCACTGGCCGCCGATGAGAGATCGCCGCGCAAGAGGAAATTGGCCGATGTCAACAACTGAGACGACGGAGACTCGGATTTCTTGTCGCCGGCTGGCTTTCGCTCCGATTGCACCGCTGGACGGTGAGAGTCAACACAATTGAAAAATAAATGAGCGAGAATTATGACGCATTCAAATCGATCATCTTTCAACTCATTTTTTCTTACTCATTTTTTTTTTTTTTTACGATTAAATAATTAAAAAAAGAATGGACAATTATTTACAATCGCTTCGCATGCCCATCGAAAGGCATTTCTGCAGTCGACAGTACTGACATCTATTGCGATGATGTTTGGTCACTTCGCAGTCCTTGCCACCGCGACACGTGTAGCCCAGCTGTTTGCGGATGGATCGTTTAAAGAAACCTTTACAACCTTCACAGCTGATGGCTCCATAATGGCGGCCTATATATTTTTTTTTTTTTTTACAATAATAATTTTTAAAAAGTTGAATCAATTGAGGGGGTAGGGAAATATATTAAAAAAAAAAATAATAATAATAATAATCATTTCATTTCATTTCACCTGAGGCTCTGTCTCCGCAGACGACGCAGTACTCGACGGAGAGCGCCATGGCTCCACGTGGCGTCTTGTCGCCGGCGACGAGACTGATCGCCGAAGTGGACGTGTCCATCCTCATCGGCATCCAGTGGCACTTCTTTTCTTTTCTTTCTTTCTTTCTTTCTTTCTTCAACGGATTAAACAAAAAAAACAAGAAAAATCGTGTCGTGCTGTTTTTCTTCTATCTCTCGCAACCGGCACGACGCTCCAATCAAAATCTGGCCGGTTCACGCACCAATCATCATCTACAGAGATCAAACAGTAAATTTGAAAATCAGTTCTCTTTTTTTTTTTTAAATTCATTAGAATAGAAGAAGAAGAAAAGAAAAAAAAACGAGTCCGGTGGAAAGTTCAACCGGATATTCACAACAAGTTTTTTTTTCTTTTTTCGAGGACGGAAAAAGGACGTGCTGGTGGGGGGGATGCGGTCACGCCGGACAAACAATAAACAACCCCAAAAAAAAATCCCATCCAATACAAGTTAAAAAAAAAAAAATGGAAGAGAACCGACCTCATCATAAAAATACCCCAAAAAATAATAATAATAATAAAAGGTTTCGGAAAAAAGAGAAGGAGCAAAAACGATGGTGTTTGTGTGTCCAGTGTGGAACAAGGACGAACGGGGAGAAACGGACGCCGCTCACCTTGACACCCCAATGGCCACCAAAAAAATAAAATAAAAAGAAGAACAAAAAAAAATAAAAGAGGTTCCTTTTCAATATTTTTCTAGTGAGAAAAAGAAAAGGCAGCACAAAACTGGCCAACCAAGCGAAACAAACCAAACCAAAAAACTACACCCCCCATTTTTTTTGTTTTCCTCAATTTCCAGGGAGCGCGACACCTGTTGCTTGCGGCACAACACACTTTTTTTTTTTTTTCAACAGTTAAATAACAAGAAAACCAAACGAAATAAATGGTGAAAAGAAAAACAATCGGTCACGAACTCCCCTGGCCTTTATTTTTTTTTTTCAAAAAGTTTTTCTTCTTCTTTTCTCAATTCCAAATTCCAAATTCCAAAATTTTGTGTTTACCTTTTTTTTTTTTTCTCTTTCTATTTCCCCCTTCCCCCGTGCTGTTGACGTAAACCGATTCACTGACAAACGAAAAAGAATTCCCGAAATTTCTTCGTTTGTAAAACAAAAACAAAACACCAATCACGAAGACAAAAAAAAAATTCGTTCACGATGTTGTTGTTGTTGTCGTCAATTCGAAAAGGGGTTCAAAAATCAAAAGACTGGAGGCGGCCGATATCAGCAGAGAGACACGGATCAGAGTGGACTGTCTTGATGGCGACCTGGTCAGCGACTGTTGTGTTTTTTTTATTCCCGCCCGCCTGTGAACCGCACACACTCTCTCTCGTGTGTGTCGGTCCACTCCTCTCTGTGTGTGTGTGTGGCTCACGGCACTAGCCGCTACACCACCTGGCTCTCTTTCTCTCTCTCTCTCTCCGCCGTGTCTTCTCAGCCGCGGCCGACAGTACGCTGACCTGTTGCTGGAACGTGAACCCCGTCACATGTGGTTCCAGCAAGAGCGAACCATGCGGAACCCGTAAAATGAAGAAAAACTAAAAAATATTTAAAAGAAAGAAACAGATGATTTTCTACATCCACCTTAGAAAGTCTCTTCTCACAGGGACGGCTTGATTGCGTCTTTTGATATAGCCGCATCTCTTCCTTTTTGCGCTGAGTCAGCACGTGAACAGAAGCGCTTCACTGTTGTCACATTTCTCTCTTGTCCCTCTTCTTCTTCTTTTTTAACTGGACACGATATTCTCACATTGAAGCGACAGATGCGCTGGAAGGTGGTGGATACGTTGGATTTTTTTCCTTTTTTAAATTATGAAAGAAGAATCTCTTCTCTTTTCAACATGACCTGCTAGGAATGTGTAGCCTCTTATGTTTGACCTCTTCCGAACCAGGATTGAAAGAATTCGAATAACCAATAATGTTCATCTCTTATTTCTTTCAAACACATTCCCTATCCTTGTAAAGAAATTCATATCAAGGTAGCGTGTCGTTCCCATAGGTAAAAATAAAACCAAAAAGAACGACGGGCCGGAGGAATCTAACGACAGATGGCGTGCAACAGCTGCTGTTGCAACTTACTACAAAGTAGCCTCTTTACACGAAAAAGAAAAAAAAAAAATCGTAAATAATAAGAAAGGGGGACCGAGGGTTCAAGTTCCGCACGGCCGGGCACCTGTTCATCCAATCAAAGAGAAATGAATTTATTTTTTTCCTCTTTTTTCAGTTTTTTTTTTCACGGGGCCTGTGTAATGACGGGGAGGTTGGCCAGAGGTTTCAAGCGACTGGTCATCGTCATCATCGTCCGTATATACTACCTGAGAAATGGATTATATACCTTGAGCTTATACTCACGGATGCGTGAACGCCGGTCTAGAAATAGACGGTGCGCGCAAGGCGACGCATCCGAAACGCGCGCCGGGGCATTTGGGGAAGGGTTCAAGGACCAAAAAAAAAAAAAAGAGAGACACCACAAAAAATTGGTTAATAACAACAGGCTTGGGAAGGAACTCGTTGCAAGAAATAAAAAAATAAAATAAAAATGAGGAGAAAAGCTACTGGGCCGGAACTTGGGAGGCTATGACCACCGGGCGAATGGTTTCAGGGGGTGCATGAAGAATAGAAAAAAGAAAGCTCACGGTTCGATAGGGTTGACAGCCCACTAGACATCCCCTTTGAACAAGAAATAATAAAATAAAATTAAAAAAAAAAATCCGTTCAAACAAAGTTCAGGTCACGACTTGTGTCTATACAAACAACCCGAAAGGGACCTGCACAGCAGCGATGACCGGGCAAATTTCTTCTTTTCTCAAATGTCACTGGAAAAAAGAAAAAATGGCGTCCGTCACGGCTGCTGTGCCCCCTTTTTTTTCTTTACGTGGATCTTCTTCAAACGGGTTGCGCTACATTACAACAAGAAATAGAAAAAAAAAAAAAAACTTGTGCTGCATCAACTTATCATAAAATACCGTCATATGTGTACACGAAAAAAAAAAAACATATCGGGACCTGCTGCCGACATCACTTGGGCGTGAATTGTACCCGCGAAGGGCAGCGGACCGTGATTTTTTGTTTTTTTCAATAATAACAGCAACCTCTTTAGGGACTGGAATCTCACTGGGTACACATGTTGCCATAGGAACGAGACGACAGATGTGCCGTACAATCATTGTTATTATTGCAGCCTTTTAAAAAAAAAAAAAACATGGTTGCATTTTTACATTTTTTATTGACTGCTTTATTTAAAGACGTTCAAAGAAAAATGGAATAGGCGATTCCTCTGTTCCGAGTCAAAAGTTCAACAGCAGTTGCAAAGAGGCGCGTCGTTTTGATGCCGGTCATTTGAAAAAATGAGATCCTCAAAAGAGAAAAAAATGAGATCCGGCTGCCGAGATTCTCTCCCCTCTTTTCAAATCACACGCTCGTCAATCAAACACCTGCGCGCGCGCGCGCGATCGAACCGCAGCCGTGCCTTCACTACCTTTTTAACATGTGGTGAAAAACCAATGCGGTTTTCAGAATATCCAATTGTTTTTTGTGAACCGTCGACGTAACATTGGCTGATCTCATTTTTTTGTTTTTTGTTTCCCAAGTCAAAAAGAGTTTAAATGATATTATCTTTGATGAAAGAATGGCCCTCAGCGTGCCCAACTTTGTGCTGTGGTTGTTCCTCTTGATTTTGTTGCATTGATGAACGACCTGTGCTGTCGTGACAGGTCGCTAGTCACGATTTGCTGCGCTACAAATCTGGGAATTTTTTGAAAGTTAATTGAGTAGACGATGGCTTTATTTGTTTCGATACAAGAATGAAAACAACAAAAAAAACTGGATCAAATTGTTCCAAACGGATTTCTTTTTTAGAAGGTTTCCGCCCACTTCATTTCCCCCCCTCCCCCACACACCGATTCGTTTCGATTTTGGCGTGCCGGTTTCGTTCGGGAACAAAACGCCATCTATGAGCCGACATGTCAACCCTTTATCGAAAACAATTGAAATGTCTTTCTGATTCGACTCAAAAGGGAAACGACAGCCCGTCACGTCTAACATAAAAAGGATGACCGCCATGTGCGTCCTGTTCTTCTTAGTCTGTTATCGGGTTCATTTCAAACCCCCCCCAAGCAAAAAAAAAAAAAAAGAAACGTTTGCGTGATAAGCCTAGAAAAATTCTAATCTGTGTCAACTATGGAGGGGGAAAAAAAAAAACAAGACCGGCCACACAAGTGGACGAGAGTTTCCGTCCATAAACATAACGAGTTGGGGGAGGGGGGAATTTAATCACAATAAATAATCAAAACTGTTGAATTCAATTTTAGAAGAAGGGGGTGGGGGGGAATGTTTCACTTCTCCTGTCATCGTGATTAAAACGATCCTTGACCGACTGATTAAAAATCGTTCCCCCCCCCCCTCCGTTTAAATCGACAAACACTTTTTCTTTTCCGAAAACTGAATTGTGTGAGGTGGAGGTGGTGGTGGGTGGGTGGGGGGTTGATTTTCGTGACATAAAAGCATCGGTCCGAAATGAGAGAGATAGAGGACACTCTTCCCACGCTTGTTTCTTTTTCTTTTTTTTTCCTTTTTCGGGGGCAATGAAAAATGCATTTCCCAACTTTTGTGGGATTGGGCCAAACTAGGTCAACGAAGACGCGTTTTCAGGTCGCTATTACCGCAACCGGTTTTCCCATTTTTTTGTTTTATTTTGTTTTCTTGTTAAAGTGGGAAAAAGAGAAAAGAAAATAATAAAAAAAAATTCAAACCTCCAGCTGACTTATGTTGGAGAACAAGTGGAAGGCTTAAAACTCCAAAAGTCCCGAATCGACCCTCTTCATTTATTTAGTTGTTTTTTTTAACGATCAGAAATAAATCGCTAAACCTCACCCCCCAATCCCCCCTCCTCCCCACCTTTCGTTACGAAAGGCATCTCGCTACGTCAAACGGGTCAAACCGGTTCAAATGGCACACCGACATGAATTCAGATTAAGAGACGAGGGAGGCGGGATCAAGACAGAGAAAGAGAAAGGCTGTGTTGGAGGTCACGAAAGCATCCACAGTCAACAAATGCCAATACAAAATGCTTATTATTTCCCCCTATTTTCTTTTTTTCAAATTGTGTAATTTAAATAGCCGCTAGGAGCACACAAAATAAAAAAAAGGGGGCGCAAAACAGCAGTTGCACCTGAAGCAACGAATTAACGATCAAAGAGAAAATGTCTCATTAAAGCGCTGCCAACAAAAACAGCATCTGTCATCCCGTAGATAATGACATTCTCCCTCGTCATTTCATTTGTTCATTTCTTCTTCTTAGCTTTTTCTTTCATTGTCCAAGCTTTCGTGACTCCACCCACCCCCACTTTTTTTTTTTCAAAAAAAGGGCTGTCGATCGATGACCCGGGTTCACCGTCCCACGAACCAAAAAAAACAAAACAAAAACGAGAATCGTGAGTTGAAGAAAAACACTTCAGGGGGGGGGGGGGAAAAGAAGAAGAGCGGACCATCCAATGACGGACGATGGCGAGCAAGTCTTTTTTTTTTTCTTTCTTCTTGTGCCACCAGTTCCCACCTGTGCGTGTTTTTTTTCCTTCCCGTTTCTATTGAAGAAAAATAAATAAAAAAGAAAAACGACATGGTCGAAAAGGTTGGCCTGGGGTCACCGACCGGTCACGGGGCATTAAATCTCGTTCAGGTCCACACGTCTGGTGATGATTGTTTTCTTTTCAAAACCCCCTCCCAAAAAAAAATTTTTTTTTTCATTTTTTACGACTTTCAACTTGTACAACTAGAGGCAAAGTTATTTGTGTGTGTGTCTGTTGTGTGTGTGTGATGAACATTAGTCGACTGACCATCTGCCGCAATTTGTCTTTTGCCGCGTTCCATTCTGGTTCGGTGTATATCATCATCTGTGCTATTTGCAGCTCATCTGGCGTGCGGGAGTAGAGAAAAGAAAAGAAAAAAAATATACCAAACAGAGGGGGAGAGATTTCTTGAAATATTTTTTTTTTTTCCTGACTGAAAGGTCACGAACCTCTGACGACCTCTGCGGGAACCCGGATGAAACGCAGCGCCCCCGGTCGATAACGCGCGCACGCTGAATTATATCCCCCCATTTTCGTGGGCTCCCTTCGAGGGATCTCTCTCTCTCTCTCTCTCTTTTCTTTTCTTGGTTGTTGTTGATATTCGTTTGATTATAACCAAATGGGGTAGAGGCGGTGTTTCACGCAGTTTCCCGCATCATCGGCGGGGCAACACACACAGATAAATTTATTCAAGCCCGCATCCATCATCTTCCATCAGAGAAAAGGAAAGAACATTTTTCGATGGAATTTCAAATAAATAAATCGATTTTATTCACCCCCCCCCCCCGTTGAAACTTCAAAGTAAAATGCGCAATTTTACATTTTCAAATCCCTATTTCCGGTTCTACAATTTTCTGAACCGTTTTTTTTTTTTCTGTTGTTGTCGCACACATTTCCTTCTCTTTTACTTCTATTACAACAAACCCTCCTTTTTTAAATCCCCTTGGAAAAAAAAATATATTCAAGGGGGTAGTAAAAAAAAAAAAAACGGTCAGCACAAACAACTCCCCCCTCTCTTGTCTGACATCCTCTCTGCACCGCCAAAGTCCCCCCCACCCTAGAAAATTTTTTTAACAAACAACAAGGTTACGGGTTCATATTATACACAAGTTTAAGCAGTTGATATTCACTTTGGAAAGAGAAAAAAGAAAAGGTCATGGGGAGAAACGATCCCACCATCTTTTTTTATTTTGAGTACTTGTTTCCTATTGGCTAGCAATATTCCCTACACACAAAATGTCGACCTTCCTTACCCCCCTAAACGACCTTCTCCAATTTGGGGGCCGGTTTATTCTCGTCATGTGTGTTTCAGTTAGTTTGGAAAGGGGAGAAAAGAAGAAAATAACAGCGAAGAAACTGAATCTGAGAGCCAGTTGAGTAAACACAACAGTCCACTAGATGGCTACGCAAAACGTGATAATCGTCGCTTCTTTCCCTCCAAGTTTGGCCAATCAAACAAAAAACAATTAATGCAACTCACCTCAAATGAAAAATGGCTGCCCGCAACAAATCAAAGCACAATGTAGTTCCATCGAGAAGAATTTGGAAAAAAATAATAAATAATTCCAAACAATTTGCACCGCAAAAACACTGCACTAGTAAACTCAACAGCATACGCGCACACACACAGCACACACACACACACACATACAGGATGGGAATGAGAAGGCGGAGCTGAACTGCAGTAGACCCTCTCGCAGTCACGACCTGTCCCGCACTCCGACCCTTGGCTTGTAACACTGCCAAGCGCGCCCTCTTTTCTACTTATTTTTATCCGACCTTCTCTCTGTGTCCCCTTCTTTTCCGAAGGAGGAGGGGGGGGGGGAAGGAGGAGGAGATATCCAACAATAAAAAAGAAAAGAAGATAGGGAGAAAGACGCAGCTAAAAAAGAAAACGAAGCCCAGAAGAGGGAGCTGGCCGCACAATAATATCTATCTACTACCTGGGCTACACAGCTTCCAAGGTAACATATAGGCCAAGCGTAACCTAACCTAAACCCCCCCCGTTCTTTTACACCACTCCCTCCTTCTCGCCCTCCCCCTTTTTTTTTCTTTTTCTCAAACCCAACCCCGTCGCAACCTATCGATCCACGTCGTCCCCCAACCAACAAATCGATACTCGGTAGTACCTTTTTCCTTTTATTATTTATTATTTGTTGTTATTTTTGATTTTGTTCGTTCAAACTAATAAAAAAAAAAGGAACTTTCGCCCCCGGTAAAAAAAAAGGGGAACATTTTCTTTTTTGTGTTTTGGAACGCATTCCTCAGTTTCTTTCTCCATCCGCCGAATCGGATTTCTTGTTTAACGTAATACAGTCGATCAAATGTTTCCCGTCGCATCGGACTCGCGGCGGCGGCGCTGGTGGACACACTCGAAACATAGAAAAAATTGTTCGAAAAAAGTAAACCGAGTTGATTGCGACCGTTGTCCTTCCTGTCTCCCGTTACGTGTTTTTCGGAGTTTTTTTATTTATTCAGTTTGAAAAGAAAAAAAAAAGGTTTTTCAACCCAAACGACAGGACACAGGTAAACAACACATTTCAAATGTTTCCTTAATGATAGTTGGGGGGCTCTTGGCCGTCCACGCTATCGTCAGTTTCCAAGGTGACCGCACCCCTGACCAATCATTTTACCTTTGACCTTTACACATTTCAACGACGACGAGAGTTCGAGCCGTATTTCCATGCATGCTTGATTTTGTGGTATCTCCTTAAAATAATGGCCCCATTGGCCATCAACTAGAACAGAACACATTCAACGTAGCACAACCTTTTCTTATTTCTAGGTCAGCGCCATGCCAAGATCAACGGCTTTCACTTTCGCTTGTTTTCAACCTCGTTTTGGCCTTGAGGAGGAAAAAAAAAGCTCGCGCATGCACCATGAGACCAACCGATCACTTTTATTATGCTATCGTAAACCTGCAAGTTTAAGTTTTGCTTTGGTTTTCTTACCTTTTTCTGGCGACTGCGAAGCATGAAGTCCAACACGAGGAGAAAACACAAGCACAAGCCAGGAGAGTCACAAACACTTTAAAGTGTGGTACACACGGTGTGTACAACGCCCAAACATCTGACACATTCGCTGTCATCCGAGTCTCGTTGCCCTCTGACCGGTTGTAATTCCCGAAAAATACCATATGACCTCGCGGCCACAGCAGATCACGATGATTGTGCCTTAGGTGGCGCCACGTCCTGATTTACATATCTGCGCCATCTCTCAGTGATCATTAGTACTTAAACCTATGGAAGAAATTATTTTTAATTATTAATAACTTTTTTTTGTTTTTGTTTTCATAAATTGTTGTTTTGATTGTCGAGTACAGACAGTCATCAAAATGTCAAATAACAAGAAAATTATCAACTTCAGCCCGGGTCCTTCCAAGTTACCGGAAGAAGTAAGCCAAGTTTGCATCATTATGCTGTTTTTGTTTTCTCAACAAACCTTTAAACTTACAGGTTGTGGCAAAAGTACAGGAAGAACTCATAAACTATCAGGGAACAGGTATCAGCATAATGGAGATGAGTCATAGATCCCCTGAATTTATGCAAATTGTAACTAATGCTCAGAAAGAGATTCAACAACTTCTGTAATCTTCCACTCTTAAAAACAAATGAGAACACCCTTTATTCACATGCAAATTCTTTCTGACTAGAAACATTCCTGCCAATTACTCAATATTATTCATGGTGGGAGGGGGAACAGGGCAATTTGCTGCTGTTCCCCTAAATCTGATGCATTCTGGTGGCAAAGCTGTCTACTTGAATACAGGCATTTGGTCCTCAAAAGCTGCCAAAGAAGCCTCCAAGTATGGTCATGTGGTTGAAATCAAACCTGATCTCGAAACATCATCAGAAATTAAATGGGATCTGGACCCAGATGTGTCATATTTCTACTATTGCTCCAACGAAACTGTACAAGGGGTAGAATTGCCTTGTATTCCTGATACTCATGGAATCCCTTTAGTAGCAGATATGTCTTCCAACATCCTCACCAAAGATTTTGACATAACAAAAGTATGTGATATTTCTAAAGCAAAAGAATCCTCATTTTATCATATTTTGTTTTCAGTTTTCCCTTGTATTTGCTGGGGCCCAAAAAAATATTGGTCCAGCTGGTATTACTTTAGTGATTATTCGTAGTGATCTCCTGGGAACACCTTCCCCTTTCTGCCCAACAATACTCAATTACACTGTGATGGCTAAAGAAAACTCACTGCACAACACACCCGCATGTTTCAGGTATTCATACAATTTTCGCCGAACAAGTTCACAGTTTTCTACATTATTAACATTCTGTGCAAAGTCTGTATGTTATGGCATTGGTTTTCAAATGGATCACCCAACAAGGAGGTGTAAAAGTTATGGAGCAACGCTCAGCTTCAAAAAGTCAAATGATATACGAAGTTGTCGACAATTCAAATGGCTTCTATAGCTGCCCAGTTCCAGCCTCCGTTCGCAGTCGTGTCACCATTCCATTCCGTATTCAACAGGGCAACGAAGAGCTTGAGAAAGAATTTGTCGATGAAGCCAAAAGACTAAATATGATTCAACTGAAGGGTCATCGATCTGTCGGTGGGATACGGGCGTCGCTATATAACGCCGTGACTGTCGAAGAAGTCGCTATTTTAGTTAACTTCATGAAAGATTTTATGAAATCAAAACTGCAATAGTTACAAAAAAGGTGAGCTTCCCAAAGCGCTTATCGTTTTAATACTCATAGTTTTTCGGTTTTACGGGTACCATAGAACTTTTTATTGTGAACTATCTTTAGTCCAAGGTGATATCAAAGTGCCTTAATACATTCCGTTCATTCAAATGTAATTGTCATTAGCCGTTACATTTGTCCACTTTTAGAAAATCGATCATTTATTACATTGAGTAAAAAGCTAAAAGTAAATAAAAGTTGCGAAACCCTTCTACTTTTGAAGCAACGAGGGTGGTTACAAACATTTCAAATCGGTCCCGCTGTTGGCGCCGTCATCCATTGGTACACTCTTGGCTCGTGTTTTCGTCTGCAGCGTGTCAGACATTAGTTACACCGGCTGAACGATGGCTCCCTTCGTCGCACGTGGAAATCATATTGCCATTGGATCTGAAGATTCCGTGTTGTGTATAGACACAACGTAAAGTTTTAATATCATCATACATTGGCTAATTAATTTGTACATTTTAAAATTCTCGGGTTTACAGGACTGGCATTTTCAAATATGCCTCCATACCCCCTTTGTCGGAAAGCGATACAAATAACGCTAAACCAAAGCAACAAACGGAAAACGCTAAGCCAAAGCAACAAACGGAAAACGCTGAACCCGAGACAATTTCGCAGTTCGTAAATGAATGCTTCTGTTTTTTTATTGTTTTGTCAATAACAATTTTTATCAAGGAAAACTAATTCAGAAGACTATTCTCATCTAAATTTGGGTACTTGCCTAGCTTTATCATCATGTTCCTCATTTTTGGCTGTCTGCACATCAGATAAAAATCTGACGGTCTGGAATTTATCCACTATGGAGGTTATGAAACAGTGGAAGACAGCCCGAAAAGTATCTTCCATTAAATTTGACAGTGGCAGCACTCAACTTTTTGTCGCTGGTATGGTTATTTTTGTTATAAATGTTAATCAGTAGATAATCAGTTCTTTAACTCACTATTCACTTAGACAAAGCTGGAGATTGCTTCTGTTATTCTCTGAGCACGCCAACTGACCAAGGAAAACTAATTCTAGGACATTTGTCTATGCTGTTAGATGTGGTAAGACAGTCCAGCTCTTGCGTTTTTCCTCTTTTGTTGGTGATCCTGATTTATGTTTATACATGATTGGTTGATTTTTAATGTAGGTAGTTTCTGATGACAACAAATTCATCATTACTAGTGAAAGAGATGAAAAAATCAGAGTTTCTTGTCTGCCCAATGCATATAACATTCATTGCTATTGCTTAGGGCATACTGAGTTTGTCACATCTTTGGCTTTTATCAGACAAAACTTGTTACTCTCAGGCTCTGGTGTAGGTATTTACCCTCACCAATCTATTTTGTGCATTGACTAATTAGAAAAAAATTGTGATAGGATGGAACATTAAAGGTGTGGGATTACTTAAATAGCAAGCTGTTGCACACTGAGAATTTAAAGGAGCCTTCAGATGAAGAAATGGACAAGGCGGTCAGATCTGTAGTAGTGCATAGAGTCTCAGAATCCATGTGTATTGCAGCTGTATTGCTGGATAGGTATTGTATGTCACAATTTATGTTGAAAATGTTACTAATGGTTTTGAAATTCCATAGAGTTAAGACTATATTCTTATTCAAAATTAACGGCGAAGAGCCCACATTTCAGCGGCAAACGATACATTTCCTAGCCCAGCCTTTAGAAACTGCATTTACCGAAGAGGGAAGTCTTTACGTTTTAACAGACAGTGTTACGAACCCTATTGAGTTTCTAGGAAAAGACGAATCGTTTCAATACACCCTTGGAGAATCTGCAGTAATTGGAACTTTGTTAGCTAATGCCAACCATCTCAAGATCATTCAAGGTAATTAGTGAATTAATTTTTTCAGTTTTATCGTTTTAGTTAATATTTTTATTTTAGATGCCGTCCATTCCTGCAACGGGGATTTGAAACCCCTTATTCAAGCGCTGGTTCGATAACGTCCAAGTTTATCGTGAGAAAAAACTGGAACAAATGAAGACACAGCCTTCGAATCCAGACGTTATATCTATCCCTAAAAGGTTACGAGTCGAATAAATTTTCGTCAACCGTCTTTCTATTCCCTTGTAAATTCAAATTATTCTTTGAATGATACACATACAAAATTTGGCGTATGGCTTTTTTTTTTATTATTTCACCAACCAATAGAAGATGACCATGGGGAACTTTCATTTTACAGTGTGGGACGTAGGCATAGTATAACGATCTCTTCTTATTTACTCTACTACAAAACTTGCTCTGTTGGATGATGAGCGATGTGTTTTTTCGACTCGTCTTTCTAAGAATGATTGCCCTAATTTTTGGTTTCCAGGGCAGCGGCACCGGAGATGATTTCAATCAACTCGCGAGTGATGACAGCTTGACGCGTGCGGTTGAATGTCATCGTCAGTTTGTCAATCATTTCACCTTTGTAGGAAAAATGACATTAGTAAATGTGAAGACGAGGGAATTTTAAAACTATTAAGTTACCGGCGTTTTTGCTGGCGTTGTCCATGGCAGTCATACGGGAGGATTGTTCAGATGTGGCATTCTCCTTCATGCTGTAAAACAGGAGCGAGGCCAGTGAGAATTCGGTGTAGGACTGGATGACGTCACTGTCCAAAGAGTCGTAAACGGGTAGTTTGGAAGCATTAGCCACGGCATTCTGACTGTACAATGGCATTTCAGTCGTACGGAAAGATACGACTGTTCGGAAAGCGTTGAACAGGATTTTTCCTTTGCTGAACTCAATACCAGAGTTGATGATGCTTTGTGCAACAAGAGCAGCGTCACCGAATACGGCTGGTTTACGGCCTACCTCAGTAACTACCATGGCAATGTTCTTTGCGTACAGCCTGGTCAGAAACATTTAGCATACTTTTCCCAAATGTTTCTTTAAGAAAATTTTGACCTGACCTTTGCAAAATGTTTCGGACTTTATCGCCAACGATGACTACTTTGGTGTTTGGGTTGGCGGCAATATCGGTTTTTACAATACGACCGATGGATGAGTGCACTGCTCCGCATAAACCACGATCCGACGAAACGGCGATGATCAGCTGTCCCTTCTCACCCTCCTCGTCTACAGTAAAGATAAGGGGAAAATGAGCTTTTGCTTACAAAATATTTATAAATCATCAAATACCTTTGACTTCAGCCTTCTTGTAAAACTCTTGGGCACCAATTCCATAGGGGCGAGCTAATTTCAATTCCCTTTCAGCCTTGGTGTATTTGGCAGCAGATACCATTTTCATGGACTGGGTGATCTTTTGGATGTTCTTTACCGACTTGAGTCGGATGGAGATCATCTTCAAGGTAGCCATACCACGCACCTGCTGGCTGCTAAAAATGGAAAGTTAAATAGTGGTCAAGAAGTTGTATACAATAGGCTGTAATGGTTCCAGCACATCCATTTGCTAAACCAAAGCAGAGCAGAAACTTAAAGCAAGGAAGATACATGCCTTTATATTCAAATAACATTGCCTAATTGAAATGAACTAAACATCTTGTTGCAAACGAAGAATTAAAACGCTATTTGTATTGATCTACATGCCGGTTGAAAAGTGTTAAAGATTAAAACATTATACAAGAATTTCCGATTCTATCACTGGAAGCAGTCAAGTTATTATGTAGAATTTCATAAAATTATTTTAATGAACGTTAACTAACCATTGTGGAATAATTGCTGCTGATCGGCTGAACATTTTTTCGGCTGATTTTCTCAACTCGCAATATGGTGGACGAAAAAGACCTGATCACAGTCTTTCTCTGGTAAAGAAAGGCCAGCTAACTGCTTCATTTCTAGGAAGGTATAAAAAGGGCTGTTCTCAGCGCTCCAAGCGGTGGTCTTATGCAAAAATGATTTTAAGTTCCCTTAATATTCATTTTGAAAGGCTTATAAACAGCGATATTATGTTCGATCTCCAGAATTTGTGTTTGGTCAAATTCTGAATTTGTTAAAATACTTTTAAGATTATTTTATTTCAAGAAGTATTAAAACCTGATGTATGGCTGTAGGTAGAAGATAATCGATGGCTCTACAGAATGCTTACCGAAATAAACGCAGACGAAAAAGATCCGTTTGGCCTTTTTTATCAAAATTAAAACTTGATTTTTACAACACCAATGCCAATTCGCTATAAACTCCATTATATGGGCTAAAATTAAAATAAGTTTTATTTCAACTTAAATAACAAAATACAATTTACGGTCTTAACAAAAACCGTGCATGGTGAACTAGATTTTTTTTTAAATAAACCAAAATAAAATTCAATGACGAAGAGGTCAGAGCAGTTGGCAACCGACTGTGTAGAACACCGTTACCGAAGCAGTTCCTAAAACCCCATCGAACAATTCTTTAAAAAATGGTGGGAGCTAAATATTTGCAGGGGTTAAATTACCTCGTCATCGCTGCTGCTTGCCGATGTATCATCACTCATATCGAGATGAAATTCGTGGTCGTCAGTGGTCTCAACCGATAGGATATCATTCGCCGAAAGAGTGACTTCTTGGTTTAGCGTGGTGTAGTGGCAAATCACCTCTCTGATATTTGCAAATTAGAGTAAGCCACACGTACACACATACACACATATGATTGATATAAGCTATAAACCTATTCGCGTAACGATATCTTCTCCAAAGAAGAAACAGTCCCGAAAGTGTAAATCCTACAAAGATGGTGATTGCTAGTAGAGTGGGCCCTGAAGAGAGGTGATCGCGATGATCCACACCAATGGTCGAATAATGAGCCAGATTCCATACGGAGGACGAGTTTGTTTCATTGTTGTTATGAAAGACCGCAGATGTTGAAATGAGCATGGGTTTGGTATTACCCCGGCGTTCAGTAGTTTGCCTAATGGTTATTAAATTGAAACTAATTAGGCGATCAAGTCCCTGTTTAGATACTGATAAATGTATGCAGACGACTGAAAGAGACAGTATCCATTGGCTAGCAATTGTGGTGATTCACTATGCTTCTGGTTTGTGATATTTGGTTTTAGTAAGAACTAGTTAGATGCAATTCAGGCAAAGACATGAAATAACCTAAATGTTTACTTCTCTTTCCGATTTCCTATACTTGGATTATAAAATTGGACGCCACCTGGCGGGCTGATACAGAGAACATGGGAACGATAAATTTACCCGCTTGTTGAATTGTTTTTTTCAGTTTCAATCAGGTTGGCCGCAAGCGTGGATGTATCTAAACAATTCAATGAGGCAAACAAATACAACGAAGCAACAATAACTTGCATGACAAGAACAGATTTCGCCATCTTGGAACTCATAATCGATGCCTTTTCAGAAATCGTTGGACTAGCTGCGCGCGACGCTGATTCTTGGAAACTTTACTTTCTAATCGATACACCTTTGCACTTAAATCTTCTTTCCAGGCCACCATCCTACATCGATCGGACTAGTTATGAGCTTTTTGCTAGTCAAATTACCGGGAAAGAGATGTATTAAGCTTTTTCATGTAGTCGTATTACGCATGGTTTGTTTTATTGAAAACTATTTTCATATTGCGTTTCCAAGATTAAATGAATGAAGAAAAAAACAAACAACAGAATTATCAGTGGTGATTTTATTTATGCGTCACGTACACAAGTGAACAGATTTAGGGAACAGTTATCGCAACAGTCATTCCCACAGATTTGGGTAATCCACCACACGGTTGGTAAAGCAGTGCAAGTGGCTTATAAATTTGTGGCAATAAAGTTACACGACAATATAAAGTGACGCTTATACGTAAATGTATAAATGTAAACAACTTCAAAAAAACTTAATATTCAATGAGAAGTGATATGCGATTAAGACAGACGTATTAAGTTGGGCGGCGAATCTACGGCAAAATTCATCCATCGAATACCTACGTACATTTCGTAAGTAAAGATCAATCGTACTTTACAAATGGCGATCGGGACTTTTTAATTTTCGTCTCAATCACAGGTGAATTGGCCTAATCTCAATTTGTTTTCACTCGTAAATATAAATAAATAAAACGGACATTTTCATTCAGAGTCGACAATCCATGTCTATGATTTTCTTAATAGCAACTTCTTCCTTCAGAACTCCCACAATTGCTGACTTTTCTCGATGAGTTAATTGTGGTTCAAGTTCTTCGGCGGTGACTGCCTTGTCTTCAAGGTTTGGCGGACGATCCAAATCGAAAGGCGGTGGACCGATTAGGGAAAGAATTACAGGGAAGAAAAGCAATCCGTGGAACAGTCCATAGGCGACAACAAGAACGAATATCTGAAAAGAATGTTAGTTAGTTTAACACTGGCGAAACAGTAGTAGTACGCATAACAATAAAACTTCAGGTAACCTTAAAAAAAGTGATGAAAACATGAGAATCGGAGTTGGCGAGGAATATGAAGGCCAAAAACGTGCTGAAACCTCCGTGAAAAACTGCTGGACCAATAGAGGAAACCGTTGCTGCAGCACGTTCATTCCTGGTGCCTGTTTTTGTCATGAACGTATGTGCGACATGTGCAGCATAATCGACGCACAGCCCGATGGCCAACACCAAGTTTATGCAGGATACGGTATCAATTGTGAGTCCCCAAAAATGCATCGTCCCATTCACGCATACCTAAAATATAACGAGGGAATTTAACAATCCATTTCTACCAAATTATGGCAACAAATAATACTACCAAAGTTAAGACGACGCAAAGAAGTACCAGGACACATGCAAACAAATTTGCGATCAGAATAAAAGTTGTGATGAAGACGCAGACCATGGCTATTGCCAAGTTCCGATAAAGTTCTTCCATGATAACCTGAAAGAAGCAAATAAAAATTATAAATTCAAATTATTGCATGGAGATTGACATTAACAGTTACTTCGTCTGTTTCCCAAGAAGAAAATATGCGAGCTGAGGCAAAAACTTGGCTTCCAAATTGCTGCGAAAAATCTTCCGCAATGTCTTTTATCCGTCTCATAGCAGGAATGTGTTCTTCTCGCCCAGAAAACGGACGAAAGACGAAATCAAAATTCGTAATCTGTTTGTTCAAAGAAAACCAACAATATATCCATTAGTGATAGAAAGTGAATATCACGAACCATACCGATATCGGTGGTGCGATGGCTGATCTGCACTGTAAAGGATCTTCAAATTTGAAATTTCTACGAAACTTTGCGCCCTTCTGGGTAAACAGATAGTTCTTCAAGTAAGTTGAAAATTGTTCGTCTGTCATATTCTGATTCATCCAGTCTGATAAGTGAAAGTATTAGAATTATAATGCCCTTGGGAACTTGTTCGGCGATCTGTTTGGCTTACCAATAGCGTGACGCTTTGCTGTAAACTCCTTGAACCCACCAAACCAGTCGTCCACTTGGCTCACGATATTTGTTTCGTTCCTTACAGTATCAATTAATGCATCCAGGCGGTCCAAGTTGCTGGACAAGTTTGTCGTCTGAATGTAAATCGACGCCATTTGACCGTTGTCTGGAAAATGGCTTTCAATGACGGAAAAGTATTGAGATAGATATGTTGAAGTAGGAATGAACCAAAGCGGATTGAACTCTTGACGCATTAGGACAGAGCCCCAGGTATTGATACCGAACAGAAAAGCGGCAAGGACCAAAATGAAAACCTGTCGTTGGTGAATGGGAAAAACAGATGAGTAATTAGGTCAACTTGGTGCTCATGTCATTAATTTCGGAAGTACCTTGGCCGGCCACTTGAACAGATATTTCGCTAAAAATCGACTGAAAAACAATTGTAGAGGTTCTATCCTCGACAGACTACTGGGTTTCCAGTTCCGATGGACGAAACAGGGAATCATACCATCGCGATGACTTTCGATTCGTCTGCGTAAAGTAAATAAGGTTAAGGGCTTATTGATAATGCTTTATCAATAGATTTTTAAAATATTACTTTTGATCCAATGTCAACCATGCAACAAAAAAGGATGCCTGGAAAACGTAAGTCGCTAAAATTCCGACAGCAGAATAAATGCAAAACGATCTCAGGGACGGTAAAACCTGTAGTTGGAATGTCACGGTTAATTAAAGCCACTACCAGAATTGCATGCTTAATAATTACAGTGGTAGCTCCAACAGCGAAGGCGGCGAAGTCAGTGACTGAGGTAATAGTGATACTAACTCCTGCGTGTTTCATAGTTATTCCAATGCGAACTGGTAATGACCTTTTCATTTCTTCCTTGTTCAAGTTGCTCCAGCATTGAACAATAACGAACATGTCGTCAATTCCAATACCCAGCAACAGAAATGGTAAGATGGAATGTACTGGTCCGTAAAATACCCCAAATGCAGAACACAGTCCGTAACTAACTACGATGGCCATAGCAACAGAGGCTATTCCAGTTAAGGACAAAAATGCCTAGATTGTAAGAATAAAAAGAATTAGACAAAGCAAACGGCGGCTAACACGATAGGCTATTTTTTTTTTCTACCCTTTGTTCAACCAAGTTAAATTTCCCGAGCATCAACTGGACGTAAATAAAGACCACACAAATGCCAGCAGCCAGGAGTCGAACATCGCCAAGGATCGTAGCAGAACTAATATCGCCAAAACTAAATGAGTTATAAGAACATATTAGTGAGTCATCGAAAACAAATTAAACTTTAGTCTTATACCTTCTGGCAGCCATATAATACAGCTTTGAACTGTTGGGTGGGCTCGTGAAATTGTGAAGCAAATTTACGAAGGCTTTTTCCCATTCAAGATTAATCGGATCCACCTAAAAAGAAAACGCCTTTTTCATTTGACCAAGTAAATAAAGTGCATAATAAATCCACTCACCACTTCACCCGTTCCGGCGTCATTGTCGGTGACGTCATTTGCGATTAAAGAGTAATTGACGCGAGAGAACAATTGGACGAGCAGCGATCCAGCCGAAACGATATGGCCCGTTTCATTGAAACGAGGCTAAGGTCGAATTACACCGCAAATGAAATAAAAGCTAGGCAATATAAAACTGATAGGAGGAAAATCGTACTTGACCAAGAAGACTGCTGTACTGGACCCTGGTGAGATTACTCTTCTGAACAGTGTTGATCGTATTGATGATATCCTCCCTAGAAAGTTTACTGATAACTTCCTTTTTATAATTCCAAATGTCTAGGATATTATTCTCTAAACAAGCTTCTTCCAGTCCTTCAACGATATCACAAAATATACCTAAGCCGGGGAAGTACAGATTAGTCGTGAACCCAAAGACGGAATGGTTAATTTAATGCCAAATTTTACCCGTTGGAAGGTCGATAGCTGGTTCGAAATCTGGATCGATGGATGACGATGGCATTTCTTCGAAGTTGGCGTCAAACCCGTCAAAATTGAAATCTTCAAAATCGAACGGGTCGTTTTCACTGATATTTAATTGTCGCTTCCTTCGTTGGTTAGTCTGCTGTTCGGTTACAACTGGTACCCTTTAGAAATAAACCATTTGATTAAACAAGCATTCACGCATCCTCAAATCCTTCGCTGTTATTTTAAAAAATTTTACTTGAAGCAAACGTCCCTCCATTGATATCCACTCGCTGAGGAAACGGCTGTTATGTTATCATGAAGTTCCAGCATCTACCAGTTGACACAAAAACATTTTAATAAATGAGCATTTGAAAATCGAGATGTGTGTAAAAATATGATAATTACCCATAAAAGGACTTCAGGCCTCAATACATTATCGTCGACTACGACCCAAGACTGGAGGCGAATCTCGTTGGGGAAATTCTCTTGGAGCCATTCGCTATTTTGTACGAAACCGGAATCTTGTGGAATCCAAAGCTTCGTGGGTCTGTTTTCAGCCGTGAAATTCAGCAGACCAATGGAACACGTAGCAGCTATCACAACACTTGCAACGATGTAGGTCCATGGATTTTTGGCTACAGTGATTCCCCATCTACCAAGATGAGAATTGTTGATTAATTTGTTAAGTGGTAAAAATATTTAAATAATTTTTATTGAAACAAAATCGCCATCACGTGAAGACCAAAATTAAAAGTTTTTCTTTGCCAGGGGATGGTCAACAGCCTTGACTATACATTTACACTGCTACTAGATCGTTGCATAAATCCGACTGTGAAAATACGCAAGTTCATTATCCCGATAAAACTTTATGTAAACACGTTTTCAGATAAACGTTATATGCGAAGACTGGCGACCTACTCGGGATACAAATCTGTAATCAAATATTGAAACTTTCTCGTTTCAATGAACCCAGAAAACTAGTTTCATAACGTATTGTTTGAATGATTTCTACAGCGCACTACTAAGCCGATTTTTCATGGCACGTTGGTACATTTTTCATTTCTCATTCGTGATTATTTCACGTATAAGAGTGCACTCGAACCGAAAATTAATAATTTTCTGACTTGATGTCGGAGAATTCGAACTTTAGCCTAGACAGACACATGAGCAAAAAGGTATTAAAACGTACAACTCCAAGGGTCAAACACTGATAATACGATGTCACAGGGTTCTTCTGGCACACGTGTGATGATAATCAAAACGACGCAAATGACAATCACGTTTTGCAAATGAGCAATACATTACAGGTTAGTATCATAGCGCAACCCATAATCTTTCTTCGATCTCCAGGTACGCGAAACCGGTCAAACGCATTTGCCAGAAGAAGTGAAATTAGTTGTCTTGTAACTAAAACATTCTAAAAACCATTCCGGTTTGGTATTTAGTGCAATTTTAGCAGACGACGTAAAGACTAGCCTTGAAATAGTAAAAGTCCGTGATGTGCGAATAATAGGTTTTACTACAGTCGATTGCACGTATGAGATGGCGTTTCTACTTTAACGACCACAAAATTATTCAAGGCCAAACAATTGTGCAAGTCAAGAAAACCCAAATGACGTAAGAACGAGTCACCAACCTCAAGAAAAAATTTTCGAAGTTCGCCATGAAGATGAAAGATGCTCGATTCACGCAGGACTTTGTTGATGTGGAAGTACTTTGTTTATGGCACTCATATTCGAGATCGATTTCACCCATGATGAATGCACGAAATAGAACACTGAAACACTTTTCCAATTCGCCTACCGACTAAGTGAGTCCCGTTTTAAGACACGGATAGTACTTTCTCCAATCCGTACTTTTATTTAAATAACCCGACCGGTTCAAAATCTCCCATCAGACTAAATCGTCAAAAGCCTGCAACCACACACTACACTGTTAATAACGAAAACCAACCCAACTCGCTACATTGGTGCCCAAGGAAAAAAAGCCCTGTCTCAGTATGTAAACATATCAAGAAACGCCATCTAAGGACGCATTTCCAAAGCTCTGAGAGACTCCAACGGAAACTAGAGTTACATAAGACATTTGGGACATATTCAACTGTTAAACCTGATAGCTTCTCGACACACCAAATTTACCAAAATTCTAATTACGTTGTAATTACGGGATAAATCAAAATATTTTAAGGTATTCTCATATCCATGTTTTATTTATCGATTTATAACCACAGACGATCTAAGAATCGATTCATATGAAGTATTTACAGGGATTATTTGCGTTGGCGACATGCGGGTTTTTGCAATGGCCGATAGGTAACTAAGGAACAAACTGGTAACTAATAATAAAGAATATAATTTGATTGCGTATGGTATTCATATTTTTATGTTATAACTATATGTAATGTTGTGCATGCGAGGTGCTACTATCAGCAATTTAAACGCTAGACTTGTTTGTATTTAATGACGAAAAATGTTGGCCTTAGTTCATAAGAGGTCATATTTTGACCCTCTATACCCAAGGTTACCTGACCAAAGCGGAAGTCACGTGCTTAGTTACCGGTTCTTTTTTGCTTAGTTACTAGCTCGGTCATATGCAAACAAATATGTCGCTGACATGAAAATCGCTGTGATGATTTTTGCACGCATTTCATGAGACCTTGATTATGCTTTGCACGTAGAAAAGCCTAATATGAAAGCACTCACTTATTCAGGTCATTCAAGGAGAGGAAAAGTTTACAATGATGAAGTTTTTAGGAATTACACAAAGGAGAATTTATCAGCAACTTCAAGGATGAACTAGACCGTGTTAGCTAAGCCCTGTGGTGTAAGTTTTAATTTTAACCTTCTGTGACTTTTAGCTCCCAATCAGTAATGTTTACCAGTAAATGCAGACCCACAGTCTTGAGTACTAGTTTCACAGAGATCCACCTAACCAACATAGTAAATTCTATCTGTTACTTGTTCGAGTTCAAATCAAGGATGCCAACACAAAATGATTTAAGGTAAAACCATCATTTGAAATAGTAGCAGCCTTTTAGGCATCATATTGCTGATTAGTACTTATGCTGTTCAACTAATATTTTGATTTGCAAACATGTCTACTTAAATGTGTAGTGAGAATTAAGTTGAACTTATCATCTCTATTAATGATTCTTGGATTTACATTAACTAATGCATAGAGAAATAGTAGATTCACAGGTTTTCTTTGAATGGCATGTAAAGCCTTTATTTCCAGTGTCAATGTGGCAATCTATTGGCCTGAATAATTAAAAGTGAAACCATACATGACCATGATGGGACTTTGGTGTTGTTTTACAGATATGCCCAGCTTTCCTGTCCTAGTTCTTCCCTCTATGAAATAGCAAGTTACATCAGCTAATCAGTTTCTTTTTTTTTCCAGTTTTTAATTCAGGTTCACCGAGTAGTTCGATCGCACTAAAGATTTTTAAAATCTTACGTAATCGTGCATCTAGGTGATAAATGTGTTCATAATAGGCCAAAAAATTGAACAGCAAAGGCTGATGTCAATAACCAAAGTTCTGTTCGTGAAGTTGTCCCGCCTCGAGCTAAAAATAGAACTTTATCTTAATACTTTGGACGGGTCCGTTCTAATTATGGGGTATTTATAGTCAATGTATAAGTGACAGCATAGCTTTATCAGCTGACAAACTAATCCGATACGTAACATGTTTCATCATTGTCTACCTAGCCCAGTCGTCCCACAATAGTCTAAATTTGGATCCAAAAATACCAGCATTTTGATCAAAGTTCAAGCGAAAAAAGCATATTTCAATTCGTTTATTTTCGTTTCATTTCAATCCATTTTTGGTGCTATTTGCCCGTCTGTTTATCGATAGCCGGATTGCACGACCTTCAGCCATGCAGTAGAATTTTATCATTGGGTAGATATGTGTAAAAATGAAAAATATTAACTGATGCGGTTGTGCGACGATTTTTTACTTCTATTTGCGTAGAAATTACTCGCCTTAAACGCAGTTTGAATCCCAGTTTGTTACCGTGTTGAAAAGGGGAAATATTTTGGGTTTTCCCAGTACCGATGTCCCAGCAGTCAAACGAAAAACCTTCTGAAGAGCTTATACACCCAAGTTCTCATGAAATCCGTAACAAATATTATTTCTTTTTCCGAATATTTTGTTTTTGCAAATATCAAAGTCATTTCTGATTTTGATAATTTGCCAAGCGAAATCGTTTCCTATTTGCTTGAAAAATGTTTCGTATGCCATTGACTAATGCACGAAGCCATTCCTGGTATTCTGTAATTTAGTGATTTCGCCTGTGTTTCCAAGTCCAATTTTGATTAAAACGTCACGTTTAATCTTCACATTCCATGGCTTCTAGTTATGCAATCAACGCACTTGAGCGATATTGCATAAGTAGTCGTTTAATTACTGGCAGTACCGAAATGTTTACCCGTAAATGTGATGCCATTTCTTCACAAATCAAATGATTATTTGAGATAAGTGACCAAAAAAACATGGCTCAAACTATAGCGTGAAACATTATTTGTCTAAGCAATCCGTTTCAGAAGCGTATCATAAAGATGGTATGTATAGATATTTTGTTCACCTTTGTCCGGCTTGTTTTGGTGTTATTATTAGTTACAAGTTCTAAAGGTAGCTTTTATCATTTTTCTATATGTTTATCTCATCATTTTCCTTTCAAATTTTAATTACGTGCTTCGTAACTTTAGTGCTAAAGGATAAACAAAGACAATTTTTTCATGCGATAATTTTTATTATTTTTTTTTTATAGAAAGGTACCCAGCTCACAGACAACGTTTAGTACAACACAACGTTTCACGTCAACCATAAGGTACAAAACGAAGAGATCGAAAGATGAGATTCATTTCTTTTTTTAATAACCAGAATGTTGGGAAGCAGGGTGGAAGACGGTTTGCTGGGCAAAAGCGGGAGCAGGTGCAACATCGGGAGCAGAATAAGTCTGTTGGGCAGCCTGTTGGGGTCTATCGAGAGGAGCGGTGGTGGCGACGGATGCACCGGTGGATCCAGCTGGAACGGCAACGCAAGTGCAGATCTGTTGGGTGGTCGTCGGGAATGAATGCTGGGTTGGTGCGGGAGCAACTGGAGCTTCCTGGACTGGGGTAGGGGCGCTGTACGTCTGCGGAATTGCCACCGGAGTAGCTACGACGTTGCTGTTACCCCACACTTTGTTACCATATCCTGCGTGAGGTGCTGGAGCGGGGACGGCTGCCGGCTGGGTTGCCCATGATCTAAACCCAATTTTTAAAAAACGTACGAATTGTTTTAGATTTCTAAATGATAGAATTTTAAAAAAGTAAAACGTACGGCGTCCTGTATGCACCGGAGCAAGTTGCTGCCATAACAACGCACAAAGCAACGATCTGTAAAAAAGAGAAAGACAAATTTTGGAAAATTGATCAAAGTTTATACAGTGGAACAGACACAAAGTGGAAGCATTCCTTAGGTAAATTGGTTTTTAAATGTCATAGAAAATTAATTCAATTGAAATTTACTTACAGTTTTGAAAGAATTCATTTTGAGTTGAAGTTGTTGGAAGTCGAGTTGCTGGAGTGCAAGTGTGTGTCGAACTTGAAATCAGGGCTGGTTTTTATACTGGAAGATGGCCCTAGATGACCTTGGACATCTGCATCAATTGCCCCATCGTGAAGTACGGAAACCCATCCAAAAAGGTGAAATGAATAGAAAATTGACCTAGTTTGAATATAGCGACGAGTAAAATGGGGGGAGGGGGTTCAAAGTTACTTTCACAAATGTCTCACAGTCGCCGTGGACATTGATTGGTTACTGCAATAAACCCTTTCCCTTTTCGCGCTTAGAAGCATATTTTTTTTTTTTTTAAAATAGTCTCTACCTGTTCATCGTACAAAACAAAAATTCAGTTTACAGCCGTTGTTTGTAACCCGCATTTTGAAGATGAATGCATTCTAAGCGTTTTCATCTAAGACAATGACAGCCCCGAAAATGTATTTCAATTTCATTGATGTATACGTTAGACTAAAGAGATCACTTTTAAAACGTTTAAATGACCGAAAGCTATTCCAAATTCCTAAAAGAGCGACGACATTTTTAAAAAATACTTCATTTGATTTCAAACTATTTCAATTTAAGCATAGGCTATGATGAATTTCATTAAATGTTATCTCTTTTCTGCTGTACCTGTTTTAGGTCAAGTATCAAAAATATTGTAAAAGTTGTTGTGATTTAATGTATTTTTCTTAAACACAGGGCCCTTTAATTCTATAATCCTTGCCCTTATATTCGATATTTTGATACGTTTCATTGGAACATAAATCCTCACATCTCATATACACATTAGCCCGTGTCCATAATAGGTCGGGATTGACTTAACATTTTACTCCGTTTTAATAATAGTATAGAGAAGTTGTTTTACAGTGCATGAAAGAACTGTTTATTCATTTTTTCAAGATTCCATCTGCATTTTTAATTCTCAAACACAGTCGAATTTTATTGAACGCACGGTCTGATCATCTATTTTCTTTTAATAGCGGGTGAGCTTTGCCGGGGAGGCATAAGCCGGACGGGCATACTGGGCAGGAGGAGCCAAATCAACTGGAGCGGCCGTGGTAGTATAATACCCATTGTGAGCAGGAGCTTGTGTGGACAAAGTCTCTTGTTGGCTAGGAGCAGCTGGAGAATAAGCTGATTGCTGGGCAGGAGCTGATTCTTGCTTAGCGGGAGCGGCCTGCTGGGTGGTGGCTGCACCGGACGATGGCTGCTGGTATTTTTCGATCATGCCAGCAGCGGTAGCTTCAGACACGGCCGTGCAAGTGCAGATCTGTTGAGTTACTTTGGGGAAAGCGCTGGCAGGTATGTTGGTGTTGGCTGGAACCGGAATTGTCTGATATTTGGTTTCCGTCTCAGACTTAACTGGAACCCAGGGTTTGGGTGTAGTTTGCATTTCCCAGCTTGGTCTGCCTGACCTGGTAAGTGAATAAGTGATGTCATGAAGATATTTGATTAAAGAAATTAATTTGAATATTTACTGCAGATATTGGCCAGAGCATGTCGTAACAGCCACGACGGAGCATACGGCAAGAACCTATATCAGGTAAAAAGAAATTGAGTTACGTACACCCTCGTCAGTTATGTTTTAATCTCTATTTAAATACTGTAGACCTAAATTGAATTTTAGTTTTCGAAAATCTCGACATGTAAATCAAGTTTTTACTAGACATGCAAGACCAAGCTAATTGAAAACTCACCAGTTTAAAGGTGTTCATTTTCTTCGGAGGAAGTAGATGGGAGAGAAGTGTGGGTGAGTAGTAGTAACTCCTGAGAGTAGCTTGTGAAGATTGGGATGACTAGGGTGAAACAACCTCGACCTTATATACCTACAGCTCACACGAGTTTGTGTGTACCGTTTTCCTCTTTGACCTTGAGGGTTAACAAGGAAGATTGTCTGTTAAGCTCTAAAGGTAATCTGCGTGCTATGGATTAGAAAATGGGTCAACTTTCAATAAGGCTACGAAAGATGCCACAGCTCAAAACTATACTTGATACAAAAATGAAAGTATAGTTGCTTATTCTAATTGTATTCATAATTAACAGACGTAGTCCCCTTACGTTTCTCAGATTGTTAAAGTACTTTTCATAGAAAATCCATGTCCCTAAAATGATGTAAATTGATAAGTTGTGTCATCGTGCTCGATTCGAGGGAATTTCCTAGGCTTCAACGTACACCTAAGTTTAAAATTTCAAGTTTCGGGGATAAATTAAGTTGATTTTCTTCGTTTCATTTATTGTCTATCGTTAACTGCAGTCGATATATTCTTTAACCTTGAATTATTTTCGGTGACAACCAAAACTTTCATTTCTTTTTCTACCTGGAAACAAGGTCTTCGCCTTAGACCGGATGTGAGCCTACATCTACAAAGTAGAGGTAGGTCAGGTTCGCTCAAAACATTTTACCTGCTTTTTCAGGAGATTAAATGTAATGTATAAATAGACGAGAACTAAAAAATACGCTTTTCCTGTGACAGGTACGTAAAAATTTCCCCACAAAATGCCGTAAAATGATTAAGTTAACTAAAATTTTATCTTTTGAAACATTTTCTTGTTCAATTCTAGTGATGGATCCGCATCTATTTTGGTGGGAATTCCACTTCTAAGTCCAGTGCATATGCACAACGGAAATGTTGTTGATATGATGTGATTTTCTAAAAAAATTAGAAGACGCTTAACCTCATTTTGAATATATTTTTATTAAATATTGGAGCTTCTGTGGCCTAATGGATAAGGCACCGGCCTCCTAAGTCGGGGATTGCGAGTTCGAGTCTCGCCAGAGGTAGACAAAGATATACGAATTGCTTAACTAATGTGTGTTTCGTTGTAAGGAAGAATGGATGCAGTGTGACGAGTTCTTTCACTGGATTTAACAAATGCAGAACGGATGAAAGTAAGAATGAAATGGATTTTTTATGCCTTGAAGTAAAACTAATGATTAGTACGTATATTTAACGTATTCTAAATGTTTCTTTTTGGATACGGTGCAAACTCAACACTTTGAATTGCCATTTCTGATAACTATATCTTTAATACGAATAAGGTCAAATATCTCCAGTGGCGCAGTTGGTTAGCGCATGGTACTTATATGACAGTAACTGGTTGCGTTGATGAGTTGTCACTTAAATAAAGCAATGCCGAGGTCGCGAGTTCGAGCCTCGCCTGGAGAATTGTTTATATCAATGAATACCCCAAGTCTTTTTTAACTTACTTGATTGTCCCAGGCTAAGTTTGCATTTTTATACGAAACAGGTGAACAACTCTTCTGGTGATTTGCCTAGACATGGACAAAATTACCCTTCATGTATCTACGTTGAGCGGATTTCTTTATAGAAGAAGGCACCCGCTACAATACTAATATTGTTAATTACCTAGTATTCAAGCCTCTGTGGCCTAAAGGATAAGGCACCGGCCTCCTAAGCCGGGGATTGCGAGTTCGAGTCTCGCCAGAGGTAGTTGTAACACATCAAGTCAATCTTTGTGGAAATATCACGTTCCATTAAACGTAGTGTTCGAATTTACATAGTATGACAATACATCGTCCCCATCAATGAACCCTTCACTAATAAACGAGCAAAATCTTGACATGTGTTGTCGAGCTGAAAGACGGAAATAAAATGGTTTGTCTTTCTTTGAATTTTTGTTAGATCTGGCGTGAATTTCGCTTTTGTACAAAGCGGTATGGTCTAACGGATCTTGAACTGATGACTCGGGGTCACTTGCCGATCAATGGAAACCAAGGTTTCGTCATTTTTATAATACTAATAGGAATATTTAAAATCATTAAATATCTCCAGTGGCGCAGTTGGTTAGCGCAAGGTACTTATATGACAGTGTCTCGCTGCGCTAATGAATTATAGGAAGATGAAAGTAATGCCGAGGTCGCGAGTTCAAGCCTCGCCTGGAGAATTATTTGGTTTGTCTAATTTTCTTTCTAGGAAATTGTTGTAAATGAAATCAATATATTTGGATAACTCTTCTTTACTATATTATAGTTTTCTTTAGGTAAAAAAAATGTTCGTGCTAGCCGTCACAGTAGTTTTTATAGTTCATACCTCTCAAATCGCTAACCATAACTAAAATCTTGCTGTTGGTGTTACCTGTTCTGTTATACCGTTCCGCATGGCATTGCTTACGTGCATCCAATTGAAAAGATTCAACCTTGGAACAGATATTGTCCAGGTCAGTAAAAGCCTTTTCACTGAAAAAATGTACCTGGAAATAAGGTCATACAGTTCGTTTTATTTCCGACGTAGAATAGGTTGTTGGTCCTTTCTACCTTTTTCTTCGGCCAATCCAAAGGCTGCTTTTCAAGGTAAGCATGATAAAGGAAGGTTTCCATTTAGCATTTCAGTGTTACATCTTTTACCTTGGCAGTTCGGCTGGTTCCAGTGAGAATATGACAACTTATGCTGCTGCAGTTTGGAGCCAGGGCTGGACAACATAAGATGTTGGCAACTGATGCGAACGGAAAGAAGTTCCATTTCCCACATGCGAGTCATCTTCAAAGTCTGGCAAATGCATGAGCTGCTTTAAGTACAAAGCTAACAGTGAGGGTTTCGTGACCTGAAATCGCGTTCACAATGAATTATCTCTGTGCAAGCGCACAAATTAGTTGCAAATGTCCTTCTGAACGTTAAGTAACTGATCGAAAATGGCGGAGTTAATACGGAGTCGAGTCGATACGGTTGAATATTTCTAAAGTGAGCTTAATGCAGTTTTGCCAAAGTTCGGCTTTAGAATCGTGAAGGATTTGTCATGGTAATGAGGGACCAAGGGCACACAGGACTCTTGGGGGCTTGGACCAGATCCGGTACGAGCAGACGAAGTAAATACGGACCTTACGGGAGAATAATTAGGCTAGTGTGGAAAACAGAGCTGTCACAACTGGAGCCAATGTTTTCATTAAGTTTGCTAGTTCTAAAAGTAATTTTGAAATTGTATTAATTAAAAACAAACAATAAAGGACAGTGCATTCTTCTCAGTGACAGTCTACCTTCCAGTACAGCATTGTTTTCAAAACATGACCATCAATGTTACCATTTCCATGGTCCATTTGGCATAAGAAATTAAAAATTAATGCAGAATTTAGTGAAAATGTTAGTGCTTTCTAGTATGTTCCTATCATTCTCCTTTTATTGGTTGGCGTTGGTAGGTGCCACTTCCATTTATGATGTTCAGCCACAACAAATTCATTTATCTTTCTCAGGTACATGCTGGTGTAGATATTATTCAATATCATTTGATTCTTATTGTTATTTCTTGATATTTTTCTGTCTTATTTTTTAATTTCCTTTGAATGTGGGTATTTTTACTTATAGATAATGCAAGGGATCTTGTTGTCACATGGAGTACAATGAATAGTACAAACGAAGCAAGTCTTGTGGAATATGGAATTGTTGAAAGTAATCTGACTCAAACAGCCACTGGGGTTGCTAAAGAATTCATAGATGGAGGACTAGCAAAAAGAGTGCAATTCATTCACAGAGTAAAACTTAAAGGGCTGTTGCCAAAGCAGAAATACTGTAATTTTGGGTTTTCTCATACATGATCGGTGAGAAGTTGTAACCCCTTTTCTTTCTACATATGAATTGTAGTTTATAGATGTGGAAGTTGGCTTGGTTGGTCTAGCCTGTACAATTTTCTCACTATTGACAGTTCGGCAGATTGGTCTCCAAGACTTGCTGTGTACGGCGACCTGGGCTCAGAAAATCCTCAGTCGCTTTCACGGCTGCAAAAAGAAGCACAGGAAGGTCTATACGATGCAGTATTTCATGTTGGTGATTTTGGATATGATTTGTATGAAGAAGACGGTATGTATTTACCTCAAATATAAGGACTCACTGATACCTGAAAGTACACTTTCTAGGTCAGCTTGGAGATCGATTCATGCGCCAAATTGAACCAATAGCTGCCTACTTGCCGTACATGACCTCAGTGGGAAATCACGAAGAGAAATATAATTTCAGCCACTACAAGGCTCGTTTCTCTATGCCAGGCAACGAGAATGGCTTAATGTACAGTTTTAACCTAGGCCCAGCGCACATCATATCCATTTCAACAGAATTTTACTATTTCATCAACTATGGTTTCAAGCAGATTGCTTTACAATACGACTGGCTTACACGCGACCTCGAAGAAGCCAATGCTCCTGAAAACCGGACAGTCCGCCCCTGGATAATAACCATGGGTCACCGTCCAATGTATTGTTCGAATACAGACCAAGACGATTGTACAAAGAAAGATACACTTACCCGCGTAGGACTTTCTTTATTCCACTGGTATAGGCGTAATCATCCGCGCATCATATCAGGCCAGAGAATGATTAAACACAGCATCTATCATTTAGGTTCGCCTTGGAGCCACTCTTTTACAAACATGGAGTGGACTTGGCCTTGTGGGCTCATGAGCATTCATACGAGCGACTGTGGCCTTTATATAACCGTACGGTAATGAATGGAAGTCTGGAGCATCCATATACTAACCCGAAAGCCCCAGTTCACGTCACAACTGGATCAGCGGTACGAAGGATCAATTTTCATATTGAATTCTTTACTTTTACAATCATTTCGATATTCAGGGTTGCCGAGAAGAACGTGATGAGTTTATTCAAAAATTACCATATTGGTCAGCCTTTCGCAGCAACGATTATGGATATTCTCGTTTATTAATCGCAAACAAGACTCATTTGCATTTGGAGCAGGTCTCAGATGATCAAAATGGCCGTGTGGTGGACGATTTCTGGATCACGAAAGATCATGTTCGAGGTTACTTAGATCACGAATTATAGGACAATGGTAAACAGTTCATCTTAGAATTCCGTTATTATTTATCTCACTTTGACAGTGCAATTAGAAATGGGTCTAGCATAACCAAAGCGTGTTGTTTTTTGCATTCTCTTATCCAATCACTTTTAACGATTTTTATTTCTTTATTTTTCGCCAGTACCTTTAAAAAAATGTTAGCAAATAATTAGTGAACTATTTCTCAAAGTAACGAAATTATTCAAACCTTCGCAATCGAGGCATCATCTGGGTTGTCTGTAATGAAGTATTTAATACTGGATCTCCGTTTGGGAACGACTTGACTATTGTTTAAAAAATAGTAGTTAATGAAAAATCAAAAATTTAGCACTCCATCAATAATCGAATACCCCTGAAGATCAGTTACGTAGCGGGTAAGTTCTTCCTTGACATCTTCAGACAAATCTTTTCCCAGCAGAAATTTGCCATCATTGTAAATATTTGAAGATTGAAAATCTTTTGAGAGATTCTGTTCCTGCAAAATTTTCCTCTTTATCCTATTTCAGAACAAGGAGAACAGCCATTAATCAACATTCGAGAGTTAGCGTCTGATAAGCCTACATATCAATTTCATCGTCTGTGTCCACTTCATCTACTTCAGTTGACCCTCCGTAGTCGTCTTCATCTTCTTTGACTTTACTAGTTTTGGGCGTTGCGCAGATACTACTAGCTGTCTTAGAGACGGGGGCTGCTACATTGTTATTCCGTTTAGGAGCTGGGGATGTCGGATTCTGGTCCTCTGGTCCAGCCCAAATTTCTTCTTCGCTTTCTTCCCCTCTGTCGTTTTTATCTAAACAATAACTTTATACAAAACGTTTAAATTAATATTAATCACTTACGCAAAGAAATGTTTCATTTTACCGTCTCCAAGGTAACCGTTTTCGCTTAGCGTAGCAATCTTCTACCCAGTTCTTTGTGACAATTTTACCTTTACCCTTCACTTCGAGGAACTTCGGCGTATTGTAAAAGGCACACCTATAATAAAAATTTGCAGGTGAGCACAGATCGGCAAAGAAAAAGTTGAAATGGACAATACACCAAGTGAGTGCAGGACGCATTCCATTCCGGTTTGTACGTGGCTCCCAAGGCCTGCAGCTTATCCCGTAACTGCGATCGTAGTGGGTTCTGAAAACCACTGAGTACTACTACGACGTCATCCAATAGACGATTAAAAGGTTTGGTTATTTTTTGTTTCTTCACTAACTGTTCCACCTAGTTTGCATAAAATAATCGAATTTCTTCCTTTTTGAACATTAACTTGTAAATTACACTTGTCGAAGGAGAGGATGGCGGTGCTTTCCTCTTCGCTGATTCTTCCTTCCGCGAATGATTAGGGGTGGCATTTTTAAATTTGTTTTCGTCTATTTTCTTATTTGATGGTTTCGCTGGTGGTGTAGCGGACGGCATAGACGATCTAATACGATCCGACTCTACCAGTTTACGACTAGGCAACGACTGAATTTCAGCATTGCTCGAAAATATTTTTGAAGTTGTCGGACTTTGGTACTGTAATGTTTTAAGTTTATCTGTTAACTTTATGTCTGGTCTGCCATCCTTTGTGGGTGACTGTTTCAAAATGCTCAAAGCCTCTTTCTCACTCTGGGCTAGAGCAACTGAAGCGAGACTTTGCGACGCCGCGCGGATGGCACCAGGCTCTACATAAATAAAGATATTGTGTTTTACACACTTGAAAGGCGGAATATTAAAATTGTGCCATTACGAGTACTTGGTGAACTGGTCATCGGCGATTGGGACGACTTGAACCGAGAAAACAGACTGCCTTGCTTGATGGGGTCGTCGGTCTGCCCTTCTTTAAGTTTGAACATCCCAAAGTCCATACTTTTTGAACTGGTAAAAAAAAAAAATTTTTTTGCCCATAAGAGTGTGTAAAAATAGAAATAAAATAGTTTTGTAAACATACTTTTGAACTTTACTAGATGACTCCTCTGGGGCATGAATAGTTATAAATGAAATTCCATATTGTAGGTGCTTGTTAAATGGTTGGGTACACACTACTCTAACACGGTCCCATTTCTCAGTTAGCGTGGCCTTATTCAAATCTTGGTTTTTGAAAATTCTCACACGCTGGAGATTTGTTTCATTACGACATTCTTGAGGTGTCATAAATGTGGCAGAATTCAAGAGTGTCTATTGAGGTACACAGATACATATATTAATATGCTTTGTGTTGCTTCTTTTAAATTTTCAAACCTTGTATTCTTCATCTGGGCAACCGCTTCTACCTACTAAAATTTCAATGAAAGCAGAGCCATGGTTTCCAATGTCAATGGCAAAGATTAGTGTGGGCTTTTCTAGCTGAAGTTCAACCCAAGCTTTTTGTTCTCCACCAGATTTACACCTCCATTTCCTGTATGCTCCATCTTTAATTAGGTTTTCTGTTGGTTGATTCTACAGAATGGAAATCAAAAGAAAATGAAAAAGTTTTTGTGTGAATCTTGAATTTCATTTGGGTACACCTTGGTCACAATGACAAATGGCTGTACAAGAACTGCTACTAAAAGAATAAGTTTATCATAATGCAATTTATCAGCAAATTCAATCAGACAATATATGATTAAATTGAAGACATCAGGTTTCTACAACACAGTTTTCTTGATTTTCTTTACTAACTTACGGGATCCTCACTGCTGAAACTAATGACACGATGAAATTTAATGGGTGCCATTGGATTGATATTTAGTTGACAAAAAAGCCAGATTAGAAATTGGCAAGATAAACAATAATTTTAGAACAGCGTGTTTAAGTTTTTAAAAATACATTAGATATTTCTGCGATACAGCATGAGGCTAATGTTTTTATGTTTGCAGCTGCATACTACCAATTTTAGCCTTCACATTTTCATTTTTAGGGCTGGCCGGGGCCGCCGGGCCCAGACCAGAGTAATAGCAGAGTAATACTGGTGTAGCCACGCTTATGGCGGGCCCTCCCATTGCCTTTTTGGCCTGAAAGTCTTTCTGTCCCATAACGAAAGCGCCACAGCGGCTGTGTTGTGAACTTGTGATGTATTACGTTTTCGCTATGTTTTCGCTCATTTTCGTCGTCTGTACTTCAGAAAGTAAACAAAAAGTGGCTTAATTCATTAGTGTGAAAAAATGTATGTATAAACATATGGGTTGTTATAACAATAACAACCCTTTAAACTCAATTCATAGGTGGCAGTTACGGTTATGGGACACTTAAATCGATATCTTGCCTCATTTTCTCACAATCGATACGCGAAACTGACAACAACTTTTGGGAAAAAATCCGAGAGGGGGAGTTAACATGGCCGTGGCTACACCAGTATTCTATTAGTCTGGGCAGAGTAATAGAATACTGGTGTTGGTGTAGCCACGCTTATGGCGGGCCCTCCCATTGCTAGGGCTCGGCCCCGTGTCCAATGGGTAGGTATTTGGGCGAATGGGTAGGTCTTCTCGGCAAAAAAATTGGATCCGGTGGGTAACGGTTCCTAAGACTTTGTGCCCACTACCTACCCGGGTACCATGTGGGTATAACACAATTTCGAAAACCGTTTCCATTACCCGGGTTCAAAACCCGGTTATCCCCGATTTCCTACCCGATTACCCGAGTTTTCCCTGATATCAAGTGACGCCCTTTGAATTTCCCGCCACAAAAAATTTTGTTTTGCTACCCTCCCTTTTAATTTAACTTGGGGCTTTGCAAGCCGCCATTTTCCAAGATGGCGGTGGGTATACCCGGTTTGCCCATCAAATCCGCCCAGCTTACCCACTTTGGCAAATAGACTACCCGGATCGCTCATAGGCGACTTTTTTTGGCGACGAACCGCGGGTAAACTGGGTTTTCGAGAACCGGGGCCGAGCCCTACCCATTGCCTTTTTGGCCTGAAAGTCTTTCTGTCCCATAACGAAAGCGCCACAGCGGCTGTGTTGTGAACTTGTGATGTATTACGTTTTCGCTATGTTTTCGCTCATTTTCGTCGTCTGTACTTCAGAAAGTAAACAAAAAGTGGCTTAATTAATTAGTGTGAAAAAATGTATGTATAAACATATGGGTTGTTATAACAATAACAACTCTTAAAACTCAATTCAAAGGTGGCAGTTACGGTTATGGGACACTTAAATCGATATCTTGCCTCATTTTCTCACAATCGATACGCGAAATTGGGAACAACTTTTGGGAAAAAATCCGAGAGGGGGAGTTAACATGGGCCGTGGCTACACCAGTATTCTATTACTCTGGCTGGCCGCTGGCGCCTGGCGGTAGCGGGTAGCGCTCGGCCCCGCGGAAATCGGAGAGCTTTTTAGTCGATCCGGTGCGGGGATAATCTTAATCGGGGAAGTGATTTCGGTGCTCGGTGCCTTCCCCGATTATCAATGAATACTTTGAATAGTGATCTAAATTGGCAATTGCCCTGCGGCCAACAAGAACAAAATGTGACCCTAGTCACGTGATTCTCGTTGGTCTATAAAAACTCAAGGTCACTGGTAAGACTAACCCCCTATGGCTAAAGCGGTGCTATCGGTGCAGCACCGATTATAGCACCGTTCCGCACTGAAATAAGAAATCCCCGCACCGAAATTCCCCGATTCATTTTTATCGGGGAAGCTTAGCGGTGTCCCCGATTAGAAAGTGATCGCGGCCGAGCCCTAGCTGGCGGTAGAGCTCGGCCACGGTTCTCGAAAACCCGGGTTACCTGTGGATCGTCGCCAAAAATAGTCGCCCATAGGCGATCCGGGTAGACTATTTGCTAAAATAGGTAGGCTGGTCCGGTTTTGATGGGTAAACGGGTATACCCATCACCATCTTAGAAAATGGCGGCTGGGATGGCGCTAGTTAAAGAAAAGGGAGGGTAGCAAAAAAGTTTCTAAGAAAATGCAATCTTGTGGCGGAAATTTACGCACCACGCCTTCAACGAAGGAGGAGTCCACTACATATTGAATTTATCGATCGATTGTTAGGCCCATTTCGATCGCTACTGTACAAACAATGGCGGCATGGCGAAGACGCGCATTGAAATTTGGAAGTGGTCAAGTGGATGCATGTGTGACTTGATGTGGCGTTGCATGTGGGAGGCTCCGTTGATAATGGTAATTGTATTAATAAATTAGGGTATGTAAGGCAATGAGTTATGCCATAATATCTCACTTACTTCACAGACTGGTCATTTGATGATACGTGTGAACAGTGGTAGTGCTTGGGTGCCTCAAGAGGGAATCGTACAACATAGCCATAGAGCTAAAAGTCATAGAAGATTTTTAAACTGTTATTTGATTTTGTGTTGTTTCAGCAGTTATATCAATTATACTAGGGGCCCTCACTCCGTTCAGGAAGTTCCCGATAGGACACAGCCTGGACGCCAATTCGCCACACAGAAACCCGGAAACCATTTGCTCTTCCGGAAAAACTGATGACTGAGGCTGTGAGTAATCAAGTAGAGCAAGTTAGTTATATCGATGGGCAAACAGTTTGTTTAAGAAACGTTCAAACTGGACGAACTAGTGTCAAGTTAAACGTCATCTAGCGGTAGTAAATTACCTTTGGGAAACAAACAAATAAAAAAGAAAGAAGCTCCATTCGGATTTTAAATTATAATAAGGATCTTAATCATAGTTAATCAGAGTCATAGAACCCTGCATCAGGGTTCCCCCCCTGATTAGGGGGGAAAAAAATAAAAAATAAAAAAAATGAAAAATTGATATAGTTTGGCAACGCTGTGTGAGGTGCAATAGGTGTTACCTTAATACATATGTAGTGCGACCATGTTGACAGCCTCACACGGCCTGTGGAAAAACCAGTCCGTTGCCAGGCGACGCACAAAGCCCCGCCTTGAAAACAACTTCGCGGCCTGATTTTTCCCTATCTTCATGACCGACGCGCCATCTCTCTGAAAAAAAATCTCCCAAAACTTCGAGTCGCTCTTAGATTGCTCCGTGTTCCTTTATCGTTGAGCCGATAATTGACACGACCCCTTCGTTAATCTCCGCGTTATCTCCTCTACAACATGACGTCAAGTTTTGCGCCACAGCATCTAAAATAAGAAAACGTATAAAAGATACGTACGAGACCCTGAAATCGACTCGAATGGGCCGACTAAACTGCTCCGCACTCCTTCGTCGTTCAGCCGACAAAAACGGGGACTCGACCGGAAGCTGCTGCATTATTTCCTCTACAAATATAGACCAATCTCAGTGGCACAGCATCTAAAAAAAAAAAACAAACGAAAGATTAGTGCGGACACCCCTGAAATCGCCGCGCCATCAGCGCCATCTCTGGGGTAAAGTCTCAGAAAAAGTGTCGGTCGATCCACCGGTCGTTGTAGAAGGGTAGGGGTGCCTGTATCAGGGGGTTGGGAAATGCGAGTTTTGATAGAATCCCTATCGGGAAATTACTGTAATTCAATGATATGTTCATCCCTTCCCACTTTTTCATTTTTGACCAAATTTCAAACTAGGGGCCCTCACTCCGTTCAGGAAGTTCCCGATAGGGTCCGGCCTGGTCGCCAATTCGCCATAGAATCTCGGAAACCATTTGTCCTTACGGCAAAACTGACAACGTATCCATGTAGGATGAAGACGAAGTGTGAAGTAATCATCCCCGCTTCACCCCGCCTCCCCATTTTTGTCAAAATCGGCCAAAAACGACATCTCTTGAAATTATCCAAAATCCCACGGCATAATCGAAATTGAACGCTGATTTCGAATTAGTCATTGGTTTTCTCGTTAAACAAGCCGTTTCAAAAATTAACGAAAACAGTGCTGTTAGCGCAACAACTTAATTTAGGGTTTTAACGTTTTAATAAAAAACTATAAAACCAATAGAAAAATAAACCTGATTTTCGTGATTTTCATTCAATTTTGAATCGAATTCATGTATTTTAAGCAAAATTTGAAATTTGGCCAAAAATGAAAAAGTGGGAAGGGTATAGCCTTCCCACTTTTGTCAAAATCGGCCAAAAACGACATCTCTTGAAATTATCCAAAAATCATACGGCATAATCAAAATTAAACGCTGATTTTGATTTTGTGATTGGTTTTCTCATTATACCAGCCGTTAAAAAAATTAACGAAAACAGTGCTGTTAGCGCAACAACTTCATTTATGGTTTTTAACATGTAAATGAAAAACTATAAAACCAATAGAAAAATAAACCTGATTTCCGTGATTTTCATTCAATTCTGAATCTAAATCATGTATTTTAAGCCAAATTTGAAATTTGGTCAAAAATGAAAAAGTGGGAAGGGTATAGCCTTTCCACTTTTGTCAAAATCGGCCAAAAATGACATCTCTTGAAATTCTCCAGAAATCAGACGGTATAATCGAAATTGAACGCTGATTTCGATTTAGTCATTGGTTTTCTCTTTAGACTAGCCGTTTAAAAAATTAACGAAACTGTTAGCGCACCAACTTCATTTGTGGTTTTTAACATGTAAATGAAAAACTATAAGACCAATAGAAAAATAAACCTGATTTCCGTGATTTTCATTCAATTCTGAATCTAAATCATGTATTTTAAGCCAAATTTGAAATTTGGTCAAAAATGAAAAAGTGGGAAGGGTAGCCTTTCCACTTTTGTCAAAATCGGCCAAAAATGACATCTCTTGAAATTCTCCAGAAATCAGACGGTATAATCGAAATTGAACGCTGATTTCGATTTAGTCATTGGTTTTCTCTTTAGACTAGCCGTTTAAAAAATTAACGAAACTGTTAGCGCACCAACTTCATTTATGGTTTTTAACATGTAAATGAAAAACTATAAGACCAATAGAAAAATAAACCGTATTTCCGTGATTTTCATTCTATTCTGAATCTAAATCATGTATTTTAAGCCAAATTTGAAATTTGGTCAAAAATGAAAAAGTGGGAAGGGTATAGCCTTTCCACTTTTGTCAAAATCGGCCAAAAATGACATCTCTTGAAATTCTCCAGAAATCAGACGGTATAATCGAAATTGAACGCTGATTTCGATTTAGTCATTGGTTTTCTCTTTAGACTAGCCGTTTAAAAAATTAACGAAACTGTTAGCGCACCAACTTCATTTATGGTTTTTAACATGTAAATGAAAAACTATAAGACCAATAGAAAAATAAACCTGATTTCCGTGATTTTCATTCAATTCTGAATCTAAATCATGTATTTTAAGCCAAATTTGAAATTTGGTCAAAAATGAAAAAGGGGAAAGGAATTTTTTTTTTGTCAAAATCGGCCAAAAATGACATCTCTTGAAATTCTCCAGAAATCAGACGGTATAATCGAAATTGAACGCTGATTTCGATTTAGTCATTGGTTTTCTCTTTAGACTAGCCGTTTAAAAAATTAACGAAACTGTTAGCGCACCAACTTCATTTATGGTTTTAACATGTAAATGAAAAACTATAAGACCAATAGAAAAATAAACCTGATTTCCGTGATTTTTTTAAATTATAAATTTTCAATTCATGATTCTGAAATTCTCCAGAAATCAAGGTATAATCGAAATTGAACGCAGATTTCGATTTTTTTTTTTAAACATGTAAAAAGTGGAAAGTATAAGAATAGAAAAAAAAACCTGATTTCCCTATTTTTTATTCTGAATCTAAATCAGTATTTAAAAAAGACTTTTGTCAAATTTTCCAGAAATTAGACGGATAATGAAATTGAACGCTGATTTCGATTTAGTTCATTGGTTTTCTTTTAGACTAGCCGTTTAAAAAATTAACGAAACTGTTAGCGCACCAACTTCATTTATGGTTTTTAACATGTAAATGAAAAACTATAAGACCAATAGAAAAATAAACCTGATTTCCGTGATTTTCATTCAATTCTGAATCTAAATCATGTATTTTAAGCCAAATTTGAAATTTGGTCAAAAATGAAAAAGTGGGAAGGGTAGCCTTTCCACTTTTGTCAAAATCGGCCAAAAATGACATCTCTTGAAATTCTCCAGAAATCAGACGGTATAATCGAAATTGAACGCTGATTTCGATTTAGTCATTGGTTTTCTTTTTAGACTAGCCGTTTAAAAAATTAACGAAACTGTTAGCGCACCAACTTCATTTATGGTTTTTAACATGTAAATGAAAAACTATAAGACCAATAGAAAAATAAACCTGATTTCCGTGATTTTCATTCAATTCTGAATCTAAATCATGTATTTTAAGCCAAATTTGAAATTTGGTCAAAAATGAAAAAGTGGGAAGGGAATAGCCTTTCCACTTTTGTCAAAATCGGCCAAAAATGACATCTCTTGAAATTCTCCAGAAATCAGACGGTATAATCGAAATTGAACGCTGATTTCGATTTAGTCATTGGTTTTCTTTTTAGACTAGCCGTTTAAAAAATTAACGAAACTGTTAGCGCACCAACTTCATTTATGGTTTTTAACATGTAAATGAAAAACTATAAGACCAATAGAAAAATAAACCTGATTTCCGTGATTTTCATTCAATTCTGAATCTAAATCATGTATTTTAAGCCAAATTTGAAATTTGGTCAAAAAGGAAAAAGGGGGGGGGGAGAACCTTTCCACTTTTGTCAAAATCGGCCAAAAATGACATCTCTTGAAATTCTCCAGAAATCAGACGGTATAATCGAAATTGAACGCTGATTTCGATTTAGTCATTGGTTTTCTCTTTAGACTAGCCGTTTAAAAAATTAACGAAACTGTTAGCGCACCAACTTCATTTATGGTTTTTAACATGTAAATGAAAAACTATAAGACCAATAGAAAAATAAACCTGATTTCCGTGATTTTCATTCAATTCTGAATCTAAATCATGTATTTTAAGCCAAATTTGAAATTTGGTCAAAAATGAAAAAGTGGGAAGGGTATAGCCTTTCCACTTTTGTCAAAATCGGCCAAAAATGACATCTCTTGAAATTCTCCAGAAATCAGACGGTATAATCGAAATTGAACGCTGATTTCGATTTAGTCATTGGTTTTCTCTTTAGACTAGCCGTTTAAAAAATTAACGAAACTGTTAGCGCACCAACTTCATTTATGGTTTTTAACATGTAAATGAAAAACTATAAGACCAATAGAAAAATAAACCTGATTTCCGTGATTTTCATTCAATTCTGAATCTAAATCATGTATTTTAAGCCAAATTTGAAATTTGGTCAAAAATGAAAAAGTGGGAAGGGTATAGCCTTTCCACTTTTGTCAAAATCGGCCAAAAATGACATCTCTTGAAATTCTCCAGAAATCAGACGGTAAAATCGAAATTGAACGCTGATTTCGATTTAGTCATTGGTTTTCTCTTTAGACTAGCCGTTTAAAAAATTAACGAAACTGTTAGCGCACCAACTTCATTTATGGTTTTTAACATGTAAATGAAAAACTATAAGACCAATAGAAAAATAAACCTGATTTCCGTGATTTTCATTCAATTCTGAATCTAAATCATGTATTTTAAGCCAAATTTGAAATTTGGTCAAAAATGAAAAAGTGGGAAGGGTATAGCCTTTCCACTTTTGTCAAAATCGGCCAAAAATGACATCTCTTGAAATTCTCCAGAAATCAGACGGTATAATCGAAATTGAACGCTGATTTCGATTTAGTCATTGGTTTTCTCTTTAGACTAGCCGTTTAAAAAATTAACGAAACTGTTAGCGCACCAACTTCATTTATGGTTTTTAACATGTAAATGAAAAACTATAAGACCAATAGAAAAATAAACCTGATTTCCGTGATTTTCATTCAATTCTGAATCTAAATCATGTATTTTAAGCCAAATTTGAAATTTGGTCAAAAATGACATCTCTTGAAATTCTCCAGAAATCAGACGGTATAATCGAAATTGAACGCTGATTTCGATTTAGTCTTTGGTTTTCTCTTTAGACTAGCCGTTTAAAAAATTAACGAATCTGTTAGCGCACCAACTTCATTTATGGTTTTTAACATGTAAATGAAAAACTATAAGACCAATAGAAAAATAATCCTGATTTCCGTGATTTTCATTCAATTCTGAATCTAAATCATGTATTTTAAGCCAAATTTGAAATTTGGTCAAAATATGAAAAAGTGGGAAGGGTATAGCCTTTCCACTTTTGTCAAAATCGGCCAAAAATTACATCTCTTGAAATTCTCCAGAAATCAGACGGTATAATCGAAATTGAACGCTGATTTCGATTTAGTCATTGGTTTTCTCTTTAGACTAGCCGTTAAAAAAATTAACGAAACTGTTAGCGCACCAACTTCATTTATGGTTTTTAACATGTAAATGAAAAACTATAAGACCAATAGAAAAATAAACCTGATTTCCGTGATTTTCATTCAATTCTGAATCTAAATCATGCCTTTTCCACTTTTGTCAAAATCGGCCAAAAATGACATCTCTTGAAATTCTCCAGAAATCAGACGGTATAATCGAAATTGAACGCTGATTTCGATTTAGTCATTGGTTTTCTCTTTAGACTAGCCGTTTAAAAAATTAACGAAACTGTTAGCGCACCAACTTCATTTATGGTTTTTAACATGTAAATGAAAAACTATAAGACCAATAGAAAAATAAACCTGATTTCCGTGATTTTCATTCAATTCTGAATCTAAATCATGTATTTTAAGCCAAATTTGAAATTTGGTCAAAAATGAAAAAGGGGGACCCTTCCCCTTTTGTCAAAATCGGCCAAAAATTACATCTCTTGAAATTCTCCAGAAATCAGACGGTATAATCGAAATTGAACGCTGATTTCGATTTAGTCATTGGTTTTCTCTTTAGACTAGCCGTTAAAAAAATTAACGAAACTGTTAGCGCACCAACTTCATTTATGGTTTTTAACATGTAAATGAAAAACTATAAGACCAATAGAAAAATAAACCTGATTTCCGTGATTTTCATTCAATTCTGAATCTAAATCATGTATTTTAAGCCAAATTTGAAATTTGGTCAAAATATGAAAAAGTGGGAAGGGTATAGCCTTTCCACTTTTGTCAAAATCGGCCAAAAATGACATCTCTTGAAATTCTCCAGAAATCAGACGGTATAATCGAAATTGAACGCTGATTTCGATTTAGTCATTGGTTTTCTCTTTAGACTAGCCGTTTAAAAAATTAACGAAACTGTTAGCGCACCAACTTCATTTATGGTTTTTAACATGTAAATGAAAAACTATAAGACCAATAGAAAAATAAACCTGATTTCCGTGATTTTCATTCAATTCTGAATCTAAATCATGTATTTTAAGCCAAATTTGAAATTTGGTCAAAAATGACATCTCTTGAAATTCTCCAGAAATCAGACGGTATAATCGAAATTGAACGCTGATTTCGATTTAGTCTTTGGTTTTCTCTTTAGACTAGCCGTTTAAAAAATTAACGAATCTGTTAGCGCACCAACTTCATTTATGGTTTTTAACATGTAAATGAAAAACTATAAGACCAATAGAAAAATAATCCTGATTTCCGTGATTTTCATTCAATTCTGAATCTAAATCATGTATTTTAAGCCAAATTTGAAATTTGGTCAAAATATGAAAAAGTGGGAAGGGTATAGCCTTTCCACTTTTGTCAAAATCGGCCAAAAATTACATCTCTTGAAATTCTCCAGAAATCAGACGGTATAATCGAAATTGAACGCTGATTTCGATTTAGTCATTGGTTTTCTCTTTAGACTAGCCGTTAAAAAAATTAACGAAACTGTTAGCGCACCAACTTCATTTATGGTTTTTAACATGTAAATGAAAAACTATAAGACCAATAGAAAAATAAACCTGATTTCCGTGATTTTCATTCAATTCTGAATCTAAATCATGCCTTTCCACTTTTGTCAAAATCGGCCAAAAATGACATCTCTTGAAATTCTCCAGAAATCAGACGGTATAATCGAAATTGAACGCTGATTTCGATTTAGTCATTGGTTTTCTCTTTAGACTAGCCGTTTAAAAAATTAACGAAACTGTTAGCGCACCAACTTCATTTATGGTTTTTAACATGTAAATGAAAAACTATAAGACCAATAGAAAAATAAACCTGATTTCCGTGATTTTCATTCAATTCTGAATCTAAATCATGTATTTTAAGCCAAATTTGAAATTTGGTCAAAAATGAAAAAGTGGGAGCCTTTCCACTTTTGTCAAAATCGGCCAAAAATGACATCTCTTGAAATTCTCCAGAAATCAGACGGTATAATCGAAATTGAACGCTGATTTCGATTTAGTCATTGGTTTTCTCTTTAGACTAGCCGTTAAAAAAATTAACGAAACTGTTAGCGCACCAACTTCATTTATGGTTTTTAACATGTAAATGAAAAACTATAAGACCAATAGAAAAATAAACCTGATTTCCGTGATTTTCATTCAATTCTGAATCTAAATCATGTATTTTAAGCCAAATTTGAAATTTGGTCAAAATATGAAAAAGTGGGAAGGGTATAGCCTTTCCACTTTTGTCAAAATCGGCCAAAAATGACATCTCTTGAAATTCTCCAGAAATCAGACGGTATAATCGAAATTGAACGCTGATTTCGATTTAGTCATTGGTTTTCTCTTTAGACTAGCCGTTTAAAAAATTAACGAAACTGTTAGCGCACCAACTTCATTTATGGTTTTTAACATGTAAATGAAAAACTATAAGACCAATAGAAAAATAAACCGGATTTCCGTGATTTTCATTCAATTCTGAATCTAAATCATGTATTTTAAGCCAAATTTGAAATTTGGTCAAAAATGAAAAAGTGGGAAGGGTATAGCCTTTCCACTTTTGTCAAAATCGGCCAAAAATGACATCTCTTGAAATTCTCCAGAAATCAGACGGTATAATCGAAATTGAACGCTGATTTCGATTTAGTCATTGGTTTTCTCTTTAGACTAGCCGTTAAAAAAATTAACGAAACTGTTAGCGCACCAACTTCATTTATGGTTTTTAACATGTAAATGAAAAACTATAAGACCAATAGAAAAATAAACCTGATTTCCGTGATTTTCATTCAATTCTGAATCTAAATCATGTATTTTAAGCCAAATTTGAAATTTGGTCAAAATATGAAAAAGTGGGAAGGGTATAGCCTTTCCACTTTTGTCAAAATCGGCCAAAAATGACATCTCTTGAAATTCTCCAGAAATCAGACGGTATAATCGAAATTGAACGCTGATTTCGATTTAGTCATTGGTTTTCTCTTTAGACTAGCCGTTTAAAAAATTAACGAAACTGTTAGCGCACCAACTTCATTTATGGTTTTTAACATGTAAATGAAAAACTATAAGACCAATAGAAAAATAAACCTGATTTCCGTGATTTTCATTCAATTCTGAATCTAAATCATGTATTTTAAGCCAAATTTGAAATTTGGTCAAAAATGAAAAAGTGGGAAGGGTATAGCCTTTCCACTTTTGTCAAAATCGGCCAAAAATGACATCTCTTGAAATTCTCCAGAAATCAGACGGTATAATCGAAATTGAACGCTGATTTCGATTTAGTCATTGGTTTTCTCTTTAGACTAGCCGTTAAAAAAATTAACGAAACTGTTAGCGCACCAACTTCATTTATGGTTTTTAACATGTAAATGAAAAACTATAAGACCAATAGAAAAATAAACCTGATTTCCGTGATTTTCATTCAATTCTGAATCTAAATCATGTATTTTAAGCCAAATTTGAAATTTGGTCAAAAATGAAAAAGTGGGAAGGGTATAGCCTTTCCACTTTTGTCAAAATCGGCCAAAAATGACATCTCTTGAAATTCTCCAGAAATCAGACGGTATAATCGAAATTGAACGCTGATTTCGATTTAGTCATTGGTTTTCTCTTTAGACTAGCCGTTTAAAAAATTAACGAAAACAGTTCTGTTAGCGCACCAACTTCATTTATGGTTTTAAACATGTAAATGAAAAACTATAAGACCAATATTTAGAAAATTTCAGGAAATATGGGCTGTATATAAAATCTAATAACTTTAAAACTAATTCCCCCTTCCAAAAATCTTTTACTGGGTTTGTAGAAGAGAATTAGCTCTTTAATATAAGACAAAAACGGAAGAGGAGGGGATTAAAGATAACTAACGGCAGTGATTTTCGCTAAAGCCGTTTCCCCGTAAGCTCTGTGTTAAACACGGAAGCGGTTTTTGGGTAGTAAAAAGGGAGAAGGAACTCATTTTTCGTGTGGTGTTTCATCATTTTACAAGTTAGGGAAATAAAATTTGGCATGCATGACTCCATTTCCATCCATTCAAAGTCGTGCCACGAGATCTCACGAGACTGTCGAAACAGAAAATCTGTTTTGTACCTGTCGCCGAAAAGGGTGAGAGAAAAAATGCTTGGAGTTCATCGGATGTGATAAAAAGGGTTACAACAAATGGTACCACAAAATGTGCGTTAATGATTGTCCTGTAAATGTGGCTGACGAATGGTTTTGCATGACCTGTAAAAATAAAAAAATTTAATCCTGAATATTAAATATTAAAAGTAATATTTTTTTAGTTGCCTAATGTTAATGTTAACGAAAAGAAAACATATTGCTCGTTCTAGAGCAATAAGGAAAGTCGCGACTCGAAGCAGACTAAAAAAAATAGGGAAAAAAATAATAAATCAAAAATTGATATAGTTTGGCAACGCTGTGTGAGGTGCAATAAGTGTGACCTTAATACATATGTAGTGAGACCATGTTGACAACCTCACACGGCCTGTGGAAAAACCAGTCCGTTGCCAGGCGACGCACAAAGCCCCGCCTTGAAAACAACTTCGCGGCCTGGTTTTTCCCTATCTTCATGACCGACGCGCCATCTCTCTGAAAAAAATCTCCCAAAACTTCGAGTCCCTCTTAGATTGCTCCGCGTTCCTTTATCGTTGAGCCGATAATTGACATGACCCCTTTGTTAATCTCCGCGTTATCTCCTCTACAACACGACGTCAAGTTTTGCGACACAGCATATAAAATAAGAAAACGTATAAAAGATAAGTACGAGACCCTGAAATCCACTCGAATGGGCCGACTAAACTGCTCCGCACTCCTTTTTCTATTCAGCCGATAAAAACGGGGACTCGACCGGGAGCTGCTGCGTTATTTCATCTACAAAAGGAGACCAATCTCAGCGGCACAGCATCTAAAATAAGAAAACGAACGAAAGATTAGTGTCAACACCCTGAAATCGCCGCGCCATCAGCGCCATCTCTAGGGTTAAGTCTCAGAAAAAGTGTCGGTCGATCCACCGGTCGTTGTAGAAGGGTAGGGGTGCCTGTATCAGGGGGTTGGGAAATGCGAGTTTTGATAGAATCCCTATCGGGAAATTTGGCTTAAAATACATGATTTAGATTTAGAATTGAATGAAAATCACGGAAGTCCGGTTTATTTTTCTATTGGTCTTATAATTTTTCATTTACATTTTAAAAACCATAAATGAAGTTGGTGCGCTAACAGAACTGTTTTCGTTAATTTTTTTAACGGCTAGTCTAAAGAGAAAACCAATGACTAAATCGAAATCAGCGTTCAATTTCGATTATACCGTCTGATTTTTGGAGAATTTCAAGAGATGTCGTTTTTGGTAGATTTTGACAAAAGTGGGAAGGCAATACCCTTCCCACTTTTTCATTTTTGGCCAAATTTCAAATTTTGCTTAAAATACATGAATTCGAATCAAAATTGAATGAAAATCACGAAAATCAGGTTTATTTTCCTATTGGTCTTAAAGTTTTTGATTTAATCCTTAAAAACCCTAAATTAAGTTGTTGCGCTAACAGCACTGTTTCGTTAATTTTTGAAACGGCTGGTTTAACGAGAAAACCAATAACTAAATCGAAATCAGCGTTCAATTTCGATTATTCCGTGTGATTTTTGGAGAATTTCAAGAGATGTCGTTTTTGGTAGATTTTGACAAAAGTGGGAAGGCTATACCCTTCCCACTTTTTCATTTTTGGCCAAATTTCAAATTTTGCTTAAAATACATGAATTCGAATCAAAATTGAATGAAAATCACGAAAATCAGGTTTATTTTCCTATTGGTCTTATAGTTTTTGATTTAATCCTTAAAAACCCTAAATTAAGTTGTTGCGCTAACAGCACTGTTTCGTTAATTTTTGAAACGGCTGGTTTAACGAGAAAACCAATAACTAAATCGAAATCAGCGTTCAATTTCGATTATTCCGTGTGATTTTTGGAGAATTTCAAGAGATGTCGTTTTTGGTAGATTTTGACAAAAGTGGGAAGGCTATACCCTAACCACTTTTTCATTTTTGGCCAAATTTCAAATTTTGCTTAAAATACATGAATTCGAATCAAAATTGAATGAAAATCACGAAAATCAGGCTTATTTTCCTATTGGTCTTATAATTTTTGATTTAATCCTTAAAAACCCTAAATTAAGTTGTTGCGCTAACAGCACTGTTTCGTTAATTTTTGAAACGGCTGGTTTAACGAGAAAACCAATAATTAAATCGAAATCAGCGTTCAATTTCGATTATTCCGTGTGATTTTTGGAGAATTTCAAGAGATGTCGTTTTTGGTAGATTTTGACAAAAGTGGGAAGGCTTATACCCTTCCCACTTTTTCATTTTTGGCCAAATTTCAAATTTTGCTTAAAATACATGAATTCGAATCAAAATTGAATGAAAATCACGAAAATCAGGCTTATTTTCCTATTGGTCTTATAGTTTTTGATTTAATCCTTAAAAACCCTAAATTAAGTTGTTGCGCTAACAGCACTGTTTCGTTAATTTTTGAAACGGCTGGTTTAACGAGAAAACCAATTACTAAATCGAAATCAGCGTTCAATTTCGATTATTCCGTTTGATTTTTGGAGAATTTCAAGAGATGTCGTTTTTGGTAGATTTTGACAAAAGTGGGAAGGCTATACCCTTCCCACTTTTTCATTTTTGGCCAAATTTCAAATTTTGCTTAAAATACATGAATTCGAATCAAAATTGAATGAAAATCACGAAAATCAGGTTTATTTTCCTATTGGTCTTATAGTTTTTGATTTAATCCTTAAAAACCCTAAATTAAGTTGTTGCGCTAACAGCACTGTTTCGTTAATTTTTGAAACGGCTGGTTTAACGAGAAAACCAATTACTAAATCGAAATCAGCGTTCAATTTCGATTATTCCGTTTGATTTTTGGAGAATTTCAAGAGATGTCGTTTTTGGTAGATTTTGACAAAAGTGGGAAGGCTATACCCTTCCCACTTTTTCATTTTTGGCCAAATTTCAAATTTTGCTTAAAATACATGAATTCGAATCAAAATTGAATGAAAATCACGAAAATCAGGTTTATTTTCCTATTGGTCTTATAGTTTTTGATTTAATCCTTAAAAACCCTAAATTAAGTTGTTGCGCTAACAGCACTGTTTCGTTAATTTTTGAAACGGCTGGTTTAACGAGAAAACCAATAACTAAATCGAAATCAGCGTTCAACTTCGATTATTCCGTGTGATTTTTGGAGAATTTCAAGAGATGTCGTTTTTGGTAGATTTTGACAAAAGTGGGAAGGCTATACCCTTCCCACTTTTTCATTTTTGGCCAAATTTCAAATTTGGCTTAAAATACATGAATTCGAATCAAAATTGAATGAAAATCACGAAAATCAGGTTTATTTTCCTATTGGTCTTATAGTTTTTGATTTAATCCTTAAAAACCCTAAATTAAGTTGTTGCGCTAACAGCACTGTTTCGTTAATTTTTGAAACGGCTGGTTTAACGAGAAAACCAATAACTAAATCGAAATCAGCGTTCAACTTCGATTATTCCGTGTGATTTTTGGAGAATTTCAAGAGATGTCGTTTTTGGTAGATTTTGACAAAAGTGGGAAGGCTATACCCTTCCCACTTTTTCATTTTTGGCCAAATTTCAAATTTTGCTTAAAATACATGAATTCGAATCAAAATTGAATGAAAATCACGAAAATCAGGCTTATTTTCCTATTGGTCTTATAGTTTTTGATTTAATCCTTAAAAACCCTAAATTAAGTTGTTGCGCTAACAGCACTGTTTCGTTAATTTTTGAAACGGCTGGTTTAACGAGAAAACCAATAACTAAATCGAAATCAGCGTTCAACTTCGATTATTCCGTGTGATTTTTGGAGAATTTCAAGAGATGTCGTTTTTGGTAGATTTTGACAAAAGTGGGAAGGCTATACCCTTCCCACTTTTTCATTTTTGGCCAAATTTCAAATTTTGCTTAAAATACATGAATTCGAATCAAAATTGAATGAAAATCACGAAAATCAGGCTTATTTTCCTATTGGTCTTATAGTTTTTGATTTAATCCTTAAAAACCCTAAATTAAGTTGTTGCGCTAACAGCACTGTTTCGTTAATTTTTGAAACGGCTGGTTTAACGAGAAAGCCAATAACTAAATCGAAATCAGCGTTCAATTTCGATTAATCCATGTGATTTTTGGAGAATTTCAAGAGATGTCGTTTTTGGTAGATTTTGACAAAAGTGGGAAGGCTATACCCTTCCCACTTTTTCATTTTTGGCCAAATTTCAAATTTTGCTTAAAATACATGAATTCGAATCAAAATTGAATGAAAATCACGAAAATCAGGCTTATTTTCCTATTGGTCTTATAGTTTTTGATTTATTCCTTAAAAACCCTAAATTAAGTTGTTGCGCTAACAGCACTGTTTCGTTAATTTTTGAAACGGCTGGTTTAACGAGAAAACCAATAACTAAATCGAAATCAGCGTTCAATTTCGATTATTCCGTGTAATTTTTGGAGAATTTCAAGAGATGTCGTTTTTGGTAGATTTTGACAAAAGTGGGAAGGCTATACCCTTCCCACTTTTTCATTTTTGGCCAAATTTCAAATTTTGCTTAAAATACATGAATTCGAATCAAAATTGAATGAAAAGAACGAAAATCAGGTTTATTTTCCTATTGGTCTTATAGTTTTTGATTTAATCCTTAAAAACCCTAAATTAAGTTGTTGCGCTAACAGCACTGTTTCGTTAATTTTTGAAACGGCTGGTTTAACGAGAAAACCAATAACTAAATCGAAATCAGCGTTCAACTTCGATTATTCCGTGTGATTTTTGGAGAATTTCAAGAGATGTCGTTTTTGGTAGATTTTGACAAAAGTGGGAAGGCTATACCCTTCCCACTTTTTCATTTTTGGCCAAATTTCAAATTTTGCTTAAAATACATGAATTCGAATCAAAATTGAATGAAAATCACGAAAATCAGGCTTATTTTCCTATTGGTCTTATAGTTTTTGATTTAATCCTTAAAAACCCTAAATTAAGTTGTTGCGCTAACAGCACTGTTTCGTTAATTTTTGAAACGGCTGGTTTAACGAGAAAACCAATAACTAAATCGAAATCAGCGTTCAATTTCGATCATTCCGTGTGATTCTTGGAGAATTTCAAGAGATGTCGTTTTTGGTAGATTTTGACAAAAGTGGGAAGGCTATACCCTTCCCACTTTTTCATTTTTGGCCAAATTTCAAATTTTGCTTAAAATACATGAATTCGAATCAAAATTGAATGAAAATCACGAAAATCAGGTTTATTTTCCTATTGGTCTTATAGTTTTTGATTTAATCCTTAAAAACCCTAAATTAAGTTGTTGCGCTAACAGCACTGTTTCGTTAATTTTTGAAACGGCTGGTTTAACGAGAAAACCAATAACTAAATCGAAATCAGCGTTCAATTTCGATTATTCCGTGTGATTTTTGGAGAATTTCAAGAGATGTCGTTTTTGGTAGATTTTGACAAAAGTGGGAAGGCAATACCCTTCCCACTTTTTCATTTTTGGCCAAATTTCAAATTTTGCTTAAAATACATGAATTCGAATCAAAATTGAATGAAAATCACGAAAATCAGGCTTATTTTCCTATTGGTCTTATAGTTTTTGATTTAATCCTTAAAAACCCTAAATTAAGTTGTTGCGCTAACAGCACTGTTTCGTTAATTTTTGAAACGGCTGGTTTAACGAGAAAACCAATTACTAAATCGAAATCAGCGTTCAATTTCGATTATTCCGTTTGATTTTTGGAGAATTTCAAGAGATGTCGTTTTTGGTAGATTTTGACAAAAGTGGGAAGGCTATACCCTTCCCACTTTTTCATTTTTGGCCAAATTTCAAATTTTGCTTAAAATACATGAATTCGAATCAAAATTGAATGAAAATCATGAAAATCAGGTTTATTTTCCTATTGGTCTTATAGTTTTTGATTTAATCCTTAAAAACCCTAAATTAAGTTGCTGCGCCAACAGCACTGTTTCGTTAATTTTTGAAACGGCTGGTTTAACGAGAAAACCAATAACTAAATCGAAATCAGCGTTCAACTTCGATTATTCCGTGTGATTTTTGGAGAATTTCAAGAGATGTCGTTTTTGGTAGATTTTGACAAAAGTGGGAAGGCTATACCCTTCCCACTTTTTCATTTTTTGGCCAAATTTCAAATTTTGCTTAAAATACATGAATTCGAATCAAAATTGAATGAAAATCACGAAAATCAGGCTTATTTTCCTATTGGTCTTATAGTTTTTGATTTAATCCTTAAAAACCCTAAATTAAGTTGTTGCGCTAACAGCACTGTTTCGTTAATTTTTGAAACGGCTGGTTTAACGAGAAAACCAATAACTAAATCGAAATCAGCGTTCAATTTCGATTAATCCATGTGATTTTTGGAGAATTTCAAGAGATGACGTTTTTGGTAGATTTTGACAAAAGTGGGAAGGCTATACCCTTCCCACTTTTTCATTATTTGGCTTAAAATACATGAATTCGAATCAAAATTGAATGAAGCTTAAAATTTTGAATTTGAATTTTGAAAATCACGAAAATCAGGCTTATTTTCCTATTGGTCTTATAGTATAGTTTTGATTTTATCCTTAAAAACCCTAAATTAAGTTGTTGCGCTAACAGCACTGTTTCGTTAATTTTTGAAACGGCTGGTTTAACGAGAAAACCAATAACTAAATCGAAATCAGCGTTCAATTTCGATTATTCCGTGTGTATTTTTGGAGAATTTCAAGAGATGTCGTTTTTGGTAGATTTTGACAAAAGTGGGAAGGCTATACCCTTCCCACTTTTTCATTTTTGGCCAAATTTCAAATTTTGCTTAAAATACATGAATTCGAATCAAAATTGAATGAAAATCACGAAAATCAGGCTTATTTTCCTATTGGTCTTATAGTTTTTGATTTAATCCTTAAAAACCCTAAATTAAGTTGTTGCGCTAACAGCACTGTTTCGTTAATTTTTGAAACGGCTGGTTTAACGAGAAAACCAATAACTAAATCGAAATCAGCGTTCAACTTCGATTATTCCGTGTGATTTTTGGAGAATTTCAAGAGATGTCGTTTTTGGTAGATTTTGACAAAAGTGGGAAGGCTATACCCTTCCCACTTTTTCATTTTTGGCCAAATTTCAAATTTTGCTTAAAATACATGAATTCGAATCAAAATTGAATGAAAATCACGAAAATCAGGCTTATTTTCCTATTGGTCTTATAGTTTTTGATTTAATCCTTAAAAACCCTAAATTAAGTTGTTGCGCTAACAGCACTGTTTCGTTAATTTTTGAAACGGCTGGTTTAACGAGAAAACCAATAACTAAATCGAAATCAGCGTTCAATTTCGATTAATCCGTGTGATTTTTGGAGAATTTCAAGAGATGTCGTTTTTGGTAGATTTTGACAAAAGTGGGAAGGCTATACCCTTCCCACTTTTTCATTTTTGGCCAAATTTCAAATTTTGCTTAAAATACATGAATTCGAATCAAAATTGAATGAAAATCACGAAAATCAGGTTTATTTTCCTATTGGTCTTATAGTTTTTGATTTAATCCTTAAAAACCCTAAATTAAGTTGTTGCGCTAACAGCACTGTTTCGTTAATTTTTGAAACGGCTGGTTTAACGAGAAAACCAATAACTAAATCGAAATCAGCGTTCAACTTCGATTATTCCGTGTGATTTTTGGAGAATTTCAAGAGATGTCGTTTTTGGTAGATTTTGACAAAAGTGGGAAGGCTATACCCTTCCCACTTTTTCATTTTTGGCCAAATTTCAAATTTTGCTTAAAATACATGAATTCGAATCAAAATTGAATGAAAATCACGAAAATCAGGCTTATTTTCCTATTGGTCTTATAGTTTTTGATTTAACTTAAAACCCTAAAAATATAAGTTGTTGCGCTAACAGCACTGTTTCGTTAATTTTTGAAACGGCTGGTTTAACGAGAAAACCAATAACTAAATCGAAATCAGCGTTCAATCAACTTCGATTAATCCATGTGATTTTTGGAGAATTTCAAGAGAAGTCGTTTTTGGTAGATTTTGACAAAAGTGGGAAGGCTATACCCTTCCCACTTTTTCATTTTTGGCCAAATTTCAAATTTTGCTTGAAATACATGAATTCGAATCAAAATTGAATGAAAATCACGAAAATCAGGCTTTATTTTCCTATTGGTCTTATAGTTTTTGATTTAATCCTTAAAAACCCTAAATTAAGTTGTTGCGCTAACAGCACTGTTTCGTTAATTTTTGAAACGGCTGGTTTAACGAGAAAACCAATAACTAAATCGAAATCAGCGTTCAACTTCGATTAATCCGTGTGATTTTTGGAGAATTTCAAGAGATGTCGTTTTTGGTAGATTTTGACAAAAGTGGGAAGGCTATACCCTTCCCACTTTTTCATTTTTGGCCAAATTTCAAATTTTGCTTAAAATACATGAATTCGAATCAAAATTGAATGAAAATCACGAAAATCAGGCTTATTTTCCTATTGGTCTTATAGTTTTTGATTTAATCCTTAAAAACCCTAAATTAAGTTGTTGCGCTAACAGCACTGTTTCGTTAATTTTTGAAACGGCTGGTTTAACGAGAAAACCAATAACTAAATCGAAATCAGCGTTCAACTTTCGATTAATCCATGTGATTTTTGGAGAATTTCAAGAGATGTCGTTTTTGGTAGATTTTGACAAAAGTGGGAAGGCTATACCCTTCCCACTTTTTCATTTTTGGCCAAATTTCAAATTTTGCTTAAAATACATGAATTCGAATCAAAATTGAATGAAAATCACGAAAATCAGGCTTATTTTCCTATTGGTCTTATAGTTTTTGATTTAATCCTTAAAAACCCTAAATTAAGTTGTTGCGCTAACAGCACTGTTTCGTTAATTTTTGAAACGGCTGGTTTAACGAGAAAACCAATAACTAAATCGAAATCAGCGTTCAATTTCGATTAATCCGTGTGATTTTTGGAGAATTTCAAGAGATGTCGTTTTTGGTAGATTTTGACAAAAGTGGGAAGGCTATACCCTTCCCACTTTTTCATTTTTGGCCAAATTTCAAATTTTGCTTAAAATACATGAATTCGAATCAAAATTGAATGAAAATCACGAAAATCAGGCTTATTTTTTCGTTTATTTACGGCTCATTATAGTTTTGATTTCCTTAAAACCCCTAAATTAAGTCATTACGATTAAGAGATCGTTTCTTGGTTTTGAAAAAGTGGAAGGGAAAGGTGGTTAAATTCAAATTTGAAGCAGGTTTAAAAGTGATTACCTGTGTTTTGGATTTAAAGATTTTTAGTTTTGATGGCCTAACCCCAACTTAATGTTTTCGCCAATTTTCAAGGTTTTGTTTAACAGTGAAAACCAATTAACTGAATCGAGGAAATCAGCGTTCATTTGCCTTCTTATATTCCTTGTGATTTAATCTTGGAGAACCTAAATTAAGTTGTTGGTAAAGCCTGTTTCGTAATTTTTGAAACGGCTGGTTTAACGAAAAAAAAAAAAAAAAAAAGAAATGCGTTCAACTTCGATTATTCCGTGTGATTTTTGGATTCAAGAGATGTCGTTTTTGGTAGATTTTGAACAAAAGGGGGAAGGCTATACCCTTCCCACTTTTTCATTTTTGGCCAAATTTCAAATTTTGCTTAAAATACATGAATTCGAATCAAAATTGAATGAAAATCACGAAAATCAGGCTTATTTTCCTATTGGTCTTATAGTTTTTGATTTAATCCTTAAAAACCCTAAATTAAGTTGTTGCGCTAACAGCACTGTTTCGTTAATTTTTGAAACGGCTGGTTTAACGAGAAAACCAATAACTAAATCGAAATCAGCGTTCAATTTCGATTAATATTCCGTGTGATTCTTGGAGAATTTCAAGAGAAGTCGTTTTTGGTAGATTTTGACAAAAGTGGGAAGGCTATACCCTTCCCACTTTTTCATTTTTGGCCAAATTTCAAATTTTGCTTAAAATACATGAAATCGAATCAAAATTGAATGAAAATCACGAAAATCAGGTTTATTTTCCTATTGGTCTTATAGTTTTTGATTTAATCCTTAAAAACCCTAAATTAAGTTGTTGCGCTAACAGCACTGTTTCGTTAATTTTTGAAACGGCTGGTTTAACGAGAAAACCAATTACTAAATCGAAATCAGCGTTCAATTTCGATTATTCCGTGTAATTTTTGGAGAATTTCAAGAGATGTCGTTTTTGGTAGATTTTGACAAAAGTGGGAAGGCTATACCCTTCCCACTTTTTCATTTTTGGCCAAATTTCAAATTTTGCTTAAAATACATGAATTCGAATCAAAATTGAATGAAAATCACGAAAATCAGGTTTATTTTCCTATTGGTCTTATAGTTTTTGATTTAATCCTTAAAAACCCTAAATTAAGTTGTTGCGCTAACAGCACTGTTTCGTTAATTTTTGAAACGGCTGGTTTAACGAGAAAACCAATAACTAAATCGAAATCAGCGTTCAACTTCGATTATTCCGTGTGATTTTTGGAGAATTTCAAGAGATGTCGTTTTTGGTAGATTTTGACAAAAGTGGGAAGGCTATACCCTTCCCACTTTTTCATTTTTGGCCAAATTTCAAATTTTGCTTAAAATACATGAATTCGAATCAAAATTGAATGAAAATCACGAAAATCAGGCTTATTTTCCTATTGGTCTTATAGTTTTTGATTTAATCCTTAAAAACCCTAAATTAAGTTGTTGCGCTAACAGCACTGTTTCGTTAATTTTTGAAACGGCTGGTTTAACGAGAAAACCAATAACTAAATCGAAATCAGCGTTCAATTTCGATTAATCCGTGTGATTTTTGGAGAATTTCAAGAGATGTCGTTTTTGGTAGATTTTGACAAAAGTGGGAAGGCTATACCCTTCCCACTTTATCATTTTTGGCCAAATTTCAAATTTTGCTTAACATACATGAATTCGAATCAAAATTGAATAAAAATCACGAAAATCAGGTTTATTTTCCTATTGGTCTTATAGTTTTTGATTTAATGCTTAAAAACCCTAAATTAAGTTGTTGCGCTAACAGCACTGTTTCGTTAATTTTTGAAACGGCTGGTTTAACGAGAAAACCAATAACTAAATCGAAATCAGCGTTCAACTTCGATTATTCCGTGTGATTTTTGGAGGATTTCAAGAAATGTCGTTTTTGGTAGATTTTGACAAAAGTGGGAAGGCTATACCCTTCCCACTTTTTCATTTTTGGCCAAATTTCAAATTTTGATTAAAATACATGAATTCGAATCAAAATTGAATGAAAATCACGAAAATCAGGCTTATTTTCCTATTGGTCATATAGTTTTTGATTTAATCCTTAAAAACCCTAAATTAAGTTGTTGCGCTAACAGCACTGTTTCGTTAATTTTTGAAACGGCTGGTTTAACGAGAAAACCAATAACTAAATCGAAATCAGCGTTCAACTTCGATTATTCCGTGTGATTTTTGGAGAATTTCAAGAGATGTCGTTTTTGGTAGATTTTGACAAAAGTGGGAAGGCTATACCCTTCCCACTTTTTCATTTTTGGCCAAATTTCAAATTTTGCTTAAAATACATGAATTCGAATCAAAATTGAATGAAAATCACGAAAATCAGGCTTATTTTCCTATTGGTTTTATAGTTTTTGATTTAATCCTTAAAAACCCTAAATTAAGTTGTTGCGCTAACAGCACTGTTTCGTTAATTTTTGAAACGGCTGGTTTAACGAGAAAACCAATAACTAAATCGAAATCAGCTTTCAATTTCGATTAATCCGTGTGATTTTTGGAGAATTTCAAGAGATGTCGTTTTTGGTAGATTTTGACAAAAGTGGGAAGGCTATACCCTTCCCACTTTTTCATTTTTGGCCAAATTTCAAATTTTGCTTAAAATACATGAATTCGAATCAAAATTGAATGAAAATCACGAAAATCAGGTTTATTTTCCTATTGGTCTTATAGTTTTTGATTTAATCCTTAAAAACCCTAAATTAAGTTGTTGCGCTAACAGCACTGTTTCGTTAATTTTTGAAACGGCTGGTTTAACGAGAAAACCAATAACTAAATCGAAATCAGCGTTCAACTTCGATTATTCCGTGTGATTTTTGGAGAATTTCAAGAGATGTCGTTTTTGGTAGATTTTGACAAAAGTGGGAAGGCTATACCCTTCACACTTTTTCATTTTTGGCCAAATTTCAAATTTTGCTTAAAATACATGAATTCGAATCAAAATTGAATGAAAATCACGAAAATCAGGCTTATTTTCCTATTGGTCTTATAGTTTTTGATTTAATCCTTAAAAACCCTAAATTAAGTTGTTGCGCTAACAGCACTGTTTCGTTAATTTTTGAAACGGCTGGTTTAACGAGAAATTCAATAACGAAATCGAAATCAGCGTTCAATTTCGATTAATCCGTGTGATTTTTGGAGAATTTCAAGAGATGTCGTTTTTGGTAGATTTTGACAAAAGTGGGAAGGCTATACCCTTCCCACTTTTTCATTTTTGGCCAAATTTCAAATTTTGCTTAACATACATGAATTCGAATCAAAATTGAATAAAAATCACGAAAATCAGGTTTATTTTCCTATTGGTCTTATAGTTTTTGATTTAATGCTTAAAAACCCTAAATTAAGTTGTTGCTTTAACAGCACTGTTTCGTTAATTTTTGAAACGGCTGGTTTAACGAGAAAACCAATAACTAAATCGAAATCAGCGTTCAACTTCGATTATTCCGTGTGATTTTTGGAGAATTTCAAGAGATGTCGTTTTTGGTAGATTTTGACAAAAGTGGGAAGGCTATACCCTTCCCACTTTTTCATTTTTGGCCAAATTTCAAATTTTGCTTAAAATACATGAATTCGAATCAAAATTGAATGAAAATCACGAAAATCTGGCTTATTTTCCTATTGGTCTTATAGTTTTTGATTTAATCCTTAAAAACCCTAAATTAAGTTGTTGCGCTAACAGCACTGTTTCGTTAATTTTTGAAACGGCTGGTTTAACGAGAAAACCAATAACTAAATCGAAATCAGCGTTCAATTTCGATTAATCCATGTGATTTTTGGAGAATTTCAAGAGATGTCGTTTTTGGTAGATTTTGACAAAAGTGGGAAGGCTATACCCTTCCCACTTTTTCATTTTTGACCAAATTTCAAATTTGGCTTCAAATACATGATTTAGATTCAGAATTGAATGAAAATCACGGAAATCCAGTTTATTTTTCTATTGGTCTTATAATTTTTCATTTACATTTTAAAAACCATGAATGAAGTTGGTGCGCTAACAGAATTGTTTTCGTTAATTTTTTAAACGGCTAGTCTAAAGAGAAAACCAATGACTAAATCGAAATCAGCGTTCAATTTCGATTATACCGTCTGATTTTTGGAGAATTTCAAGAGATGTCATTTTTGGCCGATTTTGACAAAAGTGGAAAGGCGGGATGAAGGCGTTGATGATCAGCTTACGCCTCATAGGACATGTATACGGAGTCTGTTTTGCCGGAAGAGCAAACGGTTTCCGAGATATTATGGGAAATTGGCGACCAGGCCGTACCCTATCGGGAACTTCCTGAACGGAGTGAGGGCCCCTAGTCTGTTATGTCCAAACATGGAATGAGTCGCATGTGACTAAGTCAACCAAATGTGGCAACAACAATTAGTCGGTGGAAAACAACACATTCATTCCTGAGGATGGTTTTGAGTTTATCTATGCTTATTGTATGTTTTATTTTTATTGTTATTATTTTTTAATTAATATCTGAGGTTTTTCTTTGTCATGATTGAAATTTGCCATGTTTTCAGGCCAACTGGAAGGATTCCTCTTTTTCACAGAACTTTACCATTTTCATGGTATGTTAGCGGATTGTCAATTGGCATCATTAGAATGGTACAGTTTCCCGATAGGGATTCTATCAAAACTCGCATTTCCCAACCCCCTGATACAGGCACCCCTACCCTTCTACAACGACCGGTGGATCGACCGACACTTTTTCTGAGACTTTACCCCAGAGATGGCGCTGATGGCGCGGTGATTTCAGGGGTGTCTACACTAATCTTTCGTTCGTTTTTTTATTTTAGATGCTGTGCCGCTGAGATTGGTCTCCTTTTGTAGAGGAAATAACGCAGCAGCTCCCGGTCGAGTCCCCGTTTTTATCGGCTGAATGGCAAAGGAGTACGGAGCAGTTTAGTCGGCCCATTCGAGTCGATTTCAGGGTCTCGTACGTATCTTTTATACGTTTTCTTATTTTAGATGCTGTGGCGCAAAACTTGACGTCATGTTGTAGAGGAGATAACGCGGAGATTAACGAAGGGGTCGTGTAAATTATCGGCTCAACGATAAAGGAACACGGAGCAATCTAAGAGCGACTCGAAGTTTTGGGAGATTTTTTTTCAGAGAGATGGCGCGTCGGTCATGAAGATAGGGAAAAATCAGGCCGCGAAGTTGTTTTCAAGGCGGGGCTTTGTGCGTCGCCTGGCAACGGACTGGTTTTTCCACAGGCCGTGTGAGGCTGTCAACATGGTCGCACTACATATGTATTAAGGTAACACCTATTGCACCTCACACAGCGTTGCCAAACTATATCAATTTTTCATTTATTTTATTTTTTATTTTTTTCCCCCCTAATCAGAGTCATAGAACCCTGATGCAGGGTTCTAACTCTGATTAAGATACTTATTATAATTTAAAATCCGAATGGAGCTTCTTTCTTTTTTATTTGTTTGTTTCCCAAAGGTAATTTACTACCGCTAGATGACGTTTAACTTGACACTAGTTCGTCCAGTTTGAACGTTTCTTAAACAAACTGTTTGCCCATCGATATAACTAACTTGCTCTACTTGATTACTCACAGCCTCAGTCGTCAGTTTTTCCGGAAGAGCAAATGGTTTCCGGGTTTCTGTGTGGCGAATTGGCGTCCAGGCTGTACCCTATCGGGAACTTCCTGAACGGAGTGAGGGCCCCTAGTATATTTGCCCATTATTTCTTTTAGTTTTTGTTTGTGATCATATGTCTCACAGTGTTTGCATTTCTTCAGGTATGGTCCATATCAGCAGTGTTATGATGCACTTCTTAAATACACCGATCCCTCAGAAAATATTCTAATTGAAATTATGGAAATTTCTGCCCTTCATGCAGAACTGCACAATGATGGGTTCGTATAAACAAGCTTGAAATGACAAACCAACAGTATTTTTGGTTTGGCTTACACATGCAGCTCTATGACATGTTGATGTTAGCTAAATTGTTATTAATCATAAGGGTAGGTAGTATGAAATGAAATATCTTCTCTTGGATGTTTGTGTCTATATATTTTTTGAAATGACTCTTGATGCAGGAAGCTTTTCCTGCTTCTTACGAAAAGGGTCATTGCATGCCTTAATGTCTAATGCCAACCAAGTGTCATTGCAAAGATAGGTCAAAGATATATTAATATAGATTACACTCTGAGTGGTGGTGACATGGTAAAAAGAGAGAGCAGTATGAATATTTGCTGCATCATTTACTTCTATTATTTATATCTTCATGATATCTTACTGATTTCTATTGGTTTTATTTGTGGAAAGAATATCTTGAGCGGGAGAATTGGATCACAATTTACTAGATGTTTTACTATTTTAAATGAGTATCACAAAGAATTTTTTACTGATTCATGTTCTGTTTCTGTAATGTAATCCCAACGTGAAGGGCGAAAGAGAAGCCGGCGACGAGGTGATGGCGTAGACAAAGACGGCGAAGACGCCGAGACGGAGGTGAAGGCGAAGATGACTAAGACGACGAGACGGAGATGAAGGAGAAGACGACTAAGACGACGAGACGGAGATGAAGGCGAAGACATCAACGAAGACAGCGATGAGGTGAAGTCGTAGACAACAACGACAGGAAGACGAAGAAAATGTAGTTCTAAATAGATGAAATGAGGCAAAAAAAGAAGTAAGTGATTTTGAGCGGAAAATGGCATTTGTCTGATAAAACGATGAAAAAGACAAAGAACTTACGCGTGTGGTCCACTGGGGGCGAAACTGCCGAAATTGTCAAAACGGCAGAGTCGTACCGAAGGAAGATGAATATTTGCAGTCCTACCATAGAAGTTTTTGTTACAACACAACAATGCTCCATAATATAGAAACTTAAAATACCAAAAAATGGAGATGCTGTTAAAGCCTATCCATGTGAGCTGGCTAAGTAACGGTGAGAAGAACAGCAGGATTAACATTGAAAATTTCCGTGTACACAACAAAGACTAGGGGCCCTCACTCCGTTCACGAAGTTCCCGATAGGGTACAGCCTGGACGCCAATTCGCCACACAGAAACCCGGAAACCATTTGCTCTTCCGGAAAAACTGACGACTGAGGCTGTGAGTAATGAAGTAGAGCAAGTTAGTTATATCGATGGGCAAACAGTTTGTTTAGGAAACGTTCAAACTGGACGAACTAGTGTCAAGTTAAACGTCATCTAGCGGTAGTAAATTAACTTTGGGAAACAAACAAATGAAAAAGAAAGAAGCTCCATTCGGATTTTAAATTATAATAAGTATCTTAATCAGAGTTAAGGGAGTAGGGGGGAAAAAAATAAAAAATAAAATAAATGAAAAATTTATATAGTTTGGCAACGCTGTGTGAGGTGCAATAGGTGTTACCTTAATACATATGTAGTGCGACCATGTTGACAGCCTCACACGGCCTGTGGTGGAAAAACCAGTCCGTTGCCAGGCGACGCTCAAAGCCCCGCCTTGAAAACAACTTCGCGGCCTTATTTTTCCCTATCTTCATGACCGACGCGCCATCTCTCTGAAAAAAAATCTCCCAAAACTTCGAGTCGCTCTTAGATTGCTCCGTGTTCCTTTATCGTTGAGCCGATAATTCACATGACCCCTTCGTTAATCTCCGCGTTATCTCCTGTACAACATGACATCAAGTTTTGCGCCACAGCATCTAAAATAAGAAAACGTATAAAAGATACGTACGAGACCCTGAAATCGACTCGAATGGGCCGACTAAACTGCTCCGCACTCCTTTGCCATTCAGCCGATAAAAACGGGGACTCGACCGGGAGCTGCTGCGTTATTTCCTCTACAAAAGGAGACCAATCTCAGCGGCACAGCATCTAAAATAAAAAAACGAACGAAAGATTAGTGTAGACACCCCTGAAATCGCCGCGCCATCAGCGCCATCTCTGGGGTAAAGTCTCAGAAAAAGTGTCGGTCGATCCACCGGTCGTTGTAGAAGGGTAGGGGTGCCTGTATCAGGGGGTTGGGAAATGCGAGTTTTGATAGAATCCCTATCGGGAAATTTATTAAAAATGAGAAATCCAGATAATCCACCAAATTAAAATACCATGGAAAGGCAATGATGATGAATCTTATTCAATGTTGGCATTCAGCAGATTAAGAAGAGAGGAAGAGAAGCCTGTGTAGAGAAAATGGTTACAGATGTGTTTAGTGGAAGAGAAGTTATGTTCTGAAATACCACATTGAAGAGCTGAAGGGTTTTGATGATGGTTGGCTAATCAGAGAAACTTGGAAATCTGGATACCTGGGATGCTGAGGGTGGATGGTTAGCAACACAAAGTAGATGAAGACTCTGTCGTTGACTGACGAGAGAACACATCACTAAACTTAAACAAAAGGCTTGAGGTCCATTAACAGTACTTGAACTGGATGGTGATCTTCATGTAAGCAATAGTGGCCTTCTCAAAATGTCAGGATCTCTTATGGTACATTGATAGCAGGAATGCAGGCTGCTGGTTCAGCAGCTAGCATAGCTGACAAGGCGAAACACCAACACAGACAAAAAGCAATCTATTTCAAGGGTGTCCTATTCAATATATACCCAACGATAGCAATACTGAATAGATATCAACATACCGTAAATTTTTGACGAAAAATCCTTTGAAACACATAACAGCGTAACGAAACAAACACCCATTAAACTTGTCACTCATAATCTTCATCATAAACGCACAAAAATGCCATCTAGAGTTTCCGCCTAGAACCAAAAATTATATTTTATTTTGAATGTTGAAAACGGTACAATACTTGCTTTAGAGTACTTGAATTTTGTTAATCTCTGATAGCTGAATTCCAATTTTAGGCATTACATCCTAGAAAATAGAATACTAGTTGCAGCACGAAACGGCTAAACATTTGTAGGTAAAACTGTCGTAGCTCGTAGGATCAGCCTGTAGTGTTGAAAGCAAGAAAAACACGGAATAATAGCTACCACACCCTAACGAATGCGAGAAAAGTATTTGAAATTGTTAGAACATTAAAGCTCAATTTTTACTTTTTGCATATTGTCACGCAAATTTTTCGGAAGTAACCGGAAGTAGCCAATATCTCAGGAAATAATGATCCCATAACAAAATGAGTAGAATTTTCGTGATCCTTATTAAATTTGGGATGGGAAAAACTTGTTTTTTGCTAAAAGTCGGATTTGACAAAAATCGCGATTTTTCATGAACTAGTTCAGGAAAATTGCGATTTTTGACGATTTTGGGGTATTTTGAGTTTATACATGGAATCGACCCCAAATTAGACGAGGATCACGAAAATGTGAATCTTTTATCTGACAGACCCACAAATAAGGAGTTATTTGGTATTTTAAAACCAGAAGTAAAACCGTAAATTGAAATTCCGGAAATCTAAAAAATGAACTTTGTTCTCCTTCAAATGGTTAACAAGATTTTGATAGTTGTAAAAGTAAACTATTGTTAATAAAAGCTATGCGGTGTTTTAAAAGTTCTGAAAGTACAATTTCAGTTCTGACACCTAAATAGACTTGAATCGAAAAATCATACATTTAACACGATTAAACCACTTACTTACTTGGTATTTAGTGAAAACCTGCAACCGAAATATGACAGTACTTGTCAAAACAATGTTTTGGGTTCTACTAGTATCTGGCTGGATGCAGCTAGACTACGCAAGGCCCTTTCAATGGTTTGTCTGCTCCCGAGCTGCCCCGTATGCATGAATGAAAATGCCACGAGGAATTACATTTTAAACTTTTATTACCCTCCAGTTATCCATTCTTCGTGGATTAATCAACAAGTATCATCAATCAATCCCCTGAAAAGTGAAGAACACCTCTGGGTTTTAAGAATAATAATATAACTAAATATAAATATATAACCAGGACCAGGAAATGGGTGATATTCCAGTAATACTGTGGACAGACCCAGCTCACAACCTAAGACCTTACTTCATCTTTATGGAAATGAAATCTATTGGGAAAAATTGCGAAAAGGGTAAAGATCTTACTGGAATGCTACAACGCAATTACCTTTAAGAGGTTCTACTACACGACCGTAAATGCGCAACTGACGAATCATTTCGGAATCGTTATGATGAGTCTTTATGGCATCAGCGCGCGAAGAAACCATATGCGAAGCGGCCCCAATTAAATCCAGTCTCAAAGAAACTATAATATTTTCATATATGATGACATAGAATATTAGGCAATAAGATACATGCAACAACAAAAAAAGAGAAGTTTGATACCTTGTCCGAGAAGTAGATTATCCCAAGTGACATTTAAATCGTTAGCCGTTCTATCTATCACTTTGACAAACATATCGCCAATAATTCGACGTTTATCTTCCGGATTTACAGTCCGACACAACGAAAAAGTTTGGCGACCATGCACGTTGGTGGAAGCATCGTAGAAAGTCAATCTTGCTTTAGCAACCCAAAACAATTCGAAACATCAAATCTGATCGCTGGTATGACAATAGAAATGAGAAGCCACTGTCTGGAAAAGAGCTCTGTTAAAGAAAAAGAATTATGAACCATAGAATTTGAAATGTGACAGGACGACGTATAAATTAATCTCGTATCAAACTTTGGCCAATTATAAGATTCTGAAAGGTCCAGAAATAGTATTGAGCCTCCCACATGCAAGGCCACATCAAGTCGCACATGCATCCACTTCCAAGTTCCAATGCGCGTCTTCGCCATGCCGCCATTGACTGTACAGTAGCGATCAGTGTGCCCACTTGCTTGGTAGTCGAAATTCCCAAACAGTTGCCAGATTTTCGGAAAAATCACCATTCGCCAAAGTCAAAAACACCAGAAAATCACCACCAAATTTTTTTTAGTTTTTAATACAAAAAAACGTTTTAAAAGGTTGAAAAGCGTTAATTCTTGTTTATGTATCAATTAAAACACACTCAAATTAAAGTTACAGGTTAAACATTGCTTGTAAGTGTTAAAAACAATTTCTAAATTTGGTATTCTGTGTTAACGAATGAGGGAAAACGGCGCACTATTCATGGATAATTGGTGCGTTCGATTTAACATTTTTGGCTAAAATGACAAGTTCTTTTGGAAATTGGATTTTTGAAGCTGACTTTTCTTCATTCAACATCCAAAATTTTGCTTTGAGAATTGCATCAGTAGTAGGAGTCTCCTGCCGATTTTGCTTATCATCCTTGACTTCCTTCAAATGACTAAATACCCTCTCGGCTGATGCGTTACTAAATGGCAAACATAACAAGAGGTACATGCACTCAGTTAGATTAGGGAAAACGGGTTCACCGCAAGGATTTAGAGTAGAGAGAACTGCTTTCCAATAATCGTCAACTTTCATATTATACAACGCATAGCGATCTGTGACGCCAAAGTGAGACTTAGCAAATTTTGGATGCTTATTCTCATTTAGCCAATCTGGATTAAACTGTCTTGGTTTTTTTGAGGATGACTTACTGTCCTAGAGATATAACATAACAAATTACAAAGTTTTAACAATTACACACCGATTCAAATTAATTAGTCTAACTATATTCTCCATTACTTGAGTTTTCTTTCGCTTAGCCTGGCCCTGGCTTGACGAAACTTCCTCGACTTCGTCAGAGGACTCAGAGCTCATTTTGAATTAGTTGTAAACATTAAACAACCATATATACTTATATAGACTAGCACTAGCACAGTAGCACCACTAGCAATGTTGACATTGGTTAGTTGTGTGGTCTTGCACTTGCAGACAGTGTCGCCAGTGTGCTACAACTCCCTACAAGGTACAAGCTACAACTACCCCATCGGTTGCCAAGTTTGGTTAATTAAAATTTTAAAAATTAAAATCTCAACCTTAAATTTGAGCAACTTAAATAATTTTTTTTTTTATATCCAAAAATTCCCCAAAAATACAAAATTCACCATTATTTTCTGACACCATTTGAACACCATCAGACAGCCCGAAATCACCAAAAGTGGGCACACTGGTAGCGATTGAAATGGGCCTAACAATCGATCGATATATTCAATATGTAGTGGACTCCTCCTTCGTTGAAGGCGTGGTCTATTCAAATCCCTCCTATTAGTGTTGTTTTTTAGCAGTGCTAGTTAGCTATTTATTTGCTACAGAAACGATCAGCTAGCGATAAGAGTTGTCTATAAAAAAATGGATCAAACGGCGTTCCGTAGAAGCCTTGAGTGTAATCAGAGCATATGGGGCTTTTCGACATCTTTTTGTTACCCTTTATGCTTTTGAACAAATGTTCTTAGAGAAAACAACACACTCGCAAGAGGCGCTCTCACGGGTGGAAAATCACTCTTACGCCCTGACTCAAAACCATCGTTTTTTGTATAGTATTCCCCGCAAGACTGCAAGAGGGTACCCCTTTTCTGAGAGGGAAAATAGCCATAGTGGAGAAACCAGGGCCAGGGGTCTTTGTAGCGCTCGGCCCCGAGCCAATCGGGGAACTTTTTAGTCGATTGGGTGCGGGGATAATCTTTATCGGTGCGGTGATTTCGGTGCTCGGTGCTTTCCCCGATTATCAATGAATAGTGATCTAAATTGACAGTTACCCTGCGGCCAACAAGAACAAAATGTGACCCTAGTCATGTGATTCTCGATGGCCTATCAGAACGCAAGGTCACTGGTAAGACTTACCCTCTATGGCTGAAGCGGTGCTATCGGTGCAGCACCGATTATAGCACCGTTCCTTACCGAACTTCCCCGATTCATTTTTATCGGGGAAGCTTAGCGGTGTCCCCGATTAGAATGTGATCGGGGCCTAGCCTGCTTCGGCTAAGGGAAGGGCTAAGGGAAGGGCTTCGGGTAAACTTGTTGTTATTGTTCTGTTTGTTATATGCTGAGACAGATCCCGGTCATTAATAATTGTTTTAGTACGTTTCTAGTATCTATCCCATGCAATTCCCGATATTTGCGGTTATCCTCTTGGTTCCTGGTAGATCTCTGACATCTACCTCCTCTACGTGTTTAAATATCTCCCAACGTTTTCTAGTTTTTCTTACAAAATATTCAAGTAGCACCACTACCCAATGTTTAAAAATGAAATCTCTCTCTGAATGGAGTTTCAGCCAGCCAAATTTATTGACTCATTTCAACATTGACCCTGTTAGAGAAAATTTTGTAAGGAGAGTAACAGGGTGTGTCTTTTCCCGTGTCACACCAACCCACCTAAAAGCTGAACTGCAGCTTGTTTCTGCATCACAAGATGTTCTGAAAAATCTACTGGATTTGGATCCACATGAAGAGATGAATCCAAGTTTTTCTAACTTTCTTGCTGGCAACCAGTTGCTTCCAGGATCAGAACCATTGGCACACCGATATGGTGGTTATCAGTTTGGCTATTGGGCAGGTCAGCTAGGCGATGGTAGAGCAATAACAATTGGGGAATATGTTAACAGGTGATCACTCATTTCTATGACATTTTTATAGCTGTTTTTCAATTTACCTTTCCCTTACAAGTAAAGGGACTCGATGGGAACTGCAACTTAAGGGAGCTGGGAAAACTCCCTACTCTAGGAATGGTGATGGACGAGCTGTTCTAAGATCATCAATCCGAGAATTCTTATGTTCAGAAGCAATGGATGCATTAGGTAAATATTTGGCTTGATGCTATGATTGTCAATGATATGATTGGCCAAAATGTTATGCAACGTAAACATACAGGTATACCCACTTCAAGGGCTGCTGCAGTCGTCGTTAGTAAAGACATGGTTGTACGTGATCAATTTTACAATGGTAGGATGAAATACGAGCCAGCAGCAGTTGTCCTCAGGCTTGCTCCCACATGGTTCCGCATCGGATCTCTCGAAATATTAGCAAAGTACGCAATAGCTAACTAACCACTTGTAACGTATGGGGTTGTAGAGTATACCATTCGTCCTTTACCTCCTTAGAGAGCAAGAGAAGTTGAATCTGAAGCAGGTTGTTGACTTCACGATTGAACATTACATTCCCACTGTCGAAAGAGAAAATTACGTCAAGTTCTTCGAAACAGTCGTTGAACAGTCATCAGCTTTGGTTGCCAAGTGGATGGCTCATGGTTTCACTCATGGGTAACTATGATTAATCCGACTGCGTTATATTTACTGTGTTTTTATAAACATTGCAGTGTCCTAAACACGGACAACATGAGTCTTCTTTCCATAACGATCGATTATGGCCCTTTCGGTTTTCTGGATTCTTACAATCCATCATTTGTGCCGAACCACAGCGACGATGAGGGTCGCTATTCCTACCTCAATCAACCAAAAATCTTCAAATGGAATTTAGCCTGCTTGGCTGACGCTCTTCAACCACTTCTATCGGCTGAAGAACAGAAACAAACAGCAGACGTAATCAACCGATTCGATGAAATTTATCTAGAACAGTTCATGTCCATCTTCAGACGAAAATTGGGGCTTTCGCGGCCGGCCAAAGACGAAGTCGGGCTTATTCAACTTCTCCTAGATATTATGCAGCAGCGGCGAGCTGATTTTACTCAAACCTTTCGACAGTTAGGTGATATTCATCTAGATAACATAGAGCTAAGCGAAGAGCACTGGGCACTGCATTCTGTATCTAACCATGGTCGGTTCAGTGAGTTCATCGGTGTGTACCAGGCGAGCCTAAAAGAAACACAAACATCGGAAGAAGAGCGCCATCGTATCATGAACAGCGTTAATCCTCAGTACGTGCTACGTAATTGGATGGCCGAATCTGCAATCCGCCAAGCGGAGAAAGGTGATTTTCATTTGACTAACCTGCTGCTTAAGGTGTTGAGGAAACCTTATGAAAAAGACGATGAAGCAGAAGCTCTAGGTTTTTCCAAACCTCCACCTGATTGGGCATGTTCTCTCCGGGTTAGTTGTTCCAGTTAAGAAAACTATTTCTTCCCTATTAACCAGAACCCCGCATTGTACGTTTCAAACTGACTGTTCATTACATTTTCGATCAGGAAACTATTTAGTGTACACGGTAAGAGAAAAGCAAATACAAATATTGGCGATTACTTGTCCAAGATTATTCATTTGTGACTAATTCCACCAACCAGCCTTTGAAAGCCTTCGGTACCCCCCCTGTGTGCAACGATTCAAGACCTCCCATCAGGTCGGCACAGTCATTTTACATTAGCATAGCCATCGAGGCTGCCCCGACGGAAGCCACTTCCTCGACAGTTATCTCATTTACATTAGATTTTGATCCATGACCCAAACCTAAAAAATATGAATAATAATAATAACAATAAATCGCCATTTGACTTAATCTAGAAATATTAAGATTCTGTAGAAGCATACCTAAATACTTGGGTCGAACGACAGCTTCAACTGGAGATGTTCGGCCTGTTCCTTGAGGCCCCAAGCCACTGCCTGGGGTCCAGCCCATACATTTCAATATTTGACTGCCGATATTGTTGTCATCGATTGGAGGAGCTTCGTCTAGTGTGCCAAGGTAAAAGTGATATTATTCTACCAAATGTTTAGCACAGAGGACGCATCTCACTTTCTGATGTGACGGACGCCGGAGGAGTCTTCCTCTGGCGTTTAAAGTCACTCCATAACGAAGGCGAACGATCCATATCAATGCGCACTGCCTGCATCGTGTTGCTATAATTAAAAAAAAACGAAAAAGGAAATGAGTAAACGAAAAACTTTAACGTGGCCGAAGATTCAATTAGAAACCAACGTCGTCTTTTTCAGGACGGGACACTTGAGACCTCTGGCTCCTTCGCTGAGCATTTGCAGCGAATAGAGCGAAGCCAAGCGACTCAATTGATCGCGTTCACTTTTCTGCATTGGATGTAGTCGCAACTCGCTCTGAGCCGGGTCCTGGAGGAACCTCGAAAGTTTCTCGTTGGCAGAAGTTAATATACTAAAGGAAGGTCCGCGTTGAGCGCCCAAGTGCCGCCGGCCAGCTCTGATTTCACGCCCAGGCTGGTTAGAGAATAAGAGATGAAGTTACGAACACTCACGAAATTCGTTCGCGGATTAGATTACAATTCGATCTCGAAGCTTCTGCATGCGTAACCGGTAGGCATCTTTAGCTTCGTCGCTCAAGTGCTGCCACGATCCTTTAAGAAGTTGCTGGAATTTCTTTTCCTCTCCAGTGGCATCATCCTGGTCGGTATCGTCAGCCTCAAGTTCTTCAACGCCTCCAACGGTGCCCGCCGTACGGAAGCGAAATTGACGAGGAATGCTGTCTCTCTCCCACCACGGATTTCCGGGTACACCCCACGTGGGACCGTTTTCCTGATACCAATCGCTCTGCTCATCATCCGCTTCACGACCGTCGTCATAGGTATAGAAGCCTGGATCACTTTCCGAACCACTAACGCTACTACTGCTGATTTGTTCGCTATAAGCATTTAAAAAAATAATAAAAAAATGTTTATCAAGTCTTTCCGATTTGTTCGATTTTAGGGAATTACAGCTGCTTCATATCCAGATCCATGGAGTCGCTATTTAAATGACCGACAACCAACGAGGCGGCGCTGCAACAGGCAGCTGACAAGTTGGATGCAGTACCCGTGTCAGGCGACGAGTTGAGACTAATTTTCTCCAGCTCGCATTCGATACTCCTTTCCCGCACATTTCTCTTTCGTTTACCAATTATTATGCTTGGTACCCTTTTCAGAAAAAAACGGATGTTATAACCATCAAAATTATGGTGAAAAATCTGTTTAAAAAACAATTGTTTATAGCTTGAATAATACTTTTGAACATTTACTGGCTTCTTCTTGACTTTTCTTTGTCTGGGCTTCGCGAATATCGAGGAGGATGCAAAGGTTGAGAAAGAAAAGCTTTTCTGTTGACCAACCAAGGATAGATTTTGTTGACTATTTGCTTCATCTAACTCCAGCCCAACGTGAACCACAGGCTCTGGATCAACAGCCATCCTTTTAAACCTCCGCTTCCTGCAAGACAGCAAAAAAGCATGAGACAGACAACAATAATTATTAACCAATTTGGATTACCTTCTTGTATGAGGCCTCAATGGGGAGGCAGTCTCATTGAGTGAATCTGACTCTGCAACACTCAGTGGTTGTACCGTGGTCTTCACAAGTATTGATCTGGAAGGACTAGCTAGTGCTCCAAAAGAAGAGGTTTGCAAGCACGGGATGGCGAATGGTAGCCCAGAGGGCATGGCAGACAGAGCCACCTTTTCTTTGATGCTACCTTCATCTGTTTCAGTCTAGGACAAAAAAGGTATAACAGTCAAATCAAAATATATCTTCCACTTTGTATAGTACCTGCTGCACGCTGGAGTGAGCCTGTTCTCGGAAATCTTCCATTTCCGCTTCACTATTGCTGCTCGAATTACCAGCTTTGTCTGCACAGAGCCCCAATCAATTCAATGTGACAAACTTGCAGTTTCTTGTGAAATATTTAAATTTACCAATAATATTTCCCGTAGACTTTGTTCTGCGACGACAAAAACCTTTGTTGGTTTGTTTGGGTTGCTTTGACACTACGTTAAAATTTTTGTTATTGCTGCTGCTGGCACGCCTGGTACGGCTAAGAAAAAAATTACTTTCGTCTAAAGCAGTAGCCAGATCGGACCAAGCTTCCATGTCAAAACGCAATGCCCCAGTGATACCTGACTCAGCCGCTATACGCCCTAAGCTAGTATTCTTCAGTGTCTGCTAATCTTACGTCTACACATAACAAACACAGAGGTAGAAGCTGTCAACCCTACAACTTGCAGGCAATAACAACCTTCTGTGTTACACTGGGTCTGATGCACAATAACAAAAGATGTCGGCGTTGCCTGTTTTATCTATATCACTTATACTCTTTCAACCGTTTTTATCGTTCTATATTTAAGAAAAAACAAAATACAAAATTAGGCTCAAATAATATAATTTCCAACCTTGATTGAGCGCCACAAAATAAACGAACAGTGGATGGAAGCAGTTATTGGTTTAGTAGCTATCCACTTCTCACTGTAATTTTTACTTTATTCTCATCATGTTTGCCACATTTTTTAAAAGTAACTTTCTTACCTCTCTTTTAAGTCCTTAACGCGAAAAAGCTTTTTTCGCTGCTAGCAAGTACAGACTGAAGACTGTTTAAAATATTGAAGAAAACCATCATTTAGGACGTCCCTAACATTCATCGATCGTCTCGTGTTTCCTGGCAACGTAAATCTACGTGCTGCGACCAGATGAAATAGGAGAGAAAGAAAGGCAGTAAAAAGTAATCAAGTAGTAAAGTGACAAGGAGACGCTTACATTCGTAAAGTGAACTTGCTAGTATAAATTTATAAAGTTAAAAGGCACAATAACGAAAATTCTTTTGTGACTGCCTCAACTTGCAGATCTTGCATTTTAGTAACTTATTCAGTCCAAATTTAATCATCCGTTTTGCAACGAACTCAAAGTTCATTCTTTTAAAATAGAAATCAAGAAAACGTATAGAACCTAGAATAACATCGTTGTATAGATTTTAAAAATCCAGTTTACAACCGTCGTCAAGTAAGACTTTATGCTTCTGAGTTCGGCCGCGCCTTGTGCACAACACGTTGATTAGATCCGAAAATGAACTCGAACGATCAGACTAAGATAGACGTTACACACTACCACCACACTACACCATTCAGCCAACACCAATTAGCGCGTGAATGGCTCCATCAAGTTGGGCGATGCGTCAAGACGCGACCGTCCTTTCACAGTTCATTGTGGTCCCGCTATTGATTCGTTTAAACCTCTACTCCCAAAAAGTTAGCGATCGTATAACTCGACTTTGGACTATATAGGCCTATATCTTTCATCTCCGTCTTCGGGGAATTCCGAGAGAGAAAAAAAAAAGACGATCGTTACAATAAAAGCGGATTGGAGGCGAAAAAAAAATGTTGGGGGAAAATTTCTACAAGTAACTTACACATGCCGTCATCGTACATGTAAGGTGCACTCAAGGAAAATTTCAACATGACGGTCAATAAGATCGCGAAGGCTATTATGCGCCAATCTCGTTTGTGCAGATGCAATAACAAATGATCTTGTGTGTCAAAGGGCTATATCAAAGTACGAGTTACGGCCAAATCGTATCGATCCCCATGGCGATGATGAGCCAACCGTCTGATCTATTAGCTGTTGTATTAGTGGCACTATATATCCGTCTATTACAAAGCTCAGCAGACCGACAGATGTGCATCAATTCGATATGCAGAACAAAAAAGGCGGGCGAAGAAGAGCGCGGCTAGAAGCCAAGGGGGGAGAATATATACGCCGACTTCAAAGCGTCTATTTTAAATGGAGCGACCGAGTGGTTTTAAATGATTAATGAGTGGCACACGCAGGGAAACGGTCAGAATAGAGATGCACATATATATTCATCTGGTTGCATCAAGAGGAAGGCCAATTCACATCTACGATTACTACATATATATATACGGATTTGTGATTATGGCCGTCTAAGAGAACTGATGATTTGCATATCATAATGCAAGGAATTAAAACTGTGATCAAAATGGCTTGCCATTATTCTAACCCACGTCTATACAAATTGTAAAAATAAACGCAACTATCGATAATGCAAATGTATAGAAGCCAAGCTTCCAGCAAACTGTCATATTCAAATAGAGGTTTAATGAGGTCGTCTAATATATAGACCAGACAACTATTATTAACAGCAAAACTCCTCTCCTTTGACTGTATACAATACTGGGTTTTTAAAAATTGAAAAAATAATGGGGGTACGACAGAAGATCGATATCTTTGACCGTCATACATGTAAATTTCTGCTTTAAATAAAGAAAAAATGCAACGATGCTTCAAGTCAAAATGTTTTTGTTTTTTGTTTTTTTCATCGCTATTTTATAGATTGTGCAACCGAATATGCATCAGACGAGGAGGGCGTGTCGACATTTTGACGTTGTACCACCTCTTGCGTCAATATGTAAAACGTTCGCCCTTCCCTCACGGGGGTTTCATGCCATTCAGTTGGATTTGCATGGTTGGGGCTATATAGACTATACACAGTTCGAGGATGTATAAGTATATACACAAGTTTTGAACGTTCTTATATTATGCCAGACACAGAAATTCGATTTGCAGCACGTCCCAACAGACACAGCCTCCAGGGCGTATAATATAGTTTTTTTCTTTTTGTTTCATAACGAGAAATTCTACATTTCTAGATTAACATATATTTTTATTTATTTTTTTATTCAACACCCCACAAGCAGTTTAATAAGAAAATTGAATGCCTGTCGGGTCTATATAGTGCTGTGTATATGTAAAAGTAATTTTCTTCTTTCCTTCAATTGAATGAATTAGGCCTACCACGTTATGCCATTCGTTTGGTTCAAGGATGATGAGCGTTGATAAACATTACAGCCTCAAAGAATTTACATATCGACCGACCAAAGGCAAAAAAAAAAAAATGTGGACAAGTGCAAATATTACCACGGCCTTAACAAGAGATTTCCCATCAATTTACCGCATAGCTACACGGGAAAAATAATCCAGTGTTAAATTGGAAATATTGGAAATATGCGCGTCTCGTACCTTGACTTAATTATAGATATATAGAGGCCTATTACGCATTAGTGATGCGTGTTCTTTTGGTCGGAACTTCTCGGACGCCATGTGTATATAGACTAATAATGCCAGAACAAGAGCAATTGCTTCCGTACAGAAGTCACATCTTCATTATAATTTATTTTTGTTTATAATTCGACGATCTGTGAGCTGCTCCCAGCATTCGAAGCTCAAATTTAAGAAATACGAGAATGCTATTTTCCCTCCTCTCTTTAGACTATATAGTCTACATTTAATTGTATAATAGCCTATTACATGTGGCAAATCAGCAAAAAAAAATGGCGGTTCTTAAAAATTTTAAATAAATTATAAATATAGGAGAAATTGGAGGACAGCAGCGCCAGACTTGGGATGATTATAATCTTTAAAGTATTAAAAAAAAATTGGCCAATGTATAGCTGTACACACACACGTATAGTTCGCTCGGAACCCACAGCATGCAGTCTCTATATATATATACCATATATAAATGTATATTTTAGTATCGTCTATCTACTGATGAATTTCCCAGTGTGTGTGCGTGTATACACTATTGAAAGTGGAAACAATAACAGAAGGCTAGCACACGGGCGGCCTTTTGCAATCTGGAGGCTTCCCACTTGTGTGTATGTGTAAACCCCGGTTTTGTAACGCATCTCTTACCCTGGCATCCGGCCACTTCGATTTCTGTTTTTAGAGCACAAGCAGACGCGTTCCTTTCTCGCCATTATTTATCTTCAGCATCCGATGAGTCTGATGTGTTCTTCTCTTGCAATAATATGCAAGTTGTAAAACACTGTCTTATGTGTATACTGGGCCGCAATAAAAATAGGGTCAAGTCCACTCTATATAGCTAGTATATATAGCTAACCTGCTGTTTTAGTTTATTTTCTATACAGCACGAGGATGCAGCGTCTTGCTGGTTCGACGCAAATAGCTTCGCCAGCAGGTGGGAACAGCTCGTTATCTCTTTTGCATCGATATAAAGTATATAGTCTACACAATCCTTTTTCTTCGAAGAAACTTAGAAAATCACTTGAATCCATTGCGTCCAACAGAAATAAGAAGTCCAAGAAATTAAATATTCACGTCCATGCATATTGATGACGTTCTGTATAAATACACGTGGCAGGGAGGCTTGCAATTGAAGGACCAGTGATTGTTCAAGATCCTGGTTTTGCGTCGTGACCGAAACAGCAGAGACACGATAGACTCGAAAGGACACCTTGTATCATCCGCGTAGGCCTATATTATATCTAAGCGTTTCTCTCGAATGGCCCCCAAAAAAATATAATAAATAAAGGATAACAGCACAATAAAAAAGAAAGCGTGGCGCTGCGTACTCCGTTTCAGTCACGTAGGCCACCATTATAACGGGGTGTGTATAACCAATTTGTACTAATACCCTTTTTGGGACGCTTCTCAGCTGAAATGAACGACGACGTATGCTTCTACATTATGAATGCAAAGCGTCAGCAACTTGGGTTTTAGTATAGGCTACGGTACATATCCGTCCTTAGATGAATATATCGCGTGAAAGAGAGCAAACACTGTTCCTTAATTTCTGTTTTCGTTATGATCGCGATCTGTTGCATTTGGGCCCAACCAGCACCTTTTTCCATGTACAGCATCATCATTTTCTTTTCGAAAACGTTTGGCAAATCAGGAATATTCAAATTGATTTAATTAATAACGAAAATTTTAAGCCAAATTGTTGTATGTTAACTATTATAGTCTATATCTACCTTCAATGACATATTGCAGATGGCGGTCTCGTCATATAATATAAAGACACACCATAATCACATAACAATCTTCTTTGAAATTTATGTAGTTGACCTATTTATATCTGGCCCAGGTTATTAAATGGTGTAGACAATTAAAGTCAAGATGGCCGCTCACCAATAGATTGAGGGGGGGGGACGGCTGGTTTGTGTTTATAACAAAGAGGAGTAAAAAAAAATGGTCAAAAGGAAACAGCGGAGCGAATAGATAAAAAGGGATGTTAAAAAAAAAAAGAAATTAAGATGAATGCTGTCGCGCCGGAACGTTCTGTCGCGATCTTTGCTGTTTGAATCGCATTGAAAAAAGCGTTCGTGACGTTTAAGGTATAGAAGGAAATATAAAAAAAAAAAGAAAACAAAACAGCAACACAGCTGACAGGTTCTTTTTCTTCTTCCTTTTGTACACAATTGTTCGTTTGGTCCTCGTTTGTCACATTCTCTCCGCTTGAGAATGGACGTCGATTATTGTTCGCTTATACGAAAAGTCAGCACACGTTAATGATTGTTTTTGAAGAAGAACGACCTATGACTGTCAATGATATACCTTTTGGGGGGCTTACGTAAACGTTTAATAATAAAGTACTTTATTGGAATTAAATTTCGCTATATACTCGGAGGATATGTTAAAAGACCCGATAAATTACATTATTTAAAAAAAAAGAAATGTCGGACCAATTGAGTTGGCACATTCCTCATGGCTTTTTCCTTTATTTAAATTATATTTTTTTTTACATATTACGTCATATGCAAAATGTCAGTCCCCTTTAAATAGCTCAGCAGTTGCCTTTGTATTCAGCATTTAAACGACCTGGGGGGGGGCGATACAATTATTTGTTATGGCTTCCAATAAATATATGCTCGCTAATACACACAAAGAAGCCATAAACAAAAGACAAACGCGTACACCTGTTGGAGACAAGTCTGTTCTTTGAAAAACATACTAAAATAAGAATACACTTTCTTTATAAAACAAACATGTGAAAGCCAACCCAAATAAACAAAGAACACATAAATACATATAGACGACACGTATTGCTTCTGGCATCAGCAACTTCGGATGTTTTAATATGCATTTCATTCAGCCATCAGAGCGTGCAAACCGATTAGTTCAATGCCTATTATGTGTACCTACACACTAACAGCTTTTCTACACAATGCAAATTGTCTTTGTGGTATAGGATATATAGCAGAGGGATGCGCGTGTCACGTTGATTTCTATTACAACCGCTATTAAAATAAGCCAGACCCGATGAATAATAAGATTGCGTATAAAAAAAAACGCCAATATAGAGAGGGGCGAACCGAAAACACGACGGAAATATCTGCGTCTGACAGCTTGTATCCTGTTTTTGTTTTGCTTCTAAACAATAAAAACACGCGTGTATAATTGTCGTCGCTTTTCTTTACATTCGTTGTTGCTTATTATGCTGCTGTCTTGGCCAGATTTATATGAACGTCTATACTTCTGTTTGTGTCGTGAACAGCGCGCTGTTGTCATTGGTGCGTCGCAGCCCATAGCTATATATCTGGCGGCTTATATAATGTTGATTTAGAAAACAATTATTAGAACATGTTTTTTCAATGTGAAAGGAGATGCAGCATATATAGCCATCACATAAATGAAACCGCTCTCGGGCGCCATTAAAACGCATCGTTTATTCAATAACACATTTGTTCACATTATTTATAAATCTATACAAACGTATGAGGGGGAAGGGGGGGGGGAAGAGGATTGTTGTTTCAATTTCTGTTTCACAATCGGTCGATGGTTTAAGGGGGAAATACAGCCTTATAGAAGATCATGCGCATAGCCAGAAAACAAAAACAGAATGGGGAATTATTGTAGAAAAATACACACACACACACACACACACACACACACGTCGAACGTGAAAAGGAACGCAGCAGAACAGGTGAACGGCCATTGGGAGGTGTGGCGACAAATGGTGAATGGCAAAACAAAATTGGAAGGGACTATCAATCGATTCTTAGCAGTACATCGATAATGGAAGCGAAGAGTGATCGATTTCGACCTCCCGCGGGGAACCGAAGAAAATCAAATCAAAGCAAACGAAAAAATTGAAAAATAAAAATAAAATTTAATTGAAAAAAATAGTTAATTAACACAGCATATGCATAATAAAAAAAAGGAAAATTTATGCATAAAATTAAACAAGAATAATTAACAGTAATAGTCACGAAGTGGAAATATGAGCAACGATGCATGCACATATCGGCATTTGATAAAATTTTTTTTATGGCTCTATTATTTAAATAAATACATAACAGATGATCGGAGCGCCCTCGGTCAACATTGGCCGAACTAATTAAATTTTTGTTTTTTTTCTAAATATCGCTTTTATTACAGCAATTAAATAAATAGAAATTTTTATTTTAGTGTTTCATTTGATTTGAGACGGTAATTCTTTTTTTAAATTGGCGCTATCGCAACAGTTGATGAAGAAAACGAAAAAGAAAATGGCGGACTTAATTTTATTTAATAACAAAAAAAAAAGAAGGTTGGGGACTTTCAATCAGCACAGACGAGGATGCGCTTGAAGGCTTTACGGAACTCGAGGTTGAAAATGGTGTAAATGACAGGATTGATGAACGAATTGACGTAGCCCAACCAAGTGGTCAGCTGGAAAGCCGTTCCGCCCGGCTGACAGTCGCGTTCGAATTTCGTGCAAATGGCGTCCATGATGTTGCACGTGAAGAACGGCACCCAACAGATTAGGAACACGCCTATTTATACAGTTAATGAACATCCGAATTCAAATTGAAAAAATCTTTCGAAAAAAAAAAAAAAATTGAATAAAATGAAACTAATTTGCATACCGAGGACAATGGCGAGCGTTTTGGTTGCCTTTCGTTCTTTTTTAGCCGATGATTTTTCACGTTTCTTGCGGCTGGCCTTGTTCACTTTGTAAATGGTGAACCTGGAACCGGCCGTTTGATATTGTTTGCTCTCTTTGTCAGCGCCATTGCCGCCACCGTTGCCACTACCGCTAGGCGGCGTGCAGGCCGTCGAATCCACTCCGCAACTGCTACCTCCGCTCCTGTTTGCTTTACCTCTTTGTTGCTATTGTAAACCAAACAAGAAAACAAAATAAAATAATAATTATGATGATAATAATAAATCATTTGCCTCCCCACCGGAAGTAACTAAATAAAGTGAATTATTTTGTTATTTTATTCTCCAAAATAAATAAGAGGAGCGGCACAACAATGCACAAACATATCCTTTCTTCCGTAATCCTCTTTCTTTCTTCTTCTTTCTATTTGCTTCCAGTTGGCCAGTTTATGTACGCACGTAAAGCGAATCTTATACGATATTCTTAAATGCCCACTGATTACGTGTGTCTTGATGCGCCTATTATTCATTCGTTCGTTTTCTTTCAGCTTTAAACGCTCGACTTGTTTCGCTTAACACGCGTCACGTAATCAACAAACCACACCGGACTCTCTTCACAATTTCCGGATGGCTAGCCCCCCCCCCCTTCCCCACCCCCATGTTCAATTTAATTTCATTTAATTTTTTTTTTTTTCTTTTCAAAGAAAAGAAATCGATCGTTGTTTGGCTCCTATGTCAACACGCGTTCCGAATTGAACGCGTTCAAAGAAAGATGATGGCCGTCTGGCGTTAACGGACGGCACAATGGCCGTCAGCCCTGATTGTCCATGGCGACCCATTCTGACATTGGGATGGAGCGTGCGTGACTGCAACGTCCTCAACAACGCGCAGCGTTGGACGCTCTAGTTCTGCCTCATTCACAACACGGCAAATCGCAACGCCATTTGCAATTCGTTCGTTTCAAGTTGGTTTGAAAATGAAAAACAAAACCAAAAACAATCAAACTCGGAAGGCACCTTGATTTTCTTGGAAGTGGCCGGCTGACTGGTGGGCAAGGAGAGGCAAGAGACGCCGTCGGTGAGGAGCGAATGGCCGAGCGAGCCCGTCGCCTGCGGCTGATTGTTATAATTCGAGTCGCCGTTGCTCAGACCGGTCACAGTGGACGCCGTCGCCGCGGCGACCGTCGTTGTTGTCGTCGTTAACAGCAGCGTCGTCGACGCCAGTCCCGACGCAGGCACCTTGTTCCTATTCGTCCAGCCGTCCGTGCGCGTCAACAACAACGGGACAATAGCAGCGCGTTATTTGAAAATATTAGACTATGATTATTATTATTATTTAAAAAAAAAATAAATAAATATTTACCCGAGATGGGCGTTGGCCATGTCTTTCTGCTGCTGTTTGGCGGCCAGCATAAACTCGGTGGAAATGTCCCTGGGCAGGCCGCTATTACTTCCTTCTTCTGCCCATTCTTCGCCATTGTTATCGTCGTCATCGTCATCGTCCTGATGGCAATTTCAACGCCCATTAGCACAGACGAAAAAGCCAAAGATTCTAACGAGTTTTTTTACTTGGCTGCCGCTGCCCTGGTCGGTCGCTTTGTCCTCGTCGAAGAGGCTGCCGTGTTTCATCGTCATGGACGCGTTTCGGCCGAGTAGAGTCGTCTTGGCCAGCGTGACGGCCGGTGCGGACGACAGCAGCGAGCCGGCCAGAGCTCCCGCGTTAGATGGACTCGTATCCGCTACGCTGGCCGTGTCGCAAGCAGCGTTGCCTTTGGCCACGGCCACGGCGTTGACGTGCACCCTCTGCTGTTGCTGATTGCCAGCCATCGGCGGCGGCCCGCCGATGGCCGTCTCGGCCAGCCGCTTCGTGTGAGGAGCTAAATTGTCCATCAGGTGGGCGTGTTGAGGCTTGCGATTGGCTGTCGCCCTCTTCGCCCTTTCCCGAATGCCCTGCCATGAAACAAGAAGAACAATTGTCGTCACGTCCACCTTCTTTTCTTTGTTTTAAATGCCCCGCGCTTTTCGTTTTTGAGAGCTCTTCGCTCATTGGACGTTGAAAAAAAAACAAAAACAAATAAGGACAACTGCTTAACGATTGATGTTACAACAAGATATAAGCTCTCTTGCCATGCATTAAAAGCTACACGCCTATTTATTTCATAACGGCGTTGCGTCAAAGCGGATTTCCAAAGAAAAATGAACGTCATTTGCCACTCCGCTGGAGATGCGTTTCTATTTGTCAATCCGGGAAGGAGATAAGATAGGCAAGAGGATTAATAGCAATCAAGATAAAGAGGGATCCCTTTTTTTTTTTTTCTATAGACCTGTGATTCGTCAGACAACAACAAACAAAACAAAAAAACAATCGTGTTGTTGTTGCGATGATTGTTATTACGATGCCATTGCAGATTGCGATTCAAATCTCCTTGAGCGCATCGCATTTATTTTAAGTGTGCACACGGCGGATTTCACACATGTGAGAAAGACAGCCCCCCCGGCCTAACGTATATAACATACAGACAAACTCTTTCTTTCAATGTTAACTTGCGATCACAGATTTCTGCTTGAGGCTTTGTCGAAGTGAAAATGAGCGCAATGTGGCCGTAACGCTACACAGCACCCACGCCCCCATCTTCAAACATTAAGTTCGCGTTATCACGTTGAATCAAAGCGTAAAGCTGCAAAACTCATCGCTCCGCCGTATCCTTTCGTGTATATTGTACGACATGCACGAAACTTCTCAAGGAAAGAAAAGGCCTTCCTCTATATAGACTATACGCACACAGACAGCGAGAAAGAGGGAAGACATGAAAACAAGTTACTTTTGGCTGTTTGGACTTGATTTCGTGATTGTCCTGTGTGTGTTACGTAAAGAGGGAAGTCTCTGTATGTATCTTGTCTCTAGTTTTTGATGTTTTAGAAATAATTAGACGGGAAAAGTAGTCAGGCACACAACTTCTATTCGATGATTAGCTCACGTCAAAAACACACACACACACAAAAAGCGTTTCAATTCAATTGATTCCATCGTGTTTTCCGAGTAAAATTTAAATGTCTTGTTGTTTAAATTCATTTATTTTAAATGTCTGACTTGCAGTGAACACCGAAGCTCCTTCAACTTTTTTTGGATATAGTCTAGAACACTACAGCACTCAAAGCAAGAGCTTATTCGATGGCACATAAACGATATGCAAACTCGTGAAGGGTCTCCATCTTTAAAATTCAAATTACGTCGTATTTACGACAACGCCGCAGTGTCCAGGTGTGTTCATATGTATTTACGTGACACGCACAAATAAACATGTCTATATATATAAAAATATATGAAGAGAACCAAGTTCATTTGTTTTTATGGGGACATACCCGTATATATACAATAATAAACGCGTCTAGACTTGCCTGAGTAGCCCGTGACGACCGTGATTGCGCCGTGTTTTCATTTCCAAACAGCAGCGAACCCGAAAACTCGCGAGTCGACAGGGGCAACCCTTCCCATTAATTTGCGCGTTTCCATGGTTACCTCTGTGTGTGCATATATAATTATTTGGCTCGCGATGATGATGGGCAAAAGGCCGGCAATTGACAACAGCAAACGGCCATATGTACATGTACGATGACCCGTGTGTTATCATTAACGTAACACAGCACGAGGGCATTAAATTATGGACTTGATATAAATACACTCCTTTCCTGGTTAATTTCGAACTTTTTTTTTAAAGGGGGGGGGGAGAACTTCTCTGACGTGTTGGCTGACTGTAATCGACGCCACTGTAACGCAACTCGGTCGTTTAATGTTTTGATATTATACAAATAGGATGACGCATTTTGATGTTGTATTGTATACACGCGCGCACTGACAACTACGCCGCAAGAGGGATCGGATAATGAACAACGACGCCATTATTATTATTATTTTGTACGTCCAGTTAAGTTACATCGGTTGGCACAGAGATGGCATTTATTATGTAGATTAATACATTAGCGGCGTGCATGTCACTTACGTAATCCCTTTCCCCATTCCATGCCAAAGATCTTATTTTTGTTTTTTGTTTTTATTCAATTTCTCGCCAAGCCACGTGGAATTTGAGTCTAATGGAAACCCCCCCTCCCCTCTAAGGCATGTTTCGAACGAAATAATCTCATATGCTAATCCGACTCCTGTCCCACAAGCGTCGCCCCGGTTAAACACGCGCGTCAAAACCAATTGTATGCAACGCCATCTATGATATAAAAAAAAAAAAACAAAAAAACATGACGTAGTAATGACATGTCAAATACTACTATTCTGTGCCGGAGGCAATGGGCCTATTTTGTTTGGTCGGACTTGATCTCCCGATCATGAACAAATGAGATTTCCAATTTTATTTTTGCCGATGCGAAACAGCGTTGTCAGCTTCTTTGGACAGTAGACCCGCAAGCGTTGCCTCGAGGCATAGATTCATTTTTAACGAAATTAAAACAGCGAGACGTTTTTTAGTGAATAAGAAATGAATCTGCTGCGTCGCGACTGCATGGGAACATGGAAAGGTGTTCAACAGTTCATGTTTAATGCATTTAGTAGATCTTTCATCTCTTTCAATCGCAAACAGACTCGACGTACACGAGGACATTTTGAATCATTTTCTCTTGTGCCTCGGGGCTTTTTTTCTTTTTCAGGAGGGAAAAATGGCCGCCGATGCGAAATGGAAAAACACTTACCGTACAGAAAACGAGTTTCTGCTTCTTCGTTAAGGAAAATGCGTTTCATCATTTTTGTTGATTTCAAATTGAAAGAAGTGAACTTGTTTTCACCGACTCTGTTAGCTATCACCGCTCGTGATCATTTGTATAACTAAATAAAATAAAAAGTGACATGAAACTACCGTTTCTCTATACAGGCGGAGCCGTTTGTTTTCCAAGAAGTTTGTAACGAAGCAAAGTTGAAAATGATGGACGAGTATACATAAGATTCTCGTTGCGAATCGACAAAACAAAGATTATAGTTTTTAAAGAAAAGAAAAGTAAAACATAACGATGAGCCCTACAAAGTTGCAAGACTCGCCAGAAACTTTGATTAAACCAAATGTTTGAAGTCGACCAATGAAACGAGATGTCGATTTTTTTTTAAATAATGGTTAACTCGCAAAGTTCGATTTCAATTCGAGAATACGAGAAATGAAAAGAAAAACTTAACTTTAACACAAAGTTTCTTGTCACTCGTTATTACATTCATCTCTCGCTATATGAGAATTGTTTCCCTTTGTTTAAACTCATACTCGACTCGATCTTTAAAAACAAAAAATGTAAACTTGCAGATGAAAAATGTTTCATTTTGATGCTCAACGTGCAATTTAAAAATGGCTCCATTGGTACCGATAAACTCGCCTTGAAACTTTCTTTTAAGTTTTAAATATATATTTGATAAGAGTCGAATGGATATGTAGTCTACACAGAGGGCTTTAATATTCGATGTATCCGATTACAGGTTGCCATGGCAAACTGATAAACACAGCGCTAACGTGTGAGACGAGCACAAGCGTCTGAGATATATATAAAATAAAAATGTTTTCATTTTATTATTACTATTTTTCTCTTTTTCTCTTCAAAGAAATGGCTCTAAAACGTGTAGATACAGCACGGGTTATTGCTAATGCACGTTATCCAAAGTATATAACTATAGCGTCATTTTCACTTGAGAGCTTGTTGCCCAGAGGGGCCAGGTGTGTATACACACATATGCCAAGAGTAAGGAATCAGTTGAGCAGGTACAAGTCGAACTTCCAAACTCAATAGTTTCTTTTTGTGTTTGTGTGTGTGTGATTATATACACAATTCGGGCATTTTTTTTCGCGACAGAGAGACGCACCCAGCGTTGCCAATATCAAAAGTTGTCTGAGAAAGTAACTTGCACACCCACATATTTATCGCCGAGCCGCATCAGCCAAGTGAATAACTGGATGGTTGTAATAATATAACACCAGGTGACCTGTTATACACAGCCACGAATAATGGCCTCTTTTTTGTTGTTGTCTTGTTTGCTCTGCCTTCGCTTCGCACGCCGAGTGCTTTATACAACTGTCGCATAAACCGGTGTATACTTTCCCCGTATTCTAATACGAGTTAAGTTTATTTACATTTCAAAGTTGTTGTTTTGTTTTTTTATTTTACTGAGCACCTTGTGGGTGGGATAAAGACATACGACTGCACAGGGAATTAAATATACGAGCTTAGATGTAGTTTTTTTTCTATTTCTTAGATGTACTTATAGACCCGCCCTAATACCCCGATTGTAAGTATCTATTAAAAGACGAAATTAAGATGATTTACTGGATTTAGTGGATCAACCATTTACTCTATTCATTTCACAATCCTCATTTTTATTTACCCCCCCCCCTCTCTTCTTTTTTTTTCCCCTTCTCCATAAGCTCAGAGCCTCTCCTACCGTCATAATGGAAAAGAAAATTGAGCATGTAAAAAATAAATAAATAAGAAGTAATATATGCAAGTAGTTGATCTAAACAGAAAGGGGCCATAACGCCATATTACACAGTTCCTATAAGAGATGATATCAGGGGGATTGCCAAGTTTGCGTCATTCAGTAGATGGCGCACAAAAAAAAATTAAAAGAACTCAATAAAAAAAAAAAGAACTTTAACAAAATAACAAATAAATAAATAAAATAAAACGATTTCCAAACGGCGGGAAAATGCCCTGCGGCGTTCTCAAATTGCCGCGAGTCGATGCGCACGCATAATTTATAACAACCACACGTGTCAGTTCCTGTCATTATTTCCCCCGCCCCCCCTCTGCATCTATAGTTCGACACGTTTGTTATACCTTCGAATGTAAACAGCGTGCCAGACTATATTTTACGCGATCGTCCGTTATTATAGTAGATATGGAAATTTAGAATACACGAGGGAGCGGGAGCGGTCCGCTTTCGACGGTTATGCATGGAATACACAAGTTCAATCTTCTTTTTTTTGCAATTTTCTAACCTTTCGAGGGGAGCGTTGAAAAGTGAGAGATCAAACAACGTTGCCGAGAATCTCTTGAATATAAAAGCCAACGGCAAGGCTCTGAGCAAACCTCATTCAAAAAATCGGGAGGGACGCACTATCGCCTTATTTTGTTTGTTTTTTTCAAATTCAAAATGGTCTGCGGTCTACACACGTTGCACAATTGTGCTGATATCAGCAAGCCCTCCTTTCCCACCAATCAAATATGGGACAAGCCATGTTGTTACATCACTATATCGCCTGCGGATAACGCACGCCTACAACTTCGCGTAATTCCTACATAATTTAAATCCCCCCCCCCTCAAAAAAAATCAATAACAAAATAAAATCGCAATCATTTAATTTTTCTTTTCTTCAATAACAAAATAAAAAGACAGACGGTTCAAAATTCGATGTAAAAGGCGCAATTTTTTTTTGTTTGTTTTTTCTCTCTCTCTTTTTGGCGACAACGTGAGAGAAGAACACGAGTTATAGCCTCGGGATCAATAGCTTAATACGGGGTGGGGGGGTCCTTTCTGCTGCTCACGCTCGGTCGTGTACACGGTAGAATAATAATAATAATAATAATAATAATAAAGACTTTTTTTTTCTCGATATCGTTGTGTGTGTGTGTGTGTGTGACACGCATTTCCTCTCTGTTTTCTGGGTTGACGCGCCCATGTTTGTCTGCTCGAGATATATATGACCGACTGGCACGCGCTCACACGTATAACGACGTCTGTCACGCAAACGACCGTCAGGCTCGAACGCGGTCGAACCAAACACAGCGAATGGTGCTCTCCCCTCCCCACACACACACACCCCAGATTTAAAAAAATGATTAAAAGAAAAAGAAGAAAAAAAAAACTTTTATTACCTTGAAAATTTGATAGTAAAGGAAGACCATGATGATGCACGGAATGTAGAACGAAGAGAGGGACGAATAAATGACGAAATCCTCGTTGTAAAAGGCGCAATCGGTCGAGATGCGTCGCTCCGTGTTGTTCAATCCGAGGGTGATGGGTAAGCCGATAGCAGCCGAAATGGCCCACACGAGTCCGATGGTCAGCCACACCCGCTTGTGGTTCTTGTGACGGGCGTACTTGAGCGGCTGAGTCACCGCAATATACCTGAATAAAAAAATTTGCATATCTTAATTTCAAAATAATTTGCTAATTTTTTATTTTGAATGCGGACGGACGTTTAAGAGTTTGGTCGTGTCGATTACAAGAAAAATGTAAAGGTATCATGTCGATTATATGAGGGCGGAAAAAAAAAGACTTGACACACAGTGTGTGTAGAGGGCGTCGTGAGCCGTCGAGAAAGAAAAAATAAAATAAAGAATTCCGGTGCGCGATTGATTGGAAAGCACCGCCGACGTCAATAACACGCGCCATTGGGCAAACGGCGGCCGAATCAAATTGAACCTTTTTATTGTTATTCCATACGCGATCGGATCAAAACAAATTGGCAGACACAAGAAAAAAAAAGGCAGAACGAATGAACGAAGAAAAACAGAAAAAAAAAAAGGTCAGAGGAGATGAAATCAAGACCAATGGGTCTATATATAATAATAATAATAATAAAAATAATAAGAAGCGAGGGACTTTGACGCTGCGCTATTCCAGTCCGACGCTCTTTATTGCATTCTTCAAGATGTTGCTCGTATCGTGTATTATAAGGACAAACTACAGAGAAGACGAAGATCCTCTTACGGCTCTTCGTCGTCATCAAAAGACATCATTTCCTAATATAAATCTTAGCATTTCGATTTATTACCGACGATAAGACAAACGCGCAATTATGTCTTCCCTTTTGCCTTTCTTTTTTTTTTCAAATTTTAGATTCGGTTTGAGACGCGCCCTACGTCAACACGTCAACGGTTGACATTTGAATAAATCATTAGTTTATTGATGTTCTGTAAATGAATGAAAGATTATTGCGCATTTGAATAAAGTATCAATTTGCTCATCAATAACTTAGTTGCTGTGTGTGAATGAATTCAAGATTATTGCGCGTTTTGAAAAGCTGGGGATGCCGGAAACCTTCATCTCTAATTGAAGGGCATTTAACTTTAATGCCCATTCAAACAGCCGACAAGAATTTAAGTTTAGTCTACACGAACGTCTACGACGAATTATTTACTTTAATGAATCCGTGATCTTTTTATAGCGTCTGTTTCTAGTTCCCGCTTTTTCTTTTTTTTTGTTTTTCACGATTTCATTATGCATGTCGTTGATCATGTTTAATACCTTTAGCTTAACATGTCCTTCCTTTTTGAATGCGAGAGCTGACCTGTTGGTAAATACTTTATTAACCCGTTTTAATGGTTAACTTTTCAATGCTTTTCTCTCTCTATAGCACGAAAAGCTCTTAAAATATTTAAGAGTTACATTTAACTTACAGAAATTGCGCCTTTCGTCGGCTATTCCCCCCCCATAGAATGATCGAAATTCAAAATAGATTTTTTTTTTTTTTTTCTATGGCTGCCTCGTCTGCAATTTGTAGACTCGTGCCCTCATTAAAAATACATTTGAAACTCGTCCAAAGTTTTCGATTTTCTTTTTCTTGCACACCTATTTCTCTACCAGCAATTGAATCGCCTTCGTGTAGCTAACGGCATGGCCCCCGGGGGTGCAAAAATGCTTTAAAAAAAAAGAATACGACTGTCTGAATGTTTTCTCTGTATCCAATATCTTTTAAACGATGATAGATGGCCGAGATACACGCGGATGCTGTTGTTTGCAAAGCCATCAAAACATTCATCAATAACAGACAACTGGCAACGCTGCAAAATAGAACTACCTATTCTTTATGACCGCAAACGACTGCTCCGATTTTACGTAGAAAAAATAAAAAAAACTAAAACTAAAAGAAGATTGTGACGAGTACAATAAAAAAAAAAAAAAAGACAATTGACTGCTGCGTGCTGTCATTCTACAATCGTACGGGGAAAAGAACACGAAAAAGAAAAGAAAAAACACGCTATATATTCGGCACGCTCCACTTGTCTGTGTCCTACGATTTCGGCTTGGTGATCATTCGTCTATAAAAACTCAACACACACACACACACGGATGTTCTATGTGTGTGTACAGTGAAAGATTGGATGTATAGGCAGCGGAGCGTGCACAGACGGGATGGAATCACGTCCGTCAACTTGGTGGGGTTTGCACAGCCACTGCTCAAGGTGGTGGCGCTGCGTACCGCACACACACCACCTACTTGTCGTCGTCGTCGTTATTTACAAGTCCAGACAAGTACCTCACGGACGGCGGAAAAAATGGGGACGAAAATTAAATGCTTGTCCTCTGTCTAAATACACTTTACTTGATTGCACAGAGCGCAATTGCTGTATCGTTTAGTTCCCTTCCTCACACTTCCAGTTTCCCAAGTGTTGATTCAATAAAAATACTTTTGTGATTCTTCTTTCATTCTATTTCTGTTTGGGTCCGTTTGCTCGAACGTGTTGCGACGCGAGAGATCATCAACGCTGAGATGAAAACAAATTGGCTTCGCATTCTCGAGTTTGTTGATCAGAGAGTCACGACTTTCGTTGGCCTTCAGTCGTGTGCACATAAAAAAAAATTTGTCTTTTTTTTCGATTGTATTGCCTAAACTTGTCGTCCATCGTTTTTTTTTCTAGATAAAAAAAAACGTGGTATCATTTGGCCAAAGGGGGGGATAAGAAGAAACACGGATCTGTACTTTAAGTAAACCAAAAGCAAAACACAAAACAAGAAGAAGCGTAAAGTAACGTTTTACGAAGGGGGGGGGGAGAAAAAAAAAAGACGAATGGGAAAGGATGTGCACGAGGCATCTCTGATTGGCTTCTAATTCGCCTTCGAGACAAGGATTTACTGCCTGGGGCTGTCTACTCTTGCTCCCCTAAGGCTTTCGCCTCCGGCTCTAGCCCCCTCTGGCATTGTGCGTTGACTCGCATTTGCGTGATTTTTCCCCATTTCATCCGTTTTTCCTGTTTGCATCTATTTTATACGATCCTGTATATGTAAAACTTTCTTTACTTGTAGAGCAAACCACAGTTCGATGACGATGTTGAACTAGTCAAACAGCGAGGCAAAAAAAAAAAAAATTAGGTTGCTGTATAGCATAAATCGAATCTCTTTCTGCGAACAAGTTGATAGTTTATTTCGAGCTTTTTGGTGAAATGTAATCTTTTGTGATGATTTTCTTTTTCTGGGTTGAAAGATCAAACTCCAAAACATGTTTTGCTTTTAATTTAATTTTTTTTTAAATAATCATTCGTCTGAGATGGAGCATATCATAATAGTTCGAGAAATAACGTTTTTCTTCGGTTCTGTCTGACGCAACAGCGGGGACTTGGTTTCAAATCGCCGATTTGCCATTTCAATTTTTAAGACATTTCACTAAAAACTTTTTTGCTTTCACATTTTAAGTTTCTTAGATTATTATTATTTTTTTCAGTTGCGACTCACGTCTTTGGCCAGCACTTTGGATTAAAAGACGTTCGCAATATCTCGCAAATCAAAAAGCAACAAACGGTAGCCTACAGTCAATAGATCGACCGGAACGTAAGAAAATAAGAAAAGAGACGACGAATAGGAAAAAGAACAACGAAAAAGAATCAGAGCCTTCCAATTGAGCGTGCACTAAAAAAAAAAAAACACGAGAACGAGGTGAGGTTTTGCCGTGCACGTCGAATCGATCGTCGATCCCTATCATCCCGTTTCTTGTTTTTTCTATTCTTTCCTTTTCTTGTTACTCACGACGCCAATGGAACGCACGAATGTCTTGGCAGGAGGAGGAGTTAGATACACATTTTCCATTTCAAAAGCAAGGCAGCGCACACACACACTCCGTGTAGCAATGGTGTTTGAAAACTTGTCGGAAATTTGTGAGCTCAAAAACAAAAATGTTTGCATACGTCTTTTCGTGTTTACCCACCGTCTGCACCGTGTATGCTAATTACTACTGCACGTGTTTCGAGCCTCATTAGATGTGTTTTCGAATAGAACTTTTATGAGATATGCGAAATGTAGTTCATTAAATTTTGCCGTCGTTGCTTATTCAAATGTGACTAGGTAAACACTTAATATTTACCTGTCAATGCTGATGGCCACCAAGTTGAGGATGGACGAGGTGCTGCACGTCACGTCCATGGCGATGTAAAAGTCGCAGACGACGTCCAGGAGATCCCATTTGGCGTTCACCTGAATAAAGTGAAATAAAAAGATGACACGTGTTAAGTTATTAAATTTTTTGGAATTCATGTTTTTATTTTAAGCTGAAAAAACTTTCACGTTGATATGCAAAACAACTAATGAGTGTCTGTACCCTTTAGTTGGAATTTCTAGATAGCTGTCGTGTATCATTTACACACAGCGACAACATTTCACGCGCAACTTAATTACGTTGGATCGATTTTATCCAATCAAAGGCGTCAATTATTTTTTGCTGAGCAGACCGTTAAAATTCGTAGAAGAACCCTAACAGCGAACAAACAACAAAATTAAAAATGAGGACATCACACACGATTTACCCTGATTGAACAGGAAAGAAGAGATTGTTTAACTTACGTATTATGCCCCCGACTACTGTTGCTCAATCTTAATAGAATAATTCACAATCAAAACTCGATTCTCTTCACGTTTGAAACAGTCTAAACAAAAATGGCCGCCCACCTCGTGTCACTGTGGATCAACTGTTCAATTACTGCGAAATTGAACTAAAATGTTTCTTTTAAAGTTCACTAGACTTCACACTGCGTGCACAGTCTCACCAATTCGTCCTGCCTACTGGGAAAGGTTACGACATTCATCACAGCCCTTAGGTGGGCAACCCTTTCACAGAGAAGGAAGGGTAAGAAACAGAAAAAAGCTTTCATGATCGTGGGAAGACGGTGGGAGGGGGGAACAAAATTTGATGCAAAATTGTTCAGCTCTAGGGAATTGGTTGTGAAAATTGTCGAGCCCCAAGTGCAAAGAGTATTAAAGACAATGAGATTTCCATGGTAGTTCAAGGGCATCAAGGAGGTGGGGGAAGCAAAACCAAAAATTGTTTTCAAGACAAAAACAATATGTAAATCTGCCCAAGGTCACCCTAAACTCAAAACACTTTCAAATGAATAAACAAAAAATTATCTTATAATCTTGCCTAATCACGTACAAAAATAGATTGATCCACTCTTTCTATGGCCACGTGTTTTAATTAGCGCGACAGGGATCTCGTTGATTGATGGATGACTCACAATTGGGACACGGTCAGTCTAACGAAAGTTCTCCCCATCCTCTTTCTTTCTAATTTTTCGTACGTGTGTTGCTGGTTTATTTATATGGCTTTGTGTAAAACACAGAAGATTAAAAGTTAGGCCTTATTAGCCCACCTAGTACCTGTTGTTGTACACGAAAAAGGAGAGAATCGAACACAAGCCGACAACGTTGTGAACAACAACAAAAAACTAACGTGGTACCTTTCGAGAGCTAACGAGCTTTTCTTTTCCGAGAAAAGCACGAAAATAACAATCAACTGGCGCTTAATAAATACAGAAGACGTCATCAGGTTGAGAAAGCATTGTAATCATTGGCAGCCCGATATTCTAGGCCTATTGTTTTCTCGCTTCGATTCTCTTCTCCAAAACATGTGCGATAGGGAGGCCGCCATTCGATGCGTATAGAATGAAGCCTTGGGCGATATGTAATTACTAATTGGAAGACATCTTCGTCGTAAAATAGAAAGCCATAATAAAAAATACGAAGCCTGTAAGTAAATGAGAAGTGGGCTTGACGGCCGTTAATAGGCAACTGAGGCCATCAATGCTATTTCTAGGATTTTTTTTTATTGTTTCTCGCCTCGCATTGAGATCTGGTTTCATTTCTTTTTTAGGTTAGAGACGTAGGTGTACTCCATTTGGGAATTTAATAATAGTCATAGTAATAAAGGTAAAGTAGCACATTTACAGAGTTAGCTGTTTTCAGCCTCCCCCCTGGAGAAGACTTTAATTAATGTAGTGGCTCGTGTTTCTCTACTTTAGTAATTCAATTAGATTTATAGCCTAATAATGGAGCCAATTAGTTTTACGGCTGTATATGAATAACCATTAAGATTTTTAATGAAAATCGCCTAGACTATCAAACAGAAAGAAGCTCTGGTCTTTGTTTAACTAACGTTTAGTGAAAGTGTGCTGGGCAAGCTCCAATGCTCAGCACGTTGCAAAATTTTTTAAATTAGAACGACAGTTTTTTTTGTCCAATCAATCAATAAAAATAAAAATAATCGTTAGAAGAGCAATTCAAACTCTGCGATATTGTGGGTCCGCATGGGTTAAATCCAATCGTGAAATGAAATGCTTCTCTGATAATGATTATGGCAATGGCGTCGAAAGATCCTGTTATGACACAGACGCTCTTCATTGAAGACTTCGCCTTCTTCGTTAATAAAAAAAGAACGAAATTCAAGAAGGCAATATGAAGTGAGATAGAAATTTTAAGTTGAAGAAACCCAGAAGAGAATAATATCGCCCATCAAGCTTATGGAGCTATAATATAGGTTCGCCCCTCTCGACAGCCATCCACTTGGCTTCGTTCATCAGATCGATAGAGCGTAAGCGATGCGTTCTCTTGTTTTTTTCTCTCTTTGTGTGTGCATGCTGAAAAATCAAGTCTCTTAATTAATCGATGTGACTCAGCCGTGCCATTCAAAGACTCTTCACTCCGTTGCAGCCCATGTTGGCTCTACCGTTGAATTTTGATTAACTCTAGTGCAAATGCACTGATATTATTGATAGAAATTTAAGTTTTGATTTGAGATGGTTGTCCTCACGCTAATCCTGCTCAGTGTAAGTACGTGCATAATTAACGAGGTGCTGCATTTCCTACCTACGTTTGGTTGAATTTGTCACGTGAGCACTGCATGCAGAAATATCGAGGATATACACATCCAGATCTATCGGTATATCCTCTCGTTGACGTGAATGCTTTTTCACGACGTGTCAATCAAAAGATTGCGTGTGACACCAGAAAGAAAAATGACAAACAAAAATCTAGGATCGCTGATCCCACAAAGGCCATTACAATGGTAAACATTGTGGCAAAAGGAACAACAGTTCAATTCAACAGAGCAGAAAACATTTTATTCATTTCAAGTCAAACATATGAGATCGCTATGATGTGCTCTTTAAATTTTACTGTCTTATGCTTTTGCTGCTTTGAAGATAGCTGCAAAATTAGTGTTGCTTGAATCTGTGACTTTGCTATTAGTTTTCACAATTAAATTAAGCAGTAAATAACATGATAGTCGAATACCTGTCAATGTTCTGCAAGTTTTCCTTTTCTAGTCAATGTAAAACAGGCATGGATATCCTTTAATGTATAAATCCCACAAAAATCAATTGTGGATGAAAACTTAAATCAAACAGTTTAGGCAGCCAATTAATTAGATATGTAAATGCTCTATTAAAGTACTCATCTAACAAGTTCCTCTTTTTTTTTTGGCTTTCCAGATTTTGATTCAGCCAGTGACATCCCCTGTATTATTCAAAGTTTGCCTTGTTCTTAATTAAATATCGGTATCCAAGTTCGGCAGCCACCTGTCAAGAAATATGCACGTTGATGGTAAGAACTATTTTACATTTACAACTGAAACGTTATTTTTGCTCATCATCCAGCAGATGTTTGTATACGGTGACATCGCAGCACTACAATTTGGGATTTCCAAAGCGGAAAGTGGTGTGTCACCAGCTCACCACCGATCTTTGTGCCGTACAAAATCCGAGTCTACAAGATTCGACGGCTGGATGAACAGTGTCACGAACGTAACCAGAAAAAAAAAAAGGAGTTTGTATACACGGTAAAGAAAAAAAAAATTAGATTATATTTAGCCCCATTGCAAAACAGAAATGGCTGTCCCTAAACACAACAAGAACCTCCCCGAAAAAGAGGCAAAGACACGGTGCCTTTTTTTTTCGTGATTTTTGCTGTATGGCTCTAATGTACTCTATAGTCAGATCTCTTTCCTGTCTGTGATGTTGGCTGCTATTACGCTCTCTCGCTTTCAAGATAACATGTATATAATATTTTGCAGTGAACTCGTCGGTCGTTCTACAGAAGGAAATGAGAATGTCAAGCTTGCCTTTTTGCACGCCATCGCAACAACGACAAAAACGTCAACATCCATTTTTATTATTATTTTTTTCTTACATAAAACAACTTGGGGATAGTGACTCTTTCTATACGTAACGATTTTTTCTCCGCACGTATGTAGATATTTCATCGGGGTCGCCACGCCTCGCATTTAAACGCGATCTACCTAATTCTGTTAGCCCGTCACACACAAAGTCCACACGACTACGTCACGACATTTATTTATTTTATAAGACGATGCAAAAAACTTGTTTGTCGCACAGGTTTCCAAGATTACTTTAAACAGCTTCTTGGTATTACGATTTAAAATGTTATATCTTTTCTGTAAAAGAGAAATAAATAAATAAAAGAAAAGGATTTTATTTTATTTTGAAGAACAACACTTGTTCTTTTTTTCGACTGCCGTTCTAAAGACTAGTGGGTGGACACGCAACGACGTCACTCGTATAACACAGCAGCTGTTCGGTATGTAGTATAGAGAACCATCAAAAATTGGCGTGTCTGTGTGATATATCGTATACACACGTCTGTAAGATTGTGTGTGCGTGTCTGTTTTTGGCCCTTTCTGTTTATCCGGTGAATGTACACGTCTCTTTACTTTCATTTTGAGTTGCCCTTATCTTTGCGGGGGAGACCGGAAACGCCTACAACAAGAAACAGAAAAATGCAATCGTATATCTTAATCATGGTTTTAGTAGTCTATCTATAGGAAAATTGGAGTAAAAATAAAGAACATGATCTAACGGACTAGTTGACGCGCAATCGTTGGCCATCGAATGAAAAAATCGGTCCCAACGTCATGGTTTAACACGCCGCCATTTTGCATCGCAGGGACGTTGATTGCCACCAAAGATCACATTTAAACAATATCTGTTTGGATGGTATGAAAAATTTATGTGTCAATTTGAAAATTGCAAAAATAATAAACGCAGGTGTGTCTACCCTTGGGTACCTAAATTCATCTAGAAAAAAAGTGGAGTAGAGGTTGGGATTCGAACACTCGACTCGTTGAGCTACCGAAGGATATACGACCTTAAAAAAAAAAAGGGTTTTTTTACGGTCTTCTTCGTGAGCCAGCAGAACATTTGTATACATAAAGCAGTCGCTATTTGTAAAGATCATTTTGACGTGTAAAAATGCACAAACAGATCCGATATGAAGGAGGAATTTATACGAATTGGGAGGAGATCAGAATAAAACTGGCAAAGAAGAGCGAAGAGCTGCCGTGGCAGTTTGGTCGTGACAGCTGGGGTACCACCCATTTACACATAAAAAGTGGGAGCCAGTATTATATAGAGGATGCTGGTAAATCTATACGATGTCTTTAAAGTGTGCCCGTGTATACACCATGGGTGCCAACCTTTCCCCTCTCTGGCGAAGAATTTACACGATGATCTATATACTATAACGCCAGCGCCACTTGGCGTTACCCTACACAAACATGCAATAATCTAAATTCCTCCCAAAAAACTGTGCGATAAGGGGACAGATACTTTGCAAAACCAAAACTGTGTATATGACGTCATTAAAAAAAAGCGTTTCAATTATCAACGCAACACCGTTTAATTCACAGATCGATGAACATAATTACGTAAATTCCACCACATCTTAAAAACATGCCATTTCTTTTTTTCACTCTAACTAGTTTTCGTTACTAATTGCACACAAGGATTCGCTGGATGTGCAAAAGAGAAAAATGAAAGCCATCCGTCAATAGAGGAATCCCGTATAGTCCTTCAACCCGTCTGGCACGTAGATTGGATATAGTTCTGATTGGATTCTTTTACCGTCTTCAACAGCTGTCTATCCTCTCCCTTTTCGCCTATACTTGTCTATAGATATATTTCTAAACATATATTATACACAGCCAACGCCCTATATATTTGCTTCTCTAATATACAGCTGCTGTGGCCTTCTTCTATGTATCGATTGTACATAAATCCTCCCCCCCCCTTTTTTTTTTTACTTTCTTTCTTCGAAAACGCTAAAGCGAATATGTTGATTGAATAGCGTCATCCCGGTTTGCCAATCTGCATTCTCTTTTTCTACGAAGCATTGAAACAAAACCAAAGATATCGACTGATGATGAAATACTTCTTCAATAAAAAACAAAAGCGTTCGATAAAAGGAAAAAAAAATTAGTAATTATAATCTAGATTTTAATGAAGGTATTCAACTGTATAGCGAGTCGATGTTACAGTCCTCTGATTCAACATTTCCCCCCCTTTATACTGATGACGTTTTGTATACATCCATGAATTGCGAAAAAACGGACCCCTGTCAGCTGATTGAGATTCAATGCGTCTAATTAGAATGGGTTACGTATGTATACACATGTATAAAAGATTGGGGATGAATGTATTTGTAGTCTCTATAATACGTTAAAGAATTGAAGGACCACTTGTGTTTTGCTGGGATGTCGTGCGGAAACAAAGAAAAAGAAATGTCCAAATCACGGTGACTTGATGAGCAGCAGCAGAGTTGCCAGCCGGAATAAATCGGTTTAGCTGTCCTGATTTTTCGTATATACGTCGTTTTTTTCTTTATGTACAGAATAAATAAATAAATAAAGAAAACAAAGATGGATGTAACCAATTGGAGTGGTCTATCTAGTGTCCTGATCGAGTAACAGCACAATTGTTTTCGTTATAAAAATGCGTAAGTAGTCTAACGATGAAATTACCAATCGGAGCGGAAAACACGTGTGTAGATTGGCGTGTAATCAACTTTATACTTTTCTCAGGTGACTATTGATGGCCTTTTTTCTTGTGTGCTGCGTCTTTTCGACGGGCTCCATTTTTGTGCCCTTTTCATTGATTATAGTAGGCGTAGAAAATGGTTGAATCGGGATTTATTGTAACGGGTATATCGACAAACCAAAGCGGAAAGTGAGTAAAAAAAAAAAAAAATCACATCACACAAAGAGAGATTTTTTAGAGATGAGAAAGCGATTGACTTTAAGTCTCCCCTTCCCTTTTTTTTCATTTCTTTTTGTCGTTCACTGGATAGCCCATATAGAGCAGCGAAAAGGGCATATAGCGTGACAGGGTGCGTGCTGCTGTTTGGCAGGCACATTTGGGTTCACCCATTTGTGTCCCTGGACGTAAGCCAAAATCAACGGCATTCACTTACTCTTTGAGGGAAAGAAAGGGAGGCAAATGTCTCAACTAGTCCATCTACTCAATCTCTCCCCCCCAATTCTTTGATTGTTTATTTATTTCTTCATTTTTTTGTTTACCGTTCTGCAAAGTAATATAACAAATCGTCGGCAGGATGTGAGGTTGATCCCAAGTGAGCGAGAATGGAGAAAATCAACAAATTGTTATTCAATCAACGATATAATCAATAACAAAACAAACAATCAAACAACAAACCAAACGATATAAACAACAGCTTTCGTCATTGTTTACCAACCGAATTTTAGTAAATAAAATCAAAAAATCTTGAATATAAAATTTTAAAAACTGTTTCGGTATATTATGACATTCAAAATAATATACGTTTAAATGAATATTCGTAGAAAATTCGAGTATATAAACCTAACGAAAATGCTGAATGGATAAGAAAAAAAAGGGGCATTAGACAGGAGGATTGGCTGTGCAAATAGCGGGGCACTTGCTTCGTATTGAACACCCAAGTGGACGATATGCTATAGTCTACATTTTATTATCTAATGCAAAACACATATTATATATAAACGTGCCTGAATCATCATCTGATTGATATTCCATATACGTACATATACGCCATTTCGCACTAGTTATGGAAAACGTTTCGAACGCTCTGCACACTTTTTTTTCTTGTTTCGATTTATTTACATTTCGCTCGCGATATTGGCCCCATCGGTGCACACACGTTCTATGCTAATTCCCCCCTCTTTTTTTTTCCAGGGATCTCAAGTGTCACCAACGGCATCAATCCCCCGCACTTTCTATACATGTACGAATTGTTAATATTTCATTATATTGCTGGAATAGGTCTATCCAAGTTAAACTGAGACTGAATTGACATTAAAGTTTATCATGAAAGTTTATCATCAAGCATTGATCGAGATTTGATTGCATTCACTTTTTCCATCTATGCTATACTCTATATTAATGATGAACAACCATATATCAGAGTGCAATCGTGATTGAGTGGGTGGGTTACATTCTTTTTTCACTCAATTCTTCAAGAAGAAAAAATGGTCTGTCTGGCCTATATATATATATAGGTGGAACACGCGGAATCAGTCTAAACGTAATAGAAAATAAAACTGGCAACTGTGTAGCGAATAGAAAAGTATAACAATACACAAAGGTGGGAATCCAACTTGCCGAAAAAGTTGTGCAACAATAGATGTCACCCAGGCACGTCTCAACAAGAAAAAGTATACCCCCCCCCCCCCAAAAAAAAGGAAGGAGATGATGATAAGAAAAAGACAGCAAATAAAAGGAGCGTACAAGGAAATAATAGTGTGTTTATTTAGATGGATATACATAAAGGAAACACCCACTCTTTCTTCGATGCGGTCTATAAACTCCATGACCAGCTCATTAAATATTCAAGCGACCGGTTGCGGAAGACGCAAAGAAAGTTGGTAAGGAAAACATAATGTTTTCAGAATACCCTACATTTGGTTGAACAAAGCTAATCGATAAATATATATACAGTGACCGCCATGTATCGACGTACAGACTATTTATAGATTCACAACGAACGAGTAAAGATAGCCTGAGGCGATAAAGTATCGACTATCGAAATAAATCGATTTTTTAAAACACGAAAACTAGAATCGGCCGTTGACCAGAGGACATTGTCATCACGACGATCGTTCTAAAACATTGTAACAACGTCCCCATACATTTCATTTAATGTTGATATTAAAAATGCTAAAAATAATATTCTCAACCCACGTGATTATTATAGCAGACTACATGTAGTGCGTCTCTGCTAATCGAACTGAAATGCCATGTGAAACTTGCCAGTGAGTCGAACTTGACGATTAGATAACCTGCCCCAAAGCATTCAAAATATAGCAGAATCTATTCCATGTATGTATCGTGTATATACGTACCCTCTCGTACAAAATAGGTGGCGCTTGGTACACATACACTAATGTAGAAAAAAAAATAATTCTAAGAGATGAATAATTTAAAAAATGGAAAGCTATTTTTTTTTTAAGGATCGAATTCTTTATAATATCGGATCATTTAATGATGGGAGCTCGTTGCGGTACAATTGCGACCGAAAATCCAATAACGTTCGTCTTTTCATTTCCCCTTCAAAATATACACCAAAGCAGCAACTATGTAGAAAAGAGAAAAGGCAAATGAAATACGTTGAATTTTCTATACAGAAAAAAAATTTTAAAAAGAAAAAAAAAAAGGGGGGGGGGGAGGAAATCTATAATATCGAGAGTCTATAAGGATTTTGCCGCTCCAATCGTTTGGCAGTAAATGACAGCCATACGAACGTGATGACACAGATTGAGAGAAAAATCGATCGAAATGAGCAACGGTTCGAGTCGCGTCATTCACTGGCGAACTTTTTTTTTTACATTAAATGATTTAAACGTCTTTGGAAAACGTGATTTTGTTCATCAATTTATTATAGTATAAAATGCATAATTTCTTCTAAATATTCAATACTTTTTTAGAATACGAAAAGGTCAAATTCATCTTTAGGTATAAAATGATGGGATCGATGATGACCTTATCAATTACAGACGCATCCTTTGTGATGATCCCATTCGAAACACTGTCAATCGATATCTTTATAGAATATATATAACGATCAACCGCATTAGATATATTTTTTTTTTCGAAATTCAATTCAATCGGCTTGATTTCCCGAATGGCTGAAGTCAGTTCCATTTTGTTGTTGTTGAACATCCTCTTTCGTCATAGGGGCCCCAAATCAAATCACTGAATGATATAGAATCAAGAAAACAGCAGCTCGCACAAACGTATATGGATAATAAAAAAAAAAGGAAATAAATTGAAATCAGATTAAAAGAAAAGGCAATTTGAAAGAACCCTTCCCATAAATATATAAGAAGAACGATCTCTATTATATAAAGGACCAGCAGACGGACTCGCATTCATGTTTTCTTATATTGAGGGAAATCGAAATGATTGAATCACTTGGGTTTCATTCTTTTTTATTTTTTTCAATCGACCACTCCTGCCGGCCAACTCACGAAATTGCATCGCCTTTGTTGGCAGCAAATATGTGGGTCTACAAGTCCGTTGTGATCGTTATGCAATTGCGACGAAATTGTTTGCCAACTGCATTTCACACAACCTATTTTGGTGAGCAGGGCAACTTGTCCAAGTGGCTTGTCAATCACATAATCGTCCAGCTCAGCTATTTCGGATTATTCAACACAGTCTTTAGTATATTATATACTATATCTATATATGGTTTCTTGTGCTATAAGACGTAAGCAGCCTATACTCGCCGAAGGCAGGTTTCAACGAATGTGTAACGCAATGATGGATGTGCACGCCTCATCCATCATTTATCCCATTGCTTGTTGTGTATTACGCAAGAACGTAAAAAAGATTGTAGATATATACAAACCACATGCTGTTGATCTACTTTTGATAGCCGAACGGGATGCTGCATTGTGTACGGAAATTCAATACTATGTGGCCATTATATATATGTAGCCAACAAGACGTCGGTTCGAGGAAAAAGAAAAACATTTTCTGGGGCCACGAGGGTTGTGTATATCTACAGAGCAACGTGATAGGGTCATCAACAGATATGAAAGAAGTTTGTGAGTATAGAAACATGAAAACCGATAGCTTCTCGCTGCTGCTTTGCGATGGTGTTTTTATTTGAAACGAAACTTTAATGTTTGCTGCTGGATATTATAATAAACGTAAATGGTTCAACGTATATTATATAAGAAAATGTTTTCGGTGTGGGGTGTTGATGATCGTTGATTTATCGCGTTTGAATATTTTTTTAGAAGGCCCATCTTCAATTGAACTGAAGAATTTAAAATTATATCTTTATTTTGGAGGGCTTTGTGTTCTCCGTATAAGGAAAGGGCGTATATAACTCACGTGTTTACATCAGCTGTTATTATGACGACCGCAACCTCTTTCTATATACTATAGGAAGGAGATGATGTAACAGGATTATTTTGTTATGTGTCTGTATCTTACGTCTAAAATCCTGTGTCCTACATAAGTTGTTTAAGCTCGAAAGAAATTAGTTTTTAGTTTATTGACGGAGACGGACTCGTGTTGAATATGACTGCTCTATATACGCTATAGCTATATACATATTGGCTGTGTAATAAACTGGTGGATTAAAGGCGACGTAAAAATGTTGGCGATAAATCGCGTTATCGAATTATATAACTGGCACATGCGATGAAAGAACATGAAACGAAGATGCTGTGGCCCTATAAAAAATGGTGATTCCATTTGGTCAGCAAGTCAATTGGGTCCATTAGAAAAGCCATTAAAATCGCCTACATAAAAGAAATAGTTCGACTATTTTTCCATGTTAATTTAAC